>NW_028227266.1:119957192-120601359 GCF_978045245.1 Mus caroli | reverse complement strand
CAAGGTTGTGTTAGCATCAGAATGCAGGTTGGATTCTGACACTGTCAGGATCTAAAAAGACGTTACCACCGTGTATGTCATGTGTGGCAACAGAAGCCTCTTCTCTCTCTCAGAGAGACCCACACCGCCACATGCTGGGCCCCAGTGAGCATTCCTTTAGTTGGCCACCGATGGGGAAGCCACTTTCTATTTCAAGGCTTTTAAAAAATATTTCTTTAACATATATTTAGAAGTATTTCAAATACTTGACAAAGGAATCGAATTATTATTAGCTCAAGCAGGTAGTTGTTTTTAAAGATAGAGCCATAATGTTTTTATAGATTTTTTTGTCTCATCTTGCTTTTTTTTTTTTTTAATTTTACTGGTCTTTTGCTTGTATATTATGGTTTCTCTGTTTGTGTGTATGTGTGTGTGCCTGTGTGTATGTGTGTATATGTGGGTGTGCATGTGTGTACATGTATGTGCCTATGTGTATGTGTGTGTGCATGTGTGTGTATATGTGTGTGCATGTGTATGTATGTATGTGCATGTGTGTGTATGTGCGAGTATGTGTGTTTGCATGGGTGTGTATGTGTGCATGTGTGTGTATGTGGGTGTGCATGTGTGTACATGTGTGTGTATGTATGTGCATGTGTGTGTATGTGTGTGCATGTGTGTGTGTATATGTGGGTGTGCATGTGTGTGCATGTGCGTGTATGTGTGCATGTGTGTGTATGTGTGTGTGCATGTGTGTACATGTGTATATGTATGTGCATGTGTGTATGTGTGTATGTGTGTATGTGTGTTTGCATGTGTGTGCATGTGTGTATGTGTGTGTGCATGTGTATGTATGTATGTGCATGTGTGTGTATGTGCGAGTATGTGTGTTTGCATGGGTGTGTATGTGTGCATGTGTGTGTATGTGTGTGTGCATGTGTGTACATGTGTGTATGTATGTGCATGTGTGTATGTGTGTATGTGTGTATGTGTGTTTGCATGTGTGTGCATGTGTGTATGTGTGTGTGCATGTGTGTGTATGTGTGTATATGTGGGTGTGCGTATGTGTGTTTGCATGTGTGTGCATGTGTGTGTGTATATGTGGGTGTGCATGTGTGTGTATGTGTGTGTGCATGTGTGTACATGTGTGTATGTATGTGCATGTGTGTATGTGTGTATGTGTGTATGTGTGTTTGCATGTGTGTGCATGTGTGTATGTGTGTGTGCATGTGTGTGTATGTGTGTATATGTGGGTGTGCATGTGTGTGCATGTGTGTGCCTGTGTATATGTGGGTGTGCATGTGTGTGTATATGTGTGTGCATGTGTATGTATGTATGTATGTATGTGCATGTATGAGTATGTGTGTTTGCATGTGTGTGTGTGCATGTGTGTGTGAGTGTGCATGTGTGTATATGTGCATGTGTGTATGTATGTGTATGTGTGTTTGCATGTGTGTGCATGTGTGTGTGCATGTGTGTATGTGGGTGTGCATGTGTATGCCTGTGTGTATGTGTGTGTGTGTATGTGTGTGTATATGTATGTGCATGTGTGTATGTGTGTGAATGTGTGTTTGCCTGTGTGTGTATGTGTGTGTGCATGTGTGTGCATGTGTGTATGTGTGTTTGCATGTGTGTGATGTATGTGTGCATGTGTGTGTATGTCTGTGTGTGTATGTGTGTATGTGGGTGTGCATGTGTGTTTGCCTGTATGTGTGCATGTGTGTGTATGTATGTGTATGTGTGTGTGCATGTGTGTGTATGTATGTGCATGTATGTATGTATGTGTGTGTATGTGTGTTTGCATGTGTGTGTATGTGGGTGTGTATGTGTTTATGTGTTTACTGTGCTTTTTGGTTTTTTTTATTCTTCCTCCTTTTTATCTGCATGTTTGTTTTTTTAAAGAGGAAGAACTATGGATTTAATTGGGTGGGGAGGTAGAAGGATGTGTGAGAGGGAAACTGTGGTTTGAGTATATTAGAGTATGAACTTTCAGTGTAAAAAGAAAAGATAGAGTTGCAGTGCTCACAGCAGTGTTCTGTGTTGACTACAGAGTAAGGGGTGGTGGCTGTGGGATTTGAACCCAGGACGCTGAGGTAGACTGGCTCCTTTGAAGAGCAGGATCAGGCCTGCTAGGAGAGTGGTAGTGGTGATGACTGTTGGGCTGGTTACCACATCTCATCTTTGACCGGTGTGTGGCGGGATCAGGCCCTTGCCAGCTGCTTGTTGTAGAACTGGTGCCTGGCTGGCAAGGTGGTTAAGATAGACTCTGCCTTGAGGTTCTCATGGCACAGGGCAGGGACAGCACCAAGGAGGAGGCAGGGCCCAGGGCAGGTGCAAAAAGAAGCTTCACATTAACAGATGAGAAGAGATGGGAGCTCATTCCATGAGGACGCACCATGGAGGCTGGGGTAGGAGTGTACAAGTGGGTCCGCCTAATCGTTGAAAACAGTCACATGCCAATGCTGGCTCTGCCTAGGCATCACCGTCCTGTCAGTCACACCAGAGAGATGAGGGCAGCAAACCTGGTCCCACAGCAGTTCCTTTCAACCTTTCTTCTGTGCCCCAATCTATCCAGGTTGCCCAGGAGGAAGTTGGAAACATCCTGGCTTTCTTTATTCCTTCTGTGGCCTGCATCGTCCAGGTAGGTGCAGTCACTGACTAGGGGCTTTTCAAGACTGCAGGTTGGTGCCTGAGGGAACTGTGACAGACACTCAGTATAGCTGAGACTCAGGAGAAACCACAGCAGAAACCCATGGCTTCCCCCCACAGCAGGAACCCACAGCTTGCCCCCACAGCAGGAATGCATGGCTTTCCATGCTAGTTTACTCAGCTATCATGGTCCCCAAGGAGGACCTCACAGGGAGGCCACTCAGTCCTGGGAGGGTCTCTCTACCTGGTCTGCTTGCAACTGCATCTCTCTCTTCCTTGCATCCACAATCTGGACTCCCGCCTGTGTGTCTCTAACGCCTCTCTTCCTGTGACACCTGTTGCATTTTCTCTTGAATCTCTTGCTCATCCAGTGACTAGCAGCAGCTGGTCCTGGCTTTGCTGCAGCAAATTCAGTTAATAAGTGAATGCATGCAGGTGTCAGTTAATAAATGCATGCTGGTGTCAGTTAATAAGTGAATGCATGCAGGTGTCAGTTAATAAGTGAATGCATGCTGGTATCAGTTAATAAGTGAATGCATGCAGGTGTCAGTAAGAGAATACATGCAGGTGTCAATTAATAAATAAATGCATGCTGGTGTCAGTTAATAAATGAATGCATGCTGGTGTCAGTTAATAAGTGAATGCATGCAGCTGTCAGTAAGTGAATGCATGCAGCTGTCAGTTAGTAAGTGAATGCATACAGGTGTCAGTAAGTGAATGCATGCAGGTGTCAGTAAGTGAATGCATGCAGCTGTCAGTTAGTAAGTGAATGCATGCAGCTGTAAGTAAGTGAATGCATGCAGCTGTCAGTTAGTAAGTGAATGCATGCAGCTGTCAGTTAGTAAGTGAATGCATGCAGCTGTCAGTTAGTAAGTGAATGCATGCAGCTGTCAGTAAGTGAATGCATGCAGCTGTCAGTAAGTGAATGCATGCAGGTGTCAGTAAGTGAATGCATGCAGCTGTCAGTTAGTAAGTGAATGCATGCAGCTGTCAGTTAGTAAGTGAATGCATGCAGCTGTCAGTAAGTGAATGCATGCAGCTGTCAGTAAGTGAATGCATGCAGGTGTCAGTAAGTGAATGCATGCAGCTGTCAGTTAGTAAGTGAATGCATGCAGCTGTCAGTTAGTAAGTGAATGCATGCAGCTGTAAGTAAGTGAATGCATGCAGCTGTCAGTTAGTAAGTGAATGCATGCAGCTGTCAGTTAGTAAGTGAATGCATGCAGCTGTAAGTAAGTGAATGCATGCAGCTGTCAGTAAGTGAATGCATGCAGCTGTCAGTTAGTAAGTGAATGCATGCAGCTGTCAGTTAGTAAGTGAATGCATGCAGCTGTCAGTTAGTAAGTGAATGCATGCAGCTGTCAGTTAGTAAGTGAATGCATGCAGCTGTCAGTTAGTAAGTGAATGCATACAGGTGTCAGTAAGTAAATGCATGCAGCTGTCAGTTAGTGAATGCATACAGGTGTCAGTAAGTGAATGCATGCAGCTGTCAGTTAGTAAGTGAATGCATGCAGCTGTCAGTTAGTAAGTGAATGCATGCAGCTGTCAGTAAGTGAATGCATGCAGCTGTCAGTAAGTGAATGCATGCAGCTGTCAGTTAGTAAGTGAATGCATGCAGCTGTCAGTTAGTAAGTGAATGCATACAGCTGTCAGTTAGTAAGTGAATGCATGCAGCTGTCAGTAAGTGAATGCATACAGGTGTCAGTAAGTAAATGCATGCAGCTGTCAGTAAGTGAATGCATGCAGCTGTCAGTTAGTGAATGCATGCAGCTGTCAGTTAGTAAGTGAATGCATGCAGCTGTCAGTAAGTGAATGCATGCAGCTGTCAGTTAGTAAGTGAATGCATGCAGCTGTCAGTTAGTAAGTGAATGCATACAGCTGTCAGTTAGTAAGTGAATGCATGCAGCTGTCAGTAAGTGAATGCATACAGGTGTCAGTAAGTAAATGCATGCAGCTGTCAGTAAGTGAATGCATGCAGCTGTCAGTTAGTGAATGCATGCAGCTGTCAGTTAGTAAGTGAATACATGCAGCTGTCAGTTAGTGAATGCATGCAGCTGTCAGTTAGTAAGTGAATGCATGCAGCTGTCAGTAAATGAATGCATGCAGCTGTCAGTAAGTGAATGCATGCAGCTGTCAGTAAGTGAATGCATGCAGCTGTCAGTTAGTAAGTGAATGCATGCAGCTGTCAGTTAGTAAGTGAATGCATGCAGCTGTCAGTAAGTGAATGCATGCAGCTGTCAGTTAGTAAGTGAATGCATACAGCTGTCAGTAAGTGAATGCATACAGGTGTCAGTAAGTGAATGCATGCAGCTGTCAGTTAGTAAGTGAATGCATGCAGCTGTCAGTAAGTGAATGCATACAGGTGTCAGTAAGTGAATGCATGCAGCTGTCAGTAAGTGAATGCATGCAGCTGTTAGTTAGTAAGTGAATGCATGCAGCTGTCAGTAAGTGAATGCATACAGGTGTCAGTAAGTAAATGCATGCAGCTGTCAGTAAGTGAATGCATGCAGCTGTCAGTTAGTGAATGCATGCAGCTGTCAGTTAGTAAGTGAATACATGCAGCTGTCAGTTAGTGAATGCATGCAGCTGTCAGTAAGTGAATGCATACAGCTGTCAGTTAGTAAGTGAATGCATGCAGCTGTCAGTAAGTGAATGCATACAGGTGTCAGTAAGTAAATGCATGCAGCTGTCAGTAAGTGAATGCATGCAGCTGTCAGTTAGTGAATGCATGCAGCTGTCAGTTAGTAAGTGAATACATGCAGCTGTCAGTTAGTGAATGCATGCAGCTGTCAGTTAGTAAGTGAATGCATGCAGCTGTCAGTAAATGAATGCATGCAGCTGTCAGTAAGTGAATGCATGCAGCTGTCAGTAAGTGAATGCATGCAGCTGTCAGTTAGTAAGTGAATGCATGCAGCTGTCAGTTAGTAAGTGAATGCATGCAGCTGTCAGTAAGTGAATGCATGCAGCTGTCAGTTAGTAAGTGAATGCATACAGCTGTCAGTAAGTGAATGCATACAGGTGTCAGTAAGTGAATGCATGCAGCTGTCAGTTAGTAAGTGAATGCATGCAGCTGTCAGTAAGTGAATGCATACAGGTGTCAGTAAGTGAATGCATGCAGCTGTCAGTAAGTGAATGCATGCAGCTGTTAGTTAGTAAGTGAATGCATGCAGCTGTCAGTTAGTAAGTGAATGCATGCAGCTGTCAGTAAGTGAATGCATGCAGCTGTCAGTTAGTAAGTGAATGCATGCAGCTGTCAGTTAGTGAATGCATGCAGCTGTCAGTAAGTGAATGCATGCAGCTGTCAGTTAGTAAGTGAATGCATGCAGCTGTCAGTAAGTGAATGCATGCAGCTGTCAGTAAGTGAATGCATGCAGCTGTCAGTTAGTAAGTGAATGCATGCAGCTGTCAGTTAGTAAGTGAATGCATGCAGCTGTCAGTTAGTAAGTGAATGAATGCAGCTGTCAGTAAGTGAATGCTCACAGCTGTCAGTAAGTGAATGCATGCAGCTGTCAGTTAGTAAATGCATGCAGCTGTCAGTTAGTAAGTGAATGCATGCAGCTGTCAGTAAGTGAATGCTCACAGCTGTCAGTAAGTGAATGCATGCAGCTGTCAGTTAGTGAATGCATGCAGCTGTCAGTTAGTGAATGCATGCAGCTGTCAGTAAGTGAGTGCATGCAGCTGTCAGTAAGTGAATGCATGCAGGTGTCAGTTAGTAAGTGAATGCATGCAGCTGTCAGTAAGTGAATGCATGCAGCTGTCAGTTAGTAAGTGAATGCATACAGCTGTCAGTTAGTAAGTGAATGCATGCAGCTGTCAGTAAGTGAATGCATGCAGGTGTCAGTTAGTAAGTGAATGCATGCAGCTGTCAGTTAGTAAGTGAATGCATACAGCTGTCAGTTAGTAAGTGAATGCATACAGCTGTCAGTTAGTAAGTGAATGCATACAGCTGTCAGTAAGTGAATGCATGCAGCTGTCAGTAAGTGAATGCATGCAGGTGTCAGTCAGTAAGTGAATGCATGCAGCTGTCAGTTAGTGAATGCTCACAGCTGCCTGTGCCTGATGTGACTTGAGGCTGCTGCTCTCTGATTGGATGTGCTGTGGTCTCATTGCAGTGTTATCTGTACCTGTTCTACAGTCCAGCCCGGACTCTGAAGGTGCTGCTGATGTTGGCCTCCATCTGCCTGGGCAATGCATACCTGCATGGGCTGAGGAACACCTGGCAAATCCTCTTCCACGTAGGAGTGGCTTTTCTGTCTTCATATCAGATCCTGACCAGACAGCTACAGGAGAGGCAATCTGACTATGGAGTGTGATGAGGGCATCCTGCAGTGGATGGCGCCTTTGATTTCCCCCCCTCTGGAAGGCCAGTCTGTGTCCACTCCTGCTTCTCAGCTTCACCTCAACCCTCCATCCTTGACGCTCCCAAGGTCACAGATTCTGGCAGGTGCAGCGGAGGGCCCGGGGCTGCTGGTTGCCAGTCCTGGTCTGTATGGGACGTTTGTGCAGAGCTGCCAGCCGAGTCAGGACAGGGCGGCTGGAGCAGGAGCTTGCTCAGAGAGCATCCGTGATGGTCAGAGTGGCGGTATCGTGTCCTCCTAAATCTAACCCTAATTGCAGACCACTAGATTCCACAATGGTAGATTTAGTAACTGGCAGGTGTCTGTGAGGAAACTCTTCAATGTTGGCGTCAGTTTTGCGGGTTCGGTGTAATTCAGTTTTCCTTACGGTGTCAGCACAGGGTAAATTAAAGCTTGAGAGTACGGTTCACAAACACAAGCTAGGTAAATTTTGTTTATGATTTTGATAACTTGGGTTCGATAAACTTTTGGAAGATTTAAATATATTTTGGATATAAATTGAAGCTCATTCAGAATGAAGCAAACTTAGGCTGAGAAAATGCTAAGGAAATCCGAGTTTATTTAAATTACAGAGACCGTTTATGGTGGTAGGGCTTTATGGATACCAGTGTGGTTTATATTTATTTGCAGAGCCTATCTGAATGATGTACATGTGGATTAATAACCAGTATCACTGGGTCATAAGCACATAGGCACAAGCAGATGCGGGGGCTTCAGGGTCCTCTCAGAGGGGCAGAGTGGAGGGAGAAAGGCCAGAGTTTCAGAGATCCTTAGCAGAAATGGGGGAGGCTGCTGTTTTCTGCCTTTGTTGTGGCAGCTGGGCGCTCACCACTGTAGCGTTGCTCGAGATGTGGCCATGTGCACCTCCTCCTAGAGAGGCTTCTCAAGTTAATTACTGCCCCAAGCCTCTCTTGAGCATCTTAATTAGAGCATGGGGCCTCATTTTATGGACAGGTATTAAGTAGGTGTTAACACTCAAAAGCTTTGTGTAACTGGCACTTCTCTGTAAAGCTGCTATGGCTTGCTTCCAGGTAAGAGCCCCCGTATCTCCAGTGTGGGTATCTGGTGGTACTCAAGAAACCATGTTGGGGTTCGCCCCTCTGGCTTGTTCTTGGAATATACCCACAATTTCATGGGTTGACTCATGAGGCTCCAAAAGTGATAAACCCTGTTTTGGTAGTTTTAAAAGGAGAATCCTGTTAAAATTGTTGGCTGTTACTGGTACCCTATGTTAATCAGCCACCAGGTGTCATTTCAGGAAGGAGGCTGTGTGACTCAAGAACTGGATTGAAAAAGTATCTCCATTGTAATTTTCTTTCCTTATAAGAGAATTTTCTATTTTTAATCAAATCTGCAATGGCTGGGTATGAATGTCGTATTAGCAGCTTCCTCAGACGTGAACTTCAGCCTCACGTCAATGTTGATCTCACACCTGTGTAACACACCTGAGTACGTTCGTGTCTACTGTACAGGCAAATGCTCACTCTTCCTGACAGAGAATTTTGAAGTGGGAAAGAGGAAGGCAGAGGAGGAAGAAAATTCTTTTAATTCAAAGCACACATTCAAAAAAAATTTTTTTTAAGTAATTAAAAAAAAAAGTCAGCCTAAAGTTGTATTGTTTTCCTCCTGAGCCTGTGTGGTTCTCTGTTGCTCTAGATCTGGACACCGCACACACTCTAGGGTCTGAGCCTGTGGTTGTCAGTCCACCAGCTGTAATGAAGAAGTCCCCGAGGGCGCCCTTGTTACCGACACTTCACATTTCGTAGATGCTAGTGGGAGTGTTACCTGTGCTTGGTGACACGGCTTGGGACTTATCATCCAGACAGGGTTCCATACTGATTCTTACAAGTGGAAGGAAAAGGCGTCCTGAAGGGAAACGATGCACAGACAGAGTCCAGCCTAGAGAAGCCTCACCTCCCTGAAGGAGGAAGCTAAGGGCAGGAAAGACGTCCCGGAGACAGACACCCTGGGGCTTCAAGGTATGGTGGTTCAGGATTAGGTATTTGTAGCCCAGTGGGATTCTTGATGCCAGAACAAACTGGTTCCAAGGCAGGCATGTTTCTTTGCCTGTCGCTGGCTGCTCTTCCGGAGGATGCTGCTTGCCCAGCAGCTCACAGGAAACGGTGCAGACAGCCTAAACGGAAGGTGCTTTCCTGTTCGGTGCCACCTGTCAGCCGTTAGCCGGTGGGAGCAGCCCAGCGAGAAGGCTTTTGGGTTGGGTTGCTTTCTACTCAGCCAGCCTCACCTTGACAGGAACTCTACCTGGCACTCCCTTTTTGGAGTGGAGGCAGCTGGGCCATCTGAGGTCGACTTCCCTCTCAGTCCCAGATGCTGCACGGACCCCACCGGAGTAGTAGGGTTGTGGTTCTTGCTATCCGTGAACCCTGTTGACATACGTCACCATGTGCTCCACCTCCCCTACCTGTTTCTACCCCACCTCCTACATTCCTGCATCCAGATGGAGATGCAGGCTAGAGTCTGTGGAGAGACAGAAGCCTCGCATCAGTGATGGAGAGGGAGGCAGCTTTGGAATCCCATCCTCTGCCCCACCTTGGCTCAGTACTCAGGGGAAGCAGCGCTTTGGTTGTCAGCACTGCTTGGGGTCAAGGGCCATAGCCAGCAGGCCGAAGCAGGTGGCTATTTGGAGCATAGGAGTTGGCCTGAGGTGGGGAAGAGAAGTGGCTGTCCGTCTGTAGGTGCCCTGGGCGTGTCGAGGGGTGCATGTCTCTCTCATTCAGTCCTGTACTGCGCTGCTTCCTGAGGGAGCCGCCTGTAACAGCAGCACTTCCAGCTCTCTCCTGTGTGTTTGACAGGGATGACGTGTGTCTGAGGCTGTACATGGCCAGGGGTGCTCACTGCTGTCAGCTGTGTCCAGCAAACACTTGGCTAAACTATTGCTCGCATCTGACTGTCTCTCCCAGGTCGGGGGGGCCACTCTACCTGTGTGCCGTAAGAGCCGAGAATGGTGGAGAAAGAGAAACCAGGGCGCCCTTGAGAGATGAGGTGGGGGAAAGGAACGCACAGGTCAGCCAACCCAGTGGACTGGAGGTCAGCTTGGTTCTTCCACTCAGGCCTGGGTTACAGTAGAAGTCCCTGCCTGCGCTCCTCAGTGCCCTTAGTGAGGATTGTGGGTGGTCACAGAGGGGACTGTTGTACGTGTACAGGAAGAAAGGGTTACAAGGCCTCTGGGTGTGTGCAGCAGGCAGCAGGCTGCACTAGCTTTCTTTGAGCATCGACACAGTGGCATATCATGCGGCTGCAGTACGTAAGGCCTCATGCCTTCATCCCAGAAAGGAAACAGCCCCTTTCATTCCCAGGGCTGCCTCATGGTTTCTGTGCAAGGAGCCCCTGATATAGTTAGCACCAGCAGACCTGCTTCAGGGTCCAAGGAAGCTGGCTTTGTAGGCTGTCTCCAGTCTCAACGAGGAAAGGCCCTATGCCCCACCACGCCCGGCCACCCAGAATGGGGCTATCACTCCTCCTCCTTCTCCTCCTCTTCCTCCCCCTCTTCTTCTTCCTCCTCTTCTTCCTCCTCCTCCTCCTTTTGTTTTCTTTTGTTTTTCAATACAGGGTTTCTTCAGCCCTGGCTGTCCTGAAACTTGCTCTGTAGACCAGGCTGGCCTTGAACTCACTGAGGTCCACCTGCCTCTGCCTCCCAAGTGCTGAGATTAAAGTGGTGTGCCACCACCACCTGGCTGGCACTGTCTCTCTTGGCATTGCTGGGGAGATAGATGGTAGCAGGACAGCTGTGGAAAGGGGCTTGGTGTTCACATCTGGGAATAGTGGGCTAGGGAAATGTCTGCACACCTGAAGTCAAGGGCAGGAGTGCGGCCCTCAGATGCCTTTTATCTTAAGATAAAATGAAACCCGTTCTTTCTTTTCCCTTTGAACTGTGTTTGCTGCAGATATGTGACCTTGATCCTTACCGATGCTTTGATTGATTCAGGGATGTAACGAGTTCTTGGTATAACTCAGCCTTAGGATTTGATTTGACTTAATGGGCTTTTCTAGTAAGAACATAAAAACTGAGACTAGTTTCAAATCCAGTCACCCCTGAGTCGCCCTCGGTATGTGCTGCCCACGTGACGAGCTACTTTTCCATTGACAACAACGATCTATTGTGAGTCCACGATGGGCACATTCTAACTTTCACATGCTCAAACTGAAATGTATGTCAACGTGCGGATTTGATACAGCTCTTTATATACTGTGTATATTAAAACTAAAATGACATGAGGTGGCTTAAGTGTGTGGAGAATAAATCTAAAGTATTTACTAATGTGTGTGCTTGTGTGTGTGTGTATGTGTGCACGGCCTGAATCAGGGTCTGTTTTTCTTGTGGGTCTGAGGTGGTCTGTGGGAGAGGTTTTGTGGGGATGTGACATCCTCGTCTGAACAGATCTGAGGACTCAGACTTTAAGACACGTCCTTAACCAGAAGGGCAGGGGTGGGGCTGTTCTATAGGCTGGGCAGCCTACAGACTCTGGGTCTGGCACCTCCTGTGTGCCTGAAAGGCACCTTAGAGTTCTGTACTAGAGACGAGGTTTCATTTCCACAGGCCAGCTCTATCAAAGAATGGCCACCAGGAGGCGCAGCAGCTGGCCACATCACCTAGTCCCACCCCAGGGCTGCTGCCCTCCTCAGAGGCTGTTTTGAAACAGCTGACAGAATTCCCAGGAACAGTGAGAAGTCCACACAGCCTCTTTGGACCAGCCTCCTAAGCCTTGCCGGAGGGAGGGAAGGGGGAGGGCGCGGGGTGGTGGTGGTGGTGGTGGTCCCAGCATCTCTCCTTTGGCTGTCCAGAGTCCCAGCCATTGCAGGAGGTCAAGGCCACTTTTCCAATACGAATTTGAGTTGCTGGATTGGGATTTGAAGGCAAACGAGTCCTGTTGCTCAGGAGAAGAAAGCAGAGGCCTGGCTTAGAATGCCAGTCAGAAAGCAGCCCAGAGCCCTGTCCCCTGTCCTGGAAGAGAGACTGTCCCATCTGATAGCATCACTCATCACCACAGTCTTGGGCCATGAAGATGTCTTTGCTGTGCCAGGAAGAGTTAAGCCTGAGGTGTCTCTGCCTTTTCCTCGAGTCCTTGTGGGAGGCCTGATGACAGCTGCCGAACACCCTCACTCTGGGCCAGCAGACGGAAAGACTAAGAAGGGCCTGGCAGAGGCTCTGTGAACCAGCTCTCAGATGGAGGAGTCTGCTGAATGCCAAGGAGAAGCCCCTCAGACCTGAGGGGGGAGGATTCTTTACCTAAAGTCACAGGCACAACCCTTAAAAAGATGGACGGGTTTGGGGCTGGAGAGGTGGCTCAGTAGTTAAGGGCACCGACTGTTCTTTCAGAGGACCTAGCTTTAGTTTCCAGCATTTGCATGGCAGTCCACAACTATCTATAACACCAGTTATAGGGCATCTGAGGCCTTCTGGCCTCTGCAGGCACCAGGCACTGATACACACACGCGGGAAACCCCCATAAATACAAAAAAAAAGTTAAAAAATTTAAAAAGATAGACAAGTTTGATTACAAGAGATCCTGGGAAAGTGAAAGGAACTGGAACGTGCTGTCAGAAGTGGAAGCAACAAGGACTGGAGCTTGAGTGGATCAGCAAGAAACCACAGTCACAATTTAAAACCCCAAGAAAAAGCCTAACAGTGGGGCAAACGACAGAATAGGTGGCCATCCGGGCATGGGTACACGTTAAAACAGCAGGGGGTCATCACCACACACCTGTGAACTTTGCAAAACTGTAGGCTGAGTGGTAGGGTTGTGGTGTGGCTGAGGCGGTAGAATGACTGGCATGCCAGAAGCCCTCAGTTCAGTCCCTAACACCACACACGCCAGGTATGTGGCTCAAGACTGTGGTCCCAGCACTCAGGAAGAGGAGGCAGGAGGATCAGAAGTCGTTCTTGGTACTACTTAGGGGTTCAAGGCCAGCCTGGGCTACATGAGACTCTGTGTCGATAAAACAATGAAAAGAGTGTGCATGGCTGCTTCTGGGTCCAAAGAGGCATCAAAGCAGAGGCCAGGGGTTGGAGTGGTAAGGGTGTGTTTCTGGGGACAATGAGGGATGGGGAAAGTGGGGAGTAGAAAGTAGGAAATCTCAAAGGGAGAAAAGCAGCAGTGGGCACCAGTCAGCACCCCCCCCCCCCATCGCTGAATCGTTCTCCCCTTCCCTGAAGCGTCCTCCCCAGATCCAGGCCAACTGAGGCAGTTTTCTGGCTGAGACTTTCCCACAGGAGGCTGAAAGGCGTCACGAGGACAAGAACAGCTGTAGGGGGACAGAGGTGTCCCAAAGCCAGCTCTCCCTCCCACCCCAGAAATAGCCTGAGTGCAGAGTGTGAGTCTGAGGAAGTGAAGCCAGGGTGGCGGGGCTTGGTGAAGTGGACCAGGACCACCATGGCCCTGGGGGCTTGTTCCAGGCACATTTTCCAAGGCCCCAGGGATCAGTGCAAGGGCCAGAGGCAAGGAACGTGGGGACAGTCAGAGTGAACTTTCTCACGGGACCGTCCAGCAGGCCTCACAAAGGCCGGAAGCTCACTGTCCTGGAGGTGTGCACGCTGAGGGGTTGGGTGCAAGGGGACCTCGGAACATGCTGTCTCCATCACAGACATCATCTTGTCTCATTGCTGGTATCTGAGGGGACATCTGCTCGTCTCCTTTTGTGTCCATCCTCGAGTGAACCAGCCACCAGCCACAGGAAACAGCCTGTGCCAGCTCCCATTTGAAGAGTAAATATTAGTCTTTTCAAGAGCTGCCTGTTCTCTGTCACTTGGCACAGAGGATGTTGAGTTTGGGGTTGGGGACCTCTCGGTCTACACATGCTTGATGGGGTCTGTGCCCTTTGGTCACTACTGCAACAGAGGGCTTAAGAAAAAGCCCTGCTTCTAGTAGCTATACCTGAGAGCTTGCAGAAGACCACCCCAGACCCTAAGCCCTCCTCCCTCATCCCGCACCCTTCTCTCCTCAGACACTGATGAAGGGGACTGGGAAATTTGACTTGACTTGACCTTGAGGTATGTGGGCCCCAGTTCTGATTTATGGGCCCATGAAATGGTGCTTATCAGGAAGGGGAAGCAAGCCTGCCCATGTCTTCCTGTCAGTGGCCAGAAGAGGCAGCCTCCCTGACCACGAAGCCCTAACTCCAGCCGTTAGCCTGTTTATTTCCTCTGTGATGTTCCATATATGTCTCTGTTATCACTCCCGGGATATAGTCTCTCACCCTCATCCTCAGCACCAGCCGCTTTGCACAGGGTGAGTGTGAGCCAGTATGATGGTGAGTGTGAGCAAGTGTAATGGCGAGTGTGAGCCAGTATGATGGTGAGTGAGTGTGAGCCAGTGTAATGGTGAGTGAGTGTGATCCAGTGTGATGGTGAGTGAGTGTGAGCCAGTGTAATGGTGAGTGTGAGCCAGTGTGATGGTGAGTGTTAGCCAGTGTAATGGTGAGTAAGTGTGAGCCAGTGTGATGGTGAGTGAGTGTGAGCCAGTGTAATGGTGAGTGTGAGCCAGTGTGATGGTGAGTGTGATCCAGTGTAATGGTGAGTGAGTGTTAGCCAGTGATGGTGAGTGTGAGCCAGTGTGATGGTGAGTGAGTGTGAGCCAGTGTAATGGTGAGTGTGAGCCAGTGTGATGGTGAGTGTGATCCAGTGTAATAGTGAGTGAGTGTTAGCCAGTGTAATGGTGAGTAAGTGTGAGCCAGTGTGATGGTGAGTGAGTGTGAGCCAGTGTAATGGTGAGTGAGTGTGAGCCAGCGTGATGGTGAGTGTTAGCCAGTGTAATGGTGAGTAAGTGTGAGCCAGTGTGATGGTGAGTGAGTGTGAGCCAGTGTAATGGTGAGTGTGAGCAGTGTGATGGTGAGTGAGTGTGAGCCAGTCTGATGGTAAGTGTGAGCCAGTGTGATGGCTATCCTTCATGGCCATGACTGTTTGTAGTTACACGCCTTTGGGTAGATCTGTGAGGATGTTTCCAGACAGGATTAACTGAGAATGGAAAGCCCATGCAAGTCCTTTGAGTGTGGATTCCTCCATCCCATGGGCTGGGGTCTCAGGCTGAGTAAAGAGGAGAAAGCAAGCTGGGCACCAGTGTCCATCTCTCCGCATGTCACCAGCTGCATCGCATGCGTCCTTCCCTGACTTTGCTGTCATCATGAACGGTGTCCCCTAACACCATGACGCTGTTGAATGTATGTGAAAGCATGGCGTGACAGAGTCAGAGCTGGGATTCCAAATCCTCAATCTTGAAAGCCACTGCCCTTTTCTGTCCCCAGGGAAAGGTAGGAAGGGGGACTTCTATCTCCAGAATATGTGGGGAGAAGATGGTGCAGAACTGCCAGGAGGGAAAGAGGGAACTCCGACACAGGCCACCCTGTCTCATGACCTGGAACATCTTGAGGGGGGAACTGAAAACCGATAAAGAGGAGTATTGCCCCCTCCCCACCCCCACCCTCACTCCCCATCAAAACAAGAGCCCCTCCTCCCTCCCTAGCAGCCTCCAGGGACAAAGGAAGCTACAGATTGAATAGGAGAGGATTTGAGTGAAGGTAAGTTTGGTGCACCACGGAAAGCCTAGCTCTTGGAAAGCTGGGCATGACGATTCAAGGTCAAGGTGACGATTCAAGGTCAAGGTGACGATTCAAGGTCAAGGCTAACCTTGGCTGCCTGGTCAGATCCCTTTTCCAAAAAGTTCCTATTAAAGTTTTGTAAATGGTGGGAGGAGGCAGCTCAGGTGGTAGACATGTTTGCCTAGCATGCCTGAAGCCCTGAGTTTGATTCCCACCACAGCATACACAGGGTGTGGTGGTACACACCTGTTATATTAGCTAGCATCCTGGAGATAGAAGCAGGAGGTTCAAGGTCGACCTCATACGTAGTGAGTTCAAGGCCAGCCTGGGTTACATAAGATCTTTCTGATACCCACCCCCTGTCCCCTTAAGAAGAGAGAAAAGGAGGAACAGCCTGGCTCCATGAACATCATCTGGCCCATCAGCCCCCAGAGGAGCCCCAGAGGAGCCCCAGAGGCCTGGAGCCTCCAGAGAGCCACAGGGCATGAGCAAACTGGGTCTTGTAGGTTCGTGCTGGAGCTACCTGGTGCATGGTAGGGGTCCACCCTAGAAGCTGTGGTAAGACAGCTCACACCTGGATATAGAAAGAGGCAAGGCTGAGACTGAGGGGAACTGGAGTTCCCCCAGAGGAGGTGGCTCAGCCAGAACCTGTCAAAAGAACAGGCTGTGATCAACGGCCACAATTTTTTGTTTGTTTTTTGTTTTTTTTTTTTTTTTTTGAGACAGGGTTTCTCTGTGTAGCCCTGGCTGTCCTGGAACTCTGTATGTAGACCAGGCTGGCCTCGAACTCAGAAATCCACCTGCCTCTGCCTCCCAAGTGCTGGGATCAAAGGCGTGCGCCACCACCGCCCTGCTAATGGCCACAATCTTGTATAGCAAGGCTGGTGAGTGCCCTCAAAGACCCCTTACTCAGTGCCAGGTTCTTCTCTGTCCAGACAGACACCTCAACGGGCTCTGCCTCATGTCCACCTGCCCACCTCTTCCTTCAGTTTCCACAGCAATGCCATGTGGAGAGCATCGGGCGCCAGGAGGGACCCACTAGCCTCTCGTGCAGGCGGTGCTCGCTTGACCGTGAATTATCCTCCAGAGCCTCGTGCATTTGAGCACTTTGTCCCCAGCTGATGACACTGTTTGGAAGGTGTTTAAGAAGTAGGGCCTCTTGGGAGGAAGTGGGTCACTGGGGGTGACACTTGTGGGTTGACAACCTTGCACCACTTCCTGTCATCTCTTTGCTTCCTCGTGATTAACAACCAACTGCCTCCCGCTCCAGTCCTCATGCCTTCCCGGATGTGATAAACTCTATTTCTTATTTAAAAAATATTTTTAAGTGATTTAGTTATGTATATGTGTGTGTCTAAGTGAATCCCACATGTGCGTAGATACCTGCGGAGACCAGAAAAGGGCATCAAATCTCCTTAGAACTGGAGTTACAGGCAGCTGTGAGCAGCCTGTATGAGTGCTAGGGACTGAACGCAGGTCCTCTTCTGAGCAAATGTTCTTAACTGCTGAGCCATCTGTCTCTCCAGCCTCCTCTCCTCCCTTCTTAAACATCGAGCCAGGCTCTCCCTCGTTAAGTTACTTCGGTCATCTGTTTTACTGCAGCAACAGTGGAATAATTAATCAGAACCCTCACCTGGAGCCTTGATGGCCTGAACCTTGGGCAACGGTTCTGCCAGCTCCTCAGAATCCCAGTCGCCCTGTGGATGGCTAGCTCCATTAGTCTTTCTCCACTTCCAACCTTCACTCCTGCTTCCTGGCCATAAACCTTCCTCACTTCCCTGTGGAGTATGTGTACTGTAAAGCCACCACACTGCTGTGTTAGAAGCAGCATCCTGCCTTTTCTCCAGACCCCTCTGTGGTCCTGTGTGCGGTCAGGTCTGGAAGGCTCTAGGAAAGCCTCCCAGATTCTGCACCCTGGATTCTCCTAGAGAGAAGCTTTGGCGATGACTGGATGGCCCCAGGGAGGGGAAGACAGTTCTTGCTGCTGTATGGTGGCCACTGGCAGGCTCTGGCTGGTCACAGAGCTTTCTTGCTACTAGTTTAATAGATGAGCAACAGGGAAATTGGAAGGGATTTTCTGGGGTTGGGGGCGCCGTCCACAAGTCTAGAAGTGTTCCCTGACCTGCCCCCAACCATTGTCTCTCATTCTGCATAAAATGCCCAAAGCATGTCCCTGCCCTGAGCCATGGCTGACTTGGTGTCTTCAGCTCTAACGCACATAAACCAAGCAGCTCAAGTGAAGCCAGCCAAAGACCACACATGTCCCCAGAGAGCCACAAAAGGAGACTGAGCTAGATTTAAAAAATGAGTCAACTTGCTTTATGGAAGCTTGTCTGTCCTAGTTTGCTTTCTGTGGTTGTGACAAAACACTTTGCCCAAATCAAATCAACACTTTAAAATGTATCACTGAGGGAATTGGAGGCAGGAACTGAAACAGAGACCACGGAGGAACGACGCTCACTGGCTTGCTCCTACCTCTGCTCAGCTAGCTTCTGTACACAACCTAGGCCCACAGGCCCAGGGGGGACCATGGGTGGACTAGATCCTCCTCCATCAAAACAATGCCCCCATAGACATGCATGCTCGACGGCAATCTGATGGAGGCAGTTCCTCAGTTGAGACTTTCTCTTCCTGTGTGTCTCTAGTTTGTGTCAAGTTGAATTCCTCCTCTTGACACCCATTATCCCTCAGGTCCTGTGTGGACATTGACAGGGTGACCTCGTGACCCATCCTCCTCATCCTTGTGCTCGACAGAAGGTAAGTTCTAAATGGACCGTCTTTCTGGATAAGGGTGTTCTCCTTCCTTCCTGTGGATGGGCTTCTGGGAACACGGTGCTCGAGGTACTGACAGGCATCTTACAGACCAGGGAGCGCTAACTGAGAAGGAAAGCAGAAACACTGGGGTCTACGCTGACACGAGCCTTTAGCCCTGGGGCTGTCCCGTCTAGCTGGCATCACCCTGGTCCTTTGTGGAAACACAAATGACCAGCCGGTAGGCTCCAATGCTTGCACCACAGTGGCATCCGGGAAGTCAGGGATACTGAGACTCCTGGGCTGTGATGAGGGCTAGGGTGTGACACTATTGAGGCAGTTCTGAGGGGGGCAGCTTCTAAGTAGGTAAACAAAACAGCAGCTCAGGACTCAAGGTAAATAATATTTTAATGCAGTATTTTAAAATATCAAAATTAATGCAAAAATACAGGATAAACAATATGTCAAGACGGAATCAGGACTGCTAACCGGATCAACTCTTTTTGTGTTTCCAGGTAGGGCACAGCCAAATGACCCCATATTTGGCAAGATATAGAATATCTGAGGCACGACCAGGGGTTCTAGAAAGCTGGGTTCAACATCTGCCTCAACAATGACTTTTCCTTCTCTGTTTTCTGGTTATCCCATTTGTCTTGTGTGGAGGCTGGGGCATTGCCAAGATGGCCTCCTGACGCATCCCTCTGGCCTGCTGCGGTTGCTCTGTCCTTTTCCTGGGAGGCCAAGTCTTTGGGGCCATAGACTCCCGACGCTATTAATATCTTGGCCATCCCTGCCTAGAGCAGGGTGTTTAATGATTGCCAGCTGTGGCCCCACCCCTTCCCCTTCCCCCAGAGAGATAAGAGCTGTTCTTGTTCCCACATGGGGGTAGGGAAGCTGGTCACTGCTCATTAAAACAGACCCTGTGTGGCAGCTAGGATGGAGGGGCTGAGTCAGTCTCCTCTCCAGACTGTGCCCAGCACACCCCATGGGGTGCCTGGGGACTTGCCCGGACACTCACTGTTCCTTCCAAAGGGGCTGCTTTGGTCTTCCTGCCCTCTGTCCCTTTAGGTTGTATTTCTAACAGCCTTAGAGGGGCTCTTCTCAGATACCCTGCAGACACAACATTCAGCACCTGGTCCCAAACCAGGTCACTGTCTCACCGGCTGACGTCCTCCCTTTCCTGTGGATGGTCTGGCACCCTTTCCAGACCTGGGTCCTTCTCTGTGTTAACTAACCACTCCCCATCTCTCAGCCTCCTCGGATAGACCTTCTCTTTGTCTCTGCTGGCATGTGCTCTCAAACTCGGGTGACACCCAACACATTCCCTTGGGATTCTAGGACCTCTCCCAGCCCTCAAACACCTCAGTGCTGTTCTGCTAGCTGGTAATCCAGTCTCTTCCGACAGGCTGTGTCCAGAGTGGGAGGACTGCCTGTGAACAAGCCTTTCCCACAGAACGAACCTGCTCTGGACTCAGATTTACGGCCCCCTGTCCATACCCACTTCAGCTAACTAGCCTTTGTCCTTGGAGACCGTGGGTAGGGTTCAGTTTTAAGGAGCCACCAGGGGCTGGGTTCCATCAGGTTCTTTTGGGTCAAGGCAAGACTCACAAGGGGCCAGTGGTTTGGCCTGAGAGCGAGGTGTGGGGCAAGTCCTACGTATGGCCACACATCACTCTTGGGAGCTCAGTAATGGAGCCATGCTTTCTATGTCGGTTGTCTCCCAGTATGAGACCTACTTGACAATAGGAAGCCCTAAGGTGGCCAAAGTTGGTCAAGCCTTTGAAGTCCACTAGGTGGCGATAGAGATTAGTTCGCCTGCCAGAAGGACCTGGGTGTCCTGGAAGTCCCAGGGCTGTCACTAACCTAGAATGCCAACACAAGTTTTTTTAGCTCCTCACCCAAGCCTCCCAGTCTCTATTCCGAAATGCCCTCCACTTAGCCTCTCACCTCCTAACTCTGCCTGTCCTCTCTTGAACACACTTTGAGTTTTACTCACTTTGTCCTCTTGGCTGGTAACTGCTGCCCTCCCAGGGCCCTGCGCCTTACGCTGGTGCCACAACACAGCACTCCTGGGGGAATCTTGGTCCCATTCATTTAGGCAGGGGGTTGGTACTGGGTGCAGCAGCCTTTGAATGGGGGTATTGCAGGCAGATCTGAACCTCTGCTAGCCCACGCTGGCTTCTTTCCACCAGCCTGACACCCACAAGTTTACACAAGTGTGTTTGCACAAACCCTTGGGAGCTAGCTATCTCTCACTGACCGACCAATGTCACCTGCTTTGCCCCACTGCTCTGTCTACTCCTTTCCGTTAGCCAGACTGGCCTCTCCTCACTTGTGCTGGGGAATCTCCATTGATCGAGCCCTCTTGGTTGGCTCCTAGGCAGCAGCGACCTGGTTGCTGCATTTCCTGTTTGCTGTGCTTTCAGGAATGATGGCAAACCCTTGCTGTCGGTGACAGCTCTGTTGGCTGTTTTGATTTGGTCTGAGGCAGAATCTGTCTCCTCCCAGATGGGTTTAGGGGAGGGAGGGTCACAACGGACCCCTGTCACAACCTCTTCACAATCACGTGTGGATCAAAGGCTCTTGTGTGGGGCTCCTGCCCAAAGCCAGAAGGGTCATCTCTCACTAGAGCAGAGGTGACACAGCTGCTTAGAAGAAGCAGGAGACCCACAGTGGCTAGAGGAACTAAGCCTGCTAGAGCCAATGTTTATTGTCATACAAGCCTGGTGCGGCTCTGAGAAGAGCCCGCTGACACCAGTTTGGATTAGAAGCCATTATCGCTGTAAGTGTAGAGGGGGGCATAAGATGCCTTGCCCCCTCCCCAGGCTTTTATGTCAGACATAATCACTCTCCACAGGAACTGGAGACTGAGGGTGGCAATAGCATCTATGGTAATGCGACCCCCAGAGAATCCAGCAGACCACAATATGTAAAAAAAGGTAGTCTTTAGTAACAGGAAAGGATACCTGCTCTCAAGAGACTCAGCATCACTACCAGTGATAGCAGGGTGACCTCAGGATCAAGGGGCCTGTGTGCTCATGCCTCTGACCCTTGCAGTAGTAGTTGGTGTGTAGATAAGCGCCCAGAGCCGGCAGCTCACTATTGCTTTGGTTGTGCATAAGGCTAGTGGGACTGGTCCTACTTGATGGACAAAGTCACTTGGTGAGCACGGGCAGGGCTGCCTTCTCCCCCGCCTCCCCAGAGATAGGTCCCTGAGCTCCCAGGTCTGACGATTCACTGGGACAATTCCATCCCGAGGGAGGACCGAAACATAGCTGTGATCCCCAAACTGAAACTCCAGGTCACAACCATATCTGCCTGAGGTAGAAGAACTCACCCACCCGGAAGAGCTGGCAGATAAACGGAGGGAGGGGGCTGCATCCTCAGAGAGGAGTCTCAATGGCAACGCTTAACCCAAAGCGACTTGAGTGCCCTAGTGGAATTCTAGGCACCCACAGGGCGGAACCTTTTGCCCTCAGAGTTCCAAAGCTTTGAGGGCAGGCGGTTTGCTTTCCAGGAGGTGAATGCAGATTTTGTGCGCATGACTGGCAGAGCAGCCTTGGGTGGTGGAGTCCGATGCTGGTTCCTCCTTGCATCCTCCAGGGTTAGACCTCCCGGCTCTCCAGCTAGCATGGACCGGGTCCTGGCTGCAGCAAAGGATTGTGTCCCTACAAAAGGCTGGAGCCAGCGGCGTCGCTGCAGACCTCTGCTCCAGGGGCTGGCGTGGGGAGGGTGCGAAGGGGCCTGGCGGCCTCTGGCGGTCAGACCAGGGAGACCTCCGCTTGGAAGCTGGAGGAGCGGCGCGCGCTCGGGCTGACGCGGGTCAGCATGGACACCTGCGTGCTGCACGAGACGCCGTTGCTGCCTCCCCACGGGTGTTGGGATTTGGAGCTCCAGCCCAGGACGCCCTGCAGATGCCAACGCCGCCACTTCCGTCGCAGCTCTGCCTGCACCTAGGGGCGGGAAGGGTGGTTAGCCTCCAGCGCAGCGTTGTTAGGCAGGCTATAGATGTTCCCTAACTTAAGTTGAGAGGCCTGGATGCTATCTCGGGAGGCTTGGGACAGGGCTGGGAGCCAGAGAATCAACTCAGGATCTTGGAGAGAGGGAAGATGGGATGCAGAAGGTCACAAAATGCAGTATAGGGAGGCAGAGGGGTGCTGCCTGGGGAGTGTACCCCAATTCTTCATCCAGGCACGCACTTGAATGTGCTTGTGGCAGCAACTGCACCTTCCCTCGATGTCTTTATTCCCAAATAGCCCACACCCACTTAGCTGTAAGTATTCTTCACCTCTGATACGCACAGTATCCCTGCTCTGAAACCCACCTAGGGCTTGTGAAAGTGCAGGCTTTAAGTCCTCGGGTCCTTGGATCAATCAAGGTTCATTTTAAATGAGACTGCAGGCAACTAGGGCGCTGCAATCTGAGAACCACCCTGGAGGGAGGCAAGCTTTTAACCGTCCTTGCTCTCCAGGATCCCATCAAGGTTTGTAGACCCTGAGCCCGCCCACCAGGATGTGGGAGGCGCTCACCTCGCCATTGAGGAAGCAATAGAGGATGGCCACCACAAAACCCTGAGGAGGAAGAGGATGGCAGAGGTGAGGTAAAAGGACTGCAGGCACTCCCAGCCCCACCCAACAACCCACCCCACTTCCCCACAGCCCCTTCACCCCCTGCTTAAGGAAAGCACTGAGCACAATGGGGGTGCTTATCCAGAGCGTATGACAAGGAGAAGACTGGAATCTGGGGCCCACGGCAGCCCCAGGTGAATTCCTCAGGCCCACGTTCATACCTGGAAAGACCCCACGACGAGTTCGAAGACCATTTTCACCTGGGCCTTAAAGTTGTCGGGGAAGAAGGCGAACATGACATAGTGAACTCCGAACAGGGGGATGAGCAGAAGTGTGGACTTGGCCAGCCTCCTGGGGACAGGGAGAGGGAAGGTGTGGGTATGTATAGCCACACGGGGGAGATGGGTGTAGGCATACCAAATGCTGATAGTGACCAGACCCTGTGAGGACGAACAGTGGCTGCCCCATCCCCACGGCATGCCCACTCTATCCTGCCCCCTGTCTATCAGTGATACTGCTCTCCTGTCCCCCTGCCTCCTTGCCCAGGGAAAGCACATGAAAGAATTAAACTCCCTTCTTTCTCCTCCTTCTGGAGGAAGCCACCAAGGATGATGTGTTACATAAGACTCAGGAGGCAAGACTTCCCGGTCAGTCCTCCTCCTCCTGGTCTGTGTCCCCAGCTGAAGAGTGAGGCGACGTCACACTTCGGGGATGCTGTCTCCTCGGAAGTGCTGTGGGTGTCTCCAAGGACACTAGCTCCTAGGAATGGAGCCTTTCCAGCTCCAGGGCTGGCCACATGTGCCCGGTGTGCAGGAGGGTGAGGAGCACTCGCTCTTAAGCCTGCTCGTCAGTTAGTGCGTGCACACTTGTGGCTCCTGCTCTTCCGCTGTGGCCCTGTCTCTAGGGGTTGCCACTTTCCCCTAGCCTGCATCCCTCCCGCATCTCACAGCAGTGCAGAATCCTGCTCCAAAAGACCAGCTTGTCTTCCTGCTGCCCTGGTGCCCTGGTGCCAGCACTCCCTCTAGGTACTGCTAAGGCCCTCTACTGTGTACACTCAGCAGACCTCACAGCTGGTCCAGGCAGTGAGGGCCACAGTTTCCTGATTCCCTGGCAGAGAATAGGTCAGGGTGGATGTGGGTAGGGTAGAAACACATTTGCCCCTGCCTCTCCTGCCTTGGTTCTGAGATCCCACCCCATGCAGATGCAACCTAGCCCTTCCTTCCTTCTTGGGCCTGGCTCCCAGCCACACCTCTTTGGCCATGAACCCATCCAATACTCAGAGGCTGACAGATGGAGGCTTTCTTTAAATTGAGAGTGGGAACTGACAGCCCCTCCTTGGGGATTGCCAGCTCCAGCTCCCCCTTCTGTCTGCGACAGCTGTTCCTTTCCATCTCACCCACACAGACCTGGCCACGACCAGTTTGGGTTCTGTCCCCCAGATTCTAGCCCGTTGCAGCTGGACTTCTGGGAAACAAGGTTGCTGAGGTTAAAGGACACCCATGCGCGCGTGCGGGACAGGAGTGCTGCCTCTCGGCAATGGGCAAGCCCCGCACGTCTCCTTCTGGGAAGGAGAGGGTTGTTCCGCCCATGCAGCCTGCTAGGGACAGAACGCTGTCACACTAGGAATGGGAGGAAGTGTCAGCCTCAGGCCCGACAGTCACAGGGTTCCAGAACAGAATCCCAAATCCAGCAGTTCGTGACTCCTCCAGTGGGGATCTTCCAACCACAGCTGAGATTCCCCTGATGGGGGCCAGCTTAAGAATATCTAGGATCCCAGGACTGGATGGCCATTGTGGGGTGGCCTGCATGGTGGGTCTGTTCTCCATTGCCACTGTGAGTGTAAAGGTTCTACAGGCCTTTGCAAGGGTGCCCCCAGTCATGTTTTATGTTTCCTTCACATGCCTGCAAGCTCTGATTTCCATAGAAACTTGCTGGCCTTCCCAGTGCTCCTCCTCTTTCCAAGCAATGAATTACAGCCCTTGCAACGATTAATATCAATTATCAACAGGACTTAGAATCACGGAGGGGACAAACCTCTGAGCATATCTGAGAGGGGATTTCTGGATGGGGTTGAGGTGGGAAGACCCACCCTGACTATCGGTGGCACCGTCCCGTGGGCTGGGGTCTCAGACTGAATAAAAAGGAGAAAATGAGCTGAGTGCTGGCGTTCATCTCTCACTTTCAGACTGGATACAGGATGACCGGCTGCCTTACGCTTGTACAGCCGAGTCTCTGCCATGACCAGTGGTGCCCTTGAGACAGAAGCTAAAGCATGGTTTCTATTTGCTTCCTTAAATTGCCTGTCAGGCATTTTGTCACAGCATCGAGGAAAGAAAATGCCTCCTTTCTTTCCGCCCATAGTGGCGTACTCCAACATTGGGGTATCTGTCTTTTGTACAGTTGGGAACATTTCACTGCGGATCCTGAGTGTGACGCGGGCAGAGGCATGGAGACCTCTCAGCCTGTGCCTGATCTCTGTAAGGATGTGATAGCTATCAGTGGGGAATATTGAATGTGGTTGCCTCGATGTGGAATGGGGTCTCCCAGAACATCCCCTGCTGGGCATCTGTTGTATCCCCATCTCTGCCAGGCACAGGTCAGACCGCACAGTGTGTGAGGCAGGCATAGGGTTTCCACTCCCTTCAAGCTCCCTGGGGCAGCAGTGTGAACCTGAAGGACATTAAGCATCAGGAGAGCAGATGTAGGTGTGGAGGGCTTGGTGATGATGGGCAGGGGATGCTGAGCCTGGCCATGGGGAAGAGTAATGTCTGGCTCTGGGTATGTGTAGGCATGTGAGGTCATATGTAGGGTGGTGATCTGAGGACCCGGGGTGGAAGCTTGGAGCTAGGCTGCTGGGCCCACACTCACGAGTATGGGCTGCTATCATTCTTCCCAATGTCGGGTGGCCGTAGCTTCTGAACGAGGATTCGGATGATGCAGATAAACAGGATGAAGTTTACCTGTTGGATGACAGACCCCCGATGTTGGTCACTTAGAGAGAGGAAGCTGGGGTAGGTTGTTTTCTTCTCCGGTGTTGTCCACCCCTCCATAGTACCTCTTTTTTTTTTTTTTTTTTTTTTTTTTTTTTTGGTTTTTCGAGACAGGGTTTCTCTGTGTAGCCCTGGCTGTCCTGGCACTCACTTTGTAGACCAGGCTGGCCTCGAACTCAGAAATCCGCCTGCCTCTGCCTCCCGAGTGCTGGGATTAAAGGCGTGCGCCACCACGCCCGGCTCATAGTACCTCTTGACGGCTCTTCCCTTTGGGGCAAATCATCTGGGACTCTCCTTTGCATCCTTGAGGACCCGCCCTCCACTTTACCTGCTCTAGAGGGAGCGCTGGAAGCAGGGGTGGATGATGGAAACCTGAGGCTCCTTTCTGACCTAAACCCTCATTTCCTGTGTGCTCTGGGCTCAGCAGTAAGATGAAAGTTTACCAAGATGGAGATGAGGATGACGGCTTACCAAGATGGAGATGAGGATGGGGCCCTTTATGATCCACCACAGTGAGGAGTTGATGATAGTGTCCCAGCACCTGAACATGGAGACTTGGGTGAGAGAAGTCCTCAGCCTGAGAGTAACCCATCCCCCAGGTGCCTTTGGCTCTGCCCCCAAGCCCAGAATCTGCCACTTCCCACATCTTCCTCCAGCCTCTTACTTTGGGCTTGATGCTGTGGTCTGTCTGTCTACCTGCCAAACCTTGGTAGCAGCATCACGCCCAGGGACTCTGACCCCAAATGATAGCAGCCAGAGGGAAGGGAAGGGACAGAAGCTCACCCGAAATCCTCAAAATGGATCCTGACAATCGTCCATATCATGATGAACACACTGGGTACTCCTGTGAGGGGCAAAGGAGAAAGGAAGAGAAGGAAATGGGAGCAGAGAGCACACAGAGAGGGTTTGGAGGAGGAACCAAAGAGAGGGAAGGAGAAGAAAGGGTGGAACACTTAGGGCTACAGTGTGCAAGTTGTTCATGTATACCGTATAAAGACTCTCTTAGATTTAGTGACGATATATGCCTGAGGGTCTGTGACCACTTAAGTTTTTTGTTTTCTTTCTGATTTGAACCCCTTATAGATGGACAGTAGCCCTGTGTGTCAGGATCAGAAAGGGGGAATATATAGTTTTGTTCAGGCTCTGCACTGTAAAGCAGCCGCGGGAGGCTGGGAGGGACTCCAGGGTCCCGTATTCTGGGGACATTCATGAGTGTCAGTGGAGAACCTCATAAGTAGGCTAGGGTTGTACCCTCCCACCTCCCAGGGAGCTTCCCCATCTTCGCCCCCTCCCTGGAACCATACCCCAGCCGATGAGTATGTACCCCCAGAAGTACTTCCGCTCAGAGAAGAAGGAGACGGCCAGCAGGGTGTGTAGGTAGAGGCCCTCGACCAGCAGCCAGAAGAAGTTGGCCATGACGCAATATTGGAAGAAAACCACTGCTGCCTTGCAGCTCACCTGTGGGGAGGAGCAGAGGGAGGTTCAGGGGTGGCAGGTCCCTCGCTGCCCAACCTCTGGTTTGGGGGCGACAAACACAGTTGTGCCCAGCCAACTTGTTTGCTGTCAGCTCGCAACCAGGCTCTTCAAACGTGTGCAGTGGGTTTTCCTGTGATCTTGACTTTATATCCTTGGGCACTTTTGGCGGAGCTGGTTATTTAAGTTATCCATCTGTCAGTGTGTCTTCTGCACGTCTTCTGGCTACGGATCCCAGTGTCTCTGGGCATGTCCAATCCTCAGCGTGTGGCTGGCTGCATGTGGCTGAGAATAGCCATGGATGTAGTCCAACACAAAATGGTAAGCTTGTTTAAAATGTTAGGGTTTTTTTTTTTTGTCGTATTTCTGGTAACTGCATTTTGAGGTTCTCCAGCATGAACCTGACTGGTAACAACGTGGCGTCACAATGTCAAAGGTTCCTGTCTGCCTACCGACCTGCCCCTTTACCAGACATTTGTCTATTTGTGCTTGAGTGGGTTTTCAGTCAATCTCACACTGTAACCACGCTGGTCTAGAACTCACTATGTAGCCCTGGCTGCCTTCCAACTCGCAGCCTTTTGCATCTGGGGTTATAGGTGTGAGCTACCATGCCTGGTCACTTATACATTTATTGACCTCCCCACTCATGTCAACTCCGCCGTCCATTTACCACCAAGACATCCATTCATCAACTATATCTGCTCATCCATCAACCACCCACTCACTTAAGCTGTCTCTCTACCCACTTACCTAAGCTGTCTCCACACCCACTCACTTAAGCTGTCTCTTCACTCGCCCACACAGCACCCATCTATCCATTCATCTGCCCATCCACTTTTGAGCCAGCCCAGGACTCACACAGCCCTTCCTAGGTAACCACCTCCTTGCTCCCTTCAACAGCCCTGTCTTCATTCCTCTCTCCATATTGTTCTCTGCTCACCGCCCCCATCCCCCTCCTCACAGCCTGCCCACTGCTCCCTGTGTCCTGTCCTCCAGTGAGTCCTGGGAGGAGCTGGGAGCCCGAGGGTGAATGCTTGCTGGAGACTTTGGGAGCTCCCTGACCATAGGTGTGGGTGGAGGCTTTGGAGGGGACCCAGAGACAGCGTGGAGAAGGCTGAAGGGAGGGTAGAACAGGTGTGCTGCCTAGTTTCCTGTCAACTCGACACAAGCTGCTGTCTGCTTGGAAGAAGAAACCTCAATTGACAAAGTGTTCCCACCAGTCTGGCCTGTGAGTAAGGCTGTAGGGCGTTTCCTGGATGGATGACTGATGGGGGAGGGCTCAGGTCGCCATAGCAGTGCCATCCCCAGGCAGGTGGTGAAGGGCACTATCAGAAGGCAGGCTGGGGAAGCCGTGAGGAGCAAACCAGTAAGTAGCATTCTGCCAGGGCCTCTGCTTCTGTTCCTGCCTTCAGGTTCCTGCCCTGGCTTCCCTGGATGATGGACTGTGAGCTATGCAATGAAATGGCCCTTTTCCTCCCCAGTTGCTTTTGGTCATGGGTCTCCTCGAGGGAGCACTCATTCCATAGCTTCAGGGCACCCTCTCACAGGCACCATATTTCCACTTCTGAACACAGAATCTGGGCTGCCTGCCCGCCCCCCTCCGTACCCTCCACCCCATCCCCGCTCCCCCTGAGGCCTCTGTCTGTGAGGTATCCTCACGGAGCAACTTTCTCTCTCCTGCCTAGGATTGGGAAGTCCTTTCCTGGGTCACACTCTAGTCTCTCCAGAAGTTGGCGGGCCCTATCAGCTTTACAAGCTCTCTGGAGGTTGCAGGGCTCTCTCTGGTCTCCTCTTGGCTCCAGCTTGTGGGGTCACCGTGGGATTTTCTCCCTACTTGAGACCCCATTATCCTGGGAATCCCACCACTGATCTGGAAGCAGTGTGCTGCCTCCCTGGGCTCACTCAGAGGCCATGCGTCCTCAGAACATAGTGTAGGAGCCCCCCCTTTAATCCGTGTCCTAGGATGGAGACCTTTGAGTTCTATGGACACTATGGTGGTTAATATTGTCAACCTGACAGAAGCTGGCATACCCAGGGCATGACTGAGAGGGAGCTCTTGGATTTTGTTAATTCAGAGGTGGCCAACACCATCCTGTGGGCTGAGGACCCAGGCTGAATAGAAAGGAGAAAGTGAGCTAAGCACTCTCTGCTCATCTCTCTGCTGCCCCATGGTGGGTGTCATGTGACCTGCTGCCAACCGCTCCTGCCTCCACACCTTCCCATCATGTTGGGCTGCAGCTCACACCAAACAAAACCAACAAAAGCTCTCCTTCCACTGTGCTCGTAGAGCATCTTGTCACAGCAATGAAAAAAAAATAACAAATACAGAGACAGACTCCCCCGCCCATGCCTGGCAGCCTCCTCGGAGGGTCTCTGAGCCTCCTGACCCTAGAAAAGTCCAGGACAGGGCTGAGGGGGGCAGGCAGCAAGAGCAGGTAGGGAAGGACATTGGTATGGGAGCAACATCTGGGCTGTTAAGGGACAGAAGACTGAGCTGGGAGGAATGTGTGGGGAGGACTTGTACAGATGGGGAAACTGAGGCAGGGAGTGGCCTGAGGCCAGATTGGAAACTTGTGATGAGCCTCTGGGCACTGACTACGAGGAACCCACTTGCATTTCTTACTAACAAATATATGAACCCCCCAAAATGGCCCAGAAACCTGAAAGGGGAATACAGTCTGACAAGCGGGCAAGGTGTGTGTGGTTCTGTCCCTAAGGAGAGAGGAGGGGCAGGGAGGGGGAGAGGAGGAGGAGGAGGAAGAGGAAGGCGAGGAGCAGAAGGATAACGAGGAAGTGTGGAGTAGGTGGGTCCTCACCAAGGCCTCAGAGCAGTGGTCTGTCTCCCCGTTGTTGAAGAGGGTCATGTCCTTGATGAAGACGGCGGTGGCCCTCAGGATGAAGGACATGAAGAGATGCATATGGATGTAGTTTCGAGTACAGTGCAGCTTCCTGCAAGGGGCAGGTACATCTGGGATGCAGAGGGGCCTTGGACCACCCCATCCTGGCTGGCATGGGGCCATGCTTTAGGCAAGGAGGTGAGAGGAGATGTGGCCTCCAGGTTACAGGCCCCGCCTACAAGATGACACATGCCCAGTCCCCAATCTCCTGTGCATCGAGAGTGTTTTGGCAGGCTCTACCTCTGGAGCCCAATATACAGGAAAGGGGACAAAGACTGCTCTAGAGGCCACATCTTGGCCACTTGCTGTCAGGGTTGTGATGGCTGGGCTAGCAGAGGCAAGGGCAGAGACTGTGAGCTGCCTGGGGCTGGGTCTCACCTGAACAGGCTCAAGATAGCCATGGCAACCAGGAGGCTGGCAAGGGACAAGCTGTAGCCGATGGTGTAGCCGGTCTTCACTGCATCGTAGAACTCAGTCTGTTGCTGCTGTGGGGAGGCAGGCAAGGGTTTTGGGTAGGCATTCAAGGGTGGGGGAGAGCTCAAAACTGGGGCTGTTGATGGGAATGGGCCAGATATATGCTCTGCCTGCTGCCCCTGCCTAACTTAAGAAAGATGAGCTTAGGACTCCCAAGAGCAGCTGAGTGGTACTCATTAAGCCTGGTTTTCATGGACAAATGGACACTGTGCCCAGAGGGTAAGAGGAAGTGAACGGATTCTTCCGTCTGCTCTGCATGACAGATGTCAGCATGGGAAAGAGTGGAAATCTCACAACTCCCACCTGCCAATCACTCATTTCTTAAAATAGAATTTTGAGAGTTTCCCTGTATAGCCCAGGCTAGCCTCAAACTCATGATCTTCTTCCCCAGCCTCCCAAGTGCTAGGACTATTGATGGAGAGAGAGAGAGAGAGAGAGAGAGAGAGAGAGAGAGAGAGAGAGAGAGAGAGAGAGAAGAGGAGGGGGTAAGGGAGGGGAGAGAGAGAGAGAGAGAGAGAGAGGTAAACCAGCTTGGGGGTTCTGTTTCTGTTTCAGTTTTGGCTCCTCAGGGGCTAGCCCCCCTTGGGTGGGATCCTCAAGAAAAGTCCTGTGTGTACCTTGTTAGAGGAGCCAGGGATGGGTCTTGGGCGATGTGAACTTGAAGAGGGTGGACCCCAGGATTTACAGAGGCACAAGACCCCCTCACCTCATCCATACTAGATGCCCTGTCATTCAGGCCGCAGGCAATATGGTAGGGGCCAGGCTCCAGTTGTGACCAGCCTTCTTCAGTGCAGCTACGGCTGATGTTATAGCCTGGAAGCAGGCGACAGTGAAGAGACACTGAGTAGAGAGCCAGGAGGCAGACCAGTCCCATTCTGTCTGTCCATGGTGCTGCCTGGCTCCCGTTCTATGACCCTTGAGGCGGGGAAAGGCTCCTGCGGGGCCACTGAGGGCCCTGCTGTCCGGATGAGAGACTCAGCAGATGTCATTGCAACTCATTTTGCAAAACAGAATTTGGCTCCTATTTTAGCTCAAACGCAGAGGCAGAAAGACTCTGGTCTGTGTACATAGTCACCACCTGTCCAGCACCAACTGAAGGCACAGGCAGATGAGCAACTCAGTCATGCGAACAGAAAGGTGTCACGATCTACAATGTCAGAGAACATTAGGAACATGTGGGCCTGTGGATTCATTAAGTCCATGTCAGAAGAGCCAGGCAAGAGATTGTCAAACACAGCAGACCAATGAAGGATGCAAAACTCCCTCACCTGAACCCTGTGGAGAACGGGATGCCTAACTCTACGGTGGCCCCACTGAGCTGTCATCTGAGCCAGTGTATATGTCAGGGAACACAGAATGCCTTACTGTCCCCTCCAGCTGACGCTCAGCATGTTTCCCACTGCTCAGCATGGCCCGTTCGAATTCCCATCTACCCATCTGCCCACTCATCAACTTGTCTGTCCGTCCATCTGTACCTAGTCCTCTGTCTTGCCTCAATGGTACCTCTGCCAGACTGGATGCTGTGTCTGGGCTCTGTACCTCCAAGTAGCTTGCCAACTGGGGTCCTTATTAACTCACCACACCACTGGATTTTCTTTTTGCATCTGGCAGCTCTGCCTTTAACTGGAGTCTCTGTCTTGAGAATAACGGGGGTTGCAGATGGCACCCCAAGTGTCTGTGATGGTACCCCAAGTGTCTGTGCTTACAAGGGTGCTGATGACCTGAACTCTGGGGTCCTCATGTGTACACAGCAAGAGTTTTGCCCACGGAACTCTCTCCCTAGGCTTCCTGCAGGCATTTTATCCAGCCACAATAGAATACTTCCTTCTAACCCTCTGATTTTTTTTTAAATCTCCCATAGGAAACAAGACTCTTCGTGTGTGTGTGTGTGGGGGGGGGTCTGCTCTCCTCAGCCCTGCTTCCCCAAAGCACAGGAGTGGAGGTGAGCATCAACCTTATCCACTCTTGCAAATGACCCTCTTGGGATGGAAGAGGGTCCTCTCCTTCACATGCTCCCCGTAGATCCAGTCACTAGTCCTAGGCTCCCGATTCTCTCCATCAAAGAGAACCCATGAGCTGGACCCATGGAGTATGGCTGCTCACTTCACAAGGCCACATGACCATAGGGTACTGAGGGGTCAGACCTTCATACTCAGGTACACTCTGGGGTTGAGGATGGCCATGCCTACGGAAGAGCTAGCCTGTTCACATTCTCTCAGGTCCTCATCTCAGAGAGCATCAGGGGCCGCCCCACCTCTTCCTGCCTCCCAGGGACTCTGCCCATTTATTACACATTTGTTTATTGTCTCACTTAAAGGTGTCTCCAGCTAACACTGAGGATCCCAGAGGGCAGGCAAGTGGCAGTTTTCAATGTCTCTTCCGGCTATTTGTGGAGCAGAGCTTGGTGCGATGGAAGCCATCACATTCATGCTGACTGAATGTGGTCTAGAGGTCCCTTACATGTGAATGTTTGACCAGATAGAACATGGCAAGATGTGTAAGCAGAGCTGTGTGACGGTTTCCTGGGGCCCCAAAGGTCATCGGTTCCAGGCCTTGACAGACTGAGTCACAACCAAGACAACAAGAACATGGGAGCCATAACTCAATCAGACCTGCCCGTCAATCAGTTATCAATTGCTGAGCAAATATTTAGCAAGCCCTTCCCACGTGCTTATCTCTATGTGAAGAGCTAATCAAATCCCACAACTCCTCTCCAGACACAATGCCATTCTTGGCCACGAAGTCCCCAGTTTTCTCTAGTCCCTCAGACAGCTTTTCCACTTCCTTAAGCGGCAAAGCCCCCTAGCTGGTCCCATTCACAGCTTCTGGCCTTCAGCCTAGGGCTCTTACCGTGAATGGGGGAAAACAGCTGAAAGATGAGGGGGCAGTCCAGGACTACCACCTGGCCCCAAGGGGTCGTCGGCCAGCAGGTGAGGTTGTCCCACATCTTGCTGCAGCCTGTGGGGTGAAGGCAGAGGGCACGTGTCATCACATGAGCATGGTGAGGACTCTTCCTCCTCCTTTCCTTAGAGGGTCTCCTGTCTGAGTGGAGACTGCGCCTACAGAGAGGAGACACAGGTCCTGTTCTGACAGGAAGAGTGCCCTCTCTCCATAAGGGACAGAGCTTCACTACATGGCGTCATTTATTTGTTTATTTTAAATGGGATCTTGTGTAGTCAAGGCTGGCCCTGAAGGAGACCTTAAACTTCTGGTCCTCCTGACTGTCTCTTGAGTTCTATTGAGATTACAGGTGTGCACCACGATGTCCAGTTTATATGGCACTGGGGATTAAACCCAGGACTTGTTGTGCACACTAACTGCCAACTGAGCTACTTGCCCATTTGATGGACAAGCAGCAGAGATGCCAGGCAGGGAGCCTAGCTGGTTCTGCCCGATGGGAAACCGTCTCTCATTCTGGATGAGCACTTGTATGGGTGTCCGTCTTTTTGAATGGCAGGAGCTGAGGCTCTGGCATGCAAGTCCTCGGAGCAGTGGCTTTAGTTCTGTGGAATGTTCCGGGAAAGCAGTCACAGAGAACAGGGAGCACACAGCCTGCACTCCACTTTGTTCTGGACGTTAATGAGAGCTGATTGAAGTTTCGGAAACCATGTCACCTGCTGCAGTGCCTGTGGTATCTGAGTCAGAGAGGAGCATGGCTTAGACTTCAATCTATGTTTATAGCTCTCCCATTCCCAGAGCTTGTATTTACAGGCACAACCTTCAGACCGTCGTCCCCTCTTATCTTTTACTGCCATCACGCCTGCACATGCACAGGACATTTGATTATAAACCACTCTCCTTTCTATGCTTTCTTTTATAGAGCGTCGTATATATTTCCAGCAGCACAATGAATGGCCTTCACTTTTACGGTTTGTAAGAAAACAGACATTTAGATTTCAAAATCTTATATTACCAAATTATAGGCAGCACTTTTCAAGCAATTGAGCCCCGCAGTTTGAGCCTGCCTTCTCGACACAAACAAGGCTATTAATCCACATTCAAAAAAAAAAAAAAAAAGCAAGATCCATCCCAAGAGGCTCTGTTAGAGACTGTCACCGTTTAAAAACACGTGTGCGTCATTTGAATTTTGTTTTATAATAGTAATGGCAACTCTGGAGATGTTTGCTGTAGGATTCTAGGTACAGTGGAGCATACTGGTTGGCATCTGGCTCTTCACAGAGCTTGCAAAGCATTGCAGTCTGGAGGCGAGGGAAGATTTATTAGTGTTTGAGATGGGCTGGTGAGGATGCCCAGGGGTGTCTCCAGCGGTTCTAAAAAAAATGGGTGCCCCTGTGGTGAGATGACGCCTGCAGACCCCTCTCTTGAGGGTGTAAGTCTCTTTGCAATGCTGCCAGCCCTATATACAGATTTGCTCAGGAAACCCAACCCCAGAGTCAAAGTCACTGCCAGCTGGGCCAAGCCCAGACCAGCCCAGGTCCGAAGGTTCAACTTCTCAAGAAGGGGGCCCGGGAAGAGGAGGTGAAGGAATGCACCCACTTGGGGGAATAGCAGGCTCTCAGTACCTTGGTCAGGTGGCAGCCAAGGAAGGGAGTGAGGTGGGAGGGGGCGGCCTCCCTGTGCTGCAGCAGTCAGGTGGCACCTCCACTGAAGGCTAATGAAGTCCTGTGCCCCGCACCCCCCATTAACATTTCCCTTCAGTCTCTCTGGAGTCCAACAGTTTGCTGTGGCTGATGGTCCATCTTCTGCTGGAGGACATACAGGAGCCCCTCAGGTCTGGCAAAGGCAAATCTGCTCATGATTTATGATCTGTTTCAATTAACATCAGTAAGCACCAGCTTTGGAATGTCGCAACATTGTTTCAGCCTCTAAGCCAGTCGCTTATATAACCAGTCCATTTCACAGATGAGGAAATGGAGGCAATGGCAGCAGGATGAGGTGTGGCAAGTCTCTCGCCTATTCACACATTCCTCTCCTGGTTTGCAGGGCTCGGTAGCATTTCTCTGGGAATTTGGCTGCCACTGGACTTTATGTACCCTTGATGACAGTGCCGGGCACACCCTGTTTTGCAGGCCAGCTATTGTGTCTGGGTCTCTGCCAGGCCTCGGCCTTTCAGAGTTGCCAGCCTGAGCTGAAAAGTTGTGTGTGTGTGTGTGTGTGTGTGTGTGTGGTGGGGGATGGGGTGGTGCTGGGTCCTGTGCTCAGCTCCACCAGAGGTGGGAAAGAATAGAAGGGACTGGGCTCTGCCCTGTGGGGAGGCTGCATTTGGCCTCAAAGAAGTGCAGAACAGCCAATGGCATGCTGTGAACTGTTACTGGGCCCAGGTCAGCAAGCAGGCAGGGAACTGAGGAAAAGAGGCCTGTGGGGTGTAGGTTGGGAGGCTCCTTGCAAGGGGTGCCTCAGGGCTGGTTTGCTGGGGCAGCTGGGCTGGGATGCCATGGAATAATGACAGTCATGTAAATGCTTGGTTTCTAGAAATGTCTGTGCATCTGGGACGTTTCCCCACTCAGGGCTAAGATCCCAGTAGGAAAACCGTACTAAGACGCTGAGATGAGGGATGAAGAGGCAGGCTGGCACAAAGGCCCAAGTGAGTCAGTTTTATAGGATCTCCTATACATAATGACATATACTCACATGTACTCACAGGCATACCGAGCCCAGACACCCATGCAAATCTCTATGCATGGGCACAGGAAGGCAGGCCACCATGTGAGGAGTCGGAGTGACACAAATGCACAGACGGGACACACACTGGTGCACCCACACACAGATGGGCAGGGACACCGCACACCTGTCACATTCAGGTTTAAACAGATACAGGCCTCTGCCTCACAGAGACACTCAAAGGCAGGCAGAGTGATAGACTCCAGAAGGCAGGGCACAGCCTCAGTCAGACTCCACCAGGAGTGCCCACCTGCATCCACGTGCATGTATGTATACAAGAACCTCAGCAGCAGTCAGGGCAGACACGCCGCAGTTTGCACATCTATGCCTGCCCTCTTCCAGGTCCCAGTCTGGTTGTTGTGTATAGGGCGTTGGCACTCCGCAGGCACCCTGTACCAGCAGTGACCTCATTGAGATCATGAGTGTGGCCAGTCCCCTCACTGGGGACCAGTTTGGAGAGAAGCTGCAATGGGCTCCAGAGTCTGGAGTCTGAGCTTCTTGGGCTTCACCCATGATCTTGAGGCCTGCTGAGGCCAGTCTGCAGTCCTGCAGCATAGGGTGGGGCATATATGCAGTAGGCAGGTCTAGTCACCCACTGACCCAGACCTCAGACTCGGGGTCACAGGAGTTAGGGGCCATCCTGCCATGAAGTGTGGCTCAGGCCAGGCCCGGCTCTGAGACCAGCATCCACTCATGAGCACAGGAGGTCTGTGCACCAGGGTTAAGGAGGGACCCAAAAAGATTACTTAACAGCTTCAGAGTGTTGTTGGGAGCCAGGAGCCAGCAAGCTGGACAGGTGCGCCCTGGTCCCATTATGTAACTGTAAGCCCAGCCTGGGGAGATGACCTGGAATGGAGGCCTAGCTGCCTAACTGTCTCTGCCCCACCATGCTAACTCTCTCCCAATACAGTGAGTGAGCCTTGAGCCTCCCATCCTCCTAACTCCTCTGCTTCCCTATACCTGACCACTTTTCAGATTTGCTCAACCCTGAGTAACCAAGTCAAGTAGACAGAGCTCGCTCTCATTTGTGCTCATGGGCTGCTGCAGGGGTCCTGACAATGGATCTCTTCTAAGCTCTAGGTAAGCCAGGGGTTGAGGAGGTTGATTTGGGGTGCCCCATGGTAGGTGAGGGAGAGCCTCATGGAAACCACCCGTCTCATCATGGAAAGCCCCTACCATTGAGTATCCTCTGCCTCCCTCCTTGGGTAGCCCAGCAGCCACGGCTAGACCCTTAAAGGCAGTTTCCAGATAAGAGCTGGGAACTCCCCAGATGTGGGAGGAGTGGCGGCCTTGTGGCCCTTCTGCTGTGTTGGAGGCCCAGAGCTCTGGGCTAGGACCTGTGCCCTTGATCCCCATCTGACTGACTATTGTGGGAGCCACATGCTTTGGACTGGGCTCGTGACGTGAGGGAACTTGGGACTCCTCCGCTCCCACCCGACTCACCTGTGGTTTCATTCTCCAGCTGGGCCTCCTCCAGGCACTGCTGGCGCTGTTTCTCAATCATCTGCAGGTACTCACACTCCTGGTGTGGGCTGGCTGCCCGGCTGCCCTGAGGACAAGGCAGACAGAAGGTGTCAGCCTCAACCACAGGCTTTCGGAGTAGGGGGCCAAGCTAGGTCAGTCAAAGTTGATCCAGCTCTCAGCCTGGGTATCTGAGTTCCACACTAGATGTCCACTCCGGCCAAGGTCTTCATCCTAGCCTCATACTGAACCCCAACCCCAACCCAGGCTATAACCCATCCTAGGCCCAGATGAACACTTACCCCACTTCTAAATTATCCCCTACAAAAACCTCAGACTGAGAACCATCCCAAATCCATACTGCACCTCTACCTCAGCCCCAGGTAGCACCCTGATCCTGACCTGTGTGGCCCAGATATTCTCACTGAACCCCAGATTTTGCCTTGAGGGCCTTCTCAGGACTCTTGGCTCCTAAGCAGTGCAGTCGTGGTAAGGATTCTGACCCTGGAAAGAGCATTTCCCTAGGGTCTTGAGCTGATCACTGGGCTCTGCTGCTCTGGCCCTGCCTCAGTCTCCCTGCATAGGTGGGCCCTTGCTAGTGATTCCATCATAGGACGTTGGGCCAGCCTCCGGCTCCTAGGGCCAAGCCCAGGCAGAACAAAGGAGCCTGGTTGTAGCACCTCCTTCATGGAAGGAGCCTCTGCTCATTCTCTCTCATGAAGATGGGAAAGCAATACCTGATCCTTCTTGCCAGACCTCACCATCTCCTTCACCACAGAAAAATAAAAACTAAAATGGATTCCATGAGGACCAGGGAGGCTTAAGCAAGTAAGCAGAGCCTCACAAGAAATCTGCAGACCACAAGCAGCCTCCCGAGTCTCTGAAAAGTTGGGAGAGGGGATGATGGAGAAGCCATGATTCTCCCCTGACCTCCAGAGGCCCTGACCCAGAGGCAGGGTGAGGTGGGCAGACATCATGACAAGACATGGCACTGGGGTAGATATGAATCTGAGTAGTGGCACTGGGGTAGATATGAGTCTGAGACCAAGGGGGAAATGTCAAGCCTTGAGGGGTTGTGGGTGTGGAATAAGGTAAAAGCCTCTCTGTGCTGTGAGTGAGCAGTTGGGCTGGGACAGCTTCGGCCTGCCTCTGACATTAGGAAGTGGCTGCTATTCTTGGCAATCCTCTGCCAGTTTCCTCATGTCTGCCTGGATTGGCGAGCATCAGCCTCCACCAGCACCCTAGGTAAAGCTCCAGAGATCTCAGGGTTAGAAACTGGGTCCGCCTTGCAGTGTTCATACCTGGGCCTCAGTCTCTGCCTGGAAAATGAGCCTCAGTCCCCCAGCCGCCACATCCCAACTCAACGCCTTGCTGAAGCAACACAGACATGGGCCTTCCCTGTATTTCCTCCCTCTAAGGGGACCTCCTGGCTGGCAATATCAAAGAACATAGAACTGGACCAGTGGTCTATGTGAGTCAACACCAGTGACCGACCGACCTGTACCCAGGCAGCAGGGCGCTCTCCACCACCAAGAGAAAGGTCCCTTCCACCATAATAGGTCTCCTGTTCCCATGAGCCTTGCCATTTCCCAGGCCACCAGTGGTTCAACCAGCACTCTGGTTGTCCTAGCCTAGATCCATGAGAATCTCTGCTACCCACACATCACTTGTCCAGGCCTGGATGTCACACGGCAAACACAGATACCCAGCCAACTGGAGTCCAGACCTGCGCTGCTGCTAAGTCCTTTTCGACTTGGCATAGAGAAAGTGCGGTGATGTCACAGAGCATCATTCAGCAGAACCACTGAAAGACTTGGAAAGCAGAGTTCGCAGGAGACCCGGTGCCTCTGTATCCTCTTAGGGATCACGTTCCACCTTTTCAGTTAGAATACTTGGAGCGGTGTGGCTTCGGGGATCTGTGACTAGCTCATCCCCAGGTGTGGGGTGTAGGATAGTTTGGGGAGACCTCTGAAAGAGGAAGTCAGGCTGGCCAGCCAACGCTGTCCATCACCATTCCACCTTGTTTGGCATGCTCCTGGGCACCAGTCTCCCAACAGCTGGATGCCTTTAGATTTGCAACCTCATCCCAGACTCTCAGGGTCCTCCTCGCATTGTCACCCTGTGTCACATCATGCTGTGGCTTTAAAGCAGGATGGGCTGTGTGAACACTAACTATGTCGGTACACATGACACACATAAAAAGCTTTCCTCTCCTCTGGTGCTAGGTTCTCATTTGGGAAGGACCCTCCCCCCTTGCCCACCCCACTCTGTCACTGCTCTTGGTGAACCCTCTTGCAGAAGATTGGTGTGACCAAGACTTAAGTCAGTCAGTATTCCCAGCCTCAGTGCCTGGCACCCAGCCCAAGCCAGGCTCCTCTGAGGCAGAAGGCTCGCACGCCTGGGACTTTGGATTAAACTAGGCAAGTAGGTTTAATTCTCCCCCACTGGATTGGAAAAACCTCAAAGGATCAGAGGCTGAGGCTTCTGTGGTGATGTTATTGACAAACATGAAGAACAGGAAGATGAGGCCACTGAGGGTTGGCAGGATGGACTCGGAGAAAACCCAGAACTGCCTGAGAGGGAAGGCAGGGCATGTCTGAAACCAGATCTTCCCACAACACGAGCCAATAGCCTTGTTTATAGCTCAAGCTAGTTAATTTTCTTATCCCAGGAACCCATCATGTTCATTCTCGAAGTCTGAGTACAGAACAGTGGATGCCCCTTGCCTTTAGGGTCCCTCTTAAGCCATCAAGTCTTAATGATCATAAAGACTGCCGACTGGTATTCTATACATAGATGGAAGAACAGAGCCAGGGCAGCTCCCTCTGGCCCTTACCACTGAGGAATTCATTCAGACCTTGGATCTTCTCTCCCATTTTTTTCTTTTTCTAAGCATCTAAAGATGTATGTGTATCTACATAAACACATACATGCATATATACATACATTATATGTACATACATGTATATGTACACACATGTGTATGTATGTATGTATATATATATATATATATATGTATGTATATGTGTCATGTGTGTGTATGTGTGTGTATGTGTGCAAATGTGTGACTATGCATATAGAGACCAGAGATTAGCTTTAGGTACTGTTCTTCAGGTATCATCTACCTTATTTTTTGAGACAGGGGCTTTCATTGGCCTAGAACATGCCAAACAGGCTGGGCTGGCAGTCTTGCAAGCCCCAAGGATCCATCCATCTCTGACTCCACAGCATTGAGAGTTAAAGTTTCTGCTAGCCACCCAGTTTTGTCTTCTTTCCTTCTTCCTTCATTCTTTCCTTCTTCCTTCCTTCTTTCTTTCCTCCCTTCCCTTCCCTTCCCTTCCCTTCCCCTTCCCCTTCCCCCCCTTCCCCTTCCCCTTCCCCTTCTTCCCCTTCCCCTTCCCCTTCTTTCCTTCCTTCCTTCCTTCCTTCCTTCCTTCCTTCCTTCCTTCCTTCCTTCCTTCCTCCCTCCCTCCCTCCCTCCCTCCCTCCCTCCCTTCCTTCCTTCCTTCCTTCCTCTATTCCTCCTGTTTCTTCCTCTATTTTTAGCAAGAGTTCCAGGGATCACGGATCCAGGAGTCCCCAGAGTAATCCTGAATTCTGGAAAGCTGAGAACCACAAAGAGGAATGGTATCCAGTAGTTAAACTGTCTTTGCCAAAATTTAGTTGAGTAAAATACCGCTGCCCCCCCCCACCCCCCGTCTGGAGCAATGTAGAGGAAACAGTGACCCAGATAGGGACCTAAGATCACCCAGTAAGACATATCCCTAGATAGGACCCAAGTCTCTGACCTAGTCTGTGTAGCATCAATTCTTTGACAGAGATTTGCCTTTGGCCATCTGGTCAACCATGGCCCTTGGGAGGACAGAGCCAGGGCAGTTCCCTCTGGTCCTTATCACTGAGGAATTCAGGCAGACCTTGGACTTCCTCTCCCATTTGTTTCCTTTTTCTAAACATCCTAATTATCCTTCTGGACTTCAGACACACAGTGGATATTGGAAAATTCCTTGGCCAAATACAGCCAAGCTTGCTGATCACTGGATGAGCTCCAGGGTGGGATCTAGGAAGACAGTGAGCATCATGGTGGGTCACAGAGAGAGTTTATACAGAATGAGGAAAGAGTCAGACAAGAGGGGTGGTCAGCATCCCAGGGTACACACTGACAGGCAGACATGAAATCCCCACATTTGGGTTGCAGGAAGCCTTGGGTAGATATGGCGAGGAGTTCTAGGAATATCTGGTGAGGAGTCATGAAGATGAGTTGGGTTAGACCTGGGAAGGGCCTAGAATGTCAGTTTTGAAGTATGAGCTTTGACTCCTGGGCTATGGGGACCCTCAAAGATGTGGTCTAGAAGGATGAGGGTACGGGACAGACACTTGGCAAAGACCTGTCACACTATAGGTAGTTGGATACAAGGACATGAGAGTTTTTTGGGGGATAAATGGCTTCTGAAGGAAGTATGAGGTAGATCGATCCAGGGAAAGTGTGCTGGCTGAAGAATTCTAAACTCTAAGAATCACTAGGAATGACTTGCGCAGTTGGGACCTGTTATAGAATTTGGGGCCTTCAAAGGAGATGGGAATCGGCAGCAGTTGGTAGAACAACCTCATCCTATTTGATGTCTTCCTATTGTAGAAGCCATCACACATTCTGCTATCATTTACATGTCCTCCATCCCCCAAAACCCAAGACCACATGATGATAAGCACAGAGAGACCCAGATGACCGGAGGAAGGGAGAAGCTCTGTTGAAGATTAAATAAAGACCCCATCTTCTTGCTGAGGGATGAGAAGGCCTGGCAGAAAGGTGGGAAGGTGTGGTAAGTTAACCTGTGTGGCTGTCCCACCAACACAAGCACACAAGCGCATGCAAGCACACATACACACACACACACCAATTTGCTGAGCTGCTACTTTAGATCTGTATGTTTTCCTAATTAAAAAAAAAAAAGTCTTGCCAGGCAGTGGTGAGTGGCACATGCCTTTAATCCCAGCACTTGAGAGGCAGAGGCAGGCGGATTTCTGAGTTTGAGGCCAGCCTGGTCTACAGAGTGAGTTCCAGGACAGCCAGGGCTACAGAGAGAAACCCTGTCTCAGAAAAACAAAACAAAACAAAACAAAACAAAACAAAACAAAACAAAACAAAACAAGTCTTTGTAAGCATGGGCACAGCCACGGCCCCTGAGGAAGAAGCAGCCTTGAAGAGGTGGCAGTGCCTTGTAAGGACCACAGATTCTAGGTCAGACAGGTGGCCACTACATGGATGGGCAACTGGGTGATTTACCCAAGTACATCTGCACCTGATCCCCAACAGCATGACCCTATCATGTCTGGTTTCCCATGCCGAGGACCCATGCCTCATGGTAGGGGATGCTGTGAGCAGGTAGCAGTTATGACAGACGCTCTATCCCAGTTCCCATGCCAGGCCAGGCTTGTTCCTGTCATATGCCTTTCAAATATGCAGACAGTCTGACAAGTGGCAACCATGACCAAACACGGAGAGGTTTCGATCGCCTGTTCCTTCCATCTCTAGCATGCCTGATTTCCTTTCCCTTCCTGGTATTTTCCTGCCTCTTTCCCAAGAACACAAATCTCCCTTTTCTGCTAATCCACAATTTGTAAACCATGGCTCCTCCTGAGATCCAGGCTCAGAGTGAGAAAAGTATAACTCAAACTGGTGTGTGTGTGTACACCTGCACACGCATGCTCGCGTGCATGTGCAAAGCGAGGAAAGCAGAGAAATCAGGTTACAGAGCTGTATTTTGGAGTTAAAAAAATGTCCCAGGGGATTGTAGAGATGCCTGCATCTGTAAAGTATTTGCTGAGTAAGCACGAGGACCTGGGTTCGGATCCTTAGCACCCAGGTAAAAGCCACGTACAGTGGTGCACATCTGGCTAGCCAGCCCAGGCACTTACCCAAGAAAACAAAATGAATGCCCCTACACAAACCTTTCTGTGAATGCATATGGCCACTTATTTACAATGGAAACCATTCTGGCAATCCTCCTGCCCCAGCCTCCTGAGTGCTGAGATTACAAGCGAGTGTCACCATGCCCAGGTCATTTTAAACTCTCCCCCTGTCCCACCTATGGTCTCTCATTGGTTTTTGACAGAGGCTGGTTATGGATCCAGAGCTTAGCTCTGCCTTCTGATTCTCTTGCCTCAGCCTCCTCAGGCCTGAGGTTATGTGTGTGTCGCCATGCCCAGCTCTGTTTAACAACAATAATAACAACAGTACACACAGAGGCACACAGACAGACAAACAGCACACACTTTCAAGGGCTATGATAATCAATGGAATCTCAGCCTACTTGCTCCATCTTAGTACACTTCTAGGGAAGTTTCCTCTGGGACAGAAAACCTTTCAGGGTACATGTTCAATTTACAGCTCCTGTTATCCTGGGCACCCCTGGAGAAGAGGGACCTTCTGTGGGTGCTGCTAGTATTGATATCTATCACTGCAGAATGCTGCGCAGCAACCACCCAAGGAGCCCAAGGCTGCAACTCTTCGATTTACAGATGCCAGCCTGTGGACTCGTCCCCTCCCCCAGTGACCTGCTATGCAGGAAGAACTTGTTTTTGAAGGTAGCTAGGAGGTGGCACTTCCTGAGAGATGCGGATCTTAGACTCTTGAGCCACATAAGATAGAATGCAGAGAGGGCTGGTCCTGCCTGGGGAAGCCCTGCCCAATACTCACTGCCAACGTGCCTCACTCTCACCCCAGATACCGGCCAGCTGGCTATCTGACCCAGTCAGTCAGACAGAAGAGTCACGGCAATAAGACAACCCTCTGAGGACGTCACTGCTCATCCTGTGGTGCTTAAGTGTGGCTGGAGAACATTTAAACATAGGAATGAAGACTAGTGTTAGGTGTGACCAGAATATCACAGCACACAGGAAGGTGGTCTTGCATTTTTGAGGTGCATTTTGAACCAAGGAGTTAAAGGTCAACGTTCCTCTAATTGACTCAAATATATTCTAGCCAAAGTAAACAAATGATGTAAACATTAAACGTTGAAATGATCCAATGTCAAACCCAGGAAATGTCTGTATGTTCATTATACTATCCTTTTACAGTGATTTAAATTTTTTTATGTGCATGTGTGTGCATCTTAGTGCGTGTGTGTATACCATATACCTGCAGATGCCCAAGGAGGCCACAGGAGGATGCCCTGGAGCTGAGTATGGGTGGTGGGGAGTGTACCTGTGTGGGTCGCCTGCAAGGGCCATTTCTCCCATCCCTCATTATGTGATTCTTATTTATTTACTTATCACTGAGGAGCCCAGGTTGGCCTTGAATTCACTCCACCAGTGCCAGAATGCAGGCAGGAGCCACCAGTCACAGCTTTATCATAATATTCTTTCTACTTTCTTATTTTCATGTTGGGAATCCAAATTGGGGAGGCGGGCAAAGTCTGGGAGACTAAGAAAAGGGTGAGGCTCACGTCTGTCTCCAGTCTCCAGCCCTCTTCCACAAACTAAGAGGCCAAGTGGAGGGTTGATAATGCCAGGAGGATGGCCGGGTAGAGAGGGTGGCTGGGTAGAGGCCCTGGGCAGGTGATGTGACACCAGCTGGATGCCACCAAAGCGGCTCTCACTTGGAGATGTCCCATCAACTATTCTCCTCAGAGAGGCCTTGTCACACCCTGAATACACTTCATGACACCTCACCTACTCCGTGGATTGTGCCTTCCCTGGCTAGATAAAAGGTCCAAGCTTGGGACCAAGGAGCAGAGATGACCTGTCACATGAGCCACCCGACATATTCACTATTGTCTCCTTCAGAGTCCATGAAGATCCTGTCTGGACACCCAACCCTGTCTCACTTGAGACTGGAGAAGATCAGGCCTCAGCAGGGTTCCAGCCCAACCCTGCCTTCCCAATTCTCCCTCACACTGGGCCGAGGGTTCGAGTGTCCCTTCAGAGATGAAGAAACCGGGTCCTTCTATCGATATTAAAGATGTTTCTTTCCTAAGCCAACTAGCCATGGCTGTGGGGAGGGGCAGTGTCCAAGGCTGTTGTCCGAAGCTGTGGCTCCCACGAAAGCTACAGTAGCCTCAGAGGAGGCTAGGTCTCCAGGCTCCAGGATGGAGAGGCATACAAGTCTAGAGAGAGTTCAGTCTTTCAGAGTGCCCCGGGAGTCCTGGGCAGACATAACTGAGGTCATCTCTCTGTTCCAGAAGGTATTCTGGCTCAGTAGCCACCATGTTTCCTAAAGGTCACAGTATGGTCTGCTGAGGCCAGAAGACTGGGCAGTAGTGAGCAGACCCTGGAAAGGCTGATAGTAATGTCTAGAAAGGACTCCTCTGATGAGGTGTAGCCTCCACCAGCCTGGGGAACACTCAGAGGGGCCAGCCTTGCCTTCTATTCTAGCCATCCAGGTTCTGATAGACACCAAGCTAGCAAAATCTGCTTTCATAGTTTGCAGTTGAAGGTTGGCCAGTGGAGCCAAACTCGAGACATCGTCCTGCTTCTTCCTCTGGGTTTCCCTGTGTGCCTGTCTCAGCAGGCCTGACCCTCAGTTCTAGGAGTTTGTGACCCATGTCGATTCTGAGGTTCTGGTTGTGACATGACTCTTGCAAGGTAGGGCCTCAGACTGTCTGTAGTCTGAGTGTCCCCACCAGCCTGGCACTGGCACTGGCACCTGTCTGCTGCCCAGGGGGAGGAGCTATGGAAGGCCTTGGGATACACTTCACTTCCTCCTCTGGGACACTGCAAGTTTTCTTTCCTTTTTTTTTTTTTTTTTTGGCTTCTCTGTTCAAAGATTTCCCTTCCTAGGCCAAGGCAGGGCCCCATAAACAGAGTGATAAGGTTCGGTGCCTTCACTGTGAACTCTGCAGCTGCCATTTTATGACTCTGATAACATGGCCCCCCCAAGTCCGGCTGCAGCAGGAACGCTGGGTGTCCGTTCCAGGAGGGAGCAACTGAGGACAGGGAGAGAAGAGCAGGAGCTGGGGTCCCCTCCAGTCCAGAGAGAGAAGAGCAGGGGCTGGGGTCCCCCTCCAGTCCAGAGAGAGAAGAGCAGGGGCTGGGGTCCCCCTCCAGTCCAGGGAGAGAAGAGCAGGGGCTGGGGTCCCCCTCCAGTCCAGGGAGAGAAGAGCAGGGGCTGGGGTCCCCCTCCAGTCCAGGGAGAGAAGAGCAGGGGCTGGGGTCCCCCTCCAGTTCAGAGAGAGAAGAGCAGGGGCTGGGGTCCCCTCCAGTCCAGAGAGAGAAGAGCAGGGGCTGGGGTCCCCCTCCAGTCCAGAGAGAGAAGAGCAGGGGTTGGGGTCCCCCTCCAGTCCAGGGAGAGAAGAGCAGGAGCTGGGGTCCCCTCCAGTCCAGAGAGAGAAGAGCAGGGGCTGGGGTCCCCCTCCAGTCCAGAGAGAGAAGAGCAGGGGTTGGGGTCCCCCTCCAGTCCAGGGAGAGAAGAGCAGGGGCTGGGGTCCCCCTCCAGTCCAGGCTAAGTCCCTTCCCCTCATTTTGTGGACCAAGAGGGTAACCAAGGCTGGGAGGCTAGTGGAACTGAAGATGGGGTTGGAGTGGAAAGATCAGAGGCAACCAGGGAAGGCTCCCTGGAGGGGGAGCTAGAGTTGGCACCTCCAAATAAGAAGTAGGAAGATGGAATTGGAGGGACTGGGCTCAATCTGTTTCTAGATGGACAGTACCTGGGGCCAGAGGCCTCCAGTGGTCCAAAACCCCCTGGCTTATCCAAAATGGAGTAGCCAGGACACAGAGTTGGGGAAGTTGGAGGGTTGCTGGTGTGGTCTGTGACACTGAGGGCCAGAGTCTGATGAAGCTTGGAGTGTGGGGAGGGGCTGTAAACAGGAGGAAGGGGGCAACACTGTCCAATTCTCAGAGGGTAGCACTTTCTCCGGAAGGGGTTTGGGGGTGGTGAGATTTCCCAGAGCAGGGTGTGCCAGACACCAGCTAGGAGGAAGCAGATTCATGTCCTGATCCCTGCCCTGGTAAAGGTTGTGATTAGGGAGGGACCATGGGATAGACTGCACTAAGGTAACCGACCAAGATTCCCCACCTCCTCCAGGCAGCCCGCTTGTTCCAGACTAGAATCCACTAAGGAAAAGACAATCTTGAAGAAACAGCTCCACAGACCTAGAGCAAAGGGAAGGGAAGATCACCTCTGTCCAAGTGTGGCTGGCAGGGACCAGTGTGGCTCCTGTGACCTCATTTTGCCCTTCTGTAAAATGGGTTTAGGGGGGACTCTGAGTCTTGAGGTCTTCCTTAGTCTCAGAGGAGGTGACCAGGTGTCTGCCCCATGACCCTGGTGAGTCTGTCACAGCCACAGGAGCACACCTACACACGTCTGTGTGGGAGGAAGCCGAGGTCTAAGGTAGAGCAAGCCCCCCCCCCCTGCTTTTCCCAATACATGTCTTTACCTGCCCACCAATCAGCCTATAGTTAGAGGATGAAGAGCACAGAATGAAATTCTCACCAGACCCCAAGGACCCCTCCCCAAGGTACAGGCACTAAGGCTCTCTGGGTCTGATGCTGTGCTGTCTTCATCGCACAAGTTCACAAAATACCCAGAGAGGCTATCAGACACAGCCTCCTTCCCACCCGACAGTCTACAGGATCTCCTATCTCACTCGATCGTGCCACCCACAGTTCTCCTCCCCACGTACCCCCACAGGCACTCATCGCAAGGCAAGTCTGGGGCTTCCTCTCGCCCCCAACCTCTTCATCGCTGCTTGGGATCACCTCGCGGTGAGCGCTCTAAGCTGAGCTAAGAGGGACCCGCCGCTACCGAGCTCCCACGCCTCTGGGCTACAGAAGAGAGAAGAACCGCGCTCCTGCTGCCCCCCGATGGCCAGATGGTCCCGGATACGCTGCCCCCGCAGTTCCCCCATCCCTGGGATCTGGGTGGAGGGGCACACACTCACCGCGGGTCCGAGGGCGCAGGCGAGGGCTCCTGCCAGCACGCAGAGCCAGCGGGCAGGCGGTAGGCTTGGAGGGCGCATGGTCCGCCCTGAGCCCGCGGCAGGCAGCCGGGAGCGCCTACGGGGTCTGTGGCTAACGCGGCGCGGGAGAGTGGCGCGGGCCAGCGGCCCGGGCGCTAAGAGGCGCAGCTCCAGGCTAGGGGAGGGCGGCGGGGGCTCGTCTGACGGGCGGCGGGGTTAGCCAATGGCACGGCGGAGGCGGTGCCTCGGCGCAGGTAGGGGGCGGAGCCGGGGCCCCCGGGGGCGTGAGCACAGAGTCCCGCTAGAGGTGCGCGTCGTCGGGAGCTGCTAGCTAGCGAGCGTCCTCTCGGCTCCAATGCGGGGACGCTGGGCTCAACACCGCCCAGCGTTCCCCGCGCCCGCACTTTTCTCTCTCAACCCCAGCCGCGCCCTCGGCCCCTGGCAGTGAGCTCCTCCAGTCTTCGGCTCCAGGGAGTTTAGCGGCCGGCTCCCCGGTTTCCACGTCGGCTTGCAGCCCAAATTCTTGGACGAGAAGGGCCACAGCTTTCCAGGGCTGAAGGCTGGCCTCCGATGGGGTCCAGCGGATCACGCTGTTGGAACCATCTGCGACGAGGGAGAAGCCGAGGGGGCGCAGCCGGGGTCGGGGAGTCCTAACTGGGGGTTCCTCTTGGCCGCCCAGGGCAGGGTGCACTCAGAGCTGGACACGTCTCGGCCCGCGCAGCTCGTGAGGGACGAGAAGTCAATGTTCCAGCGCCCCCGCGCGGGGACCGAAGAAGCCTGTACCCTTTCTTGGGCCCAGACTGCCCACAGACCGTTCTTCCCGGAGTCCCCAGGGACTAGGACCAGGGTGCCAGTGTCCCGCGCTGTGTCTCCAAGATCGGGCGGGCTGGTAGCGGGTGATCTGAGGCTGCTCTCCCTCAGAAGCTTGTCTTTAGGGCTCGGATTATTCGGTGCTAGCGTGGGGCGCGGGGTTACCGACTCAGAGCCCTTTGCGCTACTTCTTAGGGAACCCGTGCAGATGTCTTTCCAAGAGCTCAAGTGATCATGGTGAGAAGGTGATGTGGGGGGCTGATGGCGCGGTGGGATAGAAGGTGGGAGGAGGGGCGGAGTTGCAGAGGGCCGTGTGTCCCTGCGCGAAGTAGGGTGTGCGATCCATTTGAAGGAAGTCGCTCTCCAGGCGCTTTCTGGCCAGCAGGAGCGCGGGAATTTCCCGAGGACTCTCCAGCCTTCCCAACCTGCAACGTGGGAAACTAACGCTGTGGGCGTGGCCTTGAGGTCGGTTACAGAAAAGTCTGGAAGCGACCCCTGGCCTTCCTCCTTCCTCTCCTTCCTAGTCTACCGCACTTCCCTTGTTCTCTCTCCCCCTGATCCTGATCCTGATCCTGATGCTGATCCTGATGAGCCTGAGCCTGAGCCTGAGCCTGAGCCTGAGCCTGAGCCTGAGCCTGAGCCTGAGCCTGAGCCAGGCTTCTACTATGCATCAGGGCATAGGAGGTAAGAGGCCCTCCCTGCAATTTCTGCTTCCGGATAGAGAATGAGCTAGTTGTCACAGGCCTTTCTCCAGTTGTGGGGTGTCAGAAGAGGAAGCTGTTTAGTAGTTGCCATTCAGTGCGTCAGGGCTAGGATTTTGGGAGCCACTGTGAGAGCAGGAATAGGGGTTTGCCTCCCTTGTGGCCATGGGCACACTCCTCTCAGGCCTTAGGCCTCTTAACAGGGCAGTGAGGTCTTACCAGCTCTTGAGGTGGTATGCTCAAGTCCCAGATGTGAGCTTTGGCTCTCAACCCTGCCCACCCCCATATGTCACCTAGGCAGCTGCAGAATGCTGATATGGGGCGGGGTGGCACGTGCCTGTGATTCCCACTGCTCTGTATGCTGAGGGAGGAGAATTCCTGTGGATTTCAGACCAGCTTGAGCAAAATGCTACGGTGCTTCACCTCATGGTCCTGTTAGCATTTCCGTGTTCTCTGTGGACAGAGATCTGGGCATGGGGATGGGGGTGGGTGGAGGGTTTTGGATACCGGGAAGGAAGTGGGAAGCCAGACTCCATTTTGCTATGTGACCTTCACCAGGCAGGTGAAGTAAATAGATGGGAGGTAGAGGCCACTGGTGGTGATGGCTTCCCTGTCCACGCTGATCCTTCTTGGGCTGGAGGTTGGAAGGCTGGTGCTAGGCTACCGCTGAGAACATCGGCAGGATCCCCTGGTGTCTTCCCGGCCTGACCCCCAGGAGAGGAAGATGGCTTGGGGAGAATAGCTTTCTCTTCCAGTTCTCTGTGAGAGCTACTCTCAGTTCTTTCTGGTTGTTCCCTGGGGATCCATCCTTCTTTACCATCAAAGGACACAAGACACACTCAAAAACAAAAGGAGCAGGCAAACAGCAAAAACAACTTAAAAATGCAACCCAGCCTACTTCCTGTCAACTGCTGCCTCTTAAAGTCTGTGCTCTGAGACACTGGGAGGTCAGCCATGCACCTACTCCTGAGGGAGCCTTGTGGGATCCGAGGAGGAGGCTACTGTTGTTTACCTAGGTAATAGGGAAGGCTTCAGGAGGGAAGGGACTTCTGAAGCAGAGATGGGGGCAGATGGGCTTCATGAGGCTTGGGAAGCAGGTATAACTGAGACTGAGGGAACAGGCATCGGAGGCTGAGGGAGCAGGTACTGGAGGTTTAAGAGAAAGCACCTGAAGCAGATGGAGATCTCCAAGGCTGAGGGAGCAGGTGCTGGTAGTGGTGTCCTGACCATATCCTGAGAAGGGATTCCCACATCACCTGCCTTTGCCTCACAAATCTATGCTGGAACAGCCCCAAGGAGAGCCGGAGCCACGGTCTGCCCCCATTTCTGAAGCTGTTCTCGCTAAAGTCCTGTGCTCGCCTGATCTTTACTGGATCCCTGCAACCTGCTCCCAGATTCTGGCTCAGATTCTAGTTGCCAGAATCACAGGGGTGCAGCGGATGAAGCGGGGGAGGGGGAGACAGTCACTTGCCATTCCCCGTGACAACAAGCTCGCTCGCTCGGCAGAAAGAATCTGCGGTTACTCATCCAATCCTGTCTGGCTTCAAGCCCGCTGCATCCCTGTGGCGTGTGCCACCCTCTCCTCCTCCAGGCCTGCAGCCACCTCTCAGGATGGCTCAGTCGGCGCCTTGTGCTGAAGCTGATGAATCAGTGAGGAGGAGGAAGAGGAGGAGGAGGAGGTTCTGGTGAACGGTGAGGGCAGCCGTGAGACATAGCGTGTCCTTGACCTGCATAACGGGGCTAAGTCAAGGCCAGGTGGCAGACGTGGCCTGGGGAGTCACAGGAGCTGATCCAGTCACATTGCCGTCTGAGTGAGGGCAGCTTTACCTTCCCTGAGCCTCTGAATTGAAGGGACCAATAGCTTTAGGTCTGTATCAATCGGGGTGCTGATAGTCACGCCTACCTCCTGGGTATGTCCCTTCATTGTGGACTAGACCTTTCTGAGTGCCAGAGAATTCCAACTCCATCCATAGGTTGGAGGGTCGCAGGGAGGCCTGAGCAGATGTTCAAAGAATATACTTTTGTTCTTTCTTTTGCTCACCTTGCTTTCTTATCTATCACCACGCCTGGCCCTGTGGTGAGGCTAGGCTTGTCACTCATAGAAACATGAACTGTGCCTTCGGAGAACCCTAGCATTGCTTGAGCAGAAGATAGAGGGATCTTGTAGCCCCACTTAGGAGCTAAGCTCATGGAACTCAGGGTAGGAGACGCCTTGAAATGACTCGTGGATGTAGCAGTGGAACTCAAGGCCCAGACATGAGATAGTTTCCCTGGTTCCTGAAGGCCGGGGCCTAGAGCTCTGGGGAGGGCTGGTACCTGACATAAGTGTCATCTCAGGTGAACATTGAGTGAACAGACACTGAGAATGTCTTGGAGAATGGATTTTTTTTTTTTGCCTGGTGAACAGTAAAGGAAAGAAGGCAGGGTGTGGGTGAGCTCTTCAGGCTACACTTCAGAGACAAAAACAAGATTTCCTCTTCACTCCCCACCACCCCTTTCTTTGACAGAGTCTCATGTAGCCTAGGATGGCCTTGAACTCCTGATCTTTCTCCTTCCATTCCCAGAATACACACATCATGGCATGCCTGGATTATACAGTACTAGGGGTTGAACACAGAGCTTTGTGCATTCTGTGTAACCACTCTACTGACTAAGATGCATTCCCAGCCGTACCAGTCCTTCCTCTAGCCAGGCCCAGTGATTCACCTCTATGTCTATAGAGAGAGAAAACTGAGGCACGGGATATAGAGGGAGTGGGGCAGGTTCAGCCTTGTCCCAAGTGACTCAGGAAAAGACTCTGGCCCTGTCACTAGAGCTCCCAATCTGAACAGAGGGACGACTTGAGAACTCCCTTCCTTCAAACTTAGGGGTCAGCAGTCCATCCTCAAGTCCCCGGCATGGGGTTCATGGGATAGGAGTCTAGAGATTCTGGGGGGAGGGGCTGCCCCTCACACTTACAATCCAGTGGCAACCTCGTATGTGTGCACAGAAGCATGTGTCTGTCTGTCCACTAGGCTCACTGTTGCTGTGAGGAAACACCATGACCAAAAGCAAGTTGGGGAGGAAAGGATGGACTTGGCTTACACTTCCACAGCACTGTTCATCAAAGAAGGCGTCAGGACAGAAACTCAAACAGGACAGAAACCTGGAGGCAGGAATGGATTCAGAGAACATGGAGGGGGCAGCTTACTGACTTGCTCCTCGTGGCTCGCTCAGCCTGCTTTCTTATAGAACCCAAGACCACCAGCTCAGACATGGTCTCACCCATGATGGGTTGGTTCCCCCCTAATCAATCACTAATTAAGAACATGTCCTACAGCCAGCATTAGAGAGGCATTGTCTGAATTGAGGGTCCCTCCTTTCAGATAACTCTACCTGTATCAAGTAGATGTAAGACTAGACAGCATAGTAAATATGAATATAGTTTTAGTAAGAAGATGTGTGGGTGGCACCAGACCTCCCCAGAGCTCTAGGCCCCGGCCTTCAGGAACCAGGGAACCTATCTCATGTCTGGGCCTTGAGTTCCACTGCTACATCCACGAGTCATTTCAAGGCGTCTCCTACCCTGAGTTCCATGAGGTTAGCTCCTAAGTGGGCCTATAAGATCCCTCTGTCCTCTGCTCAAGAAATACTGTCTGAGAGAGACAAACTGGTGTGTGTGCCTGACAACAGAAGCAGACAGAGCTAGGAGTAAGGGTCTGGGGTTGGGGGGGGGGGTGCCCAGAACAGACAGTACTAGGTGGTCACTCAGAGCTCATTTCTGCAGCGATGGACCCCTGTTGGGGTTTCCACCCCAGGAGAGCCCAGGGTTACCCTCACTTCCCCTCTTCCAGCCCTGGGTTCTTGTGAGCTATTTCACAGGTGACTTTGGGCAGAGATTCTGGAAGAGACATATAGAGTGGGTAGGATAAAGCATGCATGGAGTTTCAGCAACATAATTAATCTCACCAGAGATTAATGAGCATTAAAATTTCATAGCTGGCCACTGGGGAAATGAAAATTCCCATGCAATTCCTAAACAACCAGGAGGAGGGGGAAAGAGGAGAAAGAGGATGAGGAAGAAGGGGGAGGAGAAAGAGCAGAGGGAAGGAAGAGGAAGAAGAGGGGAAGGAGGAGAAGAAAGCAGATGAGGATACAAAGCTGAATGACTCTTGCAGCCCAATAAAAGACTGTATGTATTGGGAGGGTTAAACTGAGACTAAACCATCTATAGAAGATATATTATATATATTAGAGATTAGGTATAGTTTCAAGTTTCAATCAATATAGACAATGTGAATGAATGAAAATTTAAGATGAAAAAGCAAATTTAAGAAGCACAAAGAGCACTGTAGTAGATAGGGCTCTGTAGAACCGCCAACAGAACATGCACATACAGGAAGAGGTGATTCATTGCAATGCCTTACCCATGGGGCTGGGTGACCTAACAGTGGCCATCCACAAGCTGCAAGTTAAGGACTACAGCTCCTCAGTGTGGAGAGTCAATCTCCCAGCACTGGTCTCAGGCCGTGCTGAAAGTCTGAACGCTCCTGACTGCGCTCTGCAGTCAGAGTATGGAGGGAGCAGACTTGGGCACAGCCAAAGCCAACAGAGCCAAAGCCCCAAGTCTCCTGCGTGCATGCCTTCTTCATGAGCACTCGCTCCACAGTCTGAGAGCAGGTTTGTCTTCATTTTCTAAAGTTCAAGTTCACTTTGACTTCATCTTTTCAATAGGTAACAACAACAAAAAACAACTTCAGCCTTTCTTGACCCCTGGATGTTTTGCACAGGGTAAATCAAACCCACCTGACCCTTCCATGGCTGGTGCCAAGACCTGTGTTATTCAGGAGTAAGATCCCAGCAAGAGCAGAGGCTGACACTTTAGGGCCTGAGAACCGTGGTGAGGTAGAGGGCTGGCGTCCTGTGTGTGTGGCTGCTGACTTCCTGAGGCAGGGGAGGGAAGCAAGTCCAGTGCTTCGGAAGGAAGGCAGGCTGAGGGATCAGAGAAGTCCCTCTGCTCTTGTGTCCCTTGGTTTGGCACTCCCAAGTTCCTGGTCTGGACAGGAAACGTCTTTATAGCCACTTCTGCCTTTCTCCAGCTGCAGTCCTCCTCTGTGGTAGCATATTGTCTGGCCAAGACGGGAACCATCACCTGTGGTTGCAAAGCTGACCACTACAAGCCACCCCTCCCCACTTCCTTACTCCCTTTAGGCTGTTCTGAGGGAGTACTACCCCTGGTGAGGAGAGAGCAGATCTGGGGGGCCTGGTGTAGGGGCACCAGAGACCTCACATTAGAGCTGCCTGGAGACCTAGCTGCTGGGTGGGCTCCCTGTCCAGGGCTGGGAGGCAGGCCTGGAAGATGGAGGCTTCCAAGCAGAGGAAGAGAAATGAGGATCTAGTGATGGGGAGGAGGACTGTGAGCAGAGGATGGGAACTTGGGAGGGAAAACCAGCAGCAGCTGGATGCTGGAGCAAGGAGCAAGAGCAGCAGGGAAGGAGGAGGAAGCTGGATGTTGAAGCAAGGAGCATGGGGTGACTTCTCTGTCCTTCCTTCCCACTCTGCGTTCTACTCAGGCCGCCTGTCTCCATTACCTGCATCTCTGCTTTCTGAGAACCTTTAGCGTCTCTCTGTGCCCACTCTGCATTCACAGTATTGGGTTGAGTATTCATATTGACTTGTGTGTGTGCATCTGTGTGTGCATATATTTAGCATTTATTGCTGATGCCTGGCATGACAGCAGGCACAGGGCAAAGGTTTGTGTGCACGCGCACGCGCACGCACTCACATCTTCAGAAGCAAGGTGAGTGAGCCAGAAAGACTTCAGATTTGTGACATGTTTGGTTTTAAAGTAATGCTTGGAACCCTTTATGTTTTTGACCTACCACAATCTGTTCTGTGACCCGTGTGAGGTTATGGCCCACAGTTTAAGGAGCTGTGCTCTGAAGGATGAGAGCTGCTGAGAGGCGAAAGGCAGAGGGAGATTCCTTCACAGCTCTAGATCTGTAGTCATTATCTAACCCTTAATTTTTCTTCCCTGTCTTACAATGCTTTTAAAAATGGGTTCTTTGTTTGAATAAGCTTCACCTGTTAGACAGAGCCCTGGACAGTGCCCCTTACAAGCTCTCTCTTCATCTTCTGCATCACCTGAAAGAAGTTGGTGACTGCCTCCCTCAGTTGTCATCTAACATCTCTCTCTCTCTCTCTCTCTCTCTCTCTCTGCCTTTCTTCTCTTTCTTCTTCTTCTTCTTCTTCTTCTTCTTCTTCTTCTTCTTCTTCTTCTTCTTCTTCTTCTTCTTCTTCTTCTTCTTCCCCTCCTTCTCCTTCTTCTTCTTCTTCTTCTTCCCCTCCTTCTCCTTCTCCTTCCCCTCCTTCTCCTTCTCCTTCCCATCCTCCTCCTTCTCCTTCCCCTCCTCCTCCTCCTCCTCATCTTACTCCTCATCTTCCTCCTCACCTTCCTCTTCTTCCTCCTCCCCCTCCTCCTCCTTCTGCTTTATTTATTTCAGATCGGGTTTCTTTTTTTTTTTTTTTTTTTTTTTAAAGATTCACCCATTTATTATATGTAAGTACACTGTAGCTGTCTTCAGACACTCCAGAAGAGGGCTCCAGATCTCGTTGTGGATGGTTGTGAGCCACCATGTGGTTGCTGGGATTTGAACTCTGGACCTTCGGAAGAGCAGTCGGGTGCTCTTACCCACTGAGCCATCTCACCAGCCCCCTCAGATCGGGTTTCTCTGTGTAGCCCTAGCTGTCCCAGAACTCCCTCTGTATAGACCAGGCTGGCCTCCAACTCTGAGATCCACCTGCCTCTGTCTGCCAAGTGCTGAGATTACAGGTGTGTGCCACCACACCCAGCTTTAACATCTTCCTTTCAGACTAATTATCTTAAGACACCAGTGATGCCATCACCTTTGACCCTGAAAGAGCTCACAGAACCTGAACACCTTATCAAGACTCTTGTCTCCTGTTCCCTGACTAGCCACTCTGGCCTCCTGCTGTTCTGAGAATCTCCTAGAGTCTCCCCTAGCTTGAGTGCATCACCCAGGGATTCCCATGCACCCCCCCCCCCAAGCTGGAAACCTCCCTGTTTAGTATTGCAAGCTGCTTCCTCTCCCTACCCCAATTCCTCGTCTCCCTCCTACTTAAACCCTGGCCCTGGCTCTAAGATGCTTTTTAATCATTTGTGATTCAGAACTTATTTTCATTTCGCTCCATTGCTGCAGCATAAACTCCAAGAGATCAGGGATGGACAAACAGCACTTGAGTTCCTAGATTGCTGCGTTATCCTCAGCCAATCACATTTAAGAGATAAATGATGCATCTTAGTAGGACCCAGTGCTGACTGTCTCCATAGGTTTCTAAGGTTGCCCCAGCTCAGGGCAGTCTCCTGGCTAGCCCTCTCTTTTAGCCTTCAGAGCTTTTTCCTGCCTGGGTCCTGAGGACCAGGACCTCCAGTGAGGAAGGAGCTTGCACTCCAACTCCGCTTTGCCTTGACAAGTCCTTCTGGGAGCACCCCACCCTGCCCCTAACTGCCTTGTTAAGTCTGTGTGGGGATCTGTGTCAGCTTTGCCTCTGGGAGGACGGAGGGGCTTTCCCTGGGGATGGCAGACCCACAGCGGCTGTCAATTAAAGGAGGAGAAGCATGAAGAGGGGTTGGGCTAGGACTTTTTCTCAGTGTTGTTCTCTTTGTGACTGGCACATGGCCAAGCCTCTCTCATGACTGCGGGCTAATCCCTGGGTCCAATCTTAGGCCTCCACCCATGACTCTGAGTTCACTTCTGACCCCAGCCTGACCTTTGACCTGATGACAGGCTCCAATTGAGATGGAGCCCTGATCCTGATAGTTAGCCTTTCAGTCCACATTGACCCATGATCCCAGAACCACACCTGACTATGATCCCTCTACCTACCCTGACTTCTGACCCTGGTACCCTGACTGCAGTCCAGCCCACAAGCCAGGTATGGGATCTAAGAGGGTTCAGCTGGCTCCAGCAGGCAGCAGTAGCTGAGTCTAAGCCCACCTTTCCTAGAGGGAACTAGTGACTCTGGTTAGAAAGCCCCTGGGGGCACCTAGCTACTGTTTCTCTAGCTGCTGTTTCTCTAGCTGTCCATCCTGCCTCTATGGCTCCCTACTAAGCAGGCACTGCCTACTTGGTAATAGCCCTGTAGGCCAGGTGCCAGGAGAGGGAGAAACTAGCCAGACGAGCCCGCACCTCTGTTTGCACAGGTCTTGGTAAAAATAGTCTCATCTACGCACACCTGTGTCATTTCCTCCATGACCTGGATGGTGCCCCAGGCCCAAGGCACTTGCCAGCTGTTCCTCCCCCGAGGCTTCTTTTTTTCTAGAGCAGCACAGAACACAGAGGGGCCTCTCTCAGACCTGCTCAGAGCCAGCCTAAGACCCGCATCCCAGGTGTCCAGTTCTCAGACGATAGTTCCAGCTGTTTCAGCTCTCTCAGTGGTCCTTCATCATGCTGACTCTAGAGAGTCACCACAATGGATTCAGGTGACATCGAAGGGGCAGTAGGCAGAACACTGAGACAGGAGCCCCCTGGGCCCGCAGCATCCTGCCAGGCGTCTCCTTGCTGGCTCAGGAGTAAAGAAACAAAGCCCTAGCTTTAGGTCTCTGCCGCATGAGGTTGAAACTGCGTTCCAACAAATGCCGCAACTAAAAATGTCCTGTGTGTCCCCGAGGGACACAAGTCTCCCAGGAAAAGAGGCAGAGGCCACACAGGGTGAGAGGAAGCACAGCATACAGAGGCCACACTGGATGCGAGGAGACACAGTGCACATATGAACACTAACACCCTCCCCCCTGCCCCGACACACTTGCTATACTTTAATTTTCTCATTTTCTTCTCCTGTGTATGTGTGCACATGGAGGCTAGAACTCAATCTCAGTTTCATTCCTCAGGACCTGTGCACCATTGGTTTTTGGCTGACATGCTCTGTCATTCATTGATTTAGCCAAGCTGACCGGGCAGTAAGCCCCGAGGAGCTAGCTGCCTGTCCCTCTCCATCACTGGGCTTCCCAGTGCTTAGAACCACACTTAGCGTTGTTTTCTCAGGGTTCTGGAAATCAAACTCAGGTCTTTATTCTTGTCCAACAAGCACTTTACTGACGGAGCCATCTCCCTAATTCAGCAACACCCTTTTTTATAAGGTTATATTGGATTGAGGCCCACCCTATAATCTCACTTGAACTTGGTTACCTCACTAAAGGCTGTTTTTAAATGCCACCATGTTCTGAGGTCCTGGGGCTTCAAGCAAGAGTCCAACATATGAATTTTGGGAGAATACATTTCAACCCATAATAGTTTAGCAAATGACTCTAAGATGGGATGGTTTTAGTAACCCATTGTGGGCTTCTGTGGGCCAAGGTGACTACTAGCAGTGTCAGCTGGAGGTGGCTATCGGTGCTTATCTGGAGGTGAAGCGGCGTGGAAGATACATTTCCAAGGTGACTCACTCACATGCCTGTTGACAGAAGGCCTCTGTTCCCACACCACAGTGGGGGAGGAGGTACCAAAGGGTGTAAATGCTCAGAGAAGACACTTGTCCTCGTGACCACAGCTGGCTACCACTTCTGCTTTCCAGTTGGGAGAAGAAGAAGAGAGGACAATGCCCTTTCCTAGGAACGAGATGGCTTGGAAGTTCACAGTGACCTCTTTTCGTGTCTCATTTGCTGGGAGTGCTCACATGGCCCCGTGTGGCTGGAGTCGCAGCTGAGAAATGCAGCCTTTGTAGGGGACTGAAAACTCTCTTGCCTGAGGAAGTCACAGGTCCCACTGGCACAGCTACTGCTGTTGTTTCACTAAATAGACATAATGTGCTGATCAAATTGCCTTCCAAACACCTATGCTCACGCCCATGGGTTGGTGTGCTCGCTCGCGGTCAGCTTCGGCCAGAGAGGCTTGTTTTTCCAATGGGCAGCAGTTCCTGGAGGGACACGGAACTGGCCAGATTGCTGAGAATAAGTGTAGTCAGTGGTGCTCAGCCATAAATAGGACAGATATGTTTATCACCCCTCCGAGACTCGGGGGACACTGTAGAAGGGAGAAAAATGTCAGAGCTGGAGGGAGGGGTGGCATGTTGTGGAACACTGTCTTCTGGGCATGGCCTCGCTGTTGCACTCTTGAAGTCAAAAGGTGGTGACTAGCTGAACAAGACAGCACCTGTCAACAGTCCCTCTCAGATTGAGAAGGGGCTGCCTCTTCCTGAGGCATTATAGGCAACTGGTGTTTGCTGGAAGGAATGTTTTCAGGAGTGTAGCCACTGTAAGCTGCCCACACTCCTGCTCTGGTTTCTCTGATGGCAGAAGTTGGGACAGAGGACTAGAGTCAAAGTTCACAGTGGGCTTTGGGCTTCAGAGGACATGGAGGGGGCTGTGGGGTCTATCTGGGAGAGGTTCAGCAAGAATTGCAGAAATCTCCCAGAAAGATCTGGGATCTGAGACGTCAACTCATGTTCTTCTGTGTAGGGACATCTTCCTAGCACTTCTCAGTCACAGCCCACCTCTACCAGCTGACTACGTGAGATGGAAGAGTGGAGAACCCCATTTGCTTTTGCAACAGGACCCCCAAAAGAATGTTCAGGCGTCTCACATCCCATGGCTGTCACAGCAGGGCCACAAAGCACCTACCTACTGGGCCACTGAAGAATTAAGGGCCACCTGGCATCTCAATATAGAGTTGAGCAGTAGGATGTGTCAGCCTTTGTCTTTCTGGAACAAGTACCATAAATTTACATTAGTGGATGCCAAAGGGCAAGTCTACACCCTTTCACCAGCCCGAAGTACAACCAATGTGCTTGCTCTCCAGACTTGTCCTCTGGGAGACTGAGGGCTGCTGTGTGGTTCCCAGACACTATCAGACCCAATCCAGAGAGAAGGAGCAGCATGTGCATGCAAAACTCTTCTTCCTACTGTCCCCATGCCAGGAACCCTTCTGTTCAACTGAATGCTGGGCCAAGAAGAAACATGCAAAAACTGGAGCTATACTATACATATAGGCTCCTTAAAAAGGGAGTGAGAACACAGAATGCAATAGAGTTCTTTTCTAGACTTCCCATACAGACTTGCCCCCAAGTCCCCAGCTACTGCTGAGTGAGGCTCCATCTTAGCTACAGGGTGTCTCCTTCCCTTTTCTTGGGGGATATCTCTCCATGGCAGAAACTTCAACTTGCTCACAGCCATGGGTCTTCTGAAGCCTATGGATTCATGTCAGTGCTGTCAGGAATCAAACTTTGGACAAGTGCTCCATCCCAGAGATGCATCCCCAGCCCAGCATGTTTTTAAGGACACAACAAAGCAGACATGAAGGATAGCAATTGATTGAAAGATAGCTAATAAAAACATTAAAGACAGGGCTGGAGAGGTGGCTCAGAAGTTAGGAGCACTGGCTGTTCTTGTGGAGGACCTGATTTAATTCCCAACACCCATGTGTTGGCTCACAACTGTCTGCAACTCTCTAGTTCCAGGGGATCTGATATCCTCTTCTGGTTTCCGTGAGTGCTGTACACATGTAGTGCACAGACATAAATGAAGGCAAAACACTCATACATAAATTATAAAAGTTTTAAAAATTTAAAAAATAATGAAAAGTAAAATTTGATCTTGTAGGTGTTTGGGGAGTTCCGCACTCCAAAGTGACTTCTAAAGAAGCTGTGGGGAGCTGGAGAAGTGGCTCAGAGGTTAAGAGCACTGGCTGCTCTTCCAGAGGTCCTTAGTTCAATCCCCAGTAACCACATGGTGGCTCACAACCATCTATAATGAGATTAGGTGCCCTCTTCTGGTGTACATGTATACATGAGGCAGAACACTATAAACAATAAAGAAATTTAAGGGAAAAAAAAGAAAGGAAGGAAGGAAGAAGGAAGGAAGGAAGAAAAGAGAGAGAAAGAGAGAAAGAAAGGGAGAGAGAGAAAATAAAAGAAAAAGAAAAAGAAAAAGAAAAGAGAAGAGAAAAGAAAAGAAAAGAAAAAGAAGCTGTGGACTCAGGGTGACTAAATTTGAGCCCAAGAGCACAGGGGGCTTTTCATACTTTACAGTGACTTCAGCCAACGCTGCAACCCAGGATGGAGCCCATCCTTAGCCTGGGCCAGTGTTATTGGTGCTGGCAGGTTTCACATCCTGCACAGCTTCAGAGAAGCTGCAGAGACTGGGTGGGGACTGCCTCTGACTCTGGGTAAGGCCCACAGCATATAGAGTTCCACAACTCTAGAAAAAGCTGCAGACCCAGGCAAGGGGCCCTCAGTGTTGAGGCAATGATGACCCACAGAGGAAGACTTGAGGCAGAGCCTCAGGGCCTAAATGGCACCAGCACAGGGGGGAAATGGCACCAACACAGGGGGCAAATGGCACCTCAACCTTACACTCAAGATGGCAAAAGCTACTATTGAAAAGAAAAAGGTACCCAGAAGATGTTCTAACTGGTAATAAGGACACATGCTCCACTATGTTCATAGAAGCCTTATTTATAATAGCCAGAAGCTGGAAAGAACCCAGATGTCCCTCAACAGAGGAATGGATACAGAAAATGTGATACGTTTACACAATGGAGTACTACTCAGCTATTAAAAACAATGAATTTATGAAATTCTTGGGCAAATGGATGTATCTGGAGGATATCATCCTGAGTAAGTTAACCCAATCACAAAAGAAGTCACTTGATATGTACTCACTGATAAGTGGATATTAGCCCAGAAACTTAGAATACCCAAGATACAACTTCCAAAACACAAGAAAATCTAGAAGGAAAACCAATGTGTGGATACTTTATTCCTCCCTAGAATAGGAAATAAAGTATCCATGGAAGGAGTTGCAGAGAAAAAGTTTGGAGCTAAGAGGAAAGGATGGACCATCCAGAGACTGCCCCACCCGGGGGTCCATCCCATAATCAGCCACCAAACGCAGACACTATTGCATACGTCAGCAAGATTTTGCTGAAAGGACCCTGATATAGCTGTCTCGTATGAGGCTATGCCAGTGCCTGGCAAATACAGAAGTGGATGCTCACAGTCATCTATAGGATGGAACACAGGGCCCCCAATGGAGGAACTAGAGAAAGTACCCAAGAGCTGAAGGGGTCTGCAACCCTATAGGTGGAACAATAATATGAACTAACCAGTACCCCCCAGAGCTCGTGTCTCTAGCTGCATATGTAGCAGAAGATGGCCTAGTTGGCCATCACTGGGAAGAGAGGCCCCTTGGTCTAGCAAACTTTATATGCCCCAGTATAGGGGAACACCAGGGCCAAGAAGTGGGAGTGAGTGGGTAGGGGAGCAGGGTGGGGGGAGGGTATAGGGGACTTTTGGGATAGCATTTGAAATGTAAATGAAGAAAATATCCAATAAAAATGTGGGGGAAAAAAGAAAAAGGGACTCAAAATTTAAAAATATAGAGTATAAAAGAGAAACTCAACCAGCTAACTTCAGATGTGCAAGTCTCAGCACAGAATATATAAACAATATGAAAAACTAAGACCAGTTTCCTCTACAAACAACAACACCCTAATGACCACATCCATGAAAATGACCCAGAAAAGCTATCAGACAAAGAATTCAAAAGACTGTGTCTTAGTCAGGGTTTCTATTCCTGCACAAACATCATGACCAAGAAGCAAGTTGGGGAGGAAAGGGTTTATTCGGCTTACACTTCCATGCTGCTGTTCATCACCAAAGGAAGTCAGGACTGGAACTCAGACAGGTCAGGGAGCAGGAGCTGAAACAGAGGCCATGGAGGGATGTTCTTTACTGGCTTGCCTCCCCTGGCTTGCTCAGCCTACTCTCTTATAGAACCCAAGACTACCAGCCCAGGGATGGTCCCACCCACAAGGGGCCTTTCCCCCTTGATCACTAATTGAGAAAATGCCTTACAGTTGGATCTCATGGAGGCATTTCCTCAACTGAAGCTCCTTTCTCTGTGATAACTCCAGCTGTGTCAAGTTGACACAAAAATAGCCAGTACAGACTGATTGATTATAAGTATAGTCAGAAAACTCAAAGAAGTCACAAATATACTCCAAGAGAATGAAAACGAAAAGAGGAATAAAATAAAGCAACCAATCCAAGATAGGAAAATAGAATTCTACAAAGATATGGACTTGCTGAAGATAGCCCAAACTGAAAAGATGCTAGAAGTGAAAATTTCAACAAAACAGATAAAACCCCCAGCAGAAAGTCTCGCCTACAGAGTGGGTCATGCCGAAAACAGAACCTGAGATGGAACTGGGTCACTCAGTAAAGATGATCACTCTTAAATATATACAAAACACACATTTCATGAAATATGAACAGAAAGTAGGAGGACTCTGGGATGCCAGGAAAAGCTTTGGGTTATGGGCAACATATATATGTTGCCCATAACCCAAATATGCTGTATATATATATATATATATATATATATATATATATATATATATATAGCATATATATCATGCCACAGCAAAGGCATAAAGACTATTTTCAATAAAATTATAGAAGAAAAATTTCCAAACAGAGAAAAAGATGGCTGTCTAGGCTTAAGAGGTCTATGATCACACCAAATAGAAAAGAACATGAAAGGAACTCTCCATGACACCATCAAAACATTAAAGACACAGAATAAAGAAAGGGTATTAAAGCCTCAAGGAGGAGGAGGAGAGGCTGGAGAGATGGATCACCCTTATAGAAAGAAGACTGGAGATCTATTCCTAGCACCAATATGGTGACTCACTACTGTCTGTAACACTAATTCCAGGGGAACTCAACACCCTTTACTGGCCTCTGCAGGTACTGCATGCATGTGGTGCTCTTACATACATCCAGGAACACTTAAATACATAAGATTAAATAAATTTAAAAAAAAAAGTAAATGTTTCAAGAGAGAAAGTTCAAGTAAGTAATAAAGGTGGTCTTGTCAGACTACCACTCGATCATGTGGCATAAATCTTTAAAGCCTGAAGCACCTGGAAAGATGTGTTCAAAGTTCTAGAAGACCATAGCTGTCAACCCAGACTATTATACCTAGCAAGATTATCTATTAAAACTGAAGGAGAAATGATAACTTTGTGTGATAAAAATAGGTTAAAGGATTCACAACTAGTAACCCAGCTCTACTTATAGGAATATATCAGTCTGAAGAAAAGAATAAACACATCAAAGAGGTCACAGGGAATAAACAAACAAGTCCAGACCAGTTGATCTAAAGAGATATAATAAAACACCACAAGACAACAGGAATTAGTATAGATAGTTCAATTATAACTCTTAATATTAATAGTCTCAATTCCCCAACAAAGAGACACAAACTAGCCGATTGAGTTAGAAAACACTATTTATTTGTTTGCTACCTCCAAGAAGCACACACCTTCATGACCAACTAACTATAAACCTACCATAGAGTGAAGAATAGGAAAATGTATCCCAGGCAAATGGAACTAGAAAACAGGCAGACAGAGCATTCTGAGATCTGACAAAATAGGTCTCAAGCCAAAACTAGCCAGAAGAGCTAGGGAGGGTCACTTCACACTCCATAAGGGACAAGTCCATCAGTGGGATGTTGCAATCCTAAACATATATACCCTAAACACGGGGACACCCAATTCATATGAGACACTGAAAGATAGAGCCACACAACACAGATTGCCCCCAGCGCAATGAGAGTAGATGAGTTCAATAACCCGCTCTCATCAGTAGACTGGTCATCTAGGCAAAAACTAAGCATAGAAATATTGGGTTTAAATGACATCATCAATCAAATAGACTTAACAGACATCTCTCAGTTACTTTTCTATTGCTGTGATAAAGCACCATGACCAAGGCAATTTAGAGAAGAAAACATTTAATTTGGCCTATGCTTGCTGATAGATAGAGTCCATGATGGAGGAATGAAGGAACAGCCGGGAGCTCACATCTTGATCCATAGCCAAGAGGCAGAGAGAGCAAGCTGGAAATTCCAGGAGTCTTTTGAAATCTCAAAACACACTCCCAGTAATAGCCCTCCTCAAGCAAGGCCATGTCTAATCCATTCCAAACAGTTCCACCAACTGGGGACCAAGTATTCAAACATATGAGCCAATGGGGCCATTCTCACTCAAACCACTACATCATCTATATAACATTCCACCCAAAGACCAAAGAATGCACTTTCTTCTAGCAGCCTACAGAAATTTCTCCAAAACTGGCCACATATTAGAACTCAACGCAAGCCTCAACAAATATAATCCTACACCTACACACATACAGACAGCACTGAGTCGACTCAGTGCCTTTCAAAAACAAAACAGAAGAATGTGGGGTTAGGGTGTACAGGGAAGGCATCGGAGGAGATGGAATGGGGGCAGGGATTTGATCCAAGCGCATTATATACATGTAAGAAAATCTCAAACAATCACATTAAAATTTTTGGTTATATATGTGTTTCTTTTCCACGTGGCACATAGCAAGACTCAGCAGCAGGGTAGGAACTCAGTGATTTCCAGGCAAGGTGGCCCCTCCTTTCACATTCTGTGGTTTGGGTTACCTGACTGTGTCATGCCTCTGGCTCAGTGATCCTTCCTCTGACTTAGCACCAGGCCAACAGCCACTCGAGGCTGTGTCATGACATCCACATGATCCATCTCGTTTCCTCTTCTGGTGGGCATGTTGCCATCTCGCACCACCTGAGAAGGAAAAAGAGCCAAAGTATGGAGGAATGAGACAGACAGACAGACAAGCGTCCGGTGATGTTTACTACAGCTCTTTGTTCTATTATTATTGCTAATGTCTTACTGTGATTTATAAATTAAACCTTACCAGAGGTATGTGAGATCAGGTGTGCATGGCTCTAAGTCATTCCATATTGAAACTCCATATTGAGCCCCTCTTGCCCTGAGAGACTTCACTTGCCACACCCCTTCTGTGTTGACTGCCGTTGCATAGGTACATGATTTTGCACCCTGCTCTGCATGTAGACACCACCACCTGTCCAGCAGTACCCAGGAGGCACAGATTGCTAACCTTTGCCTAAAAAGGGAAAGGTGACACCCATAAGTTGATCAAAGCGGATTGGGACATGGTGAGCATACTGTTGGCTTACAACCATAATAGGAAACAAGGCCTGAGAATTTACCTCACACACCAGATCTTAAGGGGTGCAGTGACTCACCTATGTCCAATAAGGAGAAGGACACTACCACTATGGAATGGTCTCATTTCGGCCCTCTGACCTCACAGTGCACATGTCAAGGGACCAACAGGCAGAGAACTCCCAATGGCCCCTGCACCTCTGTTTCTCACCTCGAATCCACAGCTTAGGGTATGATCTAAGAGTTAATATTAGCAATTAAGATGGGGATAAAATAAAATGTGATTTCCAGTGGCCACACATCAAGGGAAATCTGGACTACTTGGTCAGTCTCAGCCAATGAAATCAACATAGCTTAAGTGTTTACTGTCATTCACTGAGTGTTGACACTGTGGAATGTCTGTGGCTCAGCATGCTCATTACAATGTGTGTTTGGCTCTCTCCATGGGGAGCCTTGGACTGCACCCCTGTAGAATAGAGGTGCTGCTGGAGGGATAATAGCAAAGGACTCTGAGATACCCTCACTAGTGATAATGAGGTGAAGCTATTTGAGATCGCCACTGGTCACAAGGTCCCAGCTCTGGCTGATGTCATCTTTCAAGTAGGAGAAAATGGTAAATAAAGTGGCCATTTTCCCACTCAAACATAGGAACCCCCTTCATTTTATTTGGGTGTTTCATGAGGTTGGTGGACCAGGGCTAAAATCTTATGTATGGGAATGTGACTTAAGGTTGGCTGCTTTCTCAGGCCTCAGAGTCCCAGTTAGAGAGCCTTTTTCTGCCAGTTCTGGTTGCTGCTGAGCCCAGGTGGTTGTGAAACTGACCTGCCAGCACTGTGGAATTGATCTACAGACGTTCTATGAGACCTTGGAGAACAACAGGGTATATCAGCCTTAACAAAAGAGCTTCAGGGAAAAGGTGGGGTAGGGTTGGCAGGAAGGAGCTGTCTCCTGAGCGGGACTGGGAGGTCCCTAACTCTGCCTGGAAGCAGGGCTCTCACCCTGAAAGACAGAGAGCAGCAGCCTCTTGCTGGCTGGTCTTGCCCTGGATGGCTGAGAATGGTTTGGTGGAAGCTCTGCACCCCAAATGGAGAAGAGACAGAATAGGTATGTATGGCAGAGCTCTTTGTACTGATTGAAGGTGGAATCACCCAGGCAGGAGCCATGAGAGCAAAGACAGCTCCCAATATCAGTGATGTCCAGGTTTCAGAGCACCCCACAGAAGCTCGACAGCTCCCAATATCAGTGATGTCCAGGTTTCAGAGCACCCCACAGAAGCTCGACAGCTCCCAATATCAGTGATGTCCAGGTTTCAGAGCACCCCACAGAAGCTCGACAGCTCCCAATATCAGTGATGTCCGGGTTTCAGAACACCCCACAGAAGCTCCAGCTTCTGCACTGCACTGCTCGTAGGGCTGTGCATGGAGGTGCTTCACCCTTTCCCTCTGCCAACTTGCTTTCCTCATGTGCCAACTTTCCGCATCACCCATGAAAGGTCTTACTCTGCTCCATTCTCCTGCCTCAGTCCTAGGCAGCCTGGTAATGACTTGAAGGAGAAAAAGGAGGATAGAAAGTGCATTCAGTGGCCGTGACTGTCCCGTACACTCAGCTCCATTGTCAATCCTGGGCCTTTGTCCCAACTGCTGTGAAATCCTGCTGGTTTCCTAGGCCGGATGTCTATGGTGGACTTGAGACTCTGAGGGTTGGTGATGCCCAGCACGGAGGGTGTCCTGAACTCTGCCCTCCAGGAATGACATGGCATTGCTGTGTGACAGTCAGAATTGTCAGGATTACCCACAGGAATGCTTAATCAACTGAGACTATTAACATTCCCCTTGGGGCTGGTGATGTGGCTCCGTTGGTAGAGTGCTTGCTTAGCATGCTTGAAGCTCTGGGTTTGATGTTAGCACTCATAAACTGGGCATGATAATGCATTCTTGTTATCCAGCTCTGGATAGGTGGAGGCAGAAGGGGCAGGCATCAAGGGTCATCCTTGGATGCATATTGAGTCCAAGGCCAGTCTGGGCTACATGAAACTCTGCCTATAACACCAATGAGTGGAGGCTGATGTGAGATGATAACCCAGTGGTTAAAAGCATTTGCTGCTCTTGCAGAGGACCTAGGTTCAATTCCTAGCAGCCATGTGGCAGCTCACAACTGTATAAATTGACATGACTGCTTCATGGTGTGTTAAGGGGAAGGTTTTTATTGCAGATATACGAGAGAGAACAGTCAGAGGCATCTGGAAGTGTCCAGGGGAGAGACGGAAAGTAGACTGAACATGGCCAGCAGCCTGGACCTGGGCCTGAGAGAAGCAGGAGCAGCAAAGATGAGCAGCAGAGAGAGGAAGAAAGAGAGGAGGAGCTAGGGAGATAAAAATAGAGAGCGAGAGAGAGCAGGAGAGAGTGACACAGAGAGACAGACAGACAGACAGACAGACAGACAGGGACAGACAGACAGAGAGAGACACAGAGGGACAGAGATACACAGAAAGAGAAAGAGACACACAGAGAGGGTGGGACACACAGAGAGACAGACAAACAGACACATACACAGAGACACATACAGAGAGAGACAGGCAGACATACACACACAGAGACACACACAGAGAGATAGAGACACACACAAAGACAGACAGACACACACACATACAGAGACAGACACACACAGAGGGAGAGGGACAGAGAGAGACACACACAAAGAGATAGAGACACACATACACACAGAGACAGACAAACAGAAAGACAGACACTCACATACAGAGACAGACACACATATATACACAGAGGGAGAGAGAGAGGGAGAGAGAAGGGAGAAAGAGAAAGGGGGAGGGGGAGAGAGAGTCCAAAATAGCAGGCTTATAAGGAGAATGAATAGTCAGGAGGTGGGCAGCCATGATCTGGGGAAGTTTAAGGAAGGGTGGGCCAGGACCAGCATGAGCTCTGAAATGTGTAGCAGGTACTTGTGGTACTAAGGGAGCCTAGAGGCCAGCATACGCTTTGGTGCACCACAGATAAGCTTTTGTCCCTTCTGCCAGTGAACAGCTCCCTTTGGTAGAGGGGAACCCAGGTCACAAGTCTCTGAGGAATGCTGACATTTGTCTAACTGCTAGAATTCAGGAAATGGAGATTCATTTGGACCTAACAATAACCATCTGCAATTCCAGTTCCAGGAGATCCGTGCCCTCTTCTGACCTCTGTGAGCACCAGGCACACATGTGGTGCACCTACGTACGTGCATTCAAAACACCCAAGCACATAGAGTAAAACAAATACAAATCAAAATTAAAAAAAAAAAAAAAACCCAAGCAAGCCAAAAAGACGTTGCCTTGTAGAAAGTGGGGAGAGCCATTAGACCATCCCCAGAGAGTCCAGCCTCTACCACACCATCTATCACAGCGAGTAACCCCCCGCCAGCTGCGTGTGCCACTGGGAGGTGCTCGCAGGTCCCAAAAGTGGAAGGCTGATGTCTGTAGTGGGAAGTCCACTGACTTAGCGGCTGTGTGCTGTCTTTCCTGCCGGGGTGGACACTGTGGAGATGCGGCTGTCCCAGACTGTTTGCTCTTATAAGCTGTGCCTGAGGAATGGGCTCACTGCGGGCAGGTAGAGTTCCTTGGGCATGGCTGCTTCAGGGTTCTTCTCACGTCTGTACAGCCATGTGCGGGAATTGACCCTTGGCTCCTGGGACTCATGGCCTTGTCCTAGTGGCCATGTGCAATCTTGGAACCTTCTTCAGAGACCTCTGCTGTCACCTCTGAGCCAGCGAGACCTGAGGTGTTTCTCTGTTTCTACTGCCTCCGTCAGCCCCCAGGAAACACTCTGGAGGGTTTTCAATGAAAACAGCTGGAAGTGGCCTCAGGAAGCAGAGAGGAAACAGGGAAGACAGCATGGGTAGTTACAGGGCAGATCAGCATCGTGGGTAACCTATACCCACTCCCCTGGTTCCCTGGGGCCTCTAGGAGACTTCTTTAGTATGGAAATTAAAAGACCCCAAATAAAGCTAAGCCTCAAAAAGACCAAAGATGAAAATCAAAAAATTCCTCACTCTTAGCCATCAGAGCCTGACTGCTTGGATCAAAACCCAGTGATCGTGATGCCCCCAAACCCAACTGCTAATGGCTCCTGGTGTCTCCCCACAAATGGCCTTAAAAGATTTACCTCAAGACAGTGAGTGCCACCTCTTATCTGTCCAAGTAGGACTCTATATGACAGCCAGGAGACAAGGCCAGGCTCTCTCTCTCTCTCTCTCTCTCTCTCTCTCTCTCTCTCTCTCTCTCTCGCATTTGAGGGTCATATGTGTATGGTGTGTGTGTGTGTGTGTGTGTGTGTGGTGTATGGCATGTGTATTATGGTATGTGAATGGTGTGTGGAGTATATGTATGTGTGTGATATGCATGTGTGATGTGTGTGCTATGTAAAGGGTATGTGATGTGTGTGTGATGTGTATGTGTGCTGTGGTACTATGTGTGCTATGGTATGTGTACGGTGTTTGATGTGTGTATGTGTATTGTGGTATGTGTATGATGTGAGTGTGTGCGTGTATGTGTGTGTGAGAGTACAGGCACATGCCTGCCATGTGCAGCAGTGGAGGTCAGAGGATAACTTCTGATGTTGGTCCTCCCCTTCCACACCGAGATAGGGAATCTTGTTGCTGACTGCTGTGTGCACCAATCTGGCTGATCCATGGGTGCTGGGAGTTCGCCTGTCTCCACTTCCCAGGTGTGGGGGAATCCTGAGATTATATGTACAACATGCTCAGGCTTGGTGTGGGTTCTGGGGCTGTAGACTTGGTTCTCACACTTGGTGTGGCAAGTGCCTTATCCACTGAGCCACTTCTCCAGAGACCTGCAGTTTCTACTCTTCATTAAAATGTTTAGATGAATTCTGGTCTGATAAATACTTTTATCTCCATACACTGGACTTGCTCTAGGCAGGAGAATTCCCATTAGAAGACTGAACAATGCGATGGGTGGGGGTTGGCTGTGCCATCTTATAGACAGGTTGAGGAAGCTCGGTTTTCTCTCCGCGGACTCCCGTCATCTTGAAGGCTGATCCCAGGAGGAAACTCCCTAGCTTCCTGTTCTCTGCATAGTTTCTGATGTCCTGGGGCCAGGAAGAAGCACAGGTCCTTGGCAGTAAAAGTTATAGGGCTGTCTTGATAGGAGTGGTGGGTGCATAGGAGATGTGGATGGGGGTTCACCCTCATCATCCTCCCATAATCCCTTCCTGAGTTCCCATGTCTGTGCTTTTGTGTGTGTGTGGGGTGGTATCCCCAAGTACACCGTAGTGGACAGGTCAGGGGACAGGTAGCTCCCTCAAGGAAGAAAGGAAACCGAGGAAGATTGCTGTGAACAGCATCTGAAGGGGCTGGCAAGCTGAGGAGCATGAGAGAGAGGAGAGAGCCAGTCTCTGGTGGGACTGAGGTAACATGGGAGCTGAGTGGGATGGAAGAGGACAGCCAGGGTGTCCCATAGGTGGGCACCGTGGCTGGACAGGCCAGGTAGGATACAGTCAGGGCATGGAGACAAGAGTTTGGGCAGGCTGGCTAAGCCCCAGATCTGCTCTGCTGAAGCCTGGGGCATTTCCTCCTGTGGAGGCCACTGGGTGAGCCGGTCCATCCAGCAGTCTTGGCTATGGGACATTGTGCCACAGTAGTCAGGCACTCCAGCAGGAAGCCATTGCCCCTACTAATTCAAGAGGGATTAGCCACTCGAGGCCCAGAGCCCTGGTGTCACAGAACCTGAGGGTTGTAAATCATCAGATATAAAAACCCCAACTGCAGCATTTCCCCTGAGCCTGGCTCACCCTGCTCAATGCCCAGCTTTGTTTAATTCTGCTGGAGAGTGTAGAAGTTGGGGAGAGACTTAGCGGGAGCCTGGGCAAGCCTGAGCCTCGAGGCTTGAAAGGTGTTCTGCCGTGGAGATGCAGAGGTCCGATTCTCACTGCGCCTGTGCCAACTTGTCCCCCCTCCCCCCATCTGCTAGGCAGCCAATCACATTCACTCTTTGATGTTTTTTGAAGCAGTGTTTCTCTGCATAGCTCTGGCTGTTTTGGAACACATTCTGTAGACCAGGCTGGCCCAGACTCATGGAGATTGACCTGCCTCTGCTGAAGGCTCACTTTAATGTAACCCTGCCTGTGCGTGTGCATATGTGTGTGTACTCAGAGAGGCCAAAGGTTGACACCAGGTGTGTCTGTCAGTCTGTGCTTTGGTTTTGGGGACAGATCTCTCGCTGAACCTAGAACTTGATTTGGTGGGCGTAGCTGGCCAGCAAGCTTCAGAGATCCTCTGGTTTAGCTGCTCCAGGGTTGGTGTTATAGAAGTGTGCAGGCTCTCACAGCCTCCAAGTCTCCCCACGGCGCAGCTTCCCTTTCCCCTAACTGCCGCACAGAGAGGGCTTTCCTACTCTCACAATGACCTGTGCAATTCATTCTCTTGTCTCCTATCTATAAGAGCTACCACGGACTGATGCACACAGCTCCTCTGATACCCTGCTCCACTGCTCTTGGAGAATCACCACAAAACCTCTTTAAAGGGCAGAGCATGTGAGAAGACGTCATTGCTTGTGGATCAGCTCTTGGGCATCTGACTTTGGGTAAGGGGCTTAACTTCTCTGCACCCAGTTTTCCTGTCTATAAAATAGGGATAAATTTGGGTGTGGTGTCTCACATTGTCAATCTCAGCACTTGGGGGTTACAGACAGGAGAGTCAAGAGTTCAAAGTCAGCCTAGGTTACCTAGTGAGTTTAAGAGAATCCTATGCTATATGAGACCCTGTCAGGAGAAGAGGAAGAGAAAGAGGAGTGGGAGGAGGAGGGAGAAAAAGAGGAGGGAGAGGAGGAGGAGGAAGAGGGAGAGTACAATAACAGTCTCCACATTCTTGTGACTGAATGAAATAGATGTGGAGAGTGCTTAGCAGAGTGGCTGGGTGCTTAGCATGGTACTTCTTTTGGCTGGGTGCTTAGCATGGTACATCTTTCCTGGTCAGAGACTGATGAGGAAAGGCTTGCTCAGCAACACACAGAGGTATCTGCTTGGCATCCCCTCCCGTGCTCTGCCTCTGCCACTGCTGTCCAATATTTTGGCATCTGACAGCCACCCTGATGACCTGAAGTTCTATCAAAACTTCCCAGTACAACCCTGCATTGTCTGCCCACTATTGTGTAACAGATGGTCGTGAGTTTAACAGCCTAAGACAACCATCCATGTGAACTGGTTCTCGTGGTTCTGGAGCCTGTCGTGACTGCAACAGGCTCTGGGCAGATAGTCAAGGTATCCATCAAGCCCAGCCTCACCTGAAGCTCACCTGGGAAGGGTCTGCTCCAGGGCCCCACAACTGTAGACAGTTAAGTTCTGTGTGGCTAGAGGACTCAGGGCCCCATCTTATTGCCAGCTGCAGGCCGATAGCTGGGGGCCCCTTGAGTTCCTTGCTATGTGGGGTTCCCCAACATGGCTGCATGCTTCCTTAGTGCCAGGGAGAGCAGGAGACACTAGCAAGAAGGTGCCACAGTCTTATGTAACAAGCACAGGGAGGGCCTTGTTTGCACAAGCTCACTTTCCTTGTTACCTTTCTGTATTCTGTTTGTTAGAAGCAAGGGGCAGAAACTGCCCAAGCTCAGGAGAATGGATGGTAGGAGGGGTCAGCTCAGGTGATCCACACAAGCTGCCAGCACCAGGAAGCAGGGGTGGTGGGGTGACCTGTCTGCAACAGGCCCCAGCTCTCTATTTCTACCTGGGAGACTTTCTGTGTTACAAGATCTTCTCCCTCTGCTCTTCCTCCCCTTTTTCTTCTCCCCCTTCCTCTCCCTCCCCATCCTCCTCTTTCTTCTTTTTGTGGCTTAAAAACACTGTCTTACTACGCAGCCTGGACTAGACTATAATTTTCTATCCTCTTGGTTCAGCCTCCCAAGTACTGGGTTAACATGCACAGCATTCAAGGTCCACTTTGTGCAACCCCCATGATTCTGGAGCCTTGCTTGCCCCAGTCCTGTGCTGGTTGGTCTCTTGGGCTACTGACATAAGTAACACAGACCAGTCCACGAAGTCATCAGTTCCAAAGAGCTGCCCAGCAGCGCCCATGATTCTTAAGCATGACACCTTGTGTTGTTATTTCCACAATAGCACTGTTTGTATAAACACTGTCTCAATGGGATCCCAGCCTCCACACTGGCAGGGTAAGTCTGGGTGAAAGTCAACACTTGCTTTGAGTCTAGGCCTGAGAACAGAGCCCTGATTACTTGCCACGTCGGAACTGGACATTTGGGGCGGGGAGGGGGGTTGCATCAGTGAGAAATGATTAGTTTGTTTTTAGAAGCAGGCATAGGTCCTTGTACAATGAATACAGAATGACCAGAGCCTAGTTCTCTCTGTGATATGATGCTTGCCCTGGGTGCAGGAAGCAACAGCTGGCAGCAGAGCTTTAATTTCCCACTCAAAGATGCTCTGTTTGGGGGGGGGGGAAGGTAGGAATTATAGCTGCAGCTGCGCACCCCTACTTCCCTTTTGGCCCAGAAGGGGGCACCCTGTCCTCCACTGGCCAGGCTGTGCCTGAGCCTGGTTACCATTCACCTGTAGTGAATGGTATAAACAGATCTTGTGTAACACAAGACTGCCTGATCTCCCAGAAAGGAGGGAGGGGAAGAGGACTGGGGCTTTCTTGCAAGGTGACCTTAAGTGAAAGTGACAGAGGACTGTTATGCAGGCCGAGGACATACCCCAGACTCTGCTGGACTCACGCATGTGTCCACTGGAAGAGGCAAGGGGAAGTGGGGAAGGTCACATGGTAAATCAGGGTAGAAGGTCCTCACAGCCTGGTTCTCCCTGGTGCTGTTGTATAGCCATCTTAAGGCTCTGCATGAAGAGTCTCTCGTTTTACATCCTCCTTGAAGAGTGAGATGAAGCTGAGAGATCTGGGGTGGGGGCAGGGCTGAGTTCAGCAACCTTCTGGAGTTGCTAGATGTCTATGCTTGGGGCAGGTTGGGACCATAGGTATCTAGTGGAGAGTAGGCTAGCCTTCCACCCTTGCCCATAGATGCAAAGGATAGAGTGGGTTAATGCATGGGGACCTACCGATGACATTCTAGTTAGAAATGGGATGCAGTCAGTCTCTAAGCTATGGTTCCAGTCAGAACCTGGGCTCTGGCAGCCATGCCAAACAAGGCTCAGCCTCTTGTCCTTCATAGACCAGTTAAACAAAGTCGTGCATAAAAACTGATATATTCTATGAGACTACATTGGGAAGAGAATCAAATAATGGGGCCTAGTGACCCCCACAAGTTCACCTTCAGTGTCCTGACGTGCGTGAGGTTTAGATTTAAATAAGTGGCCAGAGGTGTGCGCAGCTGGGCAGTGCTGGTCGAAGCATGGTCCGCTCATCACTGACACATTAATCTTGGCTCTGGTCTGCCTACAAGGTGGTCTGAGAAGTTGTCAGGGCTCTGTGCGATCTTTCAGGGAGACAAGACTCCCCTCTGGCTGGCTCCGGAGTTTTAGGCCTTTCCTCCTCTCAGTATGACTCCTGGAGAAAGTCCATTTCCTCTCGCTAGCTACCGTCTGATAGCCAAACAGAGGCTCAGTGTCTCTTTAGAATAGCTCCATTCTTATCAGGACAGCCACACCTAGGATGGTGGAAAAGTTTGTTGGCTCACCTCTGCAGACCTTCAAATATCGAGATTCCAAAGCCACACAATACTCAGAGCTTGACAGGGCTAGCTCACTTCTAATGGCCTCTCCAAAAGTACAGGGACCCAGGACACAGCTACAAATCTATCTTCCCGAGAAGGATGCTCCCCATTGAAGCCAGAGATTTTCTTGGTAGCCAGTGTCTGGTTAATAGGGAATTATTGCTTAAGCTGCAGCTGAACTTAAAGTCCTGTGGGATGGTGAGGGTCCCCATGACACCTGGGATCCCACAATGAGACACGCCGTCTGGCTGACATGTTGGAGCAGAGGCAGACCCTAACCTCTCGGGCTGTAGGCTGAGGCCCAGGTTATCTGCCCTGGACAATGGGCACCCATATTTGGCCTTGCTGAGCAGTGTCCTGGCATGTCACCTGCAAAGGAACACAGTGTTTATAATTGCATAATGGATCATCCTTGGAGCCTGAGGGAGCTGGCTGGAAGTAGCAGGTATGATTCAGGTGTGTCATGGGGGTGAGGGGCTGTGTCTTGCTGCCAAAGGCCCGTCTGGGAGGAGGGAGAGGTAGGTCCACCTTCCCAGGAACTTTCTCCCAAGGTCAGAGTGTTCCTCACTGCCAGGGAGGAGTCAACAGCCTCTTTGTATTCCACAATGGGAGAGAGGATGATGCCTGGAGGGATGGCTGCCCCAAGGTGCCTATAACAGGTTCCTTGTAGAAACTGGATGACACTGGTTTGTCTAGGAATGGAGGAGGCAGAGCTTTGTTCTGAGACTTGGAGTGCAGGTTAGCAGACCAGGTCCCTGGGAGGATTGAACTGGAGTCTGAAGCAGTTGGAGTTTGCATCACTTTTCCCAATAACCAGCCAGTTCTAGGTGCAGGTGAGGGATTTTATTCAAGGAACAAGCAGAGAAGAGGAGCTCACACTTGAAGGACATCTGCCCAGTGGGCCTGGGGGCTGGGTTTTCACTGAGCATAGATCATGAGCAGTTAAGCTGTGCCTGCTACTGTAGGCATCACCGGGGCCGCCTCTTCTCTGTCCTGACTTGATCATAGTTGTGTTTCTCATGGTACCACTGGCCTTACCACACGTGTTTTAGGCAGAGCCTGGACCCTGGCAGCCCAAACACACCAGGCTCAGCCACAGTCCTCAACAGGACAGCTAAACAGATGAAGCAGAGGAAGGAGAATCATTAAATGTGGCCATGTTCGTGTTGATGTCTGTGGTCTGCTCTGCCACCGGAGGTTATGCTGACACCAGAGACCACGTGGAAGTCCAGGATCAGGGATCCCCCTGACTGTGAGGGACAAGGAAGCTACTTTTGTAGTGGTTTTGATCCATGACTACAGACTCCCTGTTGAAAAAGAGGGACACAGAAGGATTCTGTGACAACTTCTATTGGCATTTGTCTAGGCTCTGCCCCACAGTTACCTGGCAACAGTCAGATATGCCCGGATCACTATAAAAGGGGCTGTTTGTCCCCTCCCCCCCCCCCCCCCCCCGCTTGCTCTGTCCCCTGCTCCGATTTTCCCTCTTCCCATTCCCCTCCCTCCATCTCTCCACCTGCTCATGGCCGGCTCCTCCTCCTCCTCCTCCTCCTCTTCCTCCTCCTCCTCTTCTTCCTCTTCCTCCTCCTCCTCCTCTTCCTTTCTCTCTCTCTCTCTGCCTCTCTCTCCCCCTTTCTCTGTCTCTACTACCTTCGCTGCTCCCCTCCCCATGCCCTGAATAAACTCTATTCTATACTATACCTTCCTGCAGCTGGTCCCTCAGGGGGAAGGGACACCTCAGCATGGGCCCACAGAGGCACCTTCTTCTCTCCCACCTGACTGCATATCCACCAGGCACATTCCTTCTCTCCTTATCGTTTATAAAACACAGCACCCTTATCACTCCCCCCTCCCCAAAGTAACAGTCTAGACAGGAAACCATGAAAGAGAACACTTTAAACAATTGTGATAGGAATGCTGAAGTGTGGCTCTCCACAGCTGATGGCTTTTGACAGGGATGCGGGTGGGGAAGGACTCAGCTCTCCTAAGGGGCTGGCTATGGGGAGTCTGTTTGACCCATACTCCAGTGAGCATATGGGCAACACAAATTGGACTTGTGGTTTTTCTTTTTTCTTCTTTTTCGGTAGGGATAGTTTGTAAGACAGGGGTGGGGGCGGGGAGCAGACCTGGGAGAATCAAGAAGTGAGTGTGAGCATGATGTGAAATCCCCAAGTAATAAGAATATTAGGAGGTCGGGTATGGTGGCACACACCTTTAATCCCAGCACTCGGGAGGCAGAGGCAGGCGGATTTCTGAGTTCGAGGCCAGCCTGGTCTACAAAGTGAGTTCCAGGACAGCCAGGGCTATACAGAGAAACCCTGTCTATATATATATATTTGGTTTTCCCCAGCGTAATATATATATATATATATATATATATATATATATATATATATATATAAATGCGACCACACTGAGAAGGGAACACAGGTGTAGGCATGAATTTTTTGCAACCTACTTCTAATAAGGTTCAACTTCTCTTGCCCACCCAGCAGAGGTAGTGGAAGAGAAAAGTAATCAGGAGCTAGAGGCAGTAGATTGCTCTTCAGCAATAGTTCTTTCGGGGTGAGCTCGATCTTCTTTGACAGTTTAGTCCCATAGCAAACACCAAATACAATTCAGAAGCTGCAGACCAGTCCTCCAGGAAGGCAGGCACCAGGCACACACTGGCAGCTACTGTATAGTCCTTTCAGCAAGCAGACACCAGACAGCTGTAGTTCAGTCCTGTTGAAACCACCAGGATCACCAATCAGCCTAAGGCAAGGCCACAGGAGCTGCAATCTGTCACGGGGAACCTCAGGAGCAGTTCTTGGGAGAGCTTCTCTCAATGGTGACATCACCACAAGTTGAACTCAACAACGCCACGTAAGGCAATTACATTTGTGTCTTTATTGAGGAGTAGTGAGGCAGAGCAAACCAAACCAAGGCCCAGTGCTCATCTCCCACTCTTTGTGGGGTCAGATTTATACTCCTTTATCAAGCATCCTTTCACATGTTTGCTATATCAAAACATCCTATCACCCATGTCTGCTTCAGGAAAACAGTCTTTTATGTGTTAGCAAGACATACTTTCACCTGTGTGCCTAGCAAAACATCATTTGTCATACATAACTAACATTACAAAGAACCAGAAGTTTCTCTTTCATAGAAGTCCAGTGGATGCCCCTGCCCCCAAGACCATCTGCAGGAGCCTGACAAGAGGTTCAGGTTTAAATAGAATGCCAGAGGTATGCATAACCCAACAGACCAGGTCAAGGTGTTCACACCCATGGAGGTGTGTTCACACCACTCATCAAGGGGCATTCACAGCCATCCCCAGCCCATCTTTGTCCACATTCTACTCTGCAAGACCTCAGGATCATGTGAGATCTCTTCCTGGGAGGTGAGTCCTCCTCTGGCTGGCACCCAGCACTCAGGCTTTTTCTCCCCCTGCCTCCAGCATGAGATTCTTGGGTAACAATAATTTCTTGGGTCTATGTTTCAAAAGTCTGATAGCCAAAGGCTAGGTTATCCTTGCTTCAGTCAGGACAGTTGCACTGTTCAAGTATGTGTGTGTGTGTTCATATAATGTTATAAAAAGGAGCCCAAAGTCATCAGAAGTGTCAACATGGCTTAGAAAGCAGATGGAGTCAGTCTAGAGCTCCGTTTGGCTCTAGGAAGTGTATGGTCTCAGTGGTCTACAGCTGGGAGTACCAGCTGCTTCCAGCATCCAACTTTTAACTTTGCAAGCCAACAGCCCATCAGAAAAGACAATGGAAGCCTGACTACCACATAAAACCATTGGTACTGGCATTGGTGTCACATAGGAGAGGTGATAATGGAATGGCAGTGTGCAGGAGGGTCCATGCCTGTGAGTAGTCTCACTGTGTATAAACTCCTCCTTGTGAGAACTAACCCAGGCCTGAGAGTACTTTCTCAGTCCCTAGAGATGGTGCTTGCCTGGCCCAGTCACTCTCCCCTCTGCCCTACCTCTTAAAGTCCCCCTACCCCTCAGTATTGATATATGGAGAACCATCTTTCTAGCACACAAATCTTTTGATACAAACTACATTCTGACCCTAACTATGGATGGTGTAACCTTTAGTCCACTGACAGCCAACCAAGGGTAAGTTTGGTACTGTGGTGGTTTGAATGAGAGTGTCCTTCATACATTTATGTATTTAAAGACTTGGTCCTGAGTTATTGGTGCTTGTGGTGTTTTGAAGGAGAATGGCTCCCATAGGCTCATATGATTGCATGCTTGGTCTCCAGTTAGTGGAACTTTTGAGGAAGGATTAGGAGGTGTGGCCTCACTGGAGGAGTGGCCTCATTGGAGGGGGTGTGGCCTTGTTGGAAGTGTGTTACTGGACTTTGAGGTTTCAAAAGCCTATGCTAGGCCCAATCTCTCTCTCTCTCTCTCTCTCTCTCTCTCTCTCTCTCTCTCTCTCTCTCTCTCTCTCTCCTCCCTCCCTCCCTCCCTCTCTCCCTCCCTCTCCCTCTCCTCTCCCTCTCTCCCTCTCTTCCTCTCCCTCTCTCCCTCTCCCCTCTCTCCTCTCCTCCCCTCTCTCCTCTCCTCCCCTCTCTTCTCTCCTCCCCCTCCCCTCTCCTCTCCCCTCCCCACTCCTCTCCCCTCTCCTCACCTCTCCCCTCTCCTTTCCCCTCCCCTCCCCTCTCCCCTCTCTCCCCCCTCTCCCCCCTCTCCCCTCTCCCTCCTCTCCCTCCCCCTTCCTCTCCCTCCCTGCTGCTTATGGATCAGGGTGCAAAGTTCTCAGCAACTGCTGCAGCATCCTAATGTTCACCATAATGATCATGGACTTATCCTCTGAAACTGTGGACAAGCCCCCAATGAAATGCTTTCTTTTGTAGGAGTTTCCTTGGCCATGATGTCTCCTCACAGCACTAGAACAGTAACAGAGACAGTGAGTGTTGTTTGGGGGATGTTTAGGTATGGAGGTATGTCCCCGGGAGAAGGATTCTGAGCTTTAATAATCCCACCATTTCCAGTGGCTCTCTCTCTGCTTCGTGCTTCTGGTAAAAGGTGTGAGCTCTCATTAACCTGCCCCAGCTGCCAAGCCTGCTGTTTGCTGCCACATCGCATCATCGTGAGTCCTTGTAAGTCAAAATGAATACTTTCTTCTATAAGGTGCCTCAGCCATAGCGTGTTGATCACAGAATAGAAAGTAATTGCTATAGGTACCAGCTCACGCTGCCTTGCCCTGAGTGAGGGCTTGAACTCAGTTCCCCACTGAATCAGAACAAGCCAGTTTTCCCTTTCCCTCTTCCCCTATCTCTCTCTCCCTTGTCTCTTGTCATGCTAGGAACTGAACCAAAGACCTTGCATGTGTGAGATAGGTATCCTATCAAACTATACCCTAGCCCCACTGGTGGTATTTTCTGGCTGCAGGAAACAGGTGATGCTCACTCTGAGGAGGCACACAGTGCTGACTTGTTTCTTGCTCTCCTTTGCATGACCTCATTCAGTCTCATTGCTGCTGGGCACACATGGACTCTCAAGTGAGACCTCACTGACTCCAGCGAGGGAAGGGAAGCTCAATGGAGACCATGTCTATCTTTTGATGCCCTGATGGGTTTCACTGACTTGAGCGAGGGCTGACATCAGAAGAGTTGAACTGAACCAGTTGGGTTCAGTGCCTCTATGGACTTGGCTGACATCAGAAGAGGAAGTGAAGCCTCCTGGTGTCAAGTCTCACTCTGTACCCATATCTCGTTTAGTCTTGCTGTTGTATGGCAGCTGAGGTTCAGTTCCCTGTTGGATGCTACCTTGTAGGGAAGTTGGAGTGCTGCCTGTTTCTGCCAGGCAGAGAGGGAACCATTAGCTCCCTGTTCAATCTTACTAATGTCACCTAACATGATGACCCAATTGTGTCTGACTTCCATGAAAGGAGAGCTGGGTGTAACACCACCACCCCCACTGGCAAGGGCAAGTTGTGTTTGGCTGGAGTAAGGAAGTATTGCTAAAGTTTTCTATTGTTAAGCTGCTTTTAGCCCTAGTCCTCAGGCTACTGAGATCAGGCTTTTCTTAGAATTGTATGCCTGTGCCTGTTAACAGTTCTGGGTTGGAAATACGTATAGCACCCAGTCCAGGAGAGGCGAGAGGCAGAGAGAGGAAGCAGAGGGCATATTGTGGGTGTGTTCCTCAAGTCCACCTTTCAGAATCCTCCGAGTCTTGCATTTTTGTTCACATTTTCTATAAACAAGGAGAACAGGAGAGGGTTGGAGAGATGGTACAGCATTTAAGAGCACTGGCTGATTTTCCAGAGAACCTGGGTTCAACCTTCACATCCATATGATGGCTTATAGTTGTCTATAAACTCCATTTCCAGGGGATCTGATTCCTTCTTCTGGCTTCTGCAGGTGCCAGGCGTGTATGTGGTACATAAACATACATTCAGTCAAAACACCCATGCACATAAATAAAAGTTTTAAAAGAGGCTTGGGGCAGGGGGAAACTGGTGGCTCCATCCAAGTGGAATTAGAAAGCTGCACAATTGTTTTCAAATGAAATAGCATCCTCAACCTCAGTCAGAGAAGCTTTCCCTGCAGGGACTCAGAACTGGCCAGAGAGAATAGCAGCTGCCCCTGCCTCGACCCCCAAGGCTCAGCAAACACCATCAGGGGTAAGAGTTGGAGGATGGGGAGGAGGGCGGTAGAATACGGTGTTCTGGACCTAACATAGCTACTGCTCTCATGAACTCAGGAGCAGCTATGGTTACCAGCATGGCAACAGACTAGACAACATTCCAGCAGGCAGCATGTGGACCCATGGAGGTAGGACAGGGGCATGCTGGTGGTCCTTGGGTAAATGTGGGAGTTCTAGGTGAATACGATCAAGTGCGTGATCACTCCCTGGTTCAATCATTTGATGGAGGGACCCCAAAGCTGTTATACTCATGGCTGCGGTTCGTCAGAGCGAAGGGATACAGGTTACAGTCAGGCATAGACCTGGAGGCAGGAGCTAAAGCATTAATCAGTCATTAATCAAGAAAATGGCTCCACTGATGGAGATATTTTCTCAATTGAGGTTCCCCTTCCCAAATAACTCTAGCCTGTGTCAAGTTGACAAAAAACAAAAAAATAAACATACAAACACACACATACACCAGGACAATCTATATTCTATTTGTATCTATCATATGCCTTGATTACACCCACTGGTCCTAGTGGCTTTCTTTCCTGGCTCTATGAAGAACTCAGTGTGACCACAGGGAGACTTTGAAGTCATTGTGAGTAGCATGGGGAGATGACCTAGCTTAGTCAGGGTGGAGACTCCAGTGGATGGATGGACATTGCCATCCTAGTGGCAGATATATCATGGATACCACTCTGGAGGTGTCAGGTCCTCTCAGACACCCCACAAAGAACCCATCAGCCTTCATTGACTGCCTGTTTCACAAAGACACATGGCTTCCTTGAGCACTGAAAATTGCTCAACTGAAAAGTTGTCCATCCTACCCCAAACGAAAACCCAACACTAGACCCACATTATCCTAGTGAGTTTTGCTTTACAAATTTTACCTTTGTCCTGTTGTGACAACTTCTACGTAGCTGTTGTGTGACTTTTCCTGGGGAACAGAGTGGGCTGGGCCCTCTTCTATCAATTAGCAATTGGGAAGACACCCATATACATGCCCAGAGGCCCATCTGATGGAGGCAGCTTCACAACTGAGATTCTCTCTTCCCAGGAACGTCCTGGTTTGTGTCAAGGCAACAAAACTAATTATGACACGGTTTAAGAGTACAGCCCGGTATGGTGGGGAAGGCATGTTGGCAGAGCTCTGAGGTCAGTCATACTGTGCCCATACTCAGAGAGGAAAGAGCATTGTACACTGCTGTTCAGGTAGAAGTCTTTTGAGCAGTCCAGACTCCCAGCCCAGGGAATGCTAACATGCGCTATTAGTGTGACTCCTCCTACCTCAAAAGCCTAGTCAAGACAACCCCTCACAGGCATGCACAGAAGCTAACCTAGTCTAGATCATCCAATATGGAGCCCAGAAGTCTGTCTCCTGGGCGACTCTAGATGTTGTCAAGTTGCTAACCAATGTTCACTGTCACTTGCCCTTCGTCGGAGGTTGTGGAGTGTGAATCATGGCTGGGTTGTCTTGAGGATGGGTTTTTGGTCACCTGGTGACTATTGAGGCTGGGGTGCCTGGGAGGGATTCTGTGTTATATATTTTCCAGGAAAGGGGCAGCCTGGCCATGGTAGCATAGAGCCTAGGGGATAGATGCATCCACTGTACAAGGGGATCAGGCTGGGATACTCATAGATCTGACCCTGATCTGACACCTTGTGTGTCTGCAGGCTTCGCATCTGGCTTAGAATTGCTTAAATCACCTTCATCTCTCTTTTTTTTTTTTTTTTTTTTTTGGTTTTTCGAGACAGGGTTTCTCTGTATAGCCCTGGCTGTCCTGGAACTCACTTTGTAGACCAGACTGGCCTCGAACTCAGAAATCCGCCTGCCTCTGCCTCCCGAGTGCTGGGATTAAAGGCGTGCGCCACCACGCCCGGCTCACCTTCATCTCTTGCAGGTAGAAAACCGCTTAGTTGTATGCAATTTAAAGTGCACCATCTTGCCAACTTTGTCCTGGAGGCCAGGTCCACCTGCATTCACGTGGATGGAATGAAGCAGTAGATGATTTGTTCAGTTGTACAACCCGATGAGGTACTATTCAAGTGGCAATCTGCAGGCTGTGCCCCAGAGACGCTGTTTGTACAGGGAATGAATGCAAAGTTTCTTTGTAGCATGTACCACAGGGATAAGTAGAGGGTAAAGTATCGTGAGGTGAAAACCAAGTGACTGTGAACCCCCAGTGAGACACTGTCCTAGGTGTGAGGTAGGCAGGTGTGCACCCCCAGTGTGGCTGGGTGTGAGGTGAGCAGGTGTGAACCCCCATTGTGACACTGTCCTAGGTGTGAGGTAGGCAGGTGTGTACCCCCAGTGTGTCTGGGTGTGAGGTGAGCAGGTGTGAACCCCCAGTGTGGCACTGTCCTAGGTGTGAGATGAGGAAGTGTGAACACCCAGTGTGGCACTGTGTTAGGTGTGAGGTGGGCAGGTATGTACCCCCAGTGTGCCTGGATGTGAGGTGAGCAGGTGTGAACCCCTAGTGTGGCACTGTTCTAGGTGTGAGGTAGGCAGGTGTGCACCCCCAGTGTGGCTGGGTGTGAGGTGAGCAGGTGTGCACACCCAGTGTGTCTGGATGTGAGGTGAGCAGGTGCATACCCCCAGGGTGGCACAGTCCTAGGTGTGAGTGGGCAGGTGTGTACCCCCAGTTTGGCTGGGTGAGAGGTGGGCAGGTGTGAACTCCCACTGTGGCACAGTCCTAGGTGTGAGCTGGGCAGGTGTGAACCCCCAGTGAGACACTGTCCTAGGTGTGAGCTGGGCAGGTGTAAACCCCAAGTGTGGCTGGGTGTGAGGTAAGCAGGTGTGTACCCCCAATGTGGCACTGTCCTAGGTGTGAGCTGGGCAGGGGAGATACGAGTCTGAGCATATTGGCAGGACCTAAAGGGTCATGGTCGTCCTTAGAGTCTCTCTCCCATATTATCCCAAGTTGGGGAGTTGGTGTAGAAGAGTCAGAGATGACAACATGAGAGAGGGGCTGTCAGTCACTTCAGTGCCCTGAGCTAGTTTCTCCTCATTATCTGATGGACTACATTTGGAATCACTTAGGAGATATGCCTGATGAGGCTGCTTAGCTGAGGAAGATCCACCCTGTATGTGGGTGGCACCTCCCATGGGCTAGGGTCTGGATAAAAAGCAGGAGCTGGTGGGATGCCAACATCCACCTCTCTGCTTCCTGACTATAGAAACAGTATGACTCTGTACCTCACAGCCCCACCTCCATGCCTCCCTCTTCCATGGTAGACTAAGCTCAAACCATGAGCCCAAACACACCCTCTTTGTAAGCTTTTGCCAGGCGTTTGTCACGGCGGTGAGGAGAGTAATTAGTACAGGCTCTATATTTCAAGTTCCTCTATTCCATCCTCCTCCTCAGCATGCGCCTATCCCGTGTCTCATCTCCATGTCCTACACAAGAGCTGATGGGTCTGGCGAACAGCTACACGCTGACGTACTCGTGACGTGTACAACTCTTTGCAAACACTGACCTCAAGTTTCTTCTCTTTGAAGAGGACGCCCTCACTTTAGAATCATGAGCTCTCTGGGACCAGGTTTCCAGGGAATATTCTATGGGTGTGTCTGGCCTGTGGTGGTCCTTGGTTCTCTGGACATCATTGTGTGGTTGTCCCCAGAGGAAGCCCTGGGCTGTGTGGCAGAGTCCCCACCAGGTGGCAGTGTCATCTTGCTGATAATTCCCTCAGCAAGTTCGCCTGAACACAGAAAAGCCAGGCTCTGCAGCCACCACCAGGAAGTGTCAATCACTGCTTTGTCCCTTAGTGGCTCTGGGCCTGGGGCAAGACATTGGGATTGTGGATTTCCTCCTGTATAATGTAGTGGTGTCTCTGTGGGTCTCCAGATGCAAAACCAGTTGAGTTGCCGCTACAGCAGGCAAGCTGTCTGGCACTCTTGGGGTCATATTGTATTTTTCTTTGCATTTCTTTAAAGCTAAGATTTGTTAAGAACTGATAAATAGAAGACGTCACACAGCAAGGTTAGCCAGGTCCACACCTCAGTGACTTTCTCTAAAACTAGGTGGCCATGCTAGAAGTGTAGAATGCCACATCCCATATGTCTAGTATCCATTCTACGTTTATGTACTTATCCACCACCGGAAAACGAAGACTCCATCACAGAGCTAAAACTAGAAAAGCATTAGCTCACTATTGTCTTCCATGACCCAAGTATCCGTTAGCTGCAGTCAGCCCTTCATCTCCTAGTGCTCATCCTGTTTCTCCTTTCTACATGCTATGTTGTACATGTACATTTGTTTATATATGTACACATAGTATTGCCCATATACTTACATGCATATATTTTATTCATAGATATATGTGTATATTACGTTTATGTATGTACATGTATCAATTTCACATCATATTATACTTACATGCATATATTTTGTATTCACAGATATATGTATATATTATTTATGTACATGCATGTATAAATTACATATTCAGGCTCATACTTTATTGAGGGCTTGTTATGGTTTAGATATATTCTAAAGGCTTCTAAAATAGTGCATATATGTGTGTGGGTTTGTGCATATGGATGCAGTACCTGAATTTAAAAAAAAAACTGGGGTTACAGGTGGTTGTGAGATACCCAGTGTGAATGCTGGGAACTGAACTTGGGTCCTCCACAAGGGCAGTGTACATTATTAACCACTGAGGCACCTCTCCAGTCTGTCTAGATTTATCCTAAGGACTTGGAAGGCAGCCTAGTAGGTAAAGTACTTAATACAAGGGCATAGTTGCCTGAAATAAGGACATAACCTTTCCAAGGTATGGTTAAGGGGGAGGTTTTATTGTAGATATAAGGGAAAGCACAGCCAGAGGCACCGGGAAGAGTCCAGAACAGGGAGAGAGAGTAGTAGATTAGCATGACCAGTAGACTGAACTGGGCCATGGGGAGGGGGGGGGCAGTGGCAGAGAGTAAATGTGGAGGACCAAGGGGGTGCAAGTGGACGAAGAGAGAGAGGGGCCCAAGAACAGAGGACCATGAGAGCAGAGCCAAGAGAACTAAAAGAGAAAGTATGTCTGAGGTGGTAGGGTTATATAGGAATGAGAAGCTGGAGAAAGCAAAGCCCATGGGCAGGAAAAGAGGTTTGGGGCATGGTGAGTAGAGCTGAGGAGCCACAGGTACTCAGTGAGCCTGGAGGCCTGCAAGAGAGTCCAGTGCTGCAAGAGAGTCCAGCGCTGCAAGAGAGTCCAGCGCTGAGCCTGCCCTCTCCAGAGGTGAATGTTCCCATCATGCTCTGCACTGCTCTGCTCTGCTGCTCTGTGGGCTCTGAGGCTCTACCTGCTGATCTTGCCAATGCTTGGCATTCAAGGTCCAGGGAGGGCATCCTAGTTTGCTTTTTGTTTCCATGATAAACTCCATGACCCAAAGCAACTTGGGGAGGAGAGGGTTTATTTTTGTAGGATAACTAAGCTAAGATGGACAGGTTTACAGTCCATCACTGAGTGAAAACAAGGTAGACACTCAAGGCAGGAGCTTGAAGCAGGAACCACAGAGGAATGCTTACTGGATTCCCCTACCCCTGGGCTCCTGCTCAGATAGCTTTCTTATATAGCCCAGGACTCTCTGCCTAGAGATGGCACTGCCCACAAAGGTCAGGACCCTCCCACACCAGTCATTAATCAAGAAGATGCCCCACAGACAATCCAGTGGAAACAGTTTCTTTAACTGAGGCTCCCTCTCCCCAGATGACTCTGGTTTGTGTCAAGTTGACTGTAAAAGTCAAGTTGTGTCTAAAGGTAATTGTGGCACCCTAATACTCCTACCCAGAACTTGGGTGGTACCCCATAGACTCCCCCAACCCCCAGTGTGGTTCACATCCAGGCTGGAGTTCCATTTACTCACCTGGCCAGGCCTGGGCCCTCCAGGTCCAGAAGTGGACCTGGGCTACTCTCAGCTCTTCCCTCCTCATGTAAGCAGCTGGACATCTGCATACTGCCTCTGGGAGTGAGAAATGCAAAGCCACTCTACAAAATGATCCTGCAATTACATAGGAAGTTGAATATCTCTGTGCCCCATGACTCAGGTCTATCTGCCCTGAGGTTCTAATTGGGATTTAACCAAGAGTGTTGGAAAGCAATGAGCAAAACACAAGAGCAGCCTGAGGTACAGATGCCTCTCAGTAGATGAACGGATCTGCAAACTGTGGTTTATCAGCGACAGGCAACAGGTTGCTGGTGCTGGGGCAGAATGCCGAGGGGGATGACATTTTGTTTCTAATTCTTTGAAGTCCTAAAACATGAAAGCTCAACCTCTGAGATAGAATCCACACAACGGGGCCACTGGGTAAAGGCCTGGCCACCAGGCCTGACAGCACTGGTTCAATCCCCAGACACACATGGTGGAGAGGGAGAACCAGCTCTTTTAAGCTGTTCCTGATCTCCAGGTATGGGCCTTGGTTTACCCGTGGTCCTCCTTACAGTAAGTAAATGTAATAAAACATTAAGGATAAAAAAAGAAGTCATGTGGTGGTTGCTTCAGAGTTGGGGGAGGGGTGGGAAGAGGCCTTGCAACTTTGTGTGTGTATGTGTGTGTGTGTGTGTGTGTGTGTGTGTGTGTGTGAGAGAGAGAGAGAGAGAGAGAGAGAGAGAGAGAGAGAGAGAGAGAGAGAGAGAGAGAGGATTTTACTGTGTAAATCAGACTGGCCTCAGACTTAAGATCCTCCCTCCCTCCTTTTTAAAGACAGGGTCTCATGTAGCCCAGAATGGCTCCCAACTTTCTACCTAGCTAAGGATGACTTTGAGCCTCCCCTCCCCCAATCCTCAACCTCATCTCTCAGATGCTGGTTGACAGACTTGAGCCATCATACCTGATTTTACTCCATGCAAGGGATCAAACCCAGGTGTTCTGTGTATGGTAGGCAAGCAGTCTACCAACGTAGCCACATCCCAGTCCCTCATGTCAGCTTTGTGAGGAATCCTTGGGAAGCCATTCTGATTCTTTGATGATTCTACCCATGACAAGCCCAGTGAAAGGATCTGGGGTGCAGGGAATCTACGAGAAGCTTCCTGCAATGCTGAGGTACTCTGCAATGGACTCTTGAGCTGCCACATCAGCCGTGCTGGCTTGCCAACAAGTTCAAAATCTATGTGCCTCAGCCACCAATTGGGATTTTCTATTACCTACAGATACTTGGCAAGTACAGCCCAGGGATTCCTCGTACTAACTCAGTGCTTGCTTAGCACGCACGGAACACCTGGGTTTGATTCCCTGCATTGGATAAGATTAGTCAGGGTACAGACCTGTAACAGTGCTCTGGAGGTAGACTCAGGAGGATCAAATATTAAAGCCATCCTTGGCTACATGGCAAGTTAGAGGCCAGCCTAGGCTTGAGACACTGGCAACATAAAATAAGTTATTCAAAAGCCAGGTCAAGCTTTGGCTCCTGGTCCTGTTCAGATTCCCTGCAGGGTTTCTCAGCTGTTGGAGCTGAGGAAGAACTCAGACACAGAAGGAAATGTCCCAACAGGTCTCAGCATGTTCCTCAGCTGCCAAGGGGGGGTAGGGGGAGTGGAGGTGTTCTGTTACATCTCCAACACTTGTCCTTCCTGCTCCAGCTTGTTTCCATGGCCACTGGGGCATTGCTTGTCGCTGCTGTCAGATTGCAAAGGACAAGGGAACCTGGGCCATTTACAGCTTCCTCCCCCATCCTCTGCCAGAAAATTGGCTTCCCGGAGGGTGGGGGGGCTGTCATTGTGTCAGCTCCACCTGTTGATGCCAAGTGTGGGTGTTGGAGAATCCCAGTCTGTCTTCCAATGCTGGTGGATCAGCCCTGAGATGTGGGGAAGGCTCTGACGCTTGCCTGCTTCAGGCATCTCACTTCTGAGAGATTTCGCTGCAATGTGCCCTTGTCTTCCTAAGGGAAGAGCTACTTACTTGGAAGTCACAGCCTGACATGTGCAGATGAGGTCAGGGGACTGAAGAGACCCAAGTATGACGTAACCTCTGAGGTATCCTGCCTGGAGCCTGTGAAGCAAGGGAGATAGCGTGTAATTCTGGCAAGTGTTTCTCCTCAGCCATCAGGCTAAATATGTACCCATTTGTGTAAACCACGGGTCTCAGTCACGAAAGGATGTTGAGGACTGAAAGAAGAGAAGCGTCCCACACTTGGCAAACTTGCAACGAATTTGCACTTCCTGATTCAAAGTCTCTGACATTTTTGGAAAATCCAAATTTAATCAAGGCGTTTTAAAAGATCTAAACTGAATCAGAGAGACTTGAGGGCTATTAGCATAAATCTCAACTAGATCGCATACATTTTCCTGGGAGGATCGGCTTTCACCAGAGGCAAAGGAAGACTCATTTTCACAGAGCTGGGGAAGGGGACTAGTTTAAAGTCACATGATTCAGACAGGAAAGGAAGGTGACACTCTGGCTGCCAGAGCCATCCCGACGTGGACCTCACAGTCTGGGGAACAGAGTGGATTTTAAGGCATGGTATGAGAGCCTTGAGGACTATGAGCACAAAGCAAACCTTATTTAAAAGCCAAGTGAGCAGCGTAGGAAAGCCGGCTGCTTGTTTCTCAGAAACCAGTGGCTGCCTGAGCCCGGCCATGTTTGTCTGCTTGGCTGCAGTTCTCCTCTGACTTGGCTGGTGCTCACTATTCTCCTCCAAGCTGAGTATGCTCAGACAGGTACCTGGTCTCTGCTGTGTACTGGTTGAGGCTGTGGATGACATACCTTCATTACCGGACATTCACTGTTGTTAGGTTTGGGGAGAGAGGAGTAGCGAGCAGAGAGAGGAGGTCCCTGTTCACTGTTCAGCTAAGAGCTTTATGAAAGCCCCACACCTCAGCCAGTGTCACAGGGCTTAAGGAAGAAGCTTCGAGGCTTCGGGCCTGCCAGACAAAGGGGATGTCTGCTCTTTAAAAAATGACGAGTCTGCATGCGTGTATGTCTCTGGTGTGCATTTTGCGTGTACAGTGTGGTTTAATGTGCCATGGTATGCATGTGAGGCAAGCCAGGCTGACAGCATCAGGGCGCTCTTCTGTCTCTGCCTCCAGTCTTGCTGTAAAAATGCTGGGATTATAGGGGTGTGTTACCATGTATGGCTTTTCGGTTCTAGGAATCCGAATTCAGGTCTTCTTGCTTTCAGAACAACCCTGTTTTTCACTGATCCATCTCCTTAACCCTCTAGGAATCTACTCTTACAGATCGCCAAGGGAGGTGGGTGTCCTGTAACGAAGAGAAGTAGGCTTAATGATCACGTGAGCCATGCCACGTGACTGACCACCTGACCTGTGCTGCATGACTGCAGTCAGGCTGCCTGCGGTCCCCAGGAGGTAGGGGTGGGCGGTGGTGGTGAGGACTTGGCAGTTCATGAGAACTATGAGCCGGAAGGGTTTCAGGAGCTGGGTGATGGTCGGCTCTCCACAGCAGCATCTGACACTGTTCTAAGAGATGGTTTCCCGTGTCTGCCGAGTCCCTGTCATGGGCTCAGACACACCACAACCTTGCACAGCGGGGTCCAGGCTGTTCAGATCTTGACCTCCCTCACTGACTTCTGGCTTTCTAGTCCCTTAACTTAGTATCAACGACAGTTTCTGTGTTTAAGGAGAGTCCCTAGGCTGGCAGATGGGGCCGAGCTGTCTTTGGGATCAAGGTTTCTGACTGGAACTGAGAGTTCTTCCCTGTTTTTTCTGTTACCCACACCTGGTGCCAGCTAGGCTGGAAGCCCCACCCCGCTCCCTCCCTATCTCTCTTACCCTCCCTTTACTCCCATACCATTTATGTATACATGTGTGTGTATTTAGCAGTGCTGGGCATTGAACCCAGGACTTTGCAAATGCTAGGCTACTGATCTATCACTGAGCTATAGCCCCAGTCATATTTTATTTTGTTTTGTTTTGTTTTATTTTATTTTATTTTACTTTATTTTTGAGACAGAATCACACTACATTGCCCAAACTGACCTTGGAGACTCTGTCCTCTTGTGCCAGGTATGTGGGATGGCAGGTCTGTCCAGCAGCCTGGCTAGTATCCCATAAACCCACAAAGATGGGTCTTGTGGGCTTGTCTAATATGCTCAGGGCCTGTAGGGAGGAAAAGTAAGTAAGTAGGCTTTAAAGGGGAGGTTTAATTAACTCACAGTCCCTAGGAAGGGCTATTTCCAAAGCGTCCTCTGCTCTGCAAAGAGTTTATGATTCTTTTATCCCTGCATGAGCCCATGCACACATACATGTACATGCATGCACACACATATACACCTGCACAAAATGTAAACATGTGTGCTTGCACACACATGTGCCCAAACACACCCGCAAAACACATAAATACACGTGCTTGCACACACCTGCACATACATGTGCACACAAACATACGCTGGAACACACAGACATACAAACACATGTAAGAACATGCATGCATTCACATGTGCACTCATACATACATGCACACACTCAGGTGTTTGATGTTCCTACATCCAGAACCTTCAGCATGTCTCCAGTTGTGATCACAGCTGTACTGAGCTCTGGCTGGGCTGGGTTTCAGCATGGCATTTCATGATAAATTTATCAAAGCCACAGAAGCTGTTTCTTTATAAATAACCCTGGCACTTGAGATCCTTCAGTTTTTGCTAATAATCTGTTGGGTGCAGTTAGCGTCTGCAGTAAGTGGAGAACTCCGTCCACATCACTAAGCCCAGGCCCTGGTCATGAGTTCTTACTCATTCTCTCTGAGTCCTGATTCATCTTGAAGTGTAGGAGGCTTTTCCCATTGTGAAACCCTCACAGAAAGTAGCAGAGAGAGAGAGACAGAGAGAGAGAGAGAGCCAGGACTCAATTCAATTTCTTCCTTTCTCCCTCTTTCTTCAACAGGGCCCTGTCCCGTGGCCTGGGGGCTCCCACCCCACCTCAGTTAATTCTCTCTGGACACCTAAAGGTGTTCATCATTAATACCATGGGTGCTTTTAAGTCTGATTACATGACAGTGAAGACTGACCTCACATGTAATACAGTGTTTTCATAATGGCTAGTGCCAACTTGACAGGCTCTAGATCACCTAGGAGACCAGCTTCTGGGCTTGCCTGTGAGGGGTGGTCTTGATTTGGTTAAATGGGGTGGGAAGAACGACCATAAAAGTCAACAGTGCTATTCTCTGGTCTGGTTCCTGAATTGCAAGACGAGGAAGTGAAGCTGAGTGCCAGCAGCCTTGGGTCTCTGCTCCCAACTATGAGCCAGACAATCCTTCCTCCCTTATATTGGGTATTTTTATCACACCAGTAGAAAAAGCACTGAGCACAGTCCTCTAAGCCCAGCATGGTGGGACACAGAGAATTAATGTCATGTATCAAGGACACATGGAAGACACGCTTGAAGAGCTGTGGTCAAACATCCTTGAAGCAGCATCCAGGAGAAGTGGAAACTTAAGGGTTCTTTGGAAAGTCAGTTGTGATGGATGGTGTTTTGCTGGGCAAACACATGAAGGAGTGTTTTCCTGAAGCAGACACAGGTGAAAGGATGTTTCTTAAAGCAAGCATGTGAAAGGACACATGGTGAAGAATTCTTTGCTAACAACACGCATGTATTGGTCTGCCTTACATTGTGCCATTGAGCTCCATTTGTCAGAACTCCATAGAAAGAAACGCACCATTAAACTTCTGGTGGTGTGGTGGCAGCTTCTTGCCGCTTTCTTGAACTCCGGCTGATTGGCAGAGTGATGTCAGCTGACACAGGGTGAGACAAGACACTTGGAGGTCATGTGATGTTTGGAGGGAGTATAAACAGGACTCAACGGACTGTGAGAGGGGCTTGCTTATAGCGCTAGCCTTTGCAATGCTTCTTGGTCTCCAGTCTTTGCTGATCTTCACTTTGTTGAGAGAGGCACAGCCAAGAACTTCTCCTGTCATCCCTGATGGTCCTGGCTCCTACTGTTGACTCCTGCAGATTCCGCTGAGGGATGGATGTTCCTGCTAGGCTGTGCCACCGATGGACTGCTGGTATAGTCATGAAGTGTTTGCAAGTGGATGAAGCTGCCGCTGCTGATCTGTAAGCTGAACTGCTGACTTCCTGACAGCACCGATGGGATTTGCTCCAAAGTACCATTTCTAAACAGGTCCACTTCCCCCATAGACTCCTTTCTTTTCCACTACCTCTGGTGGGTTGTAGCCTCCCCCAGCCTTGAGCAGGCTGGCTCAGACCTGTTCCACCTCTGTGAACGAGACCACCTAGGACAGAGTCTTCCGCCCTAGATAGCTCTATTGCTCTGCCGCCTCAGCACTCTTCTCCAAGATGCTGCTACCTGCTGAGAGGCTGAACCTGTCTTCCTGAGACCTTCATGAATAAGCAACAGCCTGGTGACAAGAACCTGGCATGGTGGTGGATGGGCCCTCCCCCTTTATAAGCTCAGACTCTTAAGTAAACTTTGGGCCTTGATCAGTTTCTTTGTCTTGGTCTCATATTTCTCTCGCCATCTTTCATTCAGCCTCCCCTTCAGGAACCCAGTTCGTGTAGCTGTGGGTGGCTACAGTGGGTAACGGGCTAGAAGGGAGGTCATCGCATTTAAGAACCATCATTAAAAATGGGGATTGAAAAATTAAAGTTACAGGTAGGCTGTTCCCAGTGCATCAGCACCTGGGTATCTTCCCACCCATGTGCTAATGAAGGACCTGAGCCCTCAGAAGACCTGGTTCCTCTCATTGCCGGGCTCTGCTTATTTTGCGTTAAATACAGACTCATCCCAAGATGGCAATCCTCACTTTCTAATTCCTTAGCTGTGGCATTCCAGACTGGAGCAAAAGATTATACAGCGCTCACAGAATTTTCCTTGAGTCGTATTGGTCCCAGGTAGATCACGTGTCTGTCCCCGAACCGATCCTTTAGCTAGGGGAATGCAAGGCACTGATTGGCTCATCTTGAGGTCATGTGCACTCCAACCTCGAGTGAGAGGCTGAAGTGGAAAGCGTGTCATCCAGAGAAGAGCGAGGGGTGTGGGAAGCCAGGCCAACAGAATTCCACCTTAGGCTCCTCAAGGAAAGGATTAGAGCTGAAACTGTAGACATAAGTCCTCATGTCTATGTCCTCTCCAGGGAGAAGATTCATGGCTTTGGTTTGTCACCAGATCCTGACCTGAGGAAATGGTCATTCTAAAATAATGGCAGGGGGTAGGCCAGACTGAATTGTTTTTCTCAAACTGATATATACTGTCATTTTTAGTGTTTTTCATATAAGAAGTAGAATTTGCTGTTTAACAATCAATCCCCACCTCTTGGAGGGGGGTCAGGGTATGGGTCTCTAGCCTAGGCTGGTCTCGAACTTACTGTGTAAGCAGAGCGTGGCTTTGAACACCCAATCTTCCTGCCTCTATCTGCAATTGAGCAGCTGCTGAGCTTATAGGCGTGCACCAGCACACTCGGTTGGTGTTCTTGCTGATCATCACCGGTCTCCAGAATTCCACAAAGTATGGAGAAAGCATCTTCTTGTGTTTCATGGCACCTTGGTTTGACCATTAAAGGGCTGACTCCTGCCTACCTGGAGAGCCAGCTCCTGCCTCAGCAGCCCCAGTTTGTCTACAACTGCTTGTGTTAGGCAAGAAAAGGCCCTTTGGGAGCTGCTCCTCACAGTGGCTCTGAGGAGTCTCACAAGCTGATATTTTCCTGCTAATCCCCAGCCAGGGCTCAATGTGGGCACTGTAGACACCATCTGATGTCAATCTGGTTGATACCGTGGATGGTGAGCAAACACAGGCTGGTGGCAGAATCCCCAACTTCCTGTGCATCCACAGAGCAAACATGGGCTGGAGGCAGAATCCCCGACTTCCTGCGCATCCAGTCAGAGACGCATTGAAGTTGAAACGCACGAAGGCCTACACCCTTGCCCTTTTCACGTGCTGGGAGATGAGGTCATCCCTGATCGACCATGGTAAGCAGCCACCCCTCATCTCCCCCTCAGCCTACACTGTGGATTTTAATTGGGCCCCAAACCTGCCTGGCATTTGGCTCAGTTTCCTGATCTATAGAACTCAAAGGCTAGTCCAGAGCTGCTTACAGTTCTGTGTGAACACAAACCACTCTGATTGCTCTGGGGTGTGTATGTCTGTGTGTGTGTCTGTGTTTGTGTCTGTCTGTCTGTATCTTTGTCTGTGTGTCTGTGTGTGTTTCTGAGTGTGTCTGTGTATGTCTGAGTGTGTGTCTGTGTATGTGTTTCTGTGAGTGTATGTCTCTGTGTGTGTGTGTCTCTGTGTGTGAGTTGTGTATATGTCTGTCTGTCTGTGTCTCTCTGTGTTTCTGTGTGTGTGTGTCTGTGTAAGAGAGAGTGAGGTTGACGTCTTGTGTCATTCTTGACTGTTGTCCACTTTATTTTGTGAGAGATGAGGTTTCTCATCAAGTCTGGCGCTCATCAGTTTTCCCAGAGAGCCCCAGGGATCCCCCTGTATCCATCTCCCAGTATTGGGTTTCAGCTTTTACACGGGTGCTGGCCATCCCAAAGCGGGTCTTCATGTGCAAGGCAAGCACTTTACTGAATGAGCACAGAAGCAGCGGTGGGTGTGGGTTCCAGCGGATACCCTTGTGGATCAGACAGAAGAAGGACCCACCGCTTATGTTCTGGGTGACATGGGTGGGTAACTGGATCCTGCAACCATTAGGTCCTTACAAAGTGGCCTAGTGGGAGTTGCAAGTTCTCAGGTCCCCCAGGAAAGACTGTCACCACCCAGTGCCCCCGGGCATGCCTGTTTTCAAGGCTCATGTTAACTTTTCAGAACAAAAGGTCCAAACGTGAAATAGAGTAAATCTGATTTCTAAAGTTGTGGGTTTTAGTGTGTGTGTGTGTGTGTGTGTGTGTGTGTGTGAGTGTGTGGGGTACGGGTGCTTGCACATATGGCACACATATGGAGGTCAGAGGGCAATCTCTGGCTGTTGGACCTCAGGCTCCTTCCACCTCTTGCTTGAGACAGGGTCTCTCACTGGCCTGGAATTTTGCAGTCTAAGTCAGTTTAGTTGGGCCACAAGTTTCCAGAGAGCTGCCTGTCTCCCATTGTGTAGCATTGGAACTACGGGTGTGTTCTGGCTTTCTCAAACTCCGCCCCTCAGGTTTTACTGAGGCAAGGGCTTTACTGACTGTCCCCGGGGTCTTCAATGTGATATTTATTTATATATATATTATTTGACTCATGGCCTGTGTGTTTCTCTCCTGTTGTGGATCATCACAGCGGAGGTAGCTGAATTTAGGTGTTAGTCTTTGGAAGATGATTGTATTAGAACAGAGGCATCTGGTAAAGGCAACCGTTCCTCACTCAGAGTCAGTTCATTCATTCATTCATTCATTCATTCTTCATTCATTAATCCTTTAACCACTGGTGTAGGGACTCAGAGTAACTGACAGTCCTTCTCCTGCTCCTCCAACTGCCTGCCAGCTGCTATTTATTCCATGATAGGTGTGCGAGGGCTGCAGAGGTGGAGCTGTAACTCAAGTGTATCTCACATGTATCCACGACTCCTTTTCAGTGGCACCACGATCAAGCCTATCATCCCACAGCCTGCTGCCTCAATGCCTTCGGTGCACCTCGGAGGGCTCTCTGGGGGAGGCAGCCCTGTGCTTTTTGCTCATCTGTTTTTGTGATGTCAGCTCCTAAGACTTCAGGGACCAGAATAGCATTTCTGCCTCCCGCCATGCCAAGTCGTGACAGGCCCTCTGCCTGTTCCCTGTGCAGGATTTCTCTTGGCACAGCCTGAGGTCTTTCTCCTTCTTGGCACTGCATTGTGGGTAGCTGAGGGAAGCTTTGTTCCCACACGGGTAGCAAGAAGAGTGTTCATAAAAGATACTATCTCCACCTCCCTCTGCCTTCAGTGGCCTTTCTTCTGGCTGTGACCATGCTTCCCCTCAGAGCAACCCTGACTGAGGGCTCAGACATGGAGTGGCCTTCTTGATGCCAGCTTGATATTTTAAGAATGGCACACAACACCACAGCCAAGAGTGTTTTGATTTGAAAAGAAAGGTGTGACAACCAACTTGGATCCCACAGAGCCCTTAGGGGCTCTCAGGGTCAGTGTCTGACTAAAGGGGGTTCGTGAGACTCTGGAGGTGGTGGGTGTTGGCTGAAGCCAGGCTCTGGGTGGCGCTGTCGTGGCCTCTGGGTCCCTTCATTGGCAAGGCAAACTCCTTGCTTTACATAGATGGGTTTACAGAAGAAGCAAAGTAGCTTAGAAGGGACCCCTTCTCAGTCTCTCTCACGAGGATGTCCTTGTCAGACTCTCTTTCTTCCTTCTGACAGAGTAGGTCTATATACCAGCTAAGGACAGGTTCCACCTTCCTTGGAATGGATCTCTGTCCTACACCTGAACAGCATTGGGGTTCACTTAAGGCGGCTTTAGCTGCATGCCTAACAGACCTTCTTTCTTTTGGAACTCTGAGAACTCAGAGTTTGGGCCTGTCCCAGTCTTGGCATGTGGGAATGCCCTGTTCTGAGTGTGCTTGCCCATCATGCTCCAGCTCTGCTAGGATCTCTTGGGCTGCTGGGGAGAGAAGCAGTGTGAGGTTGCTGTGAAGGGTGCCATGCAGCGTGAGATGGCTCTGACTGACAGCTGCACAGAGGAAATGACTTTGCAAACAGGGAAACCAGAAATCATGCTCTCATCGTGATCTTAGAGTGGAATGGGCTGACTGGCACACTTTCTGGGCATGGGTTGATACTATATAGATGCTGATGCAGATAACAGCCCAGATACAGATACAATTATAGGCTGTGGTACCCAAGGAGTTTAGTTCATCAGACACCGGCCATCTGTCACAGGAGATTCTGGAGATGTCTGGTGAGTGCCCAGTGTTGGGGCACAGTGAGGGGCTTCTATTCTGTAACAACGACTACCAGTCAGGGGCTTGGGGCTGGGTCCTCAGCAGCCGGGTCTAGATTCCAGGTTCCCAATTTCTAGAAGGAACTCCGGGCTTAAAATTCCTGCTTTGTGTCCCTCCCACCTCCGTTTTAGACAGACCCTCTGAAAACCAGCGGTAGACACTGACACTTTGCTCCTAAATACTTGGATTGGGCTCTCAAGAGCAAGGGCAGCCCCTTCCCAACAACTGCCACCCAGGTCCTAATCTGAAGTACCACATGTGTCCTCTTCAGCTCCTTAATCTTCTTTAGTTTTATGTGCATGTGTGTGTGCTTGCAGGTGCATACATGTGGAAGCTAGCTGTTGTTTTATGTGCATGTGTGTGTGCTTTTAAGTGCCTACATGTGGAAGCCAGCAGTTGACACTGCTTACCTTCCTCAGTTTCTCTCCAAAATCTGGAGCTCACTGATTGGCTAGGCTGGCCAGCCAATCAGCTCTGGGGATCCACTTGTGTGGGCCATCTCTGCCCTGTGCCCAGTGTTAGGGTTACAGATGTGTGCTTCAGGGTCTGGTTCTTATGAAGGTACTGGAGATTGAATCCAGGCCTTCATGCTTGCATGGGAGGTACTTTATCAACGGAACCATCTCCGCAGCCCAGAACCCAGCCAAAAATTACAAACGATCTTCGACTTCCATGAAGCTTTAGTCTACCCAGTGAAGTGTGGGTTCCAGTTCCAGCCACTCTTTCTGACTCTTCTGTTTTCAGGACATTGACATTCAGCTGCGTGTCTTCATGATAATTTAGGTTAAACATTTCTGCTAAGAGTGACCTCAGGTGCTGCTGTGCGCTGTTCTGGTTGCAGAATATTGAGCTGGGGTCTACTGCTGTGGGTGCCAAGACTCCACCCTGGCCACGCCCCACCCCGGTACAGCTCCACCCTGGCCACGCCCCCATCCTCCATGCTGGTGTGCTGGGGTATACTTGGCCTACTGTGTGTTCAAGTGCTGATTTCAGCGCCTGAGATCTGCTTGCTGTCCATACTTAGTGTTGTCATTATTGTGGGGCATTTCTTGAAAAGGCATTTTGTGGAGCATTGTTCTTCCTCGTCTCTTGGTTGGTCAGTAAAGGGCTGAGCACCCTATGGCTGGGCAGGACAAGAAGGGGCGGGACTTCTGAGCCCGGCAGGAGGAAGGGGGTCTTGGGTAGAACTCTGGGGAGTTGCTATCGGGTTGTGGAAGGAGGAGGAGATCAGGGTGAGACCAAGATGGCAGGTAACTGGCCACGTGGCTGGGAAGTAGACTGCAAAGTAGACTAAGGCCATCATTGTTGTGCTATCCTGCAAGAAGCTTATACTAAATAAAAAGTCTCTATGTCATTATTCAGGAGCAAGGGAGGGCGTAGAAAAACCCATTCTTTTACAATGATGGTTTCCTGTATTGTGTCTAGCAAACCCAGAGGGAAAGATGCTGCATCAAAATGAATCAGAAGAGCCCCCACACAAGCGAGGTCTGAGGGTCTCACGTAGCCAGCAAGCGAGATTTTCTCGACTTAATTGCTGATCCTAGGTTGGATATCATATCATCACGTATAGATGATTTTTATCATCTTTGTTTCTCTCTTTGTGTAGTCAGAGATGATTTCAAACTGCTGATCCTCCTGTCTCTCTCACACTGGCGAATTACCAGCTGAGCCTCGCTCGCTCCCACCCCATTCCCTCCACCCTTTGCTGCTTCTCCTTTTGTGTGATTTCTTCTCCAGAAGCAGTTCTAGCCGAAGGCTCACTGACCTTAGAGTCAACCACACCGGAAAGGGAGCACTCATCCTGAAGGATGGATGGTTTCCAAGGCCCAGGGATGACCCGCTGGGTTCCTTTATTACAGATTGGCAAGGCCTGAACTGCTTCCTCTCCTTGAAGCTGGAGTCAGCCTGTGGCCTCAGTCCTCCTTGCACTTTGCTCACAAGGGAACACTACATAAAAAGCCCTGGAGCAACATCCTGGCACCAGAAACCTGCTGAGCAGGAGCCTAGGGCACCAGGACCTGGGGGTTGAGAGTGGGGGCATGATGCTGGTTTCTGCTTGGAGGAGGTGGAGCCATGGAGCCATCCAATGGCAGTTGAGCACTGTGGTACTGGTGGGAAGGGGACAGAGGCAGAAGCCAGTTTTGACTGCATCCCTATCTTCATGGTGACTTTTGTCCATTTTCTGAGACTTGCTATCAACACCCACTCCCTGTGCAGGCTCTGAGCAGTGTGCACACTGTGTCTTTAGCCTCACATAGAGGAGGAGGAGCTCTCTTGAGGAGGAGGAGCTGTCTTGAGGAGGAGCAGCTGTCTTGAGGAGGAGCAGCTGTCTTGAGGCCACACAGATGGTTAGTGGCAAATGCAAAACCAAGGTGGTCCATGTTCCAGGGGAGGATATTATTTTGAGTAATAAGCACTTCAGACTTTAAAAAGCCTTTTAACCCCACTGCAGTTCTACCACTACAGCCCAAAGCAGTCCTAAGATAGCATGGAAATGATTGGCATGGCTTCTTTCCAAAAGAAACATTGTAATAACAGCTGCTGTATTTAGCTCCTGTGCTGTGTCTACCAGTCTTTGCCCTCAACCAGTCATGGTAATGGTAGTATGGGGCTTGTTTCTCTGGATGCTCCACTAACCGTCTCTGTGTGAACTGTTTTCCACAGACAAATAAGCCTGCACAAACAGCAGTGGGGCGTATGAGGAGGCAGAGGTTCAGGAAGCCAGCCAACCAGAATGTCTCTCTCCTGAGGAGATATGTCTCTTGACTTGAGAGAGTCTTTAGGGGTGTGCTAACCTCAGTTGATCCTCAAAAGCTATTTAGAAGTTCATCAAGTTACATGATGCTCTCTGGTGTGAATAGCAGTGAATACTCTGTCACCCAGGTGTCCCTCAGTGCTGACCTGCCGGCTTAGGTGGGTGTAAGGCTGAGGCAGGTGACTAGCCACACTGGGCACAGTCTGTCACTCCAGGTTGAGGTAATGATAAACATAAGTTGAGTACTTTGAGAAACTTGAAAAGTGGGAGTTATCAAAAAGCATTTTGCTGAAGGAGTAAATGTAGGGTAAGTTTTCAACATCTTGTGAAGTGGAAACTTAAGTGTTCTTTGGAAAGTCAGTTGGATGGTGTTTTCCTGGGGTAAACACATGAAGGAACATTTCAATGAAGGAAACACAGGATGTTCTGCTAAAGCAAGCGCATGAAAGGACACGTGGTGAAGGATTCTTTGCTAACAATGAGCATGTATCGGTTCGCCTTACATTGCGTGGTTGAACTGCATTTCTCAGGACTTCATAGAGAGAACCACACCAAAAACCTCCTGGTGGTGTGCTGCAGTTTGTTGTAGTTTCTGAGGACTCGGGCTGATTGGATGCACGTGCTGAGGCAAAACCCATGCTGAGACAAGACACGTGGACGAACGTGATGTTTGGAGGTTATAAATAGGACTCCACGGAGTGATGGCGACAGAGCTAGACTTGCAGGTACAGCTGGCTGTGTAATGCTTGTGGGTCTTGTGTCTTTGCTGATCTTTGCTTCCCTGAGAGAGGCACAGCTGAGAACATCTCCTCGCATTCATCCCTGGTCCATCTTCAAGCCAGGGCTGAGGCCTGGTTGTCTCTGCTAGGTTGTGCCACTGCTGTTGTTAACCCAACTTTACTGAACTGAACTGCTGGTCTATCCGTGAAGTGTTTGCGAGTGGATCGAGCTGCCACTGCCTGCTGACCTGTGAACCAAACTGCTGATTTCTAGGCAACACAGATGGGAGTTACTCCAAAGAACCTTTCTAAACAGGTCCACTTCCTCTGTATCCTTTCTTTTCCACTACCTCTGAGTGGTAGGTAACAAGGAAGGTTAAAGCATTTAAGAACCATCATTAAAAATAGGATTTGAAAAAATTAAAGTTACAATCTTGACAGCATAGAGGGGAGGTTTAGAGGATGGCAGTTTGCCTGCTTCTAAATCATTGTTCTACTTTAAAGCAATGGAAACTCTAAGTGATACACAGTGTAGTATATACTACACGACATACATGCACACACACAGTCATACATGCACACTCATACATGCCACACACACACACACAGTCAAATATGCACACTCATACATGCTACACATACACACACGCACACACACACACACACACACACTGGTTGATAATGCTTAAAGACCAACACTGAATGCTGCTGATGCACTCATGGGTCTAAGCAGAAGTGTTTGTAGCTGGTTTAGTTTTTTTCTTTTTTTTTTTTAGTTTTTTTCTTTTGTGTGTTTCCACTCTTATTTTAAATCAATCATGCAATTACCAGTTTTAACTGAGCTGGCCAGAACCACTTCCATGTTCCTACAAGCCAACGTATCCTCTCCTATCTTAAGGTCTCTTATCATTTGAGACCTAATAATAACCCAAGGGGACATTTTCATGTCTCAGATTAGGTGGCCTAGATCCAAAAAGAGAGCATCCTTGATCCCGGGCCTTGCGAGTAGACTGGCTGACTAAGGGCTTCTCTGTTGTGTTCCACCAATGGTAATGCTATGGCTGACAGAGCACTGCCCTGGCAAATGTGTCCCTGACATGACCCTTGGGACATCAGAATGTGTTACTAGCAAAATGGATTTTCAGATATGATTAAGGCTGAGTACCTCAAGAGGAGATTGCCTGAAGTCTGGGTGAACCAATCTAGTGACAAAAATCATCAGAATAGTGGAAGAGAAAGCCTGAGGAGTTGACCTGAGGGATAGAGGTAGGATAGAGTCCTGGTGGGAGGTATTTGGACTCACCCTTGATGTCTTTGATGACCAGGAAGGGGAACAGAGTGAGGAGGGTGGGCAGCCCTCAGCAGTTAGGGTGACCTCCAGCCAACACTGCTGTATGAACAAGGAGTGGGCCATCTTTACTGTCTCCAGAAGGAGCCTGGCCCTGCCGGCACCCTGAGGCCCACGTCAGACTTCTCACACGTCTGTCGCAGTGGCAGAAAGCTAATGTGGTCTCAGTGGTGATGATGGGTTCCTTCCTCTTTCAGAACATTCTGGTTCACAGATGTCATAGAGAAGGTTCTAGAAGAGTTTCTCATGGAGCAGGATCGATGGTGTAGAAACTCTTGGGTGAAGACAAATGGGTTATTAAGAAAGTGGCATCTGAGAAAGTGCAGGGGACCCAGCCTGCAAGCAACGTGGACTCCCTGCCGGGCTGGTAGGTGGGCCTTTGTAGGCAGAAGCAGAGACAGGCAAAAGACATCTGGCTATAGAGCACATTTGTCAGCAAAGTCCCCTTTTGGTCATCTGGAGACACATTTTGGAAGGGTAAGCTTGCTTATTCTTTCAACAAAATCATTGAGAACCAGCAAGGTATTGGGTACTGGCCTCTGGGGAGGAGACAGCGTCAGGCAAGCTTTCTGTATGAGACCAAGGTTATAAGCAAGAGAGCAAACCAACACAGTGAATGCTATTAGAGTATATTACAAAGACAACCAAGCCACCTTCCTCGACGAGTAAGTGGCCACAATTAAAACTGTGGTCATTGGAGTAGTCATGTAGGTGGAGGGAACAGCTGGCACAAAGGTGGCGGGAGTGGTGTGGTCCAGGGAACACGGGCAGGGAGCCTGTGGAAGAACAAAGTGGGAGGAAGGGTCTGGAGTGGCCTGAGGTCAGACCGAAGAGGGGTGCAGAGGCCAGATCAGGAGGAATTGGACAAATGGTATGTGGAGGATGTTGTTAGAAACCCATAATTAGTCAGAGATGGTGATGACCTGGGCCAGAACAGTGGCAGGCAGGCAGATGAGGGGTGGGTAGGCCTTAGAACAGCATCCATGATCCTGCTGAATTGGCTGCTGGAGGGAGGGAAGAGCTGAGACAGTGCCTAGCCTGGGAAAGACTAATGGTTCCCAAAATACTGTTTGCACAGCTAGAAAATGTCAATATGGTCTCTCTCCCCATGCATAGAAATTCAGTTATTAATGAGGACCAAGGGTGTAAAACCAGGACTCAGGACGAGGCTGCCCTGAGCATGTAGTGCTTTCTGTACTAAAATCATTTTCTCAGCACAATTAGGTAAGGAGTGTTTTCCTCTGTGTGACAGGAAAGAGCTCTGAAGCACAGAGAAGTTAAATAACTTGTTAAGGTCACTGCTAGGGTCACTGCCATCCCAACTGCTGAGAGCAAAGCAGCTATTAAGGCCCAGGCTATCTGAGAACCAAGATACCACCTCCCGAGACAGTGGTCAGGTGTACAACTAACCACGCGGCAGAATTAAACACGTCTGCCACCTTTGCCCCACTTAGAGGTTTCATCTAAGCTACTAGTTCATGGCAGAGAGCAATTTTATTCTTCAGAGGACACTTTGCTCATTACAGAGGGGACCAAATACCCAACAACCTAAAAATGGAAAGATTTATTTGTGGCTCTGGTTTGATGGTACTGCCCACTGTGGTAACAAGGCCACTAGGTGATGACTCACATTTATAAAAGCTTAAGGTGACTTGTCACATCGTATCTGCAATCAGGAAGCAGAGACCAGGAAGTGGGGCTGGTGTCACCTCTTAAAGGCTCTAAACCTTCCAGAAACAGCATCAGCAACTTGGGCCACCAGGTCAAACCAGAGGGTCTAAGGGCAACAGTTCATACCTAAACCACCCTCTAGGTGTGTACCAGATTTCCAATACACAGAATAACCCCCAAAAAGAACGTTCTAAGCCCAAGCCATGGCTGCAGGCCCCAGGAGGAAGAGACTGTCACTGGGAGAGTGTACATATGTGTGAATGGCAACACAGTAGCATGAGGTGATTGTCACTGGTCTATAGTGACAGAGTATGGGGCACACCGGGAGGAGGCTACACCCTGCTTTCCAGTCAGTTATTCTGGTTTGAAGCATGGGACAACGACCGAAAACGGGATTATCATTCCCTAGGGATCAGGGAAGGGACTGTGGGCAGCAAAGTCTGGGCAAGGGAAGGGAGACCTCAGGTAGGGTCAGTCAGTCTTCAGGAGTTGCACCAGGGGTGGGGGCCAGAAGATGGAGAGTGACGTGTGTGGGAAGGGTGTGGGGGGGGCCTGTGGATAGATAGCGAAGGCACCAAGGTGAGACCAATAGGTATATAGTGAAAGGGGCATGGCTCTTGCAGACAGGCCCAAGCAGGGAGTTCTGTTATGGTTTTCAGGGGCAGAACTGATTCCTCTTGATGGAAGGATGCTTGGCTGGGGTAAAATCAGGTTCCCAGAGGGCTTGGGAAACCAAGCCTAGGTGTGACCTTATGCAAGGAATGAGCAGTGTCTCAAGGTGACATCTTGTATGTTTGGGGGACCCTTGCTCAGCTGTGCTTGAAGACAGCAGCATGGGCCTGTGTCGGAGAAAGGCTGAAGTGTCACTGCAGAAGTGGAGGACTTGAGGTCAGTTATCCGAGAGACTACCCATCATTGCAGACTAGAAAATGGAGGCACTGTGAGGCCAGTGGCTTGTCCTCTGGGGCTGTCCCCTGTGTCGACAGCCAGGGAGGTCAGTGGAGGTTGCTAACCTGGGAGTAAGACTGTTGAGGCCACAACTTGGGACAATGCAGGCTAAAAGGCAGCAGTGGAAACAACTCACCATAAGCAGGAATGGTTTGCTCAGCAATGTACAATGCAGTGAGCTGGCTTCCTCCCCCTCCTCCTCTTCCTCTGTTTCCTCTTCCTCTTTCTCATCCCCTTTCCTTCCATCTCTTCCTTCTTTCCTCGATCTTCCTGACCTCCCCTCCCCCCCACTCCCAGTGCCTCTCCTTTCCCTGGAAAGTCCAGTGTCCCTATGACCTTGGAAGGAGCTGCCTGAGACTCTCCATTCAGCTGGCATCCACAGCCTCGAGCCACCAGAGCCTGGCGACGATGCAGCTGTACCTGGTGCTTCTCCTCATCAGCTACTTGCTGACTCCGATCGGTGCTTCCATCTTGGGGCGCTGCACAGTGGCTAAGATGCTCTATGACGGGGGCTTGAATTATTTTGAGGGCTACAGCCTTGAAAACTGTGAGTAGGACCCTTTCGTGCCGTCTCTCTCACCCCCTTGATCTCCACCCCCGCTGTCTCATCCCCTACCACCAGCATCTTCTTACCCCACATGCTGTTCCACCTCTTAGGGGTGTGCCTGGCTTATTTTGAGAGCAAGTTCAACCCCTCAGCTGTCTATGAGGACCCACAAGATGGCTCCACCGGTTTCGGCCTCTTTCAGATTCGTGACAATGAATGGTGCGGCCACGGCAAGAACCTCTGCAGTGTGTCCTGCACTGGTGGGTCCCTTTCTCTCCACTCCCTCTGCAGTGTATCTTGCACTGGTGGGTCCCTTTCTCTCCACTCCCTCTGCAGTGTGTCCTGCACTGGTGAGTCTCTCTCTCTCCATTTCGTCTGCAGTGTGTCCTGCACTGGTGTGTCCCTTCCTCTCCAGTCCTTCGGGGCACAGGAGCCTACAGACCTTCATGTTTGGAGGAGACAGGGAGAGGGAACTGGCTGTGCTTGAAGCTCATCTCTGGGAGGTGGAGTGCTAGCTAGCCTGACAGGAGCTTGAGAGAAAGGGTGTGTTAGTCTGAGAAGGATAAAAGATAAAAGCCAATGGGCCCAGAAATGCTGGGATGTCTGGGATGTTGGGAGCAGGGGCAGGGCACAGAGCTCAGGCAGCTCTAGAGTAGGAAAAGATTGCTCTGTCTGGTCCTATGTCACCCATGCATGTCCAATCGTTCCCTAAGGGGAGCCATACTGTCACCATGACAGATCAGAAGTAGTTATAAGGAGGAGACAGGGAAAGCCCGAAGAGGACATGTTGTCTGTCTCCTCTAAGGGACCTAAGAATCTCTGGCTAAGAGGAAGCAGCTGGCCAGGATCCTTTCCTGTGTTCTGTGAGCTTCAGAGAGCTTTGTCAAGAGTTTTCCTAAGCCCTTGGCAGGTATCAGTTCAGTTAGTGCTCACAGCAGCCTCTCAGCCACCCAATAAACAGGCAAATTGGGGCCTAGATACAGCAAACCCATACCCAAGACCTCATGGCTATTGAGTGGAACTGGAGGCAGACACAAATGAAAAGTGGGTCACGAGTCAGGGCTACACCAAGAGGCTAGGCAAGGTGTCCCTGCCACCTGAGGTGTGTCTGCAGCAAAGGGTCTAGGTCCCAGCAGCCTCAGGCCTCATTACCTTGGTTGATGAGGAGAGTCCAGTGTTTTCAGCCTCTGTTAATGACAGGCCATGAGGGCAAGCAGTAGCAAGGGAGATTGTAGGGTGGAGAGATACACTTGCTGTCATCGGATGCCACAACATCAATCTATTTCCCTTCCTTCATAGCTTTACTGAATCCAAACTTAAAGGATACAATCAAGTGTGCCAAGAAAATCGTGAAAGGAAAACATGGGATGGGAGCGTGGTAAGTGGGTGTCTGCAGCTCACACTGGAGGCTGAACAAGGCTGTGACCAAATCCCTGGCAGAAGCAACTGAGGACAGAAGGGAACCCATGCATCCTGGCTCACAGTTTGAGGGTCACAGTCTGTCCATGGCAGGGCAGTTGGTGTGGCAGGAGTGTGCGAGGTGTCTGGCTCATGAGAGTCACAGTCAAGGAGTGACAAGAGGTGACTGATGGTTTTCAGCTGTATTTTCCTTTTGGTCAACCTGTAAGCTGGTGCTGCCCATGTTCAGGGTGGTCCATCCCTGCTCAGTGGAACCGTCCTGGGAACGTTCCCACAAAGATACTCAGGTGTGTTTTCTAGGTAAGGTTAAATGTCTGCGATTCACCATCATAGCTCACATCAATAACACACACTCTGTCTGTCTGTTTATTAGTTACCTGTTGTCTGTACATGTGTGCATGTGAAAGCTAGGCATTGATGTAAGACTTCTTCACTTGCCCTTTCCTTCATTTTTGTGAGTCAGGATTTCTCACGGAACCTGAAGTCTGCTGATTCAGTTGTATTGACTGGCCAATGAGCTCCATGGATCCCCTCCTTTTGTGTCTGCTCCTTGTTTCTTGGATTTGCCACTATGTTTGCCTTTTCACTTGGTTCTGAACATGGGTTCTCATGGTTGCACTGTAAGCACGCCTTTACTGGCTTAGCCTGTCACAGAGATCAGCATTTTTATCTTTTAGATCTTTTAGGAAATTTTATTTTATGTGTGAATGTTTTGCTTGCATACATGTGTGTGTCCATTATGTGTGCTTCGTACCCAAGGAGATCAAAGGAAGTGATCGAAGCTCCTGGAACTAGAGTTATGGATGGTTATGAATCTCCACGTGGGTTCTGAGAACTGAATTCAGATCTTCTGAAAGAGCAACCATTGGTCTAGACTGCTGATCTATATCTCTCCAGCCCTCTGAGATCAGATCTTTTTATTATTGCTTTAAAAAAAATCATTTTTGTGTTTGCAATGTGATGTTGAATTTAAACTGCAGCCTATATCCCTGTATCTAGTACTTATGTGACACTATCCTGGGACAGTGTGAACAAATATCTACTTACCCAAACACATCAAAGTAACAATTCTGTCTAAGTCCAGCCTGGCAAACCAATTACTTAGTGTTTCTTCAGGCACAGGGATAGCTCAAAGACACTGTAACATCAAGAAGCCCACCCTAATTTCAATGTAGACTCATTAAAACTGTAAACCTGAAATGATGTATGCCTTGTAGGCAGATAGATAGGTTGGAATCGCCTCCCCCAAGATGCTGCTCATGACTTCTGTAACCTTGGAAAAGGAGAAGCCTTTGAGAGTCTTGTAAGTTTCAGGGACTTTCTGAGACTTGTGAATTGTTCACTTCCTGGATCTTAAGAAGCCTCCATCTGAGAATGGAAATGTTTTAATTCAGAGGATGATCATTGAAAACTGCCATATTATACATTATACTATTTTGAATTTTAATGTATGTATCTATCTGGCCATTGTTGTTATTTTTAAAAATTCTGTTGCAAACATTCAGTATTTTAGAACTTGCACGTTCTTTCGAGTGTCTGCTTGGGAAATCTCCTGCAGGGAACATTTTAGGATATTTGGTGTATTAAGAAGCCGAAGAGAAACTGGGCTTGGTGTTGCATATGGAAAACACCAACTTTCAGGAGGTGGAGGCAGTAGGATCATGAGCTTTAGTTCAGTCTCAGCAACATAGTGGGTTTGAGGTCAGCCTGGGCTACGTGAGACCCTACTTAAAAATAAAGCAGAATAAAAATAAATGAATAAATACAAAGTGGAGAGACATGGCAAACTTCCATTTGGGTATTGTCTCACCCCACCAGGATGCTTGCATCTCCTCTGCTCAGCAGCCTAGAAAACCACAAACTCTGGCACTGTCTTGGGAAACAGCAAAGTGTGAGACTGTTGTTTTGCACTTTGTGTTTTTAGTCACATGAAAAAGTGATCATCCTTTCATGTGTCCTTGTTACTTTTCTGTAAGGTGCTTATTCATTCTTTTGTTACTGCTTGCAGTCAAATCCCTGTCAGGAACTAGCTTAAGGAGGAAAGGCTTATTTTGGGGACTCTGTCCATCATAGTGGGAGGGGTAAGGGGGTATGGGTGATGCTGTCCACAGATCAGGAAACTGAATGGGGAGAAATGTAGGTACTCTGCTAACTGGCTCCTCCCCTCCTCTGCTTTTTCTGTTGTGTACACCAGCCTGTAGGGTGGCATCACCTGTGTCCAAGGCAGGACGTACCACAGTCAGTTAAAGCTCTCTGGAAAGCCCTTCACAGGCGCTCTATGTGTGTCTTAAGATGATGCTAAACCCAGTCAGATGGACAGTCAATATTATCCACTATCTTATGTTTTCTTTTATTCCTACCAACTATTTTAAGATGAAGAAATATTTTTAAGTGTATGTGTGCAGTTCCTGCAGGGGTTAGAAGAGGGCATTGCGTCCCCTGGAGCTAGAGTTCCAGGGGGTTGTGAGCTGTCCTGTGGTTGCTGGAAACTGAACTCTAATCCAGTATAGGTTTTTAACTACTGAGACATCTCTCTTCAGCCTCCTCCTATGTAAGTAATGCATTCTTTATAGACGAGGGCTCTGAAACCTTCATCAACTACATCTGTGTGAGTTGTTGTCTTGGGTTTGTCATTTGTGTTTTGACTTTGTTTATTGGTGTCTTCATCCTAAAGGAGACCTAACAGTTTCTTAGAATCAAATACCTCTATCTTTTCTCTTGTGGCTTCTGGGTCTATAGGAAGCCCCTTCTGTGAAATGTCTTTAAGAATGGAGGAGATGGCTCAGTTGGTAAAGTTTGCCTTGAAAGCATGAGGACCTGACTTTGATCCCCAGAACCCTTTTTTAAAGATCAGTTAAGTACGGTGCCAGGCATTTGTAATCCCAGGTCTGGGGAGGTAGAGACGGGTGGAGTCCTGGGCCCCACAGGCCAGCAGCTCAAGACCAGTAGGAGACCCTATCTCAAAAATCAAAGTGGACTGTGCCCGAGAAACAACACCTGATTGCATCCTTTGGCTTCCATATGCATGTGCGTGCACATACACACATGCATACACACACGTGCACCCCACACACATATACATCTGCACATTCGTGCAACCACAAGTACATACGAATTAAAGGTATTTTATCCTAAAGACTCCAGAGAACTCCATCCATGTTTTCTCATATCGCAACTCTGCAGACACCAAGTAAGCCCTAAGTATTTTTACTAAATTAAAAAATAGAATTTTTATGATTTTTATCTTTTATACGTAAAGCTTGGGTTCCTCTGGAGTTGGTTTGGTTGTGAAAGTGAGGCCGGCGATGAGGGTCTTTAGTGTTTGCTGTGTGTACTCGTTGTTGTCAACATCACGAATCCATCAAAGCAGCCTCATTGCTAACAGAACAGACTGCACGTGGTGGTGGGAATCTTGTTAATGATAACTGTCTCCTGAAAGTCCGAGGTTCCTTTCACACGAGGCCTGGGCTTTCTGATTAATTGGTCAGCGTGGCTGAGTCTCTACCATAAGCACTAGTGAGCTCAGTCAGATTTGTTGTGTGGCACTAGGAAGCAGTATACTGGGCCATGCTGGCCGAGGGACCTTATTCTCCAGACTCGTGGGAAGGGAGGTTCTTGGTAAGCTGACAGGCAGTCATGTATCCTCTACAGCTCAGACTGAGTCGCCCTGCTGTGCTGGGCAGACAAGGTCCCTACAGTGGAAGGGGAGCCCCTTCCACACTATCTGCCCTGAAACTTTATGCTTTTTCTCTCGGCCATTTAATTCCCAGAAATAATGACTCTGAGACTAATTATTTATTAGTAAATTCCAAGGTCATAAACTTTGCCTTTTGTTTGCTGACTTGCTCCTAACTTGTTGCCCCCTTTATCCTAACCTGAGTTCAGCGACAGGTTTCCTCTCCTTGTCTTTTTACGTCTGTGTCCTCAGAGTTCCTGGTGTGACTCTCTCTTTATTCTAGCCTGACTTCAGCCCCCTGCTGGCTTATGTCCATCTCCTCAGTGTTCTGAGTGAATCTCTCACACTTCTATTTCCCAGAATCCTCTCTCTTCCTGCCGGATGTCCCACCTCCTGTTTTCTTCCTCAGCTCATTGGCCAGAAGCTGTTTTATTGACAGACAATGCTTATAAGATATTCTCTCTACACTGTCCCGAGCTATGAAGAGCCTTGGGTTTTCTGAGAATGTGGGTGTGTGTATTTTCTTGAGCTTCATAGCTTTAAGGGACCAGGAAACCTCTGTCTACTATGGGTCCCCCACCCTGCTAGTTTAAGGAGCAGGACTGCAAATGGACTTGGGTCCAGGAGTTGGTACTAGAGACTAGAACTTGGGGAGTACTGTTAGGGACATCAGAAGAAGAGGTTAGAGGTTCAGTCCAGACACCCCAGGAGGGGAGAAAAGGGGAAGAATTTTTTAAAAAAGATGTATTTATTCATTTATTTTATGTGTATGAGTACACTGTAGCTATCTTCAGACACATCAGAAAAGGGCATTAGGTCACATTGTAGATGACTGTGAGCCATCATGTGGTTGCTAGGATTTGAACTCAGGACCTTTGGAAGCGTAGTCAGTGCTCTTAACCACTGAGCCATCTTTCCAGCCTGGGAGAAGAATTTTAAATGCTATAGAATGAAGGATGTACACAGAGGGGTGGAAGGAGCCCAAGGCCATCGACACTCCTTGGGGCCTTGTGCTAGTCAAAGAACTCTGAAGCTGTCTTAGAGGACTGACTAATACATCACAGGGCAGGGGTGCCCTGGTTGGGTGGGATTACAGTGTGAGGCAGGGACAGCGTGGGCATATCATGGAGGAAGCACCTGCCTCCACACCAGGTTGAGTGCTAAGAACTTCAAAAGCCTGAGGTCCACATGGGAGAGACTCAGATGTCCCGGGGCCGGGCAGTCAGGGCTGAGCAGCACGGCCCTGGGGGAGAAGGATCTGCTGTCGACCACTCTGGCCTTTCCTCTGCAGGCCCGTCTGGTCCAAGAACTGCCAGCTGTCTGACATTCTGGACCGGTGGCTGGACGGCTGTGATCTGTAGGCACCCAAGTGGCCCTGCCTCACTTGCCAGCCTCGTCTTGGGACTGAGGATACTCTTCTGTTTGCTGCTTCAATCCACCCAGTTACCTCACCACTGGACAGCTCCAGGTGGAAAAGGACGGCAGTCCTCACTTCATCCAGGGGTGCAAGGTGCAGAATAAACCAGCTAATTACTCAGCCGGGGCCTGAAGCCTCTGCCTGTGTTATTCTATCAGGAGCAGTGCGGCCATGATTGTTCGTTATTTACCACTTTCATGACTTACTGTTTCTGGTTCTCAAGGGAAGGGTGTGTGTGTGGGGGGAAGGGCAATCCCTAAAGCAGGATAAGGGGGAGGAGACGGAGTGGAAGCTGAGCGGAGCCACTGAAGTGGGGAAGAGAGGCTGTGCAATGGCTTCTTCAGAGCCAGCTTGGCTAGACTTGGAGTCACCTAGGAGACACACGTCTGCATGTGCCTTTGTGGGGTTAGGGCTACTGTGCCTGTTCTGGGGCCCACCCTTCTCACATTTAAAGATGGTACAAGTAATACACCTTTAGGTGAAGAAAGCTGGCAATACTAATAAAAAAGGTTATTAAAACTACTCCCCCCCCCACACACACAGTAAGCAGGTTATCATTGCTGCAGTTTGTGTTGCTCTGCAGCCCATGTTGAGAGAGCCTGGGGACCATTAACCTTTGTGTGTGTCTCATTCCTGACTTTGAGGATCCTTGTGCACATGCCCACGTCCTTTTTTCCACTTACGAGCATGAGCCACTATTAAATAGACAGCATTATATCTTGCTTTTTCTGGTAATGATTTGTGGCCTAATATTTCTAGGTCTATATCAGGATCCTTCCTATGTCCCATTAGATGAGCAAGCTTTAATGTCCATAATCCTGAATTGCTTAACCTACAGATAAATTTAGCAGGCTGAACAGACGGTGGCCACCTTAAAGGCAGGACACATAAAGCAGTGAAGCAGGCCCTGGTTCCTGTTTGCTGTGAGTCAGAACTTCTGGAACAAGCTTTCAGTCAAGCTCGGTGCTGATGGAGCGGCTCTGTCTCATGCTTCCACACGAATCTCAAACACAGAACACGAATCCCTGCTATCTGATGTCAGTAACTGTGGTCCCTGGGCTCAGAAGAAGCTTTTAGGACATCAAGGGAAACTTTATTATTGAGATTTGGACCTGGCATTGTTTCCACGGGTGGACTCAAGAGCAACAGCATCTGATCCCAGCCCAAAGCTGGTGTAGACATTAGGGACACCTGGAATTATCAGAACACTATCATCTCAGGAGGAAACCCAGCTGCCGCCTCCTTCCAGCCCATTACTTCCAAGGATGTTCATCGGTTCCCTAATGGGCTCTGTGTCAACAAGGATGTGAGGCTCAAGGGCAAAGCAAATGTTAGGGTATTGATGGGACCAGGGTTTCCCAACATCAACTCCTGGCTTGGTGCCCTCCAGCCGGCTGGCCACAGTGAACACTGATACCTCAGCTGGGTCCCTGCTCCCGCTTCTATTGTCAAAGCTGGGTGAAGAAATGTCACTCTCATAGAGCTATGTCATTATGACTTCTAGTACCAGCAATTACTATAGAAATCCTGATTTTCACACAAGGCATGTGACTCTTCCCTCAACCACATCTCCAAACTTCTGAAAACCTTAGATGCTAAATTGAATTATAGCAGTCTCACAGGTGACAAAACAGCTCTGGAGAGGTGGCATAAGTTGGCTTTAATCCGGTAAATAACAGGTATGAGTTGGTTATCTCCTTAGACCTCCATACACCTCTATTGTTGAAAATAATCTCAATCTGGGGCTTCCATCCTGGCTTTGATTACTGAGTTCCCAGATAAAAGTCACACACAACACTTACAATAAGCCTTCATTAAGCAGATATCTATCTTTTATGCTATTAAAATCTTTTTTCTATCGATAACCCCAAATTATTACCATGTTTCATCTGGGCTGCTCGTAACTCCAGTTGCCAGCCCTCATGGCTATGCTTTCTTGACTCCTAACCCATAGCGTCTTTCTCCTCTCTCCATCTTTTTCCTCTCCTCATGGTCTTCTCTGACCCCAACCTAGAACACCAAGCTCTGCCTATCTCAATTCTGCCCAGCTATAAGCTGTAGGCATCTTTGTTTACCAGTCAGAAATAATATGGGGGCAAGGTCACTCGAGTCTACATGTAGGTAGACTCTGTCATCTCTGAGGAGCCAGACCTTGGGGGCCTACACTTAGCATTACAATACATAGCAACAGCCTGAACCTTAACACACCTCTCCCCCAAACCATGCAATTATATTGGTGTTAATTGTCTTCTCTCTCTCTTTCTCTCTCTCTCTCTCTCTCTCTCTCTCTCTCTCTCTGTGTGTGTGTGTGTGTGTGTGTGTATGTGTGTGCCCATGAGTGTTCATGTGAATGCACACGTGTACATGTGATTGTTCCTGAGGGTACATGTGTGTGCCTGTGCCTATGAGTTCATGTGTATGCGTGTAGAGGTTAGGGACAGCCTTGGATATCTATCTTTGAGGCACTGTTGTCTTTTTTTTGAGGGTTTCTAATTGGCTCAGAACTTGGCAAGTAGACTAGGCTGGATGGTCACTGAGCCTCAATTCCCAGGCAGAGCAGCTGGCATCAAAACTCCATTTTGAAGGAAGATGTGATTTTTATCTTTAAGTTTCAAAAGTACTGTCAACAGCGCAGACTGTTTCTATGAGACACCCCGTTTATGTGTCTACATCTCAAAACTAAGGGCTCGCACAACTTGGAGGCATTTACAGCTGCAGTTTGTGCTGGTTTCTAGGAAGCTGCTTTTCTCTGACCTTGTCAGGTGCCAGCAAGGGGCTGCTGTGTTCACAGAGTGTGGCTCCCTGTGGGCAATCTCTTCTCAGCCTGTTCAGTTTCCAAGAGAGAGTGAAGGCTTGTCTGTCTCAGCCCTGGAAAACCAGGTGAGCCTGAGGTCCCTCCACAGAAGCTAGGCTCTGACTGGAGGCAACACGTTTCTATTTGTTTCTTTTCATCGAATGTAGAGCAGTCTGCACTGAGATGTACAATGTTTCTTTGTATGAGATACATCCTGGGTACTTTATGGAACCTATGTCAATAAATCTCTCACCAGGCCCTTGTGAAGCAAGCATTTGGAGTCCAGCATTTCCCAACCTGGGGAAGGGCATTTAATCTCTCTAAATATTGCTTCTACCTTCTGCAAGATGAGAATAATAACACCATCCCATTGGGTGTGAAGATTGATGAAGCACCACGCTATGACCTCCACACAAACTCCTGAGACATCCATCTTGTCACCTTGACTGGATTTAGAACCACCTAGAAGATACAGCTCTGGGCATGCCTGTGAGGGTGTTTGTAGGGAGGTTAACAGAAGGGAAGGGCTGCGCTCTCCCATGAATTGGAGTCTTGAACTAAATAAACAGGAAGGAAGCAGGAGCAGCTGAGCCCAGTGTTCCTTCCTCCATGTTTCCTGATTCTTCAGGAAGTGAGGTGAGGGTCAGCAAGTGTTAGTTCTGCCACCAAGAGAAGCTGTACCCTCAAGCCATGAGTCACAACAAACCTTGCAGCTGTACGCTGCTTTTAGTCACAAAAACCAGAAAGTAATTAGCTGAATGATGGGAAGAGAGACTTTAGAGGCAGGACGAAAAAGGGACCTACGTGCAGGCAAACTAGGCAGGACTATGGCTGGTGGGAGGGGTGGTTATGTGCCTGTGGAAGCAGCAATCTGAATGCCACCCCCCCCCCAACAAACTGGCAATGGCTTCTCTCCAAGAGCATGCACCAAGGGCACTGACCTGATGGATCACGCCTTCTGGCATCTCACCTCCAGAACAGAAGAGAGTGCATTCCTGACTGCCAGTGGGCGCAGCAACAGAAGGCAGCACAGGCCCATGCTGGTTCTCAGTGTCTTAAAACTGCCACCTAGTAGGCACCTCTTGAGGTCAGACTCAAAATGCAGACTTGGTGCCACAATCCTGCCACTGTTCCAAGACCTCCCCAGTGTCCTTGTGCTGGGAAATCTACCCCCAAAGCAAGGAGATGAGTCGTGGGGACTTCTGTTCTGCTATTGTGAATGCACAGTGCAGTGTTAAGAGCAGATTTTCCTGGAAGCAGGTTTGGGACAAAAGCGAGCCCTCCTTCATCTCCATGCATGTACAATGATCCTTCCTCCTCCTGAGCAAGAAGGGCCTAGGCAGGTTTGGGATTCCCTACCTAACAAATTCCTCTTCAGTGAAACACCACACCTCAAATGTTCTGTCACTGTAGAATAAGCAGGCTGAGCTGTCTTCAGAAGTGGGGAGGCTCTTAGGACTTGGAGGTTCTGAATGCAAAATGTCTCCATGCTTGGTCCTCAGCTGCTGTGCTGTTCTGGAAGTTGGTGGAAGCTTTAGGGAAGAGCTTAGTTTCTGGGATGTATGTTTCTGGGAGGGGGGTGTCTTGGGAAGTTACAAATGGTCCCTTTCTGTCTACCCATCATGAGGTGGGTAGCCTCGGCCACATGTTCCACTATTGTCATGTTCAGCCTCATTGTGAGTCTGTAATCAATGGAGCCACGGACTATGGGCTGACATCCCTGAAAGCATGAGCCAAAATAATCCCCCCCCCCTAAATTATTTCTGTCTGATATTTGTCACAGTGACAGGAAATGATGTTATGTCACAGCTGGGGAGCCCTGGGTTCAGAGTTCTAACAGTTGAGTTCACACAGCTAGTGAGTCAGGAGAAGAACTGAAGCTCAAGTCTCTGTCTGCTCCCTCCCCTTCCCTTTGTCCCCTCCCCTTCCCTTCCCCAGGGCCTCCCACAGTGCTGTGAAAAGAACAAGATTTCACCCTTCTAGGAAGGGGATTCATAGACTTGGAAAGTGACAAGAAAAGACTGTGCGAACCCAGTTTAATTAAGTTAATTTGTTAAGGACTTACTGTAGTGAGGGACACTTAAATTAGTATACTTTGTTTTCTTTAATTATAATTTTTTTCCACCGAGTTGTAGAAGCTCATAATACGAAGGACAAAATGGGGTTGGCTGTGGAAATCAGAACCTCTTCATCTATTTCTTTCTCCTCAGTAGAAGAACAGTCCACATCTGCCTCTTCTGCAACAGTTTAAGTTTGTTTCCAGTTGCAGCCCTCAGCCCTGTTGGATTAACAACACCCAAGTTAAGCAACTGAAGCGATGCCAGCGGTACAGAGCACATTGCTCTTGCAGAGGAGCTGAGCTTGGTTCCTAGCACCCACTGGTCAGTTCTTCTGACCTCCTGGCCTCCTGCCCAGATTGATTGCACCAGTAACAAAATAAACCTTCCATCCCTCTGTCACAGCAAAGTAGAAGTGACTACAGTTGGGAACATGGCAGGGGCGTAAGGAAAAAAGAAATGCAGGCCTGAGGGTCAGAGGCCCTTAAGTAGAGAGGTCTCCAAGTAGATGCAGTGGAAGAAACCCTCACATGAGCAGCCTACCTGACGAGAAGTTCAGTAAGTGACATTGGACCACTGTCACCCTCATCCTCACCCTGTCCTGGATAGAGCCTGTGCCTTCTTTCTACTTAGGTGACAACTTTGCGGTTTCATTTGTTTGTCTTTTCCTTTTTGGCTTTTATGAGACAGGGTATGTCTATGTAGCCCTGGCTGTCCTGGAGCTAGCTCTGTAAACCAGGATGACCTCAAACTCACAGAGAGCCTCCTGTCTCTGCCTCCCAGTTGGTGGGACATCAGCCATGTAACACGTGATTTTCCTTGCACTTAGAGATGGTGGTGCATGCCTGTAACCTCACTCACTGTGTTCCGTCTACTTTGAGTTTACATAGTTTGATGGAAACAAATGAATAATTAAAGGAAACAAAGTACACCAATCCCAGTTTTCCTGCAACAAACTCACCTAATTAAAGCACTCAGGACATTGGTGTACTCTTTTATGTCTCTTTTAAAGTAAATTAGTTCTACTTCCTGTTAAGGAACAGATACCAGACAGGGACAAGATCATCACAGCTCTAACTGAATTTGGAGGCCAGTATGAATTTACAAATCTACGAGATGGGAAGCAGGAAGTATGACTCACTGAGAGAGTACTTGTCATTGTATACAAAGTTCCAAACCCAGGACCACACAAACAATCAAAGAGTTCCCTTGCCTTAAGTTGTATCTAATGTCTCAAAGTTCAGAGAAGCCTCTCTTGGACTTCTGGGATAGCAGAGTGCATCTGGCTTTGTAGAGTGGCAAAAAGGGCCAAGGTCTAGACTTTGAGCCACACTGTCAGATAAAATTGCTGTCAGGCATCCAGGAACCCATGCAGGCTCCAATAGGTGACTCAGTTGCATCTGGGGTACAGCTAGCAGAGAAGCAGCTTCCTGGCAACAGTAAATCAGTTGATACATGTATGTCATTTCCCTAATTCCAGCATACTGCTGGGTATCACCTCACCTTGTCCTTAAACATCTGAGTATTAAAAGAATTTCTTTATGGCTCAATGGCTGAAAGCACTGCTGCTCTTTCAGAGGACCCAGGTTTGAGTCCCAGTACCCACTTGGTGGCACACAACCACCTGTAGCTCCAGTTCCTGGGTATCCAGTGCTCTCATGGCCTCCATGAACACTGCATGGTAAATGTCACTTTTATTTCCTCAAAGTGATAAGATGATACCCAAGCTGTGCAAATACATGGTTTGGGCTAAGCCCAGAGTATTTCTTTCTCTGTTCTAACTATCTGTAGACCTAGACCTAGAAGCTTCTAGCCTCCATACAATCTAATCTTCCAAATTGATTGATTCAATCTGGCTTGTCTTGGTTTCTGACCGAATTATTCTGTTTGGCCTCTGTCTTAGTCAGGGTTTTACTGCTGTGAACAGACACCATGACCAAGGCAAGCCTTATTAAAAACAACATTTAATTGGGGCTGGCTTACAGGTTCAGAGGTTCAGTCCATTATCATCAAGGTGGGAGCATGGCAGTATCCAGGCAGGCATGGCGCAGGCAAAGCTGAGAGTTCTACGTCTTCATCCAAAGGCTGCTAGTGGAAGACTGACTTCCAGGCAACTGAGATGAGAGTCTTAAGCCCACACCCACAGTGACACACCTATTCCAACCAGGCCACACCTCCAGATGGTGCCACTCACTGGTCCAAGAATATACAAACCATCACAGCCTCATACTAACTTTGGCAATATGTTCTAATCTTCTGGCTCCTTTTCATTCTCTGACTTGTTTTGTCTTCACCTGTGTCTAGCTTGTTCTCTCTGAAACTTGTCTCTGTAAAATTGTCCCAGAAAAACTGCCATGCACACAAACACCACACACACACACACACACACACACACACACACACTACATCATACACACATCACACCACACCCATACCACACACCTACCACCCACCACACACACACACATACACACACTACATACCATACACATACCACATACATACAACACACATATACCACACCACACACACAAATTACACCACACCACATACACACACCACACATATACCACATATCACACACTTACACCACCCACCATGCCACACCACACCCACCCACAGATACACACATACCACATACTAAACCCACCACATACCATACACCCACCACCCATCACACACCACTCACCACCCACCACCTACCCACACACATGCATACCACATGCCATAACAGACCACACACAAAACACACATACCATACAACACCACACACATGCAACACACACATCACACTATACCACATATACACACCACACACCATACATATACCACATACCACATACACCATGCACCACACCACACACATACACACCCACATACACCATGTACCACACACACACCACAACACACACCACAACACACACCACAACACACACACACATTATACCCTTTTCTCTCTCCCTGCACTGCTCTTAAGTAGCCTCTCTTTCCTGTGCTGTTCTCATGAGAGTGGGTGTATCCTACCTCTGACTCATCCTGTCAAATCTTTCTCTGACTCATCACTTTGTCTGTCCCTCAATTAGATGTTACTTTCAAACATGGCTGCTTCCTTCTACAAACTAACCTTACCTCCACTGTTAGAAATGAAAGGTATATACTAAGGGCATGTCTGATCCAGCCAGATCATATATTTGGATGTGATCCCTTGCTAGAGCAGCCATGTTTCTGGATTAAAATTCTTCTCCATCTTCCCCCTTTCTGTTTAAGCTAAAAATTATACACAGTTTAACTGTTACAACAGAAACATTATCAGTCCCACAAATGTAACAGTCTTTGTCCTCATGAAGATCGGTTGGTACAATGATCCTTCCTAACTGCAGTCCTAATCATCCATCCTTTAGCAAATGTCCACTTCAGCATCAAGGTTTTCAAATCTGCCATCCTGATGTGCAATCTACAGGTCTCTGAAGTGTTCGAGGACCACCTATCTATCTAAAGTCATCTAAATAGACAGATGTTGCTTGTTTCTCGCTACTTACTTTCTGTTTAACTTTGAAGACATATACAGGAGGCCAAATAAAGCTTAATTCTGCAATTAAACTAAATCAGCACCCAACATGACTACAAATTATATATAATAGGTGACTATTAACTTGCATTTCTTAATTGCCCTAAACAATTTATAATATTAACTTTCATAAGACTAGAACTTTACATTATACTTTTTAGTGAGTTACATGTATACAATACCTTAAAAAGAGTTGGATCCTATATACAGTATATTGTAGCAAATATAACCTTACATTTCTAGCAACATATAAAAAAATTTATGGCAATCTAAAATATTTGAGACTTGTTTTTTTTTCTAGTCTAAAAGAAGGTACAATAATCCATCTTTCTTTTCCTACCAAGTATCCACCATTTTTGTTCTTACACCCCCTCTCCCTCTTTCTCTACCTAACATTAGATAAGAGAGACAGTAAGAGGGGGAAAGAGAGAGAAAGAGATCCTTAAATTAACCTCCTTTATTTTCTTTTCCCCCTGACCAATGACTAATAACAACTTGCAAACAGCTCCCTGCAAACAACAATAAATATCCGTAGCCCACCAAAGGACCCAAGCCACCCTCTCTGGGAATGAGTGCATTGTGTTCTGAAGGTTGCTTCCTGCTGTTGGGGTCAAAGGTGTCTTTGGGGGACCCTAGGAAAGTTGGGTATGGGCCAAGTCCTGGGGGAGCTGGGTGGTTAACTTGCTGTCCAGGCTGTGTGGGCTAGGACAGTGATGGGCTTAACTGAAGTCCTGGCTGAAGCAGACTGCTTTGAAGTGGTCCTGGATGCAGTTTGTGAGGAAACAGCAGCTGAGGCAGTCTGTGAGGCTGGATCACCTCAGCTGCTTGCTTTGTCTTCACTGGTCAGTCTGGTCCTTTTGCTCTGAAAACGCACTAACTTTTAAAGGTAGTATTGTAGGTGCATGTCTGCATTAACATATCATATGTATGGAATGTACAGTATGCACACGTCAGCTAATAACAAATCCCTGCTCTGTGCTTGAGCAAATGAAAGGCATTTGTCAGTTTTTACAGTCCATTTGGACTGCATAACCAAACTGAAAACCCCCAACCTTGCCATAAGAAATGTGCCAAGCTCATGAGGATCAGGTAGCCAAAAAGGATTTATTGGCTAGGGCAGAGACATTCATGTCTTATCCAGTCTCTGAGCTGTTTCCACGGAAGAGATCAGCATACATGCCAACTGTTTTGTTGCCAGAGCAGCTATGTTGCTGGATTGAAGTTCTTCTCCTCTGCATGCAAGTGGTGCATAGACATCAACGCAGGCAGAACACTCAAAATATGTTTTTAAATATTTTAAATTGTAGGTAGTGTCTTAACGTTCTTATTGCTCTGAAGAGACACCAGGACCACAGAAACTCTTAAAAAGAAAAACATTTAACTAGGGCTGGCTTACAGTTTCAGAGGTTTAGTCCATTATCATTATGGCGGGAAGCATGGCAGCATGCAGGCAGACATGGTACTGAAGAAGGAGTCGAGAGTTCTACATCTTGATCCACAGGCAGCAGAAGAGGACTGTCTTCCACACTGAGTGCAGCTTGAGCATAAGGGACCTCAAAGCCTGTCCCCACAGTGACATACCTCCTCCAACAAGGCCACAGCTCCTAACAGTGCCACTCCCCTTGGGCCAAGCATTCAAATACATGAGTCTACTGGGGCCATTCCTATTCAAACCCCTTAATAGTATCAACAATGATATTCATGTTGATATGAGTATAACATGTGATCTTGAGCCGACTGCAAGCCTGATGAATGACGGTCTGTGGACAGCCATCTCCACCTGAACCAAGACAACTCATCTGTAAGAGCACAGGCACAGGCAAGAGCACACACATGATCCCCACACTGCTCGGATAACATATATTAACAGCAGATTATGGAATCTCTTTCTAAAACTGTTGAACAGGGGAAGAGAGACATCGGGATCTGACACAGCTGGAGAAGCCAGCCATGAATACTAGCTACCACCAGCAATTAGAATCTGGGGGCCTCAGCACTGGGCATCACTCAATGCTTTATGACTCTGAGGGAGATGAGACATGTGTATGACTCAGATGGAGCTGGGTCTGAACGCTTTCGTCTTTCTTTTTATTTAGATCTATATTGGTATTTCTTTTCCCCTGTAGACCCTAATGGTCACAGTCTGCTTTGCTGCATTTGGACAGATTAAAGTGCTTGTTAGAAAGCAACATGGTCCCACAGGCACTTTCTCACTTCACAGAAAGATCCATTTTCAGCTGTATGTGCTTTGGTTGAGGATGCTCAAGTCCATGCGGGCTCCAGGGTAAAGCAAGAACTGGGCTGAGCCTCTGAGTCTCTGGGGAGGTCAAAGATCCTGGGTGGAGCAGATTCCTGCAGACCGTTCCATTCCCCCACACTCTCCACACAGTGGCAAGGACCCTGTGAAGGAGTCAGAGATCCAGACCCATCCTTTTAAATGCTTTTAATTTTAGGTAACTTTGGGCAGTGTTGGATTCCCTTCTAGAACATTCCAACTTGTCTCAGCAGTGAATTCTTGCCCCCTCCGGATGTGCTGCCATTTTAGTGTTGAATTTTGTTTTCTTCTGGAGTCATTGGCTTTGAGCGCTTAACGGCGCCAGTAAGGAAAAGGGCCTGGCTCATCCCTTCATTATTTCTAAGTGAAATTCTGAAATAATATGCTGGTTTTAGTTAATCCCTTTGAAGGGGAAGTTTTCCTTATATGGATTAATATTAGATTGAAATCCGGCAGAGACGGATTTGGGGATGTACTCAGGATGGACATGTATAAAATGAATGGGGTCAAGGGACGCTGTGTGAATCAGAAGAGTGAGCCACCTTCTGAGCCTTCCTTCTAAGCTAGCTCCCCAAACAGGCATCCAGGTGGATGACTCCAGGTAGGGGCCGCAGGGTCATACAATCAGCTGTAGAAGACATCATCGATGCCAGACAGCCCTGTGGAGAACCTCACTGTTCCCAAAAGAACCCACCAATGGCCTTGAGTTCCCCAGTGGCTTTTCGGTGTCCCTTTCAATGTTGTTACACAACGGCAGGCATTTGTTTTTATCTCTCAAGTCTGTAGGTCACTGGATCTGACCTGTGTTTAGCTGGAAATTGGGTTTGACTCTGCTCCAAGGATCAAAGTTCATTCCACGGCAGAGGCAGGAAGGCCAGCCAATCACATACACACGTATTCAAGCCACTGTTCACACTGCACCCCTGACAGCCCACTGCCCGGAGTCAACAACATGGCCAGATACAAAGCTGAGGAGAAGAAGCAGTTCACATGACAGAAGGACCAAGACAAGTAACATGGCCTATCCAGGGATTGCACCCAATCGGTCCCACTCAAGCAACAAATGCTATTTCTCACGGTTCTGGAGATGGACACCAGGACACTGGTGTCTGCGGAAGCTTCCTGGCTTTGTGTGTCTTTATATGGCAGAGTGTGTGTGCTCACCCACCACAGTACACCCAAGAGAGACAGGGACAAGTGAGGGGAGAGAGAGGAAGGGAGAATTCATGTAGCAGAGTGTGTGTGCTCGCCCACCTGTGAGAGACAGGGACAAGAGCAAGGGGAGAGAGAATTCACATGGCAAGGGCTGTGTGCTCATTCTTTGAATGGGATTTTTTTTTCTTGATTTCTTTTCAGATAACTCACCTCATTTAAAAGGAAAGAGTTTATCTTTTCAGCTCCACTGGGATATCAGCCATGGGCTTGTTACCTGGAGCCTTTATGGGGTGAAGGACATTTCAGAGATTTTCTTAAAGTTATTTTTATTTTATTTTATGTGTTAGGGTGTTTTGGTTGCATGCATGTAGTGCTTGAGGAAGCCAGAAGAGGGCGTCAGAGCTCCTGGAATTAGAGTTACAGACTACTGTGAAATGCCATATGGGTGCTGGGAGCCAAGCCTGGGTCCTCTTCGGGAGCGGACAGTGATCTTAATCTCAGAGCCATTAATTTATGCAGGACTTTGCTGAATACCATTTGTCTCTTCTAGATTCCCCTTTGGTCTTGGCCCTTTGGTTAACCCTAATTTCACCTGTTAAACTCTTGGTCGTGGGATGAGAAACACTTGACCAGGGAAAAGGTCTGTTTACTGTATAGTGCCGCTGGGTTTGCCTTGCTGGGATTTAGTTGTTGATTTTTGCATCTGGGTCGATCAGGGTTATCATCCTACAATTTTGTTTTATGTTTTTATAACATCCTTCCCTGGCTTTGATATCAAAGCCATGTCCCTGATAACAGATTATTTTCAGATTCTTTTTGCAGGGGAATTTTAAGACTTTGGAAAATGTATTTGATCAGGCCCAGCAACACAAGCACTGAGTTCTGGGCCTTTCCCTGCTTGCTTGCTCTCTCTCTCTCCTTGCTTTTTGTCAGCCCATTCAGACGTTCCATTTCTTTGATCTGTCTTGGCTGGGAACACACTTCTAGGGATTTATCCATTTTTTTTTTCTAGGTTTTCTAACTTGTTGTGTACCTGGGTGTGATTTGGGGGGCCTGCTGTATCTTCTGTCTACACTCGAGTTTCCTCACTTGTGAAATGAGGACATAGCCAAAGCCAGTATCATGCTGTTGCAGGAACTGAGTCTGAACCTCAGAGTGTTTAGCTCAGGGAACACTGAATCCGCTTGCTCATGGTAGAAGCTGTTGTTCTAACTAGTGTAGACAGGGCTTTCAGAAATAAATGGCCCAGCTTAACTCACAAGAAAGATGCAGTCCTTGACCTCAGCATGGGGTGCTGGCCGGCCTTTTGCACAAAGCTAGCCCTTAAGGGACCTCTTATTGTCCTAGGAACCAAGAGAGAGGGCTAGTGGTGACACACTTGGGGATAGGTCTGCAAAATGTCAGAATATTTTATGGACTGGAGATTACCTACAAGACTCAATAAAAGTTGTGAGAAGGCAGAGTGCAGGCTGCATCAGCCTAACTCGGGGAGGAGCTCAGAGGGTAAGAGAGCTGGGCTGGGGAGGTGGGTAAGAGGACTCGCTGTGCAAGCATGAGAGCCTGAGCTCAGATCCCAGTTCCCACATAAAAAAGCCTATAACAGCACACATCTGTAACCTTAATACAATGGGGGTTAAAACAGGAGGCACATTGGGACTGACTAGCTGCTAGCCTAGCTCTGGGTTCTGTGACATATGCTACCTCAAGAGAAAAAGGTGGAGAGAGATAGAGAAGGACACCTGGAGTTATCTCATACACCACACACACACACACACACACATCATACACATACATCACACTAACACACATATCACACACAATTCATGCATACCAGGCTCACACACATACACACACAACACATGAATCTTGCACATACACACACCACCACCACCACCACCACTATAAATGACACAGATACAAGTACACATTGGGAAATGGGGTCTTTGAGAGATGACTCACTGATTAAGAGGACTTGCTGCTCTTACATAGGACTCAGGTTTTGAAAGACCCACAACATGAGGACTCCCCCACGTTCTGACTCAGGAGAGGCGACACCCCAAATCACTCACGAGAAATGGTCTTGATGCAAACTGCTAGAGGTTTATTCAGGAAAGACTAGTGCACTGGGGACGACTGGTATCCCACGCAGGGGTAGAGGAGTCGACCACTAGCTCAAGGGGTAAGGGGTTTATAAAGGCACAAAAACCACAAACACCTGGCAAAAACTGCAAACACCTGGCATCCTGGAACAATGGGCTATTTTGGACACAGGCCTAGGGGCTTAAATAATTTTTTACTCTCTGTCAGGATCTTTTAGTTTGATTCTCAGCACCCGTATCAGGTAGCTCACACCTGCCTGTAACTCCAGTTTCAGGGGATCTGGCACTTTTTTGGCCTCTGTGGTCACCTGCATGTATGTATGTTACACATGTAAAACAGTGGATGAACATCCATACGTATACAATAATAATATTTAAATATATCCTTTAAAGTCAAGTGGTGGCAGCAGATGGTATATTTTTTGGCAAGAGACATAACACCCTTGCTGCCAAAGGGCATCAGGCATTTGTATTTGGCTAAATTTCAGAGTTCTTTGCAGGCTCGATGTGAGTTATCATGATAAATGCTCATGGCCCCTGGAATTAACGCTCCAGGAGCCGGGTGCACTGCTGCCTCAACAACCAGCTGCTGGGACCCCGGATCTCCTGAGGCCTGTGTGGCTCAGTCTCCCATGTGCACAGGCTCATGTGGGTGGCTTTGTCTATGTCATTCATTCCTAGGCATGTGTCACATTCTCTGTCCTTAAACTGAGAGACACAGGCATATTGGAGCTGAGTCAATACAGAAGAGGGGGAATGGCAAGCCTGAGGCTGTCGTGGGTGTCCTCCAGGACTGTGAAGATGTCTCAAACAACAAAGTACATTTAGACCAGAGTTTAACTCCCAGAACCAAGTAAAAAGTGTGTGGCTGTGCACACTTGCAATCCCAGAGCGGTGGAGGCAGACACAGGCAATTCGGGGGCTTGCTGGCCAGCCAGCCTGGTCTGCCTGATAAGCTCCTGCCTAGTGAGAGACCCTGTCTGAGAAAATAAGGTGAAGGCTGGAGAGATTGCTCAGAGATTAAGAACAGCCATTGACTTGAGATCAATTCCCAGAACCTACGTCCAGCAGTTCCCTAGAGCCTGTAACTATAGCTCCACGGGATCTGACATCCTCTCCTAGCCTCCACAGTAACTGTAACAATAACTACACACACACACACACACACACACACACACTTTAAAAAGAAAAACCTATACATGTATGCACCTGAACACTTATGAACACACATGTGCATGCAAACACAAACACATCAGGAAGACACCTGATGTTGACCTCTGGCCTTCCTACAGGCATGTACATGAACACACACACATATATATGCACACACAGAGGCACACACATGCATACACACACAGAAACACACACACCTGGAAATAATCTGTCCAATAAACACACTATGGCTAACACAGCCTCTGAGATCAAAGCAACTCCTCAGCAGCCCCCAGCACACCTCTATGCCATTCTGCTCTGCCTCTTGGGCATGTGTGCTTGCCACCAGCCTGCCCTGGGATGTTGCCATACAGCTTCAGGCTCCTCTAGCTCTTCACCACCTCATTTGCATTCCTAACACAATTGCAAGGCATGATACACAGGGAGCTGTGGCTGAAAACTCTCAAGATTTATGCTAGCCCATAGTTCTGGAGATTGGGGGCATTTTTAATACATCCTTACTGTCACCAAACAATTCAATACACCATTGTCTAGGCAACCGAATTCTGCTCAATTAGATTTTAAAACTAATATTGGAAAGAACTTTCCCCTTCCTCTCCAGTGATATTAGGTAAGGAAGACCTGATTGAGAGCAAAGCTTGCTGATGTTTCATGGAGCTTCAAGTCAGATTCTCTCTTGTAGCAGTTCCATGTCCTGCCTTTTGTGGTGTGTGTGCTATGTGTGCATATGCTGTGGTGTGTGTGCATGTGTATGTGCCTGTGTGTGCATGTGTGCAGGTGCATGCAGGTACATGTGTGTGTGTGTGCGTGTGTGCACGTGTGTTCATCTGCATGCATATGTGTGTGTGCATGTGTGTGTTCATGTGCATGCCTATGGGAAGGCCAGAGGTCAACATCAAGCATCTTCCTCGGCTGCTCTCCTCCTTACTTTTGAGACAGGGTCTCTCACTGAACTCAGAATTCAGGTTATCAGCCAGACAAGTGAATGAGCTTAGGGTCCTGTCTACCCTCTCTCACCCTCTGTGCCTCCTCCTGGTTCTGGGGCTACATTCCTCATGCTTGCCAGGCAGCAAATTTCTGAGCCATCTCTCAAGCCCACTGGACACTCCCTGAAACTGCTCATGGGAAGAGGCCACAGCCACAGAGAGAAGAACCCACAGCCATCATGGGAAGAGCCCACAGCCACAGAGGGAAGAGCCACAGCCACAGTGGGAAGAGCCACAGCCACAGAGGGAAGAGCCACAGCCACAGAGGGAAGAGCCACAGCCACAGAGGGAAGAGCCACAGCCACAGAGGGAAGAGCCACAGCCACAGAGGGAAGAGCCACAGCCACAGAGGGAAGAGCCACAGCCACAGAGGAAAGAGTCACAGCCACAGTGGGAAGAGGCCACAGCCACAGTGGGAAGAGGCCACAGCCACAGAGGGAAGAGCCACAGCCACAGAGGGAAGAGCCACAGCCACAGTGGGAAGAGCCACAGCCACAGTGGGAAGAGCCATAGCCACAGTGGGAAGAGCCACAGCCACAGAGGGAAGAGCCACAGCCACAGAGGAAAGAGCCACAGCCACAGTGGGAAGAGCCACAGCCACAGAGGGAAGAGCCATAGCCACAGTGGGAAGAGCCACAGCCACAGAGGGAAGAGCCACAGCCACAGAGGGAAGAGCCACAGCCACAGAGGAAAGAGTCACAGCCACAGAGGGAAGAGCCACAACCACAGAGGGAAGAGCCACAGCCACAGAGGGAAGAGTCACAGCCACAGAGGGAAGAGCCACAGCCACAGAGGGAAGAGCCACAGCCACAGAGGGAAGAGCCACAGCCACAGAGGGAAGAGCCACAGCCACAGAGGGAAGAGCCACAGCCACAGAGGGAAGAGCCACAGCCACAGAGGGAAGAGCCACAGCCACAGAGGAAAGAGCCACAGCCACAGAGGGAAGAGCCACAGCCACAGAGGAAAGAGTCACAGCCACAGTGGGAAGAGGCCACAGCCACAGTGGGAAGAGCCACAGCCACAGTGGGAAGAGGCCACAGCCACAGTGGGAAGAGGCCACAGCCACAGTGGGAAGAGCCACAGCCACAGAGGAAAGAGTCACAGCCACAGTGGGAAGAGCCTACATCCATAGTAGGGCAGGTCCAGAGCCACAAAGAAGGGCCCACAGCCATAGTGGGATTGGGTATGAGTTTTACAGAGGAAAATATTATTTCTCTCCCAACTGGTCTGGCTCTCAACTGTGAAAGCTCAGAAAGTCTATCTTCGAAGTCCCAGAAGTTACTGGATGCTTGTGAGAAGGGACTGAGAACAAGCCAGAAGGAAGTTGAGTCGTTCTGGGTATCTTGAAGGTTCTAGTCAGCCAGACACTCTCATCTCGCTCCCAGAGGCTCCCACAGCAACAGACTAAGCACGAGCTTGGATCCTGGCTCTTACTGTGCAGTGTAAAGTTTGATGGCATCCAGTTTCCCACAGGCAGGGGCATAGGCAGCCTCTGCCTCTACCCCTTTAGGGGTTAATTTGTTTGCCAGCCCAGGACTTGTTCTTGGGTCTACTTCTCTTTGAGCCCTGTCATGAGCAGATTTCATGACTTAAATTTCAGGATATTTTTAGTTCCTTTCCACACTCTTGGGGGGCTCGTTTAATCACCCCTGTGTGGTTAGAAAGTTGATTGTGGCTGAACTTGGGGTGGGAAAGAGAGGAGTCATGTTGGCTCAGGTTGTGGGTGAGAGCTGGATCGAGATACTGTAATGACAACATCCACTCCTGACTGAGTTTTCCGCTCAACCTCCAGGCCCTGCCCTCATTAAATCTTTCCAACAATCCAGTGAGGAAAGCATTCGCGTGTCTCCCAGTTGGCTCAGTGGAGAGTGTGATCAGTGTGTTTTGTCTAATTGGTCTTAATTGGCCGAGTTTTTGTTGTTGTTGTTGTTCTGTCTTTATAACAGTGCTGAATAAGAACATTCGCTCGTGGCTGCATAAGGTGCTGAGGAGAAGTGACAGCTGAGGGCTCAGCCCTAAGTAAGACACTTACATCATCCCTTCAGGGCTCAGGGAACATTCTGGAAGAGGGAGCAGAAAGAATGTAAGAACTAGAATGTTGGGAGATGGGTTGTGAATGTCATAGTGATCATGACCTTTCCTGGGTCTGTGTCAGATCAGGCCTGTCCACTGCTTGGCATGGACGGAGGAGGGGCTCAGGCGAGTAACCAGTATTATGTACAAGTGTGAACATGTCCAAGATCTAACATAATAAAAAAATAAAACTTGTAAATGCAAAAGAAATCATCCAATGCCTTTGCTCACGCTTCTATTGCTGCTGATGGTGGGAGGAGAAGCTGAAGACCCAGCATGCTTCTGTGAGCATCCACCGTTCACTTCCCTGCTTTAAAGGTTGCATGTGTGGGAGATCATGTTACATGGCACAACCTCATGACTGTGATGCCGACCCTACAACCCTGCTCGAATCTCACTGGCTCCTGAAGCTCCTTGTCTCTACCCACACATCTCCATTTCTCACGCGCCAATCTCTGGCCATAAGAGAGACAGGGAGACGGTTGCACATTCTATAAAAGCCTGCTGTGGAGACCCAGGAAGCTGGAAAACAAAACCAGAATCTACAAGGATCACATGGAGTCCTCATTTGACAGACTGGCTTTTGGCTCTCAAGGCAAATCAGCCTTTTGGTGTGGCTTTTGGTACCTATGTCGTCAGTGGGTACCCCTGTACCTACTCTGCAGATGAAGAAACTGAAGAAGCTGCCTGAGGTTACAATAACAAGCCAGAGATGCACAATCTGAGGTTACAATAACAAGCCAGAGATGCACAATCTGAGGTTACAATAACAAGCCAGGGATGCACAATCTGAGGTTACAATAACAAGCCAGGGATGCACAATCTGAGGTTACAATAACAAGCCAGGGATGCACAATCTGAGGTTACAATAACAAGCCAGGGATGCACAATCTGAGGTTACAATAACAAGCCAGGGATGCACAATCTGAGGTTACAATAACAAGCCAGGGATGCACAATCTGAGGTTACAATAACAAGCCAGGGATGCACAATCTGAGGTTACAATAACAAGCCAGGGATGCACAATCTGAGGTTACAATAACAAGCCAGGGATGCACAATCTGAGGTTACAATAACAAGCCAGGGATGCACAATCTGAGGTTACAATAACAAGCCAGGGATGCACAATCTGAGGTTACAATAACAAGTGGGAGATGCACAATGTTTTTGCTTGGCTTCAGACTCTGTTTCACTTTCAGCCCAGACTGGCCTAAGATTTAAACACTTACAGGTTGGTCTCAAACTCACAATGATCCTCCTGCCTCAGCCTCCATCCCATGTGCTGGGATTCCAGGTGAGCAGTGCTTTACTGGATTTAGATGAAAGATTTAAAAAACTTTCTTATACACATGCATCTCTGTGTGTGTGTGTGTGTGTGTGTGTGTGTGTGTGTGTGTGTGTGTGTGTGTGTGTGTGTGTGTGTGAGTACAGGTGCCACTGGGGCCAGAAGAGGGAGTCAGGTCCCTGGAGACAGAGTTGCAGGTGGATGGGAACTGTCTGAGGTGGGTGCTGGGAACTGGGCTCAGGTCTTCTGCAAGAGCAGCATGCGCTCTTGACCACTGAGCCATCCTTCCAGTCTGAATCATTTTTTGTGTTAGTTGCATACTAACAGGAGCATCTCCTGTATAAACTGGGGACATGACCACTCCAAGTTATGCTTAAGGGGAAGGTTTATATTGTAGATGCAAGGGAGAGAACAGCCAGAGGCATCTGGGAGAGTTCAGAGCAGCAGAGAATGTAGTAGACAGAACATGGCCAGAGGATTGGACCTGAGAGGCAGAAAGAGGGACAGAGAAAGTGTGGACAAAGGAGACAGAGAGAGCATGAGAGAGAGAACTAAGAAGGGTGAAGGAGAGAGAGAGAGAGTGCGTGCAAAATAGCAGGCTTATAAGGAGAATGAGTAGTCAGGAAGGGGTAGCCCGTGAGCTGGAGAAGTTTAAGGACGGGCAGGCCAGGACCAGCATGAGCTCTAAAATGTGTAGCAGGTACTTGTGTTACCGAGGGAGCCTGGAGGCCAGCCTGTGCTTTGGTGTGCTTATAGGCAACGGCAGGTAAGCTTTTGTCCCTTCTGCCAGTGAACAGCTCCCTTTGGTAGAGGGGAACCCATGTCACAAGTCTCTGAGGAGTGCTGACTTTTGCCTAACTGCCAGAATTTGGTGAAGTGGGGTTTCCTTTGGCCCTGACATCTCCCAGCTCCTCCACTGGGAGGGGCATGGTGCGTACCTCCCCCACTCCCTTGGGAATGTTGAAGGAATGTTGTGTAGGTGTCCATAGCTGCCTGTTCATGATCGCCACCACCATATTCTGTCCAGATGGCAGCATCTCACAGCGCTCCTTCCCAGCCGGAGGCTCTTATATTCCTTCCATCCCCTGAGCACATTCTGGAGAGTGCCCTGAGCCTTGGAGAGCAGCTCTCTCTTGCTTGCTTGGCAACCCTGAGCCAGTGAAGGAGCCTCTGAGTACCTCTGTCTCAGTGTGGTTTCGGTTCAAACAGACATAAGTCGCAGGTTGAACATGGACGCGCTGCTCTCAAGACAAGGGACTTGTTTAATAGCAGTAATGAGAATTATCATTACAATAATGATAGCTATTATTATCAGTTAACACATTTATAAACCCCAGGAAAGCCCTGAGGGGAATGTCAGAACTTCCTCTCCTGGGTGATTTTCCATAAAGATGATGGCAGGCTGGTGTCTCATCTCATTATACAAAGCCACGAAGCCACAAAGCCCAACGTTTTCTCTTTTTGTAAGTTTTGTCTGTTTAATCTGGGGAGGAACACCAGTGAACCATTCAGACCCTACTGCAGCAGGAATTCCAATACTTGACTTGCTCAGCCTGAGTCCTGCCTGATGCTCTATCCTCTGGCCTTTATAAATTCCCTTGTGCCTTGAAAAGAGTGAGTAAGTCTCACCCACACAGTCCCAAGTTGGCCCAGGTCATCTCGACACAGAGAAAGCTGACTTCCCACATGATAGCTGGAACCCAGGAACCAACCCAGGGTCTGAGGGATCCAGAACAGCTGATGACAGATGTCTAGAGCCTGACCTACTTCCTGGATTCCAAGGGATACCTGTGCCAGCTCCCAGCATTTAGGTTTGATGTCCTAATTCTAGCCCAGACTCAACCAGAGGTGTCAGATCTGCCTTCTGCTGATGGCACCAGGGACTCCTCACCTTATCCTTCCCCATGCATTGAGGATCCTATATGGCCAGGTCACAGCAGCTGTGACCCGATTGATCCCTGAACAAACCTCTTTTTCCACTTAAACTCACTGAATAGATGCAAGGAGCAAGGCATGCTGGGAGACCAAGCTTCACCTCCCAGCATCCTTCTCCATGTCGAATAGGAGTTGGACATGCAATCCAACTCCCTCACCCTCTAAGGTCACACAATATAACGGGTGTTCCACGCAGCCTTCCAGGACAACCACTGGATGGAGTGAGCTCCCTCTGCTCTGCCCACCTTCCCTGCTCCAGCTCCACACTGGCATGTGTTTCTTAGACCGTCGTCTCCTGGTACCCATGTTTGTCTCAGGCTCTGCTCTGTGGAGGCCCAGCCCAAGACAGTCTCCATTGTCCTCAGTAACAGAATATTGACTCAGAGTTCCTGTGTGTCAGCCACAGGTCACAGTCATCACCTCCTGCCAGATCTGAGGTGGGGGCTTTATCACTGTTGGTTTGTAAATGAGAAAGTGGCGGTCATGGGGCCATCAACTGACAGAATCAGGAGGATCTTTTGGGTTTCATACATCTTGTATACCCTGTTGTATGACTTACCCTTGATACCTTCTGCCCTGGGTCTCGGCCCTGCTGGATCAAACCTCATTACCTGCACAGAACCAAGCAGTTGTTGCAGGCTGGGTAAGCACCTTGAAAGATGAGAATAAATCTGTATTCTGTTCACCTCAGACAGCACACAACAACAGACTGGGGAAATTATTTTACCCAGGTCTAGCTTGGTGGTGACTCAGCCCAAGCCCTGAGTCTTCTGGGGCTACCTATAAAAGCATGGGTGACCCACAGGCCAATGCATCAGCAAAGACTCCCACCCCGGCAAGGGTTGTGAAAGCTGCATCCTAGACCTCCCAGGACTGCTGCCGCCGCCACCTGTGTAGCTCTGGGGAGAGGCCCTGCGAGTCTCCTGGGTTTTTACAGCTTCCTCACTGGGTTTGTTTCCTTCCTGGGACTTAAGTTTTATTCACTTCCTGAGTCCTCTGGTCTTCCCTCCTCTCTCCAGAAGAGAGAGCTTCAAGTTGGAGGAACCAGCTATATAACTCTGTATGTAAAAGGCAATTATCACTATAAGTCAGGATGCTGTAACTCAGGGGTTGATTATACCAAGACAGCCAGCTCAGCCCACAGAGGCCAGCAGCACCAGTATTTTAAGACTCCTCCTGGGCAGGGACCAGCAGTCTGTGTGAATGTGGAGGTTGGCACACGAATGGTGTGCTGTCCTCACCACCAGGCTGTGTAGGAAGTTGAAATGCAGATATTCAGTTTGCAGGCTGTCCTGCTGGCTAGCCATGAACCCCCAAACTGTTGTCTCCTGATAAAGATTAGAGAACTCACAAGCTGAAAGTTTGACTTTGAGTCCCTCCCCTCCCCTCTGGTGACCACATGGGCTTGGCTTCCTGTGTTTTCATGCTGGCCTTCAGCTTCACGGGTTGTATGTACTGAATCCAGGAACATGGGCTGACATGATCCTGTCACTTACACAGAAAGACAGACAGATGTTTCACTTGAAGACTTTTTCCAATGACCGTTTGATCCATGGCCGAGTCTAGACCCACCATCATTCTTGGACGGAGCAAATAGAACAGTGGTCATGTCCCATCCAAGGTCAAGGAAATAGAAGACCAATTACAAATGTTCCTATTAGGAGGGCCCACTTTGATGGAAAAGGGTGTAGGACCCCCTTCCTTTGTTCTGTGGGGGAGGGGTGGCCAGTGTTCATCCCAGACTGGGGCTTCCCCTCTGGTTTATTTGCAGTTACTTGAATAAAAAAATAGCCTTTAAAAAATGTTTCTATTATACATTCTTCTTCTGTAAGATTCTAGGAGAGATGGCTATTAATCTGTCCATTGAATAGTCAGCGACCCTTTAAAGCTCAGTTTGGTTCTAGACTCCAAGTTGGGTGTCATGACCACAGAGTAGACCATACAGGGACCTGCATCCTCAAAGTCAGGAAATGTCACTGGAAAGTAACAAACACTGGTGGTATGGCCAATAAAACAAAAACAAAACAAAAACAAAAACAAAACAGCTCTCTGCCTCACCTGAACTAGAGCTGGCCTTGTGGACCTAGAGTTGGCCTTGCTGGGTTCCTATAGTGCGGGAGGGAACCACCATGACACTAGAGAAACAAACAAACAAACAAACAAACAAAACCAAATAGCATCCAACCTTGGGGCAGCTACTGCAGTACTGCAGGGGCCAGTGCAGAGTCCTGGGGAGAACCCTCAGTGGCTCCAACTAGTCCCCACCTCTGTCTGCCCCCTCACCCCATCGTGATTGACAGAAGCAGAACACCTCTAGTTGGGTCACTCCCCAACCTCACACTGTGGGACCTCTTGGGTGGCTTTACACATTACTTCTCAGACCCCATCACCTGTTAGTATGGGGAACAGAGGTTTCAAAAGTCCTCCCCTTAGCTCTGTATCCAGCGCCTGCCCCCACCGAGAACCTGGGGTTTCCTGGGAGGACACATAAGCTACTGCATCTCAGCAGCTCACTTGGGACTGTGCTTTTGGCTGCTCCATGGTTCAAAGCTAAAACTTTTCATTCCGGCTGGTGATTTTCCTCTTGGCCAGAGCTGAGGTTTCTGTTTCTATAAGCAGAGCTCTGGTTGCTAAGAGACCGCTTCACTCTGCATCCTGGAGGCAGCCTAGGCAGCAAGGAGCCAAAGAGGCTTGAAGCTTCCACGAGAAGAGTAAAGTATGAAATCAAGAGAAAGCGAGACCCTACATTAATTGGAGAGTTACATAACAGCCAGACACAAAATGTCTTCCCGCCACTTGGCCAAGACCAGTAGGATGATATATTTGAAAGCAGTTATTAAAATAGGGGAGGAAGGGGGCGGAGCCGGGAGTCAAGCAGACAAATATAGCTGGCCCTTTTGATCTGGAGAGGAGACTTCTAATTACGCAGCTCTTCTGGGCTTCATCCATCAGATCTGTATCTTCATTAGCTTCTGGTCGTTAGCAGAACTTATTAAAACAATTAGATCTGCAGAGAACTGCAGCCACCAGCATCTCTGACAGCTGCACCAGGAATTTAAACTTTTCATTAAAACAGAACAGAGACTTTGCAAATTGGTAAAAAATAGATGAACGGGCAAGGAATCAGAGACGATTCACAAAGGGACCAGCAAAAGGGGGTGGGGAGCCACTGGGAGGATTCAATAAACCATAAGGACGACATTACTCATGTTTTTAAAAAGAATACACAGGACAGCAAGTGAACAGGTGTCTAAACTGATACTTTTGGTACACTTATTGGAGGATGGAAGATCTTTCTAGAAAGAAATTTGCTCCAACCTGAAAAGTCTTAAACACACCCACACCTTTTGGCTGAACTATCACACCACCTTCATTTACAAAGAGGTCTTCCAAATTATTGACAAAGGGAGAGAAATTTGAAGGAAAAACCCTCATAATAAGAAGATATTATCTAAATAAAATAAAATTCTTTATTACGTACTTATGCATTTACTTATTTATGTAATGTGTGCATGTGTGTGTGGGGGGGCATGTGCATCTGTACCTGTACATTTTTGCACATGCGCATATTCGAACTCGTATGTGTGGAGGTCAAAGGTCAGTGTCAACTATTCCACTGTCTCTCTCCACCTTGTCTTCTGAGTCTAAATCTCTCACTGAACCCAGAGCTCAGGGATTGTCTAGACAGGCTTGTCAGTTAACCCCAGGGGATTACCTGTCTCTGTACCCAGGGCTAGAGTTACAGACATGGGCGACCGACCCTCGAGGCTTTTACATTAGTATGTGGGATCTGAACTCAGGTCTTCAGGGTTGTGCTGCAAGCTTTCCTCCAGCTGAGCCGTGGACTCATCCCCTGGGAATCATTTACTACAAGTATTCTCAAGGTTACAGAAGGAAAGCAGCAGGCTAAAAAAACTGCAGACTGTTGTGGGTCTTCTCTGTAAAGATGAGAGAAGCATAATAAACACTGTAGGGAACACGTATGCTGGAGGCGCCCAAACTTTCTCAGTTTGTGGCGTGTTCATTTTCTCAGTGATCCTCAGATGGAGCCCTTATCCCACCCTCCTTCCCCCGACACAGAACATAAACCTGGCATTTTGTTAGCTAGTTAATAGCTGGTCCCAGCGTATCCTACAGGTGCTGTTCCAGTCCCTCTCATCATTGCGGCACAAACCAAAACACAATGGAACACAAAAGAAGGTTCTGGAATTCACTGTTCCAGTGTTCTGCTGGAATATGCATTCCACTCTTTGCAGGAAGTGGTCTTATGCAAACTCCTTACCTGTCTGGTTCCTCTGTTTGCCCACACTGTGAATGGAAATGTGTCTAGATCTTAGGATTCTTGTGTTCTGTGCCTTGGAGGAGAGCGCAGTTAAATCCCAGGGGACTATAGGTAATCCAGGTTGGTTTGTTTGACTGATTGATTTTGTAAATGTTACACACTGGACAGGCAATACTTTTTGTAAAAATATTTTTTTATTGAAGTCAGAGCTCACCCTGTCTTGAGCTCAAAACATGGCTGAACAGAGTACCATTCTAGAAAGCTGTGGATAATGTCCTGAGAAGGGCTTGTGCGGTCCAGAAAGGACATTGACAGATCAAATACACCATGCAGTCCTATTCCAGCTTGGTGAGCCAGTGAGCTGACTGGGCTCCTTCAGAGGAGAGGAGAGAAGAGAGGAGGGTTGGGAAGGGGAGGGGAGAGGAGGGGAGGGGAGGGGAGGAGAAAGGGGAGGGGAAAGAAGAGAAGAGAGAGAACCTGCACGCTGAAAAGCCCTTCCTCTACCAGGGAGACACTTTACAAAACTTCCATTATTAACATCTGACCCTTAGCCTTCACCAGCAACGCTCTAGCCCCCATCAAACACCCTGAAGCCTGGAGCAGGAGGAAGAAACAGCTGGAACCCCTGGACAGTGTCTAGTGACCTGCTCTGCTCCACCCCCATGCCCCACATGCGGTCACTTTATTGTTTACTTTCTTGCTGTCACTGTGGCTCAGTGGTCTCTGAGACACCACAGACGGCCACAGTCAGTGGAGATAACTAGACCCTGTCCTTCCTTCCTCTGGGTCCTACATTCTTTCTTGTCCCTTTTCTATGAGCTTTGGAGGGGTGCGGCTCGCACAGGCACAGAGATGCTGTGCTGCAGCAACAATCACTTATTCTTGCAGTTTGGCCAGTTATGAGTCTCTGCGGCACCCTCCTATTAGAAAACACTTCCCTCGACTAAGGCAATAGCAGCGGTAATGTGAGATTACAAGCATAAGTGCCGAGGAGGGAATGTCCATTTAATAAGATGTCTTCAGCAGCTTCTCCTTGAGGCCCGGAATTTCTGAGCCACAAAGCTCTGCCCTGGCCTACAGTTCCAAGCTTGGGTTCCCGTCTCTGGAGCCTCAAATCGTTGCACTCTCACACTTCTGCTGCTGTTGCACCAGTGATCACACCTGGCCTGGCATGCCGATCTCCAGTGAAACAGAGGGTCGCAGCCAAGCAGGAGTCAGCCTGCCCTGACACACGGGTGGTTTCCCCTGTCTTTTCTGCGTTCAGCCTGAAGAAACATTTCAAGGCAGCGTTGGTCAGCTGTGTTCACAGATATTCATTACACTGTTCTCTCTACTCTCAGATTTTTAAAATCAGTAGTTTGGGCTGGGACTGTAGCTTAGTGTTTCAACACCCAGTGGCATAAAAACAAACAAACCAACAAGCAAACTTTCTAGGCATGGTGGCACACTTATTTAACTAATTATTTAATTATTTAATTCCAGTATTCATGAGACAAAGTCAGGTGGATCTCTGTGAGTTCAAGGCCAGCCTGGTCTACATAGCGAGTTCCAGGCCAGCTAGAGCAGAGTTACATAGTGAAACCCTTTCTGTCTCTCTGTCTCTGCCTCTCTGTCTCTCTCTGTCTCTCTCTCACACACACTATACATCATATACACATACACATACACATATACATACACATGTTCCTCATTTCTGTGGAGAGTTCAGGTACTCCTGTACCCACGAGTATCTGGATCCATTGATATTCAATTCTCTTTTATAAACTTGTACTGTGTTTACATAGAACCTTCCTAGCTCTCTTCCATGTGTCATTGCCTCTGGACTGCTCCTTGTCTACTGTGACGTAAATATCGATAGGTAAGCAGTCATTAAACTGTATTGCTTAGGAAATAATGACAAGGGGAAAAGGATACTTTTTTTGGTAACATGTATGTGACTTTTCACATTTTTATGGCAAAACACTTAACAAAGTAACTTAACAAAGTGTTTATTTTGGCTCATGGTTTCAGGTACAATCTATTTTGGAGACTAAGGATGGCAGGAGCGTGAGGCAGCTGGTCACACGCTATCGCAGTCAGGACGCAGAGCAAGATGCATGCTGGTGCTCAGCTTGCTTTCCGCCGCAGCCCACGGCATGGTGCTGTCACCACCCACTCTCAGGGTGGCTCTTCTCACCTCAACCATCCTAACCTAGGTAATCCCTCGCAGGCACTTGGTCTTAAAGTCCATCAAGCTGACGATCAAGATTAGCCAGCACGTAGCATGCTGGCACACACGCATGCTTGTGTGTGTTCAGTAGGATATTTTTTACAAAATACTTTGCATCTGTGTTTTGTTGGCTCCCAGGGATACAGACCACTGACTGTACTCAGAGTTTATCCGTCTGCATGTATGTTTTAAAGAGTTGGAAGGGAGAACACAGGTGCATGAGAGCAGTGTTTTGGGAACAAACTGGAGACATGTCTAAACCCTATAGATGATGAAGAGGAGGAAGCAGAGGAAGAAGGAGGGGACCAGGGGCAGGGAATCAGTTTACAAGCACCTGACTTTCAGTGGTCATCGGCACTATTTACTGTTTTACACTGAGAATATATTCCTATGTGGCTTTGAAATGACAGCCATTTAAGGCGGTGTACTGGCTGGTTTTGTGTGTCAACTTGACACAAGCTGGAGTTATCACAGAGAAAGCAGCCTCGCTTGAGGAAATGACTCCATGAGATCCAGCTGTAAGGCATTTTCTCAATTAGTGATCAAGGGTGGGAGGGTCCCTTGTAGGTGGTACCATCTCTGGGCTGGTAGTCTTGGGTCCTATAAGAAAGCAAGCTGAGCAAGCCAGGAGAAGCAAGCCAGTAAGAAACATCCCTCCTCTGACTCTGCATCAGCTCCTGCCCCCAAGTTCCTGCCCTCTATGAATTCCTGTCCTGACCTCCTTTGGTGATGAACAGCAATGTGGATGTGTAAGCTAAATAAATCCTTTCCTTCCCAACTTGCTTCTTGGTCATGATATTTGTACAGGAATAGAAACCCTGACAAAGACAGGCAGTGAAGGTCATGAGCTAAGCTCAGGCAAGGGGCTTTAAATGAGACAAAAAAGATTTTATGGAGGGAGTGGTGTGATGGACATGGAGTAGAGGTGCTGTGGTAGATCAGGGTGAAGGTCTTCCTGGAGAAATGATGAATGGGAGTGTAAGCAGAGGCTGATTTAAGCTAGATTTGATTTTTTTCATTTCCACCTCTACTGGCCAAACAAGTATCTACCCAAGGGTCTGAGCCTGCCCCCCGACCCCCGGTGCCGAGCCCCACAGACAGGAATGAGGTCACCCAGAGGCTGCTGGGAAATGGCTAAGGCAGGACCAGCCTGATGCCCTGTTTCTGAACGCAGTGAGTTGGAGGAGGAAGAAGGGCAGGGTGAGAGCATCCTCACCCAGCTCTGATCTGCTGCTGGGCCCAGGCTTGGGGACTGAGATGATATTATAATCTGCTAATTAAGCCAACTGTCTGAAAAGCAGGATTTTTTTTTTCCTGATGTAGTCATCAGAAAGAGCACATAATGAGCTCAAAACAAAAAAGCTTTATTTTTTCATTCACGCCTTAATCATCGTTTGAAGCACCGCCGCTGCTTGGTGTAATTACAGGCTCTTGCTACTGACTAAGGCTGCTTTCCAGGGGACTTGGAAGCCACTTCCCTGCTCAGCCAGAAAGCTGGCCCAGCTCTGTGAGAGGCTTTCTGAACGAGGAATACCTCCCTTACAGCCTAGGTTTACCTGGATGGCTTTGATCACTTGCCAATGTGCAGGTGTGAATAACCCAACTTCATCCCGATAGTCCCCACTTTCCAGCTCCAGTGGCCTGGCTTAGCTGTGTGTCTTTCTCCAGTGCCTCTCCTTACCCAAGTATCTTTCCCTTATAGCCACCATGTTCCTTCCAAGTAAATTTCTTGTGTTCAAATCCTCTCAAACTCTGACCATCTGTGTAACTGCTCTTTGACCCTTTGAGACAACCTACAATCCTCTGCTCAGTACTCAGCCTTCAGGGCCTGGATTTAGGTTGCCTCACTGGGTTCCATGTTCTTTGAGACTTTGGGAGTCTTAACAGGTAGAGAAACAGGGAGTCAGAGGCCTTCTTGCTGTGTATCAACTATAACATGTTCTGATTTAATCTGTGGCTTTATTTTTAAAAAGGATTCTGCTACCATGCTGCTGGGACTGAGTGGGCCCTAAACTAACTGCCCTCAAGTGGGATTCTAGTTACAATGAACTGTGTTCCTTGGGATTCTGGACTGCACCATGGCCTCTCCGGAAAGCCTCATGGAAGATGTCTACGGGCTTTGTCCTTTGGCCCCAATCAGCACAAAAGCTGCTTCCATATCCTGCTGCCTGAGTGAGGAATTCATTACTATATTTATGACCTCTAATGAGGTCTACATTTTGTCTGCTTCCTGTCGTATTCCTGGTTAACTGTGGTGTCTGTCATTCCCACCATTTTACCTTGCCTATGCTCATGGGGCCAGACAACCAGGGCCTCTGACACTGTGAGCCAGGACAAACCTTCTCCCCTTTGAGTCACTCTCCCACCCAGTATTTTGTCACAACAAAAAAGACCTAACTATAGGATGTTGATGGACACGAGGGTGTTGATGGACATGAGGGTGTTGATGGACACGAGGGTGTTGATGAACATGAAGGGTGTTGATGGACATGAGGGTGTTGATGGACACAAGGGTATTGATGGACACGAGGGTGTTGATGGACATGAAGGCAGATGGGTCTCAGGTCTCTCTGAGGTCATGGAGCACTGCTTTCCCGATCATGGTTTTATCTTTTGCTAAGAAACCAAGTGGAGTGATAACCCAAGGCAGAGTTTCCATCCCCAGCCTCACCCTTGCCCGGAAGCCCTGAGATAAGCCTGCTTCTTATCACACCTTTAAAGCCCTGTCTCCCAAGCCAGAGGCAACAGCTGTTCACAGATAGTGATTGGTCTGAGCAATGATTTTTCTTAGGAAGTACCAAAGTACCCTGTCTCGAAAAACCAAAAAAAAAAAAAAAAAAGGAAGTACCAAAGTACTCACAATTTACTCTTAGCCAGGCTTCAGCCACAAATCACGAGTCTGGAGACCCAGCATAGGCTTCATTTACCCAAAGGCCTGTGGGAGCTGATTGTCTGTCTACCCAGGGAACGGTTTCTTCTGGGAGAATGGGCATTTATCATTGACACTACTCTGGACTATTTATTACAATTCCCATGCAGTCTGCACCCTGATACATGTCAGAATTAGAATGGAATCAAATTATCTCATCAAAACAACTAGAAGAAATAGTGCACTCCCAAGGTTCTGAGGCTGAGAGAGCACCATTCAAGAAAGGGAGGACCCTCACTCGTCTCCAGTTCTCTGTCCACTGACAGCTCTGGGTCTCACATTGGCTGGTTTGCATTTCAAGCTGTAACAAAAGCATCTGGGAAATTAAGCTCAGTTGGTAAAGCTGTTGTTCAAGTCTGAGGATCCCAAGTCATATGCTCAGAAGCCACGTTTAAAAGTTGGACTTGGTAGTGTGTATGCTTCTAATTGCAGCCCTGGGGAGGTGGAGACAAGTAGATCCCTGGGGCTTTCTGGCCAGCCAGTCTTTGCAAACTGGTGAGCTCCTGGTCAGTGACAACACCCTGTCTTCAAAGCAGAGGTGTATGGCATTTGAGGTTGATCTCCAGCCCCTCTGTACACATACACAAGTACCTACATGCAGGCACACACAGGCACACATGCACACACACAGGTTTGCACAAATACATACATGTGCACACATGCATGCATACACAGGCTTCTATCCCTGCATGCATACACACAAACATGCACATGCATAGGCTTGCATGTATGTATACACACACACAGAGTCTTGCATACATGCACATACACATACAAACACACACAGAGACTTGGATGCACACACACACAGGTTTGGATACACACACAGAGGCTTACATGTACATACACATACAAGCACAAGCACACACACAGGCTTACATGTGTGCATGCACTCACACACAGCACACATTGAATGCATCTTTCCTTAAAGTAATTTCTCTGCAAGGCCATAAAACATGTTTACCAATCTAAGGTAATTCTGCCTCTTCTCATTTGAGTCTTTTTTATATAAACAGTCAATTAATTACACGTTTTTCTTTGGTCTCAATGATAACTCCCAAGGAGACTTGCTGCCCTCCCTCTTTCCCTCCCTCTCATCAGTGCTGAAGGAAGCACACACTTTATACTTTTATGATATGGCAATGAGGAAGGGCTGGGCCCTGCCAGCCTCTCAGAGCTGCTCCCAGCGCCCTCCCCCCCCCCCACCCCCACTTTGCTGCTTTCCCAGTACTGAGTCTGTTGACTAAGCTATGGCTGCCACTGCCTGCTGTGAGAGCAGGGGCTGCGGTGGTGTTCCTGATGTGGGCTATGTCCTTACGGCTGTCCCTGATCAGAAAGCCTCTGGGTTAGAGGTGTTGTGGTTTTTATCTGAAATGCATCTGTGTTCTGTGGAGACAATGACTTATGAGAAACATTTAGTTTCAAATAGATGACTTTATTAAGAACAAGAAAGCAGATAGACACCACCATCAAACTGGGCACTTACAATATCCAGCACGAAGAGCTGGGAAAGGTGACATCTGGGGCTGGGGACATGGATCAACTGGAAAAGTGTTTGCTGTGCAGGCAAGGGGACCTGTGTAATGAGCTGTTTCCCTCCTGGCCCTAAGTTTCCCAGAATAACAATTCAGGCTCAAAATATATTTACAAATAGCTAGGCCATATAGCTAGGCTCTTTCCCTGACTACCTAATAATTTAAAATAACCCATTTATACTAATCTACACTCTGCCACATGGCTGGTTACCTCTGCTCAAGTACCATGTGTCACATCTTCCTGAGCGACTCTTCCCACGCCTCTCTCTATCCCAGAATCCTTTATGTCTGGATGTTCTACCTTCTACTCTATCCTTTCCTGTAATCTATAGTTTATTTTTTAATTGACTGGTGATGCTTCCATACAATACATAAGATATTCTCTCTACAATTCTCCCTTTTAGTCCAAGAAAAACCTCTTTTCCTTACAAAAATAAACTATATACAATAATAACAATTATGAAAACTATTAGGTAAGATTTATGTTCATAACGTCCAGTCTATATGTATTTGGAAACCTAGGAGAAAGTTTTCTATTATCTACCCTATCTTAATGAGTATAGAGTTCTGTACCTAAATACAGAACTCTGTCCTAACTTGAATTACTAACCTAGACATCTTCTTAGACCTAAAACATATTCTTAAATTCTAAACAACTTAAGCTTAATTGTGAGGCTATAACTATCTAGTCTTCAACCCCATCAGAGACTTGAGAAGGAATAAATATTATCTGAGTATGTAGGACTTGCCGGCAAGCAGCTTCCAAAACTACAGAAACTACATAGTTGGCTGCCTGAACAGTCCCCAGAATTCTTCTAAGTTGTAAGAGCATCATCTTCAACTTTCTGGCCCAGAATATCTGACAGACCTTTTGTGAAACAGGGGCTATGAAGGCCTCCTATACCTAGTTTCCTCCTGGATAAAGACCATTTAATAACTTGTAAGTAACCCCCTTTTAAGGACAAGCATCCATCAACCATAGAACAACCAAAGAAAAGAAAAGAAAAGAAAAGAAAAGAAAAGAAAAGAAAAGAAAAGAAAAGAAAAGAAAAGAAAAGAAAGAGAAGCCTGTGGTGGTTTGAATATGCTTGGCCCAGGGAGTGGCGCTGATAGGAGGTGTAGCCTTGTTCAAGAAGGTGTGGCCTTGTTGGAGGAAGTGTGTCACTGTGTGGGTGGGCCTTGAGGTCCTATGCTCAGGCTCCACCCAGTACAGAAGAAAGCTTCCTCCTAGCCACCTGAAGGGACAGTCTTCTTCTGTTTGCCTTTGGATCAAGATGTAGAACTTCTCCAACACCATGCCTGCCTGGATGCTGCCATGCTTCCTACCATGATAATAATGGCCAGAACCTCTGAACCTGTAAGCCAGCCCAATTAAATGTTGTCCCTTATAAGAGTTGCCTTGGTCATAGTGTCTCTGGGCAGCAATAAAACCCAAACTAAGACACCTCATACCCCATATTTTGAGATTGGGGCATCATTCTCCTAAAATTGCTTCCTGCTGATTTTGGATGTAGTATTTCTCCTTAGTGGCCCAGGAAAATTGGGAAAATTGCTAAGTCTTAAGAAAGTCAGCTGCAAAAATACAAGCTTTAATGAAGTCTTGACTGGAACAGTCTGGAAGGTTGGACCAAGTGAGCTTCTTTACGCTTTTCCTGGAGGCCAGTTTTAATGAAACAGCATCTGAGGTTGTCCGAGGCTGGATAGAGCAGTATGTTGGAATAAATATGTTTTAGCATATCAGCATCCTGGAGGGTGACTCTTGTTAAGGCCACCTCCATTCATTGGCATCTTATCCTTTTGTTCTGTAAACATATATACTCTCAGAAGTAATATACATTACTGGAATTACATGTGTGAATGTGTAAGGTGAATAGGTCAGTTAAAGGTAACTCTTTGCTTTTGTTGGAGTAGGTAAAAGACATCTGTCTTACTTTATAAACCATTTTTCATTATATAACAAAACTGCAATATAAATCTCCATTTATGCCATATGAAAAGATGGCATGACAAGTCCTGAGGGCTCTGTCACCAACAAGATTTATTATCTATGCATTTATTTTATTACAAGATTCATTATCGAAGTTTCAGACGGTCTTATAGCTGTTCCCATGTAGAGGGATCGGCATATGCCTTACCCACCTTGTTGGTTTTCCTGATTTCTTTTTTTCTTGTCTGAATCTAAAATCTTCATACATTGCCCTCCTGTCAAATACAATTTCCAATACATGGAACACATTGCTTTTCTTTTCATTTGGAAAGAAATGCAAAATCTTCCCTCCAACCTAACGTATTTCCTTTCTTCCATTCTGAGGTTATTACACATATATGCTGATCTAATTCATCAGTTTTCTAAATTTCAGTGTATTTTAACAGCTATACTGTCTCTTTGACATTTAAAAAAATTAAATAATTCATTATTCAATCTATCTTTGAGAGATTGCATACCCCCCTCTGTTCTATTAGCATTTGCTTTAAAGTCCTGCTAGATCTCTCCGTAACTGCTTGTCCTGTAAGACTGTAAGATATATCAGTAACGTGTTCTATGTCATAATGACCAGAAAGTTGTTGCATTCATTCTCCTGGGTACATACGCTTGAGCCTCATCAGCTTTAATCTCCCATGGCATCTCCAAGATAACCATCCTCTCTAATGAGTGTGCAGCCTCAGAATTATCTTTTTCCAAACTCAAAGCAAAACCCCATTGGAATTCTGAAGGGGCATCAACTGTATGATGCATCAATGTGTGTACAAACGTTATTTCTCCAAACTCTACAAAATGAAACAGAGAACCTATTAAATGGCATTGCTCTAAGTTAATATCAATAAGCACAACCTGGATTCTAAACTCAATATATTGTATCTATATGGGATGCTGCTAAAATTCCTCATGTCTGTGTGGAATTTTCTTATCTGGAACTATCTCTTTTGAGGTTCTTGTTAAATTCCAGATCGGATTCCTCTGAGAGTTCCCTATTTTGATTCAAAGACTCTTTCAACCTCTGTTCTATGACCTCTAATCTAAAATCTAATTTTCCAGTCTCTTCTTAGTCTCTGAGTTTGCCTTATTCTGATCTCTCCTAGAGAGGAAATACAAAATTATAATTGCTAATGAAAATACAACCATTCATATGCTGATAAGAGAAGCAAGGCCATATAGAATCCGGGAGCATTGTGTCATTCTGTTTTCCTCCATTTCCAACACAGAAAGTAATTTTTTTTTTCAATCTCCAATTCCCTCTCCAAGGACTTCACTTTCCTATTTTCAAACTGAATATTTCTTCCCATAAACTTTTATAGCCAGATTTCCTTCTCTTTTATTGTTTTCCAAACTCAAAAGCTTGTGGCTTTCAGTTTGTACCTCATGCTGCCATTAACCTAGCCCCAGCCATTCTCTGCTGAGTTTTGAAGGCCCAGCCTCCCACCATGAACAACCATACAGGAAGGGGCAGTCCTTTGTCAGCTTTTCAGTGGTATCTGCTAGCAGCCCATGGCAGTGCCTGGCCCAGGGAACTGAAGTTCCCTCCCCACCTTGCTGGAGTGCTTGGATTTGCCTGCTGCAAAGCACCAGTCTCTGCATTAACTGTCCATAGGCCCCTGTTCTTCCCAGTGGCAGCCTCACAATAAGTAAGGCTCCCTTAACAAATAAACAAACAAAAAAAGCTGAGTTCCCCACTGCCTCTCTGTGGTTTCCTGCTCTCTGTAACTCTTTGGCTGTTAAAACCTCCTTCCCAGCTGCGTTCCTAAGCTCATTACAGGCCACGGTTATTCTGGGTTGCTTTTTGCTTTGGGGCATGCCTGAGGCTCTGATCTTCGTTCCTCTCTTTTAAACAGACCAGACCTCTTGTCCTGCAAGCGAATTGTGCCAGGCTCCAGTTCCCCATTCTATCTGCCATTTACCACCCTCTGCTCAAATGCTTGGCTCACCACCATGGTGGTTCTTAAAGGGGTCTGTGGCTGGCTTTTTGGTCTGGCTCCTGTGTCCGAACTTCTGGCTAAAGCCTGAATCTAGTGTCCTAATCTAAGATTGCATGCCCTGTGTTGGGCGCCATTTGTAACAGGCTGTTTTCCTTGCCCCAAGTTCTCTGGAATAACAACTCAGATTCAAAATATATTTACAAATACCTAGGCCATATAGCTAGGCTCTTTCCCTGCTTAGCTAATAATTTAAAGTAACCCATTTATACTAATCTACATTCTGCCACATGGCTGGTTACCTCTGCTCAGGTACCAAGTTGTCCTCCTCACATCTCCCCTGGTGGCTCTCCCCATGCCTCTCTCTATCCCAGAATCCTTTCTGCCTTCTGGATCTTCCACCTTCTATTCTGCCCTTTCCTATAGGCCATAGGTTTGTTTTGTTTTGTTTTGTTTTGTTTTGTTTTTAACTGACAGGTGTTGCATCCAAACAGCACACAAGACATTCTCTCTACAGACCTGAGTTCTATTCTCAGGACCTGCAAAAGAGCTAGTGGTGGTGGTGGTCACCAATAATCCAAGAATATCCTGGAGGCTTGCGAGTTAGCTAGTGCAGCCTATTCAGTGAGCTGAAGATTCAGACAGAGACCCTGCCTCACGGTGTAAGATGAAGGGCGACAGGGAGATGCTGGACATTGAACTCTTGACCCCACTTGAATGTACACAGTTCACAGGGAGCCTCAGAATTTTCCCTGTACCCTGAAGCCGGGGACATACTCAGACTGCCTCAATTCCTAGAGTAGAGTGGGAGTTGGTCATCTAATTGGGCAGTCTTATCTGCTGATCAAGCTGTGAAGTCCCTGGAAAACTCTCTTGGTTACTCCAGTACAGCATCAACTGTGCCTGCCCTTAATGCACAGTACATGATTCCATTCAGTGAATGAGGCTGCTAGGTAGTTCTGCCCCAGATGCCCCTCAGTTGCCTCCCCAGCTGCCCCTCAGCTGCCTCCCCAGCTGCCCCTCAGCTGCCCCTCAGCTGCCTCCCCAGCTGCCCCTCAGCTGCCTCCCAGCTGCCCCTCAGCTGCCTCCCCAGCTGCCTCCCAGCTGCCCCTCAGCTGCCTCCCAGCTGCCCCTCAGCTGCCTCCCCAGCTGCCTCCCCAGCTGCCCCTCAGCTGCCCCTCAGCTGCCCCTCAGCTGCCTCCCCAGCTGCCTCCCAGCTGCCCCTCAGCTGCCTCCCCAGCTGCCCCTCAGCTGCCTCCCCAGCTGCCTCCCAGCTGCCCCTCAGCTGCCTCTCAGTTGCCCCTCAGCTGCCTCCCAGCTGCCCCTCAGCTGCCTCCCCAGCTGCCTCCCAGCTGCCCCTCAGCTGCCTCCCAGCTGCATTGCAAGGGGCATTTACTAACAAGCTCTTCTGATCCTGCAGGTTTTGCATCTCAGTACTTAGAATTGCCTTTAAGCTGTTGACACAAACAAAACCCAATAGAATGACCACCCTGGAGGAATTTTGAAATCAGGGCTCCGGCTCAAATTTGTCACAGTTATTTTCCACCTAGCCTGAGAACTACAGGACAGCTCAGAATCCCACTTACACATAGCTAGTAAACAACTTCCAATTAGGGAGTAAAGGACGGTCCCAGGCCCTGATTCAGTGGGCAGAAGGGTGTAAACAAGGCTATCACCCACAGCTGGGGAAGGAGTGTCTTCTCCTCCGCCATGAGCTGACGCTGAGCCAGAGAAGGGGTGGGAGACAACACACATGGAAATGAGATCCTGATGAACAAGATAGCCACATATACTAACTAATTCATAATACTAGATCATTATTGAGAAATTTGAGGTACGATAATGGCATTATGATTATGCTCAAAGAATGACACATACTTTGTGACTTATGGAGTCATAATTGTCCTGGAATTTTCTGTAAAATAAGAAATGGATGTGGGTGATGGTGAGGAAGACTTCTAACATTGCTTTCTCTTCTTTTGTAAATGCTAGGAATTTTCCATAGTGGAGCATTAAGTAGAACAATAAAATATCCATAAACTATCTCAGCTAGCTGGCTGCTGTGGCTCCTTCTGTTCTTTTAGTCAGCTTCAAAATGTTATCACATGGGTCAGGAAGGCTATCAATCTCGTCTCCCCAAAACAGAGAGGCGCCACTAAGGAACGCTTATGAGGTGACTCCTGCAGATCGTGTGGCGTGATGAGGGGCTAATGGAGACTTCAGGAGACCCAACATCTCCAAATGTAGCCCCATTCTGGGGTTGGAAATTTCAAGCATTTAACCCTCCTGTGGATATTCAGGTTATGGGCATGGCTTGTGTCCATGGTCCAGAGTGGTCTCGTGAGAGTACCCAATTCTCAGTACCCAATGAGAATTTGATTGATCCGAAGATTGATTGGCTAATCAGCTGATGGTCCCCAGCTAGTTATTGAGAGGCTTGCTTGAGACCCACAAATAGTCTGATGCTCGGCAAGTTCTCTAGAAGCCCATCTCTTCCCTGTGACATGCCCCTACACACACACACACACACACACACACACACACCGGAAAGGCAGATCTGTCAAGAATTTGAGGCTATCTTGGACTACAAAATGAGTGTGTTTGATGCCAGCTGGGGCTACAGAATAAAACAAACCAGAGTTAAGGATATACTTAGTTGGTGGTGTGCTTTCCTGGCATGCATGAAGCCCGAGGTTCAATCTCCAGCACTGAGTGAAACTGGTTGAGGGAGCTCGCAGCTATAAACTTGGCACTCAGAAGTTGGGGGTAGGAGGGTCAAAAGTTCAAAGTCTTCTCAGCTCCACAGTGAAAGAAAATGAGGGCATGACCGCTCAAAGTCAAGGCTGAGGAGAAGGGTTTAATTGTGGATATGAAGGAACACAGCCAGAGGCATCTAGAAGGGTCTAGACTGAATCGAGCCATTAGAGGAGGGGGAGAAGGGAGGGCAGAGCAAGAGAGAAAGAGAGGAGAGAGGGAAGAGAACCAGGAGGGCAAAGGGACCAATACTAGCCAACCAGGAACCAAGGGAGTACACAGCTGAACTGGCAGATTTATATATGAAAGAGCGACTGGGGAAAGGGCAGCCCAACTCTGAGTTGGAGAGGTTTAGTGGAGGCGAGAGGAGCCACAGGTACTGAGAGAGACATGATTTTTTTGTTTTTGTTTTTGAGATATCCCAGCAAGAGAACACAAGGCCCTCGATCGAGGAAGGAACATCAGGACTTTGTCCCAGAGATCACAAAGGAAGGACCAGGCTGCCAGGAGTCTCAGATATGTACCTTGACTCCATCCCAAAGAATCCAGGAACCCTCGCTCCAGAGAAGTCTGGGAGGTATAATGTGTGGCTGTAACACAGGAAGGAAAGCTGAGGGGCAATATCGGGACAGAGGAGAGCTGTGTCTGTCTAACTGCCTGTATGCTCCTATGAAGGCTTTTCTCAGCCCTCCAAGTGAAACATCCAGAAGGAAAGGTAACAATGAACTCAAGTAAGAAAATATTACAAGCGTAACAGTGGAATCAAGTAAACACGTACTACAAATGTCGCTCTGCTTTTGATATTTATTTGACATTTCATATTTGATTTTTAAAATTTTCCTCTGTGTGTGTATGTTGATGTGTGTATATGTGTAGGTGTGTGTGTGTTTCTATGATGGTATATGTTTGTATGCATGCAGGTCCATGTGTGTATACGTTGATGTGTGTTTATAGGTATGTAGGTGCATGTGTGTGTGTGTATGCGTGTGTGTGTGTGTGTGTGTGTGTGCAAGCCGGAGGACGGTTTTGGTTGTTTCTCCAGCACTATCCTTACTTTCTTGGGACAGTGTCTGTCATGGACCTGAAGCTCCCCCGAGTAGGCAAGCTCAGCTGGGCGGCAGGGACTCCAGAGATCCACTGGCTTGTCTCTACCTCTCCAATGCTGGGATTGCAAGTGTTTACATAGGTTCTGGGCATTTACTTGAGACCTCACGCTTGCATAGTAAACACAATCCTGGGGGAGCCATCTCCCCAGCTTTCACATTTGAGCCTTAGCATCAATGACACTATTGCCACCTAGTCAACAATGTGTTTTATCTATAAACAATTGTGGACATTTTGCTTTGAAATTGTTTAGGAAAATTGATTTTCCAGAAGAGAACAAAACCATCAATGGTGGTTTTCTGTACCCCTAGAAAGCCATGGTGTCCCACCTGGTCTACTTTGAGATGCACGGATTGAAGCTGGAATGACAGAGCTGGTAGAATGAGGGACTGACAGATGTCACCAGGGACTGAGTCAAGACTTCTTAGCTGTAAAGGTTTCCTCTCTTACCTTCAGGGTCACAGCAGGCAGGAGGAGCCCATGTGTGGCAGGGGATGCCTGGGTATCGGCCCTTCTCAGAGGAGCACAGAGAGGCTGAGCAGTGAGCAGCTCTGTCATCTCTAGTGGTTTTCACACTATCTATCATGCAGCGCCTTGTTGTACAGATTCACTCTCTTTCCAAAGCAATGAAAGTTTTCCTTTGTAATTGCCAAGCTTCTACATGCAAAGTGTTTAGTATTCTTTGGGAAAGCTTGGTGAAAGACATCTTTGATAAAGTGGCAATTACTAGGCACTCAGCTTGTGCCTCGGGATCATTTATCATCTTACAATCAATGGGATTGATTTCATCTCTGAGCATTGTGACTCAGAGTGTTCCCGAGGCCACAGTTGCATTACCAAGTGTGACCAAGTTATTACTGTGAGAGGTGACAGATGGAATCTTGACAAGAATGGGGTTCAAGAACATCATGATCCCTGGATTCTTTCTGACCAGCCTCAAGACTAATGGAAAACAGCTCAAACCCCAAATTTACAGTAGTGTCTGTATCTCTCTTCTTGGAACTTAAGAACAGCCTTATTGACATTCTAATGGCCCAGGCACACTTTATAGAAAGTGTGTATCTTCAGTTAGGACGACCAAGTATACTTTCTTGTCCCCACAAAACCTCTAGAAAGTGAGAAAAGTAAATCTTAAGCAAATCCATTGAAGTTCTGAGAAATACCCAAAAGTCAGAAAGCAAATGGGATCAGGATGAGAATGCTAAAGCCCAGATCATGTGAGAGAGGGCCCTCAGAGAGGATGGTGCACAGTTAGAGGAACTCCATGTTTGAAGAAGCAGCTCTGGATGGGACATGACAAAGAGAACATCCTTCCTTCTTATGCTAGGAGGGTGACGGTGCAGGGATGTGGATGCTAAGAAACACGAGTGTCCTTTGCAGTTGATGATCCAGTAACAAGTTGTGACCCATACTACCACAGACATGGAAATTCCTCACTACACAACCTCATCAACAATTATGGGCTATGGTAAGGCAGACAGGCTTTCAGAACAAACTCAAATAAAACATGAACACTAAATCTCAATTTACAAAATATCTGGGAAAAATCTAGATTTTATGAATAATACTTGTAAAACAGAGGAACAAACATCTAAGGAAGCCCAGACAACCAAACTGAATGTCACATGAAGATTGGAGAACTGGGGGCTGGAGAGGTGACTCAGTGGTTAAGAGTACTGACTGCTCTTCCAGGGGCCTGGGGTTCAATTCCCAGCAACCATATAGCAGCTCAGAACTTTCTATAACTCCAGTTCCAGGGCATCCGACTCCTTCACACAGACATACATGCAGTCAAAACACCAATGTATATATATTTTTTAAATTTTGAAACATTTGTATGAGCCCATAGGCTCATATGTTTGAATGTTTGGTCTCTAGTTAGAGGAACTCTTTGAAAAGGATTAACAAGAGTAGCTTGGTTGTAGTAGGTGTGTTACTGGGGGTAGGCTGTAAGGGTTCAGAAGCTCATTCCAAGCTCAGTGTCTCTCCCAGTCTACAACTTGTGGATGAGGTGTTCACTCTCAGCTACTTCTCCAGCAACATGCCTGACTTCTGTCACACTCCCTGCCATGATGATGATCCACTGATCCACTGTAACTGTAAACAAGCCTCCAATTAAATGCTTTGCCTTGGCCATGGTGTTTCATGACAACCACAGAACAGTAACTAAGACAAAAATCGGTACCAGGAGTGGGGTGTTACTGTGACAGGCCTGACTATTCTACTTGTGGGTGGAATGTAGACACTAGGACTTTGTATTTAGGGAGTATTTGAATGTTATAAGTGGAACTTAATGGGCTATCCTAGTAGGAGCCTGGAAGATAGTAATGCTGAGAGTAATGTGGACTGTGCAGGCTGCTCAGCTCACAGGGTTTCAGAAGGAAATATTATTAATATTAGCAGCTGGACTGCAGACCATTCTTGTAATATTTTGGCAAAGAATCTGGCTGCTTTTTGCTATTCTCCTAAAAATCTTCCTGAGGCTAAATTGAAGAGTTTTGAACTAATAATTGCCAGAGATTTCAAGACAGCCTTGTATTGATTGTGTCACATGGTTATTAGTGATCATTCTTACACAGACCTATAATGAAAAGAAGCAAATGGGGCAAAAGAAATATAAAATGCAGTCTGAGGAGAAAAGAAATTCCAGGAAATATAATGTAGCCAAGACTTGTGCTCAAGGAAAGGAGAAGTTTACAGAAAAGTCTGATGATGCAAAATGAGATAAAGGGGAAGTAACCCCAGAGCAAGGCCATACTTGCCAAGGCCTGAGAGATTTCTCAGGCTTAAACAATAGTGGAAAGCTTATTGTAAATATAACTCAGAGGCAGGGGGAGCAGACGTTAGTCCAAGCAGGCAGAAGAACTTGGCAGCTTGAGCAACAGTGGTTCTAGATTTAGAGTCAAGAAGAATATAGGTAAGGAGATGTACAATCATCCTCCAAGGCTCAGGAAAGCCCCTGGGTCCAGGTAAGTATCAGATGAGCATCTACATGGAGGCCTGGAGAGGCCATTTTGTGAAGTTGTCAAGGTGAAGCCTGGATTGTGCTGTAGACCCCCAAGAAGTTAGAGATGCCAGAGTCATGGGATGGAGATTCCTAAGATGGTAGAGATGCCAGAGTCATGGATGCCTATCAAGGAGAGCAGCAGACCATCTGTGGAAACAAGTGAGAGAAGTGTACTTCAGTCAACTAAGCTAAAAGGAGTTGGAGATCTAAAGAGCAGTTTGACACCAGACACAGAGACACATTTTACCCCTTCCCTCCATTTTGGAATGGTAATGAATAGCCTGATCATTGTTGGTTGGAAGTATATAATTTGCTTTTTAAAAAATGATTCGTTTATTTGCCTGGATGTTTGTTTGTGTGAGTGCCGGGTCCCTTGGAGCTGTAGTTACAAACAGTTGTGAGCTGCCATGTGGGTGCTGGGACTTGAACCGGGGTCCTGTGGAAGAGCAGCAACTAGTACTCTTAACCACTGATCCATCTCTCCAGATTCATTTTTCTTTTTTAAGATTTTGTTTTTTATTTTTAATTCATGCGTGTATGTTTGGGGTGGGTGGGTGTTAATGCAATGCCCATAGAAGCCAGAAGAGGTTGTCAGATCATCCTAAAACTGGAGTTACCTGTGGTGTGAGCCAGCCCAAGTGAGTGCTGAGAACTGAACTTATATCCTCTGTAATAGCAGCTGTCAGTGGTCTTAACCACAGAGCTATCTCTTCAGATCATTGTAATTTGCTCTTTGATTTTACACAGGGTTACAGTTATGAGATTGACTTGAAGAAGAAGCTTTGAAGTATGGGCTTTTAAGCAGTGTTGAAACGGTTACAGACTACTGGGGACTTTTGAAGTTGGACTGAACGTGTTTTTTGCGTTGTGATATGGCTAGGAGCCTATGGTGGCCAGGGAGTAGAATGTGGTGATTTGAATGAGAATACTCCCCCTCCCCCAAGCTCATCTGTTTGACTGCTTGGTCACCAGTTAGTGGAACTGCTTGGGAAGGATTAGGAGGCGTGGCCCTATTGGAGTAGGTTTGGCCTTGTTAAAGGAGGCATGCCACCAGAAATGGGCTTTGAGGTTTCAAAAGCACACACACACACACACACACACGGAGGGAGGGGGAAGGAGGGAGAGGGAGAGGGAGAGGAAGAGGAAGAGGAAGAGAGGGAGAGAGGGAGAGAGAATACAACCAAGTGTTTAGCAGAAGAGAAACATGGCTAAAGGGCAGATCATTGAGGTAGGAAATTATGCAAGAGAGTCTATCATCATATAGGGCAAACCGAGCAAGAGATGAACATGAAAGAGAAATTGAGATGTGAATTGTGATATCAGTGGGTCATCATCATTAATGTGAGCTCTGGCTCGTGGCATTACAGCCACAGAGAGTATGGACAGACAGCCGAGTCAGCTCTCACTCAGTGCATAGCAAAACAGAAACCTTGCTGCATCTAAACCTTGAGTAAACTAGTCTACAGGAGGGATTTAGACTAAAGCCGTCTAAATGCTGAGTAAAGATGGGGGAATCGCCTAACGGACATTTCTGGTAGGAGGACAGAAGACCGCCACACTGAGAAGACTGTTTTAGTTTCTGTTCAGTTGCTCTGATAAAACAGGCTTATTCCACTTACAGGTCTAGGTCACAGTCCGTCATGGAAAGAAGCCAGGGCAGGAACTTGAAGGAAGGCCTACACGCTATTCTACACAGCATTACCTCTGGCCAGAAACCTCATAAGCCAAAGAATCATGCAACCACCAGGTTAGATGGACTGGTAGTAACCAGTCATCTGTTTTCTGACTGGCTCAAGGAAGCTCACACCCAGTTATCTTTCTTATACATCCCTGGACCTCCTGCCCAGGGAATGGTGCTGCCCACAGTGGGCTGAATTCTCTCCAACAGAAATTAACAGTCATGACAATCTTCCACAGATATGTCCACAGGCCAGTTTTGATCTTGGGATTTCATCTGAGACTCATCTACTGACCAATTTCTAGGTTGTATCAAATTGGCAATTTAAGATAGAAGGGACAGAATATGCATATTAAAGATTGCACTCATGTAGGTTCAAGTAGCAGCCAGCACTCTGCTGGAAGCTGAACTAGAGGCCATTTATGTTACTTGTTGTCAAAGAACTTGTCAACATTTTCCCTGTGTCCTGGAAATTTGAGTGAAGCTGAGTTTTAAAAAATGGGATAATTGCAGGTCGTGGTGGCGCACGCCTTTAATCCCAGCACTCGGGAGGCAGAGGCAGGCGGATTTCTGAGTTCGAGGCCAGCCTGGTCTACAAAGTGAGTTCCAGGACAGCCAGGGCTATACAGAGAAACCCTGTCTCGAAAAACCAAAAAAAAAAAAAAAAAAAATGGGATAATTAATTTGGCAGAGCAGCGTTCACGACATTGGGGATGTGGCATGGTTATTCCTCGGCTGCTTTTATCTTGCCTTACAGTGAGACTTGGAACTAAAGAGCAGAGCAGAAGGATTTGAAAAACACCCAGTCGGGCTAAGGAGAGGAATGAGTTAAAGCTTGTATACATTGTGTGTGGTCATCAAAGAGATTGAAGCCATTAAAATGAGGCCTGGCGCTTTCCATGGAGGCAATAGGAAAGGAATCAGCCCCATCTGCTGTAGGCTCCTGAGTGTAATAAGAAGTTCATTGTAGCCCAGGCTGGCCTTGAACTCATGATCCTCCTGCCTCAGTCTCCTGAGTGCTAGGATTACAGATGTGTACCACTGCATCTGCCGCCACCGAATGTTTCTTGTTAGCTGAAGGATGATTCCTGTCGTAGGAGAAATTGCCTGCTCTGACAGACAGGAACAGTCTGAGCTCCCTGAAGGGCAGATCATGAAGCCCTCACAGGGGGATGAGAGAACTTGGCCTCACTGAAGAGGAAGCCACAAGAAAGTGTTAGATGGAAGGGTTGAATTTGACACTAGTACAATTTCTAGGGCAATGGCCAATGGATGTCATTGGGAAAGCGTTTCAAATACAGCGGTGGCCCAGTCCAGAGGCTGCCAACCAAACCAGCCCAGAGAAAAGCAATTCCAGCCATGTCACTGCATACTTCGTTGTTCACGTGGCTTAAAATGTATGGAGTCGGTAACGGAAGGCCTTTGTGTTACTTTCTGCTTCCCAAACCAACACTCTGGAGAGTGCTTGAGATCTCCAGCCTCCATACGTGTGGAGGGCATCTTCGAGCAAGCACACACAATTGCTTCCAGTCTGTCTTCTCTTCCTCTCTGTTTTCCTGAGCAGGGTGCTGGGGAGAGTCAAGCACAAAGCCTGGTCTAGTGGACAAAGAAAACGATGTTTACGCTCATAAAAAATTCAGCCCTAATTATACCCCTGGAAGCCAGCAGGCATTGTGAGATCGTGTGCCCAGGGTGTTCATCTTGTTAATAGTTGCTGGCCATGGGTACTTATTTTCCTTGCCATTCATAAAGCCTTTGTGATGGGCAGAAACTGCTTGCGTCAGTCCACGAAATTATAAGATAGAAAGAACATTATGGTAATACTTTGGGAATATTTTTATTTAGCATTTGGTCATAAGAATGTCTTTCCTCTCGTTAGCGATGTATCCTAGCAGATAAATGAAGCAGTGATCGTAGCAGGGCCCTTAGAATTGTGTGACCCAGCGCTGGAGAAACAGCTTGATCCAAAACCAAGTGTTAGCAGGGCCAAGCTCCTTTAAAGACTCCAGGGCACAGAATCCTTCTTTGCTTCTTAAGGCTCTGGTGCTTCCCAGAGTTTGCTGGCTGCTACTGAGACACTCACTTCCAGTTCTCATGTGTACTGTCCCCCACACAGCCACCCCAGTCCCCTGCACCTCTGTGGTGTCATGTCCTCTCCTCTTCCTATACAGATGTCAATCGTTGGGAGGTTTGAACTTGAGACTTTTAGATAATTACATCTGCGAGTTGTGTTCCATCCTGAGGTGTCTGGTGTGCACTAGCTTTGAGGGACACTATCTAACCAGGAGGCAACTCCTGCCCCACACGTGCTCTTTGATATGTTGCATTTCCTCACAGATTGTCTGGAGTCTGGATTTCTGGTTTTTGTACATCCAGAGTTTTGGGTTTGTTTGGTTTGGTTTTGTTTGATTTCCGGACTCTTCGGTTTTCCTCACGGGCCACACAAAGCAGGCACTGAGTCTCTGAGGCACCACCTCACCTCCTGGATGCTGTTCATACTTCCCGTTCATCTGGTTCCTCTCCACAGTCACTGCTTCAGTTCATGCTCTCTTCCCCATGGTGGGCTCACAGCAGATTTCCTCACTTCCAACCTTTAGCAACTAGAATGTTCTCTGTACGTCTGACAAGTCTTTCTCCTGCGTACAAACTTCTGATGAACTGAATAACCACAAACCTCATCATGATCTATACTCCTCAACTCCAGCTTCCCAAAACAACAAAGGCTTCCCTGATCAGCCCAGGCTAGCCTTCCTTCCCCAGACTTCCCTGATCAGCCCAGGCTAGCCTTCCTTCACCAGACTTCCCTGATCAGCCCAGGGTAGCCTTCCTTCCCCAGACTTCCCTGATCAGCTCAGGCTAGCCTTTCTTCACCAGACTTCCCTGATCAGCCCAGGCTAGCCTTTCTTCCCTAGGACTCCAGCTTGTCATTATTGTGACTGTGCTATAACAGAAGAAAAGAAAGATAGGTTTGTGACTTATGTCAGAATTTATTGAATGACAATAAATTCGCAACCCATGTTGGTTTAGTTATATAGTCCTAATTTTCCTTAATAATGAACTATTGGCCATCACAGGTTCTAACCTTAATTATTTAATTCTAATTTTAGTTACTAGACTTGGCTCTCAGGTCAGACACTACATTTCATATTGTAATATGCTACCTACATAATATAGGTTGCTAAACTTATAGATGCAACTATTGCCATCTAGGAGTCTTGATTCTGGTAATTTTCTCTGTCAAAGAACAGAAATGTAGGAAAATGCCCAGTTGCAATAAGTAACAGTGGGGGAAATCTCAGACACAGCAGACAGAACAAACCAGTAAAGAAAGGCTTTTATTAGAAGTGAGGATGGACAGACCGACAGACAGACAGACAGACAGACAGACAGACACACACACACACACACACACACACACACACACACACACACGGAATGGACAGGTGGCTCGATGACAGAGCTATCAGTCTTCATTGTCCTCTAAATGGAGCCACATGTTGCCCTGAAAAATGAAGTGTAAAATGGGAGAGGGGCATAGTCTGGGCATCACAGTAACTGAACTGTTCAAGGGGTGACTTTTAGCATTTCATCTTTCCTGCTAACTAGTCTTCTACCCAGAGGAGACTGAGTGGCTTAAGGTTTGCGGGCAGGAGAGTAACAATGACTAGGGTCTCTGGGAGGGACAATATCAGAAACTGTCCCGATCATTACTCAAATGCCAGTCTACTGGGAAGGTTGGCATGAGCACCCTTCCCTGTGGATTAGCTGGGTCATAGCCTTGGCATGAGGGACTCTTCTCCCCACAGACCAGCTAACCAACTTAGACATGCAGACAGCGTCATCAGACCTCTGTTTGGAACAGGCAGGGGTGTCTTCTCTCCTAGCAGGTGGCAGGCCTCCATGTCCCAGAGGGCATTTCCAGGTCATGCCTGGTTCCCACAGGTGCATCTGGGGCTGCCTTTCCAACAAGACAAGCTTCCAGCGGTTTTCCACATGCAACAGCCACACCCTCTACAGAGTAGGGCCACAAAGAACAGCCGGGTGTAGCCATCTGGCAGGAGTGAAGATACTCTAAGGAGACACTTGTGTCCCTCCATTGGCTGTCAGACTACTGAAACAAAGGACCCCAAAGAAATTGGGATTTTCCTGGAATCTCATGCTAGGAGAAAGAAAAGTCAGAAATGCTAATGGCTGGTACCAACTGGAGGGGAATCCTGACCTGAATGAAGAAATTTCACACAGTTTGACCTGTAAGACACTTAGCAGGAAGGAGAAGAACTAAGACAATATGGTGGGCTGGATAGGAACCCCCCCTGACCAGGGCTTCTTAGCTATACACACCCCTGTTCCCTGTTTAAACCTAAACTGTGTCAGGATCCCTAAATGGTGGAGTCAGGATCCCTAAGGACTTAGAAGCAGCATCTCTGGACTTCTTAGCTTATCTTTCCCATGACTCAAACAAGCATTAGCTAAACCTCTCTTCTCAGCTTCACAGGAGTAATTCTCTTGCTATTTGGCCTTGAGGATGGGTTGTTGGGCTTCCAAGGTCCAGGCTCTGACACTAAAAACTTCAGAGAGAAAGTGGCTTGTAGAACACAGAGACCTGGGCGTCTGAAAGACCAGCAGAAGGGACCACGAATGAGCCTGATGCTGAGGCAGGGACTCAGATGCCAGCCTCGGGGAGCACTGCGACAGAAAGAGCACGGTGGTGTGAGGAACATGTGAGGCAGTGTTTGTAACATGCCAGGAAGGGGGAAAAGACTGACAGAAGAGCTGGGCTGGGCAGAGGTCAGGTCCTCAGTGTTTCTGCATCTGTCCCTGGGACTCATGGGGGTGAGCATTACCCAGCTGCCCCAATAAGGATGACCACAATGGCCGATCTTTTTCTGAGCAGAGCATAGCTACCCTTCCTGAGCACAGCAGGGAGGAGTCAGGCCTGTAGATCATGTCTGCAGTGACGACCTCCTACAGTGGAGGAGATCTTCAAGGGGAGGCCTGGACTGGCTTCCCACTGCCCCTAACAACACTACGTTGAGGATTTCCGGCTGTTCTGATTAAGGTCTTCAGTCCCCACGAGGGAGGCCAAGTTCCCCTTGCTTTGTAGCCTAGCTCCTCTTTCTTTCTTTTTCCTTAGCTGTCTCCCCTACTAACTCCAACTAGACAATACACCACAGGCAAATAAAATTCATTCTTGGGCACCACTATTCTGCTGGTCTATGGTGGTACCAAGGACCTTGACCAGTTGTGTGAAAAAGGGAAGACCTCCTGCCAGAAATCATCCTTAATGTGGAAAGTTACCTAGGCCACGCCCCAGCCCCTGCCTTGAGCTCTCCCATAGACTGCTTTGATCTGGAGGCCATATGACCTCATGCACTCTCTGAAGTGTTTCAGTTGACTGAAGTCTTTATTCTCTATTTCAGTGTACCCAAAATAACTTCCCTTTGATACCCGCTTCTCAGGAAAAGTAAAAAAGTCTAGAATGTAATTTGGGTTGTCTACCCCTAACGCATCTTTTGTGTCTAGTGGCAGTTGGATAGGGAAGGTCGAGGGACATGGGACAGTCAGAGCCAGCATCTTTCTATAACAGTGAATACTGTGAGATTTATTTTTTATATAGATATGGCCAAAGATAGCCTCAGACTCCCGTCCTCCTGTCTCTACCTCTCCAGTGCTAGGATTATAGGTCTGGGCTGCTGTGCCCAGCATGGTCTGACTTCTTTGAAGTAACGCAGACCCATCCTATTTAATGAGAATAAGGAGGGGTGTTCTTTTTCTTAGTTTCGTTCTGTGTGCTCCATGCTGAGAGTAGCAACCTGGAGTTTGAATTTACCGATTTGTTTACATTCCCTGGGGCCAATGGTGGGGTCCCTCCCTATCCACTGGCTTGGATAGGAATGGAGGACAGGTTGCTGTTGGCATTAGGGAGTACTTGGCAAGCTTTTGTATGCCACAATGATTGGCCCTTTTTTCTCTGTGCTCCAAGAACACAATCTACTCTGTACCCACCTCTACACTTTCCTCTCAGCAGACAGAACGCTTCTGAGCTGAGAGTCCTATTTATCCATTTCTGCACTTCCAGCCCTGAAAGACAGAAGCTGAATGAAGAGAGACCCAGTGAGTCACTTCCAGGGGCATTATGGACTCTCCACACCTCTCATGGGTGAACTGTACACCAAGGTGACCGAGGCCTGTGTACAAAAATGGGGTTGACACCAACCTGTGCAGCACAACAACATTAAAACAGCTGAATTCAATGCAGGAGCCAGAGCGAATCGAAAACCACTGATTCTCAGAGTGTAAAGCTACGGGCTGAGCTGCAGAATCAGCAGGGACTCACTGATGAAAATTTACAGTTGAAGCCTTTTCAAAGAAGTAAAAGCTGACGTTCTGTGAAGAGTGTAACCTGTCACCAGTCACTCTTCCTCCTATGACAAAATGCCTGACAAGAAGCAACCCCTGGGAAGATTTACTTCTGCTCATGGTCTGAGACGACACAGTCTGTCTTAGCCAGGGTTTCTATTCCTTCACAAAACATCATGACAAAGAAGCAAGCTGGGGAGGAAAGGTTTATTCGGCTTACACTTCCACATTGCTGCTCATCACCAAAGGAAGTCAGGACAGGAACTCACACAGGGCAGGAACTTGGAGGCAGGAGCTGATGCAGAAGCTGTGGAGGATGCTGTTTACTGGCCTGCTTCCCCTGGCTTGCTCAGCTTGCTCTCTTATAGAACCCAGGACTACCAGTCCAAGGATGGCACCACCCACAATGGGCCCCTCGACCCTTGATCGCTAATTGAGAAAATGATCTTATGGAGGCATTTCCTCAAGGGAGGCTCCTTTGTCTGTGATAACTCCAGCTTGTGTCAAGTTGATACACACAACCAGCCAGTACACAGTCCATCTGGGCAGGAAGGCTTGGTGGTTGGTTTCACTCCTCAGCCCCTTTCATCTTAGTGGGACAGAAGCAGAGAGGAATGCTGGCATTCATTTCTTTCTCTTTTTCCCTCTTTTATTCAGTTGAGGAGCCCAGCCCGTGCGGTGGTTCAGCTGACATTCAGCGTGGGTCTTCCTTCCTCAGTCAAACCCCTCTGGGAACACTCTCCCAGAAAAACCCAGAAGTGTGTCTCCCAGGTGACTCCAAATCAATCAAGCTGACAATGCAAGTTACCCATCAGGAGTCCCCCCTCCCTCCCCTTTGTCACCACCCAACATTAGCAAAGGAAGAAATCCTTTTGAAGTTTTGAGTAGGGGGTTGGGAAGTTACCTCAGGGGTTAAGAATGCTCCTGGCTCTTCCAGGGGACAAGTTTGGTTCCCAGCACCCACCATCTCCTGTAACTCAAGCTCCAGGGGAACTGATATTGTATTCTGGCTCCCTCAAGCACACACACGGCAAGCAGCCTATACGCGCGCAAGAGCGCGCGCGCGCGCGCACACACACACACACACACACACACACACACACACACACACGTACATCATCCCACACGCTGAGCCTGAAAGAGAAGGACTCAGAACAGCAGAGGATAACTTGTCTGTGGTTGTTGAGGACGAAGGACGGGATGCAGGAACTTGCCAATCAAATCTCTATTTCATGCACACTTGTCATTTAAAAAAAATTCATCAGTGCTAATAATACGAAACTCCTTAAATTTTAAAACCAATAACATAGCAGAACAGATGTGTTGTTAATTAGACATGGTAGTAATTAGCATTTCTATAATGGGGTCTCCAGAGAAGAGGTGGTAACGAATATGAATACGAGAGAGTAATAGAGTAATGAGCCCTTCCACTGAATTAATTGACACTCTGGGCTTCATCCTGCGAGCAGAGTGTGAGACGCGTCCACACAGTAACATCAGAGCCAACCTAAAAATGCCAGGACATCATGAAACAACGTGGCAGGACCCATATCTACTTCTTCAAAATGACGTGGTAGTTACTGCTGTGCCCCAGAAGTGCAGCCACGGGTCTTCGTGCCCAGCCCACAGACACTGTCGATATAAAGGCAGGTATTGAACGAGGAAGTGGGAACATTGTTAAGTGAACAGAGGCTAAGGATACATAAAACAGAATTCTGCTTCTCGTCTATAAGGTGATGTATTGACTTCAGGTATATTTATTTTTCATATCTGTATAAACAAAAAATATCTGATGCCAAACTGCAACTGTGATTCCTGCTGACAAAAGGACAGAGAAGATGGACAGGGAATTTCCACTCCAGACAAAAAGCAACCCACGCCCCAGAAGGAGAGCAGCTCAAAGCACAGAAGACACAGTCAATACATAGACCTCCACATCAGCACAACTAGACTCTTAGAAGATAATTAGCTAACATGTTGATTTAAGAGACAAGATGATTCTGCGGCTAATAGCATCTGCTCCCAGCCTGACAACCTGTGTTTAATACCTGGGACCCATTCAGCAAGAGGGAAAAGACTCAGCTAGGTTGCTGCCTCCTGACTTCCATGTGTGTGCTATGGCATGTGTGCCCACAAACACATACACAGGCATAGGCAAATATATAAAACACATATTTTTGTAAGTCAAAGAATATGTGAAGCCTTCAAACGGGTTATGGCTGCTTTTTGCTCTTGTTTGCTCATGACAAGCTCTCATGTATCCCAGGCAGACGATACAAGCTCGATACATAGCTGAGGATGGCCTTGAACTCCTCATCCTCCTGCCTCCACCTCTCCAGGGTGGAGGTGACAGGTGCGTACTGCCACACCCAGAGTTCTGGGTCTGAGGTTCTGAGTGTTATTCTCTCTCTCTCTGTCTCTCTCTCTGTCTCTCTGTCTCTCTGTCTCTGTCTCTGTCTCTGTCTCTCTCTCTCTCTCTCTCTGCATTTTTCAAGGTATCAAAATACAGATGTATTACTTTATCATATGAGTTTACACCCACACTTACTTCCTATTATTAGAATGGGGAAACATTGTCAGCTCTGGGAAGCTTCTTAGCTGTGGAGGTATGTTCCCTTTATCAGCAACTGAAGGGAGGTTGCCTGGACCCCCTGTCTATACAGAAAGAAAAACGCTCCCAGTCACGGGTGCTCTCACCCAGCAATTCAGTCCTTTGTCACTGATGCTCTTGATCCCCAGGCCACGTGGGAATGTATCTCTCAACTAATCTCTTCTGAGGTCAGCCACGATATCCTCTCTTCATTTGTGGAACTCATATGCCAAGGCTCAGTGTGTGTGCAGGTCTCCCCACAGCTCCACACAGGTCCCTGTCACTAGGCTCTCCTCAACAGACTGAAAAGGCCTAGCACCCAACCTCAGACCAGTTTTGAGCAAATAGACAAACACCACACAGTGGGTGTACATTTGAGGAATCCCAATGCATATACCAGGATGCCTGGGGAGAAGACCAACAGCATGTTCAACTATCAGGAATGCTGATTCCTGCCAGGCAGGAAGCCTCTTTGGATAGCTTTTCAGGCAACAGATGAGACAGACAGGAAGAGAGAGAAGTCAAAGGAACAAGCCATGTGTTAGATTCTGAACAAATTAGGCAACATGTTGGAAGTGTCGCTGGGGATTTTAAAAAAAGATTTATTTATTCCACTTTATGTGTATAAATATTTCACCTACATGCGTGTATATGTACCACATGCATGCAGGGTGCCTACAGAGGTCAGAGGAGAGCATCAGATCCCCTGAAAATGGAGTTACAGAACTGTGAGTGTCATGTGTATGCTGGGAACCAAACTTAGATCCTTTGCAGTGGCAGAAAGCCATCTCTCCGCCCTGGTTTGTGATGGCTGCAATAAAAAGTGTCCTCCATGGGCTCGTGTCCCCAGGCAGTGGAGCTGCTCAGGGAGGAAAGGGCTTATTTTGCTTTATACTTTCAGGACATTGCTGGAAGTCATGGCAGGTAAATCAGGAGTTGAAGCAGAAACCACAGAGGATCTCTGTTTACTGGCTTGCTCAGACACCTTTTTTATATGCTGAGACCACCAGCCTAGGGTAGTTACCGCCCACAGTGGGCTGGCCACTCCTACATCAATTAACAACTTAGAAAATGTCTCACACCTAAGTCCACAGGATAATTCAATGGAGGCAGTCCTCCAGTTGAGGTTACCTTTACCAAGGAGATTCAGTTGCCAATTAAAGCTAACTATGGCATCATAAAAAGTAAACAGGGCTCCTTTTGAGAGATAAATTCTAATCCTCTTTGTTTAAGAAGCCAATGGGCATTTTATCCCAATGAAGCTAAATCCTTGAGTAGCAAGAATAAGTCACTAGAAACAAGGCCTTCTAACCTCTTCAGAGCATCTCTCTCCCAAAGGCCAGAGGTCATTTCTTCATTGTTTGGTGGAAAGTGGGGTAGCCCAACAACACTGTACCTGACAGTTTTGTCTTTTGTAATCAGAGAGCACAGAAGTATTCTCATCAAAGCTTGAATCTACAGCAGACAGGCAGGAAGCTAGAACACAGACCTGGGTTCAGGGACTGGTGGTGGCTCAGCCATTAAGAGCACTGGGTGTTCTTCCAGAGGATCTAGGTTCAATTATGAGCACCCATGGTAGCTCACAACCATCTGTAACTCCAGTCCCATGGCATTTGATGCCTTCTTCTAGTATCCTAGGGCATCAGACACAAATGTGGTGCATAGACCCACATATAGTCTATATATATTATATATAAATAATTTTACTAGCAAGAAGTCCTGAGCGAGGCCAGGCAGTTGGCTCGGGAGACAGAGTGCTTGCTACACAAGGGTGGGGCCTGAGTTTGGATCCCTATCACCACCTTAAAGCCAGGCATGACAGTGCACGCTTATGACCCTAGTGTTGGGGAGGGGACCTAGAGGGGCAGGGAGGTTCCGGGGGTTCACCTGTTCCCATCGTCCATCTCGCTGTAGTGGAAGTGCAGGCAGGTGCACCACTGAGTCTGAAGGAGATTCTGGAGACCTGAACACGGGGGCTCACACTTGAGTAGCAAACGCTTCACTCACTGAGCCATCTCCCTAGGCTCCTGGTACAGTTTTCATCGTATCTGCTGTCCCCTCCGTTACATAAAACTCTGGTGTTTGTAAATATGGCAAAGATAGATATGTTTGTCATTCCTAATTCTGTTTGATGATTTTCCCTCGTTTATTCTTGATTGAAGTTGTCACAGCTTCTTTTATTTTGTGTTCCTCAAAAAAAAAAAGAAAGAAAGAAAGAAAAAGAGAAAAAAAGAAAAGAAAAGAAAAGAAGAGAAAAGAAAAAGAAATGAGAGGAGTCTGGGAACATAACTTCTCAGTCGGGTGCTTACTGAGTAGTATGTACAAAGCCCCAGACTCAATCCCAGCACCTCAAGAAAGGAGGCAGGAGGGGAGAGTAAGAAAACTATTTACACGAGTCTTGGTTCTGTGTCATCCATGCCTTCTTGATATTCGTTTTATTTACTTCTGGGATTCTTTTGAAGTTCCTTTTTAGAATTTACATTTGAAAGCTCCGTTCACTTAAAACATAGAAACCCTAATAAGCATGCTAAAGGTATGCCATTCATTTATGATCCGTCCGTAGCCCCGCCTCCTTAGAGCAGCAGGCAGAGTAGACACCTCACAGTGAGGCTGTGGGTCCAGTTTGATGTTTTTCCTCCTTAACTGGGAGATTTTGGAAAGACTATTTCTATCCTGGATGAATGAGCAGTTCTGGGAAATGGTGAATTTTATTTCCTTTTCATTTGCTCCCTGTGAGGTTTTCCTTTCATCAAGTTTGAAATCTAAAATTCTCTGTTTCTCTCCGTGTGTCTGTCTCTCTGTCTCTCTCTCTGTCTCTCTGTCTCTGTCTCTGTCTCTCTCTGTCTCTCTGTCTCTCTCTCTCTCTCTCTCACACACACACACACACACCTGTTTAGAAGAAATGCCTCTTTTTAAGTTGGATGCGGAGGTTGTAATATAACAGTTAAGTAATCAAACTCCACGACTGTGATCCAAATGCCTCTAGATCTTATGATCTGCATATTAACACCAGACAGAGATAAGTTAATCTTTATGCTAAAAGCTATTGCTGTAAAGCAGAGAACCTTCAAAGCCCAGGGCTTATAATGTCTGTGTCTGTTATCAATGCCTTATCTGTGGTCAACAGGAGTTGCGATGATCTAGGAAGGGCTTGGCTGAGAGCAAGTGGTGGCCAGGAGGCTGGTGGTCCTGTTTCTAGCTATAGGTCTGAAGGTCAGCTGAGGTGACTGGTTAATTCTGGACCTTGAAAGGTTTGGAGTTCAAGGGAGACCATGAGGCAGATTGTCCTTTTGGGCTAAGAGATTTATTGGAAGAGTTTTTAACACTGTAGACAGACAGACAGACAGACAGACAGACAGACAGTATGCTGGGGGCTCTGATGAGAGTTCATTCAGGCTCACATGCAGACTGGGGTCCTTCTTATAGGTCTCAGAGGCAGCGAGGAAGAGGAGCACACCTGGGGAGGTGCACCCACTATGCGGAGGAGGTGTGGACTTCACAGCCCTTTGAGATCCCGCAGTCTGGCAGCCTGAGGTCCTGAGGAAGCAGGAGTAGCACCTGTCATTCTGCTGGGATCAGAGCACCTGGGGAGTCTCTTAGGCGTTAGAGGTTCCAGGTGGCCTCTCTTCACGGGGGAGCTTACAGAACAGATCACATAGTAGGACTACAGCTCACACTGATCTGGGAGAGAAGGAACTGCTGTTCTTATCTCCCTCTAGCCTGTTTTTAACCAGTCAAACCCCACTCAAAAACAATCCCCAGTCTTTTTCTTCCATGCCATCTGGCTCCTGCTCAATTATTTGAGAAATCTGATCTCATTTTTCAAAGGGTGGCAGAGGAAGTGCAGGCGGAGTGACCAACTGAAGCAATCCAGTGGGGTGCTCAAGTTTGGTGTCCCACACAAGAGAGGGACCCCGAGGACACAGCAGGTCTGGAAGTAATGGTAGGGATGAGACCAATCTACAGAGAGAGTCCAGGAGAATCCAGGCCAGAGCTGTCTTCTGAGTGGGCTGGAAGGTAGAGAGAGAGAAAGGGGTGCCACAGGGGGAGGAGGACGGACAGAAGGAGAGTGGGGACAGAGTTCTCCTGCCTGACAGTTATGAAACCATCCACAGATCTGCTCTAGCACATAAATCCGACCCCAGGGGAGAGGAATTGGCAGAGGTCAGTGGGATCCAGCTCCCACAGATGGTGTTGGGGGCAGGGGGAGGGGGTGAGAGAGAGGCAGAGACAGGAGGCTGTAGACACCAGAGAGAGAAAGGGCAAGGGTTTGCTGAGGCAAGGATCTTACTAGCTGTACTCCATCCAGAGAGAGAGGACCTTTCCCGATAGGAAGATGGGAACCAGACTCAGAAAAGCTGCCAGTGTAGGGTCACACACTCGATCATGGGAGAGCACACACTGGGACGAGCCTCCTTGAATTCTGATGCACACACAATGAAGATGAAACCAGGGCAGCGGGTAGAGACAGCCTGGGAGCCAAGAGGAGATGCTGGAGAAAGCTTTGGGACCACTTCAGCAGTGAGTGCAAAGGAGACATGGCCAGATACACCTGTAGCTCAGGAGCCCCTTTATTTCCAGTGTCTAAAGGAGCAAATAGCTCTCAGGCTGCTTTCCCCAGAAACTGGGTCATGTTGCTCACCAAAATAGCGTCGGCCTGGAGGAGCATGAGCAGGAGGGCACAGCGGCCTCTTACTCACAGGTCCCAGCCTGAAATATTTCTCTCTAGGGATAAAAACTTATATAATAAACAAGAAATAGAAGCTCAGCTCCGGAAGTGGAAAAAGAATGTTTAAGAAGTTTCTTTCCCTTGTCTATAGTTTTGGTTTGGTTTGGTTCAGTTGTTTTGTTTCCTGTTTTGTTTTGTTTTCTGGATAGGAGTTGTCTGTGTAGCCAAGGCTATCCTAGAATCTATAGACCAGGCCATCCTCAAACTCACAGAGATCTTCTCGCTTCTGCCTCATGAGTGCAGGGATGAAAAGCATGCACCACCACCACTCAGCTTGTCTACAGATTTTTAACTTTGTATCTTGGAATAGCTACAGGTACATAAGAATGCCAGTAAAGAAAATGCTTAAATGAGCCATTTCCCCACCATCAAGCAAGGAAACAATGTTTCTGGGCTTGCGGCTCAGGAGGCTGAGAAAACAGAATTGTTACCAGTTAAAGACCAGCCTGCTCCACAAAGTGAGGCTTTGTCTCAAGAAATAACATGGGGGAAAAAAAAAGGCTCGAAAGATGGCCCAGGAAGTAAAGTGCTTGCTGAACAGACGTAAAAATCTGAGTTTGATCCCCTAGAGTCACATTTAAAATAATAACAACAACAATAATAATCTGGACGTGGTGATGCACACCTATAATTCCAATGTGGATGAGGATCCCTGGGGCAGTCTGAATAGCTGGGAACTGTACCTTCATGATTGCATGTTCGTGTGCACTTTGACCTGGTCCTTCCAGATGTGGGAGAAGTATACACTGTACAAGGAGGAGAGCTGTCTAGTGATGGGGAGATGTCATGCTGCTAAGTAGAATTCCATTGAACTACAAAATAAAGTGGATAAACGTGTGTGTTCCCCCCAACCCACAAATAACCATGAGTGATCAGGTTGAGAAACCACACATGTAGCATATGCTGTGACATCATTACTAAACGTTAAAACAGACCCAGGGTGTGGTATGCCTGTGTTTATAGCTACACCCAAGTTAAAGGAAAGAAAGGGGTCATACATAGGTCATGGGATAACAGAGGACAGGGAATGCTGACTTTGCAGTGAGCCTAGATTCCCTGTCATTTATGTGTTAGCTAGCTTTCTATTGAAACCCTGAAGCAGCCAGCTTGTAATGACAAAAGGTAGCTTTTGGCTATTCAGTCCGAGGTTCCCGACTAACTGGTGGGCCCTCCCTCTTGCTTTGGGTCTGAGACTAAGCAGCACACCTCAGGAGAGGCTGTGAGGGACTCACACTACAAGCAAAAGGAAGACCAACCGGGCATGGGGTCCAGTAATCAATACACCTTGAAGACAGGACTGGTCCAGCCACTTAAGGATCTACCACTGGGTCCCGCCTCTCATAGGCTCCGCCTCCTGATACTCTTGACCCAACTTGGAACTCTGCAGAAAAGGGAAATTTTAGGTAGGCTGACAAAATAGGGTTTGAAATGAGAGAAGCTGTGATCTGGTTTAGGCATCGATGGTGGTGGTGGCGGCAGTGCATGCCTGCGAGCGAGCGGCAGTGCATGCCTGCGAGCGAGCGGCAGTGCATGTGTGTGTGTGCATGCGTGTATGTGTGTGTGGTCAATCTCAGCTGCCATTCCTCGGTACCATTTTTTTTTTTTGAGACAGGGTCTCCCATTGGCCTGAAGTTCTCAAATTTGGCTAAGCTATCTGACAGCAAGCCCCAGGGATCTACCGATATCCACCTCTCCAGTTCTGAGATTGCCAACAGGTGCCACCATACCTGGCTTTTTAAAACTGAGAATTGAATCCATATCCTCAGGTAGTGAGTTACAGGCACTGAGGAGCTGGCTGGCCTATGGTGACAGCGGTGGAAAGCAAGCACTTTATCAACTTTTCCTAACCGAGCCTTCTCCTCAGCTGCCACATCCGTCATCATCCCCACCTTCCTTTAGATACTTAATTTCAGGCTCAGTTGTCAAGACTGCTTGTTGCTTTTCCAGAGGACCCACATTTTGGATGCCAGCACCCACATTAGGCAGTTCACAACTATCTGGAACTCCGACTCCAGGTGCATCTGATGGCCTCTTCTGGGCTTGGCTGAGGGCACCTGCACCCCTATAGGCTGGCACACATGCACGCAATCAAAGATAGACTAACTCTCTAAAATTAACTAATTAAAGTGTTTACTTTTTAGCTCCAGTCCTGGTTGTCAAATGCACAGTTGCCCCTCTGCCCACTCCCTGCCTCAAGGCACTTGTTAGGACTAAGGCCTCTGTGAGCTGTCAGCTTGCCCCACTCCCCAAATCTGCAGCAGTCTCTGCTTGTCTTGCTGACCTGTCTGCTTCTCCAGAACGTGCTCTGTTGGCACCACACGGTGTGCAGCCTCCTCAGGAGCCTCTTCCCCACAGGAATGTGATGTTTTTTTTTTCCATGACTTTTCTCTTGTTTAAGCAAAGGTTCTCTCAATGTCCACACATTGTCTTTGTTGTTGGATGTGTTTGTGCGCAAGAGCATGTCCCTCTATGCGTGTGCATGCATGTGTGCATGTGTGTGTATACATGTAGTGGAGCGGGTACACATACACCTGTCTATGGAGGCCAGAGGCCTCAATTGCTCTCCATCTCTGCATGTGTGTGTACAGGTGTGTGTGCATGTGTGGTGTGTGCATCCAGAGGTCTCATTGGTTGTCTGCTTCAATCTCTCTCTACCTTATATTGTATATGTGCCACCAACACTCTCCACCACACACTACTGGAGTTACAGGCATGCAAGGGACCAAGACTGGCTTGTATGTGGGTGCTGGGGATTTGAACTCAGGGTCTTGTGCTTTTTTAGCAAATTCTCTTGCCTATAGAGCTTCCTTCCAGTTCCTCCACTTTGTGTTTTTCAGACAAGATCCCTCACTGGACCTGAAACTCACCAATTCAGCTAGAATGACTGTTCAGTAAGGCCCTAGGAATGTCCTCAGTCTACCTCCTAGGCCTGGCATTACAGCATGTGCCATGAGAGCATGTGTATGTGTGTGTGCGAGTGTGTGTGTGTCTGTGTGTCTGTGTCTGTGGGTGAGGGTCTGTGTGTCTATGTCTCTGTGTGTGTCTGTGTGCATGTGTGTGTGTCTGTGAGACCATATATCTGTATACATGTTGGAAATCTGAATTCACCTTACCAACTGAGCCATCTCCCCAGTCCCTGGTGTTACATATTTTAAATCTCTCCTCATCAGAAATCCTCTAGTCCTCTTTATTCTCTCACTAAACTTCCCAGAAAAGACCTGGCGGGGTGTCCTTCAGGAGTGCCCATCCTCTGAGACTAAAATTCAGCTCTAAATGTAGGTGAAACAATCTCCGCAAAAGCCTGCTGTTGACGTCATTATCTCCAATAGCACTGCATCAGGAGGGACAAAAAGTCTGGTTGTGCTGTGGTGGCCGATGCCCAAAATGTAGGCTGGTTTTAAAATCACTTTATAAAGCAGATAAGACAGAGGAAGAAGATGCTAAAAATATATTAGTGTTCTATTATCTAAACTTTTAACTCCAGGAGTTACACTTTAAGGGGATAATGAGCTTATTTATGGATATATTAGTCACTCACTCAAATATCCAACAGTAATAATGTGGGTTATCTGCTCTGTTTAATAAGCATCTGATTAGCTCTTAATGTGTGTGAAACCCTGGGTTAGGTATGGGAACAACAGAGCCTCACGATACCTGCCTCTCGCTGAGGGAAAACCACTCAGCTGCCCATTTCCCATCATTAATGATGTCCGGGTCTCCCACCCTCCTCGGTGTCTATCCCCTCATCAGATGAAGACACACTCATAAATGTATTTCCAATTCATTTGACATTAGTTTCTGATACAATTGCCATGTGACCTTATGAAAGATAAGCAAAGTGGGCAGCACATATTGATCCCTGTAGCCCTGAAGCACGGAAGAGCCCCAAGATAGGAGAGACAGTGTTTGCTCAATGACAGAATTACATCCATCCCATTTTATTGCCTGATAGAGGATTTAGGAGCCCGGAGCATGATTTATTTGAACTTGTAAATAACACCGGTATTGATAAAGCCATCTTGTAACAGAGATAGCCTGAGATTATGGCCATGGAAGGTCGTGTCTGTCCAGATGTCGCCCCAGACTACTGTTGAACAAGGTGAAGGTGTGTGACATAGATATGTCAATCACTGCCTGTCCTTCTCAGCACAGGCACCCCTGACATCTCCAGACAGAACTTCTTCACAACTGAGCCTGATCTGGAAGACAATTTGGGGTGTCTGTGGGTTATTGTTCTGCCTTTAGATTAAACCACAGCTAATTCAAACCACAGTGTTAAGAATCTACCTTTGGTTTTTGAGGGAACGCCCTAAGGTGATCCCACCATCTCTGCCATTCTTTTGCTTCACTGTTTAAAGCATTTTAATGGAGACGTTGCCATTTAAAACATCCTTAAATGCCTGGTGTTTCCATTTAAACTTAGTCTCCTTTTTTTCTTTTCTTGTAGATGGATGTCCAGGGTCAATCCCTGTCCAGTCTCTCCCTCCGCCTCAACCACCCACCTCCATAACACATCAGCTCTTGTTGGCTAGTTGTCTATCTCAGTTTCCCCGTCCCCAGGGAGCACGAGACTCACTCCTCAAAGAGACAAGGAGAGACGCTCATGGGACGTCAGAGCTGGGTAAGGACCCCACTGTCGGGCTCTGTGAGCTCAGGAAGCTCTCCCCACCCACTCCTGAGAGGCAGCCTCTCATGTAGGCACCATCGGTAACCCACAGCAACATTCTCACTAGCAATGAGGAGAAGAAAGCAAGCCTATGGTGAGAGGGGTGAGCTGGTGCAGACAGTGGTGATGGAAAGAAGAGAGGAGCCCCGAGGAGTTCATGGAGAGACTGCCCATGTTCCTCACTGTGCCGATGGCTCCCATGGCGCGCACAAGTATCAGAGAGAAGCCAAATGCAGCACTGTACATCTGAGCAATTTATTGCCCTTTAAACCTTGGCGAAGTGGTCTTTGAGAATGACGAACTCTTTTTTTGTTGTTGTTGTTGTTGTAAACTTTATACCAAATATAAAGAAAATGTTTTTTAAACAAAACATAATAAATCTATATTAAGACTTCCAATATACATTGTTTAGTATGTTTAGTATCTTTTTTTTCTTTTTTAAATTAGGTATTTTCCTCATTTACATTTCCAATGCTATCCCAAACGTCCCCCATACACTCCCCCCACCACTCCCCTACCCACCCACTCCCACTTTTTGGCCCTGGCGTTCCCCTGTACAGGGGGAAATAAAGTTTGCAAGTCCAATGGGCCTCTCTTCCCAATGATGGCTGACTAGGCCATCTTTTGATACATATGTAGCTAGAGTCAAGAGCTCAGGGGGGTACTGGTTAGTTCATATTGTTGTTCCACCTATAGGGTTGCAGATCCCTTTAGCTCCTTGGGTACTTTCTCTAGCTCCTCCATTGGGGGCCCTGTGATCCATCCAATAGCTGACTGTGTGCATCCACTTCTGTGTTTGCTAGGCCCCGGCATTGTCTCACAAGAGACAGCTATATCTGGGTCCTTTCAGCAAAATCTTGAATGTTGAACTCTTAATTCAACTTGCATCAGGCCTGGCTTGGTCTCAGAACTCACCGAGGGGGATTCCTCACACACGCCTTGCTCTGTAACTCAGTCCCCTATGGTCTTGAGCCTCTACACAGAAGTGGCACTCCTTCTGCTGTATGTGGGTCACACTGTGACCTTGATGAGAGGCTCAGGACAATGGACATTCCTCAGGTGAGAGTTCCAATGAGAGAATTCAACTTGCTGCGTTGGACTGTCAACCCACCCAGAGCTCTCCGAAGCCATGACTAAGTCTTGTTCATTCATTTATTGAGGTGAGTTGGTGTTACCAAGTGTTTCCTTCCTGGCAGAACCTCAGCTGTGTTTTAAAGGGAAGCTCTCACAACCCAAATGAACCCCCGTTAATCATCTTCCTCCACCCTCTTCCGCAGGCACTGGTGAAGACAGCTGTGACAGAGGACACCATAGCTTCCAGGACTCTCCAGAGCAAGGGCTCAGATCACATTTAGCTCCAGACAATGACAGTGAATACCTGTGCTCATATCTGTGGTAGTCTTCTGACCATGTGTCGGGCTCAGGTTTTCTTCAGGGTGATCCTGTCCACCCAGGAAGGAATTCTTCTGTTCACCAGCCTGTACAGACAAGGCAGGACAGACCTTGGAGAAGTCAGTTGGGAATCTGGTCTAAACAAGATGCACAATATTAGAACTGATTGACCATTGAGAATGTGGGTCTGCATTCAGGTACAGCTGGATCTGGGTTTTGAGGGATGCTGTCTCCCTCCTGCCTCTTCCCATCCACGGTCCCCTGTGATGTCCACTCTCACTTTTTGTGATAGAGAGATTGATGACAAAAGTCTCTATTCCCCTCCCCTCAGGGTTGACGTAAGAATTCTTAGACAAGAACTCTGATTGGTTCTGCTCTGGTTATGGGCTGACCGACCACCCAGCTCCTTGCAACCAGGGGAATGGGATGTTATGAGTGAATAAATCCAAGTTCTGGTCCTCCCTATGGTGGAGCCGATCACTAAGGGGAAGTGGATGGGGTGGACACACTCCAGTCACACGGATCGCTTTTCCCAGATTGAAATAGAATCTTCTAACAAAAGGAGAACAAGGTGGAGGTGAGATAGCTCAGTCAGTAAAGTGTGGAGACCCGAATTCAAGTCCCAGCCAGAACCCTCATAAGAAGAAGAAAATGAAGCACCAGGCACCTGCTTATGATCCCACACTGGGAAGGTAGACACGGGTGGATACCGGGGACTCCGGGTCCTGACACACACACACACACACACACACACACACACACACACACAGAGAGAGAGAGAGAGAGAGAGAGAGAGAGAGAGAGAGAGAGAGAATTTTAAAAAGGAGAAGAACAGAATGCATGCTGGGAAGCTTTACAGACTCCATTAAAGAAGAGAAGACAAAGCAAATCCAACCAGCCAGGCTGCTATCTGAAGAAAAGGCGGTTTTGTTGTCACGGGGAGGGTCACAGGGCTAGCCTTCCCTCAACTGGTGGCTTTTACTCCCCTGCTGTAGGTCACTGACCAGCTTCTGGTGCACTATCGTGTTTGGGCAGCAGAAGAAAAGGCCTAAAGGCTGCCTTTCCCATCAGCAGCAAAACCACCAGGCTGGCTTTTAATATATTCAAATGGACAGACCCTTGACCTTCTCAGAGAAGAAAGCAGCTCACTCCAAGTGGGAAGGGGCATTAGCGAGCAGGAAGCCACCATCCTGTCCTTGGCCTGGGAAGCCTGGGAAGGGGTGATAGACTGTCACGGTGGAAAAGAGCACCTTCCTCGCTTTCCACCAGGGTGCAGGGCTCTGTCCTCTGAAAGTCCACAGTCTGAGGTCCCTGCACCTCCTTCCTGTTCAGGGCTATTTTGCCCAAGAGAAAGGACACTTGGGCAAGTCCATTAGGACTCAGAAGACAGTCTGACGTCTAGCACTGCTCTTTGGTCTCCCATGTTCCGCCAGTGAGGCTCTGCGCAAGCATTTTAATTTCTTGGAGTCTCTATTCCAAAGGGCAAATGACGATAACCAGCCTTGAAGCTGCTGGGAAACACATCAGAAAATGACCTCACACTTTATTCCTTGTTCGATGAAAAAAAAATCTGAGACAATCTTTGAGAACCTCTTATTCAGTGGTTCTTAACAGTACTCCATACCAAGGAGAGCGTGTGAAGAACTGTCCCACTGACCACACACAGTCATATCCCATTTCTCCTCACGTTGGCACACGCCCTGCCTGCTTCTTCATTAATAGCATCATGGAGATAATGAACAAAGAGAAAGAGAAATAACAGTGGTTGAATGTGTTGGGTGGCATTTAGGGAATCCTATTTTTTCCCCAGAACTCACAAGCTGAAGGAAAGAATTGAATGCTGAATGTTGCCCTCTAATCTCTAACTGTGGCCCCCACTTCAAGAAATAAACATAATTAAAAAAAAAAAACACTTTTTAAAAGAGCCCTGAGAGGTGATGTAATAGTCAAGAGAGCACGCATAAGACCTGAGTGAGGCTCTTATTATCCACCAGGCCAAGACCAGGCCAGGAGCTCACAGCTGCCTGTAACTCCAGATCTGAGGAATCGGTCAGCCTCTTCTGACTGCTCCAATACCCCTCACAGATGTAGATGTGGGGAGTGCGTGACGTGGTGTGTACATCCTGCCATGAAGGACTTGCTCTGGGCCCATACCCTCAGAGAAGATGGATTCTTATTTCTCACCAGCAATTCACGCCATGGTTTGGGAGGATGTTCAGTGTCTTCTAGCCCCCTTACCTAGGGGATAAGAACATGGCTTCCTGCCTTTATTCTGCTATAAGAAGTAGAACCCCAGCACCCATATGCTTCCCTCTGCCCACTCTGAATCCTGATTGCAGGTTGCGGTGTGAATTCTCCTCTTGGTGCTGACTGGATTGAATTAGCAGTTCAACTTCCTTAGAGTTTCCCCAGCCTATTGTTCTGCTTATTTGGGATTGGCCTCTATACTGGATACACTCAGCCTTAGTTTTCCAGTATATGTTGCTGATCTGTAAATATGCAGACTTTGTGGGTCTTTGGTTTTAGCTATATATTCTATTTTCCTTTTTATATTTTACCTATCACTCTTTGAAGAAGAAGGAACTCAGTAAAGTAACATTTTATAGAAGAAAATAGAAACCTGATTTCCCTAAGATCTTATAGGTAAGAAACACAGTGAGACCACCTGCCAGGAGCACAAAGTGGATGCTCCAACCATGGCATCAGAATGCCCTTCCTTTCAAAAAGATTTGTTCATACATTCATTCGTTCATTCATTCGTGTGTGTGTGTGTGTGTGTGTGTGTGTTTGTGTATGACAGAGAGAAAGAGAGAGAGAGAGAGAGAGAGAGAGAGAGAGCATGTGGGGAGGGGCACATGTCTGTCTGTCTGTGTGCACTACAGGTATCCAGGTGCCTAGGAAGAGGCCAGAAGGCGGCACCATATCCCTTGGAGCTCCAGACACTGGCTGTTGTGAGCTCCTCTGCAAGAGCAACAGAATTCATAACTACTGAGCTATTTCTCCAGCCCAGACAATGGTCTCCTTTTCACTCTGAATCTAGAGGTTCTTTTATGGATGCCTAAACAGAGACTCTCATCCTGTATGTATAAAATGAATCAATAGTCAAGGTAACAGTTAATCAGGAGTTGAATGGAAAGCAAAGTATCTTTTTCAGGGGACAACCTGCAACATTCACTCCTCTTGTGAATGACATTGATTTCAAGTATTGGCGACGACAATGTTCACAAAGAGCTTTTAATGCTCAAGTAGCAGCAAAGATGTAAGCTACACACCACTGTCTGGAGCACAAGACACAATGGGATTTACAACATAGGCCCTACTCCGAGCTGGCCCCAAAGTATCTGTTTTTAAAAATACAATATACAAAATGACAACTCAAAGAATTTGGGGCTGTTGTAGAAAGCTATCTTCCAAGCTAACAGAGGATCATCATGACTGCGGGACTATTCAGTGATGCAGGTGCTTTGGGAGGGGATCACTCAAACTCTTATAATTGAGAGACAGACAGACAGACAGACAGAGGGAGGACAGCTACGGGTGTCTCCTCAGGCACTTTCCACCTTTGGTTTGAGAAGGGCGTCTCTTACTTAGGCCCAGATCTTCTCCCTGCAGGCTAGCTTGTCTGGCCAGAGAGCCCTGGGAGTTACTGCTGCCCCCTTCCCAGCACGGAGACTGTAGGTCTATCACAGTTCTTACCCTTGTGCTTGAGCTTGAGCCCAGACCCTCATTCTCATAAGGCAAGCTCTGAAACTTCCTTCACTTAATCCAAGGGACAGGCAGGTTCTCCGCCTGGCACGGTGGGTCCGGGCAGTCCTGCGGTAACTAATTGTGAAGCACAGCACATCCTCACCTTCGTTTTTTATGACCTGCAAAACGTCACTTAGCTATTACGTGGTCTGAGAAAACGGGGGATTGTGAGCACTTCTGCAGTGATACATATTCACATCACTAAGGACAGCTGCAGGTTCTTACCGTGGTATCCATTTCCATCAAACTGCACTCAACTGATGGAGCTTCATACATTTCAATGTTAAATAACAGAGTAACCTTCATGGATGCAGATTAGACAGCACCTCGGGGTAATGTGCATAAAACCAAGCACGTATCCATAGGGGTAATATCAGTATATCAGCATGAACAGCCAAGGTGGCCCTGTGATGACTCATCTTGGCTGTCAACTTGACTACATCTGGAACCAACTAAAACACAAGCTGCTGGCACTTCTGTGAAGGATTTTTTTTAAAGATGTATTTATTTATTTATTTATTTTATTTAACACTGTAGTTGTACTCGTGGTTGTGAGCCACCATGTGGTTGCTGGGATTTGAACTCAGGACTTTTGGAACAGCAGTCAGTGCTCTTAACCACTGAGCCATCTCTCCAGCCCCTGTGAAGGATTTTCTTTTTCTTTTTCTTTTTTTTTTTTGTGAAGGATTTTCTTAATCACATTATTTGAAGCAGGAAGATGCACCCTAAATCTGAGCAGCACTTTCTGGTGGCACCCAGATCAAAGGACTTGGAAGAAGGAACCTGCTTTCTGCCTGCTTGCCCTGACTCTCGCTGGCTGATATTCCTTCACTGATATTAGAAAGTGCTAGGTTCTTTGTGATTCCAAGGTAGACTAAAGACCAGAAGCTCTTCAGGAATTTTCTAGGCCTTCAGTGCCAGATTGAGACCATAGACTGAACAACTACTGATTCTTTACTTTTCCAGTGTGAGACAGCCATGGTTGGACTATACAGGCCGTATCATATAAGTCACTCTTATAAATTCTCATATATGTATACATATGAGAGAGAGTGTGTGTGTGTGTTTGTATATACTTGACCCAGAGAGTGGCACTACTTAGAGGTGTGGCCTTGTTGAAGTAGGTGTGTCACTGTGGGCATGGACTTAAGACCCTTATCCTAGCTGTCTGGAAAGTTAGTGTTCCACTAGCAGCTTTCAGATGAAGAGGTAGAACTCTCAGCTCCTCCTACACCATGTCTACCTGGATGCTGCCATGCTCCTGCCTTGATGATAAGGGACTTAACCCCTGAACCTGTAAGCCAGCCCCAATTAAATGTCGTTTATAAGACTTGCTTTGGTCATGGTATCTGTTACACAGCAGTAAAACCCTAAGACAGAAGTTGGTACCAGGGACTGGGGTATTGCTGTGATACGCCTGACCATGCTTTGGTTTGGAAAAATGTGGATTTTGGGACTTTGGATTTGGAAAGCAGTGGGATGCTTTAAATGGGGCTTAATGGGCCATCCTAGTAGGAATATGGAAGACGTTGTTGCTGTGAGTGATTTGAATTGTGCAGACTTGGCCCAAGAGGTTTCAGTGAAGAATTTCAGAATGTGGCGTAAAGACTGTTTTTGTGCTATTTTGGTGAAGAATGTGGCTACTTTTTGCCCTTGTCTGAAGAGTCTGCCTGAGGCTAAGGTGAAGAGACTCAGATTAATTGCATTGACAAAGGAAGTCTCAGAAACGCACGCCATAAACTTTGTTCTCTGGTTAAGTCTCATGAAGAACATTTTAAACAAGCGTAGTGAGCTGAGAAAGGGAAAATATAAAATATATGGTTCAAGTATTAAAGGGGCACCAGGAAGTGAAAAGGAACTGAATCCTGTGTTCCAGGATTAAATTGAATTAAGGGAGTCGTGACCTTGGGGCAAGATTCCACCCAACTAAATTTAGGCCCAGGCATGGTAGTATAAACCTTTAGTTCCAGAAGGCAAAGACAAGTAGATCTCTGAGTTCAAGGCCAGCCTAGAACAGAGCAAGTTCTAGGTGAAGAAAACTTAAAATATGGGCTTGGTGGATCACACCTTTAATTCCAGTGCTCAGGGCATGCAGATCTTTGAGTTCAAGGTCAGTCTACAGAGCAAGATCCAGGGCAGCCAAGTTTAAGCAGTTGAAGGAGCTGGAAAAGAGGAAGCTGGTGATAATGTAATAGAACAAGGGGGTCGTGTTCCAGCCCCAGCAAGCAGCAGAACTCAGCAGCTTTGGCCATGTGGCTCTGGCTTTAGAGTCAAAAATAAAAGGGACTACTGGGATATTGATGCTGGTTAGCTGGAGCTAAGAAATTAGTAGTGATTAAGAACAGACCAGCATCACTGAGGTGAAATCTGGGAAGTGTTTTCTAAGAGCACAGAGGTTGTGTTCCAGAGATAGCCAAGTTTTACCTTGTGCTGGACTCTACTTGGTAATGTATAAGAGTCACCCAGGTGGTACTGGTTTTGAAGTCATGAAGGGGTCATGGAGAGCAGCTGAGGCTTGGCACTGTGAGAGGCCATAGAAGGTCAATGGTGAAGGTGCAGCCTCAGTTGCAGTGATGGCCCAGGACTGAAGGGATCATGCAAAGGAGTTGAGGCTTGGCACCATGAAGAGAACCTATGAAAGACTATTGGTGAAGCCTAGTTGGAATGGAACACCCCAGCATTTTGGAGACACCAGTACCATAGGATGATCACCAAGAACAGCAGCAGCAGTGGTGTGGATCAACCTGAGCTTAGAGTGCTACAGAGGGCAGAGCTAGAGAAGTGACACCAACCCTTTGGAGGTCCCCCGGAAGATCTTGTGTAGATCCCAGACATTGAAACAAGCTGTTCTTGCGTGCGAGTCCAACTGGACCAGCAAGAACAACGCTGCAACAGGATCCTTCTGCACGTGCTTATTGGGAGAGCTTGATTGTAGAGGCAAAGAGACCCCGAGCCCAGAACTGGTACTGCTTATATAGGCCTAGGAGAGGCGTGTCTCACACCCGGATTGGTTATGCACTACACCTCATTTGCATGTTCCTCATCTGATTGGCTACTTTCTCTCAGTATCTCACAGTACCTCATTAACATACCTCATTTGCATGTCTCTCATCTGATTGGTTATTCTCTCAGTACCTCATTATCATACCTCATTTGCATGTCTCACATCTGATTGGTTATTCTCTTAGTACTTTGCAGAGCCTCATTATCATGCCCGGGCCAGGCAGTGTTTTGGTGAAAAATTTTACTGCATAAGTAAGCATTGGTCGTTTGCTCAAACTTATGCGTGGTGGCCAGCAGAAGCCTGCGCCACTCTGCAACGGCACATGCGGCTTCCCACAAGCTGTAACACTGAAATTGCTGTGGAGACCCCAAGATGTTCAAGATGCCAGAGCTGTGGGATATCTGCTAAGGAATGCTGCTAACAGGGAGTGGAACCAGCCCAGGAGAAAGAAGTTTGTTGCAGTCAACAAAGATGAAAAAGGAGTTGGAGACCTGAAGACCACTGTGACATCAGACATGGAGATGCAGAGTTTGGAGTTTGCCCAGCTGATTTCTTGTCTTGCTTTGGGGATTACAGTTAAGTGACTGGATGGATCTTAGAAGAGACTTTGAACTTTGGACTTTTAACATTGTTGAGACTACTAAAGACTATGTGGACTTTGGAAGTTGAACTAAATGTACTTTTTAAAATTATGCTATGGTTTTTATGGCCCCCATAGACTCATATGTTTGAACAGGCCTATGGGGGCCAGGGAGTGGGATATGATGGTTTGTACATGCTTGGCCCAGGGAGTGGCACTATTTAGAGGTGTGGCCTTGTTGAAGTAGGTGTGTCACTGTGGGTGTGGGCTTAAGACCCTCACCTTAGCTGCCTGGAAGTCAGTCTCCCACTAGCAGTCTTCAGATGAAGATGTAGAACTCTCAGCTCCTCCTGCACCATGCCTGCCTGAATGCTGCCATGCCTTGATGATATTGACCGAACCTCTGAACCTGTAAGCCAGCCCCTATTAAATACTTATAATACTTGCCTTGGACATGGTGTCTGTTCACAACAGTAAAACCCTAACTAAGACAAATAGATACAGATATATTCACATATACACAAACACATATATATGATTGGATCAGTTTCCAATCAATTGATTTCCTCTGGATACAGTTTTATGGCATAAGAGAGAGAGAGAGAGAGAGAGAGAGAGAGTGTGTGTGTGTGTGTGAGAGAGAGAGAGAGAGAGAGAGAGAGAGAGAGTACCAGATTTTTGTCATTTAAAAATGTCACATTTAGCATTTTTAAAGGACCCTGACTAATACAAGCCCCCAGCTGAAGGGACACCAGTCTGAATAGGCAAGACTAAGACAAAGACAATCACAGGCCAGCTAGTTTCCAGCAACTGTGAAGTGTCATATTGTAGAACATGTCCTTGCTTCAAAAATGCTAAATGTGACATTTTTAAATGACAAAAATCTAGTATACACACACACACACACACACACACACACACATACACACACGTACTCCTATGCCATAAAACTGTATCCAGAGGAAATCAATTCTCACAAAAGGTCTTCTGATTGCTGTTCCCATCCTGACAACCTCGAGCACACTCCACAGTGGGATCACCATCAGTCGGCTACTTGACCTAGTTTTACAAACTGTGCTGTCCCCAAAGCACACTTCTCATAAATGGAAATAATTAAAGTGTGGGCACTCTGAAGGACTCCCCTTCCACTCAGCACACACCCTGCTGGGGAGTTGAGAGCATCCTGGACCTATGTCCTTTCCATCCGGGTGAGGTAGCGCAGGCTCATTGTCTCAGACTGACTGCTGGAAGTGTCTGCACTGCCAGGGTGAAGCCAATACCTGAACTCTCTTAGAAACAAGAACAAGGCAATCCTTGGACTCTACGTGGGTCCTGTGGGATCCACACTTCAGGTGAGCATAACATCTCCTGACTCTGAGCACTGGGAACATGCACCAATGATCCAGGCTCCTTAACGCTAGTCAAAGCTGAGGATGCAGGCTCGTCTGCAGAGTGCTTGCCTAACGTGCAGAAAGCCCAGGTTCAACTTTATAGAAACCAGTGATGCTGTTGCACATCTACAATCCCAGCCCTTGGGAGGTAGAGGCCAGAGGACAAACGTTCAAGGCCATCCTGAAATAGACTCCCAGACCTTAGCATATCTGTTGCCATTGGAGGTACCATTCTGACCTTAGAACCCAGCCCCTGCCAAAACGGAAACCAAGACCTGATCCATCAAAGACCTGGTCGATAGCTACAAGGTCCAGGAAAACATCTGAATGTGTTAACCTGGCCTATTGGTTTCTGTAGCTTTGCTTCTTGCTAACAGAAGTACGCCAAACAGAATGTGGTTTTGTTCATAAAAGACAAAGACCATGAGGCTTGGAACTGCATGATTTGGGCAAGTTCTCCAAGCAGTTGCTGGCCAGCAATACACACTTTCTATTTGACTCTTTTTTTTTTTTTTTAACTTGTCTGTGTGTTCTCTTACACGTTGAGTTTGAGGCTAGCCTGGGCTTCATAAGATCCTGTTTATGAACAAACCAAACTTTTTTTTTTTTAGTTTAATTTTTCTAAAGTGCCACCAGCTGGGATCAAGTGTTCAGCCACATTAGCCTACAAAGGAAGGACACTTCACATTCAAAGTTCAAGTCTAGCCTACAACATGGTCTCAGGTAGTCCCCAAGAAGAAAGGGAGGTGGAAGGTGGAAGGGTATCAATTCTCCAAAGCTGAAATTTACCTCTATGTATAGTATGTTGGGCTCCTCCCAACAAAAAGCACACTGGGAGTCACGGGGCCATAGAAGTCAGGCCAACCTATAGGGGAGAACTGTGCTAGGGCACTCATGGGCTCTGAAGCCTCTAGGGTCGTGAATGCAGGCCTGCATGTGACCACCATTTTCTCCCACTCACAGTGTGGTAAGGGTCTTTCTAGAGCCTGGAAGCAAATATCCATGGGTGGAAAGAGAAATATAACCACCTCTCTGAAGACAGCAGCACCTTCTCTCGGGTTCTTTAGGCCCATCTGTGTCCTCTCCAGGCAGGCAGACTGCCTGTAAATCCCAGGGCTCCGGCTGCAAACTCACCCACTCCTGGCTCCGGATCTTCTCGGCTGTAGCACAGTACATGCGTCTCCTTTTGCAGCCTGGCACCTCTTGCAGTAACAAGACTTGCCAAGAAGTAGCTACACTCCCTTTCCTGCTCTTTACATCCATAATTTCGCTTTAAAATTAGCAACTTATTATACAAAGGGTCGTCCACCAGGAGCCTGAAATAGTCAGAGAGTTTAGAGCTCTGGTGGACTTCAGTGGTTTGTGTAGTATCCCTCTCTTCCTTTGCCTCAACTGAGTCAGAATGGAGGATGAGTGGCTGGGAACCTTGGGATGCCTTTCTAAACTGAGAGCTTCCAGAGAGCCTCTGCGCTCTTCTCCTTCCCCTGAGCATTGTTTTGACATCAGACTTTGTTCAGAGAACGGCAGTACTTGGGGAAATGGCAGAAAATGCAAATTCTCTCATCCTCAGGGCTTCTGACCCACTAAAGATTTATCCTGTCTGGGCTGGTGAGATGGCTCAGTGGGTAAGAGCACCCGACTGCTCTTCCGAAGGTCCAGAGTTCAAATCCCAGCAACCACATGGTGGCTCACAACCATCCGTAACGAGATCTGGCGCCCTCTTCTGGAGTGTCTGAAGACAGCTACAGTGTACTTACATATAATAAATAAAAAAAAAAAAAAAAGATTTATCCTGTCAATGAAAGACACAGCTCTCACCTCGTGAGTGGCCATGGCTTGGGAACAGGGACTCAGGTTTCCCTAACTCTCTCAACATGAGACTCTGGGAATATTCAGATTTCTTGGGCTCCATTATTCAAAACTTAAGAGCTAAAGGGAGAGAGCCAGGTCTCCCTTTAGAGAACTGTCATTCCTGCCAGCCCAGGTCCCCCTTTAGAGCATTGTCATTCCTGCCAGCCCAGGTCCCCCCTTAGAGAACTGTCATTCCTGCCAGCCCAGGTCTCCCTTTAGAGCACTGTCATTCCTGCCAGCCCAGGTCCCCCTTTAGAGAACTGTCATTCCTGCCAGCCCAGTTCCCCCTTTAGAGAACTGTCATTCCTGCCAGCCCAGGTCCCCCTTTAGAGCATTGTCATTCCTGCCAGCCCAGGTTCCCCTTTAGAGAACTGTCATTCCTGCCAGCCCAGGTCTCCCTTTAGAGCACTGTCATTCCTGCCAGCCCAGGTCCCCCTTTAGAGAACTGTCATTCCTGCCAGCCCAGGTTCCCCTTTAGAGCACTGTCATTCCTGCCAGCCCAGGTCTCCCTTTGAGCACTGTCATTCCTGCCAGCAGGCAGCGAAGCTCTCCAGGATTCTGACCTCCTCCCCAGCCGAAGGTCTGCTTGACAAACTGAGGCAGGGAGCAAGACTATAAAACCAAGATTCTTAATTAAAGGCTGAGCTTCTCCTTTTCCTCTTGACTCCAAGCTCCAAACTCTTACATAAGCAACACAATCTGGCAGACAAAAATCATTCTCTCACTCCTCTGCAAGTCCTTGGCAGCCCTGGGTACGGCAGCCAGAAGTTCCTCACCCATCTGGAGCCAGGATGCTGCCAGCCATCCCCACAGAAACTAATAAACTCCTTCCTTCACCCATGTCCCAGGTGAAAGTATTGCGTAGATGCACATGTGCAAGCGCATGTGCACACACACACACACACACACATACATGCACATCCACTCGAGAACACACACATACAGGTATGCACACTCACGTGCACACGATCTTCTCCAGCTGCTGGCTTGTAACAGTGTGTGGCTCTCTGTGCAGTTTCAGGCCTGCCCTAAGGAGCAGCCTAGGTTGTTAGGGTTAGGACTAATCAGGCCACGCCTACCCGTCCTAACCTTTCCTTTCAGGAACTGTAAAATAATTGCAAATCCCTCGCCAGTGAGCCTCAAACACCCTAACATGTCCCCCCAGTTCCAGGAGAATAGTAGGCCCTTATTTAATTTTCACTTCCCTAAGGAAGTTTCCAGGCTGGGGCTGCCTGTCTGGACACCTGAGTGCTGCCGACAGAGGGTGTCTTAGTCCTACAGCTGTGAAGAGACCCCACAACCAAGGCAGCTCTTATAAACAAGAACATTTTACTGTGTAATGCTTACAGTTTCAGAGGTTTAGTCCATTGTCATCGTGGTAAGGAGCTTAGCAGTACGCAGGTGGGTGCTTCGGAGCAGTAGCTGAGAGTTATAATCCAATCCATTGATGAAGGAAGACACTGAGCCTGCCATGGGCTTCTGAAACTTCAATGGCCATTCAAAGTGACCCACTTTCTCCAACAAGGTCACACTTTCTAATCCTTGTGATCCTTTCAAATGGTCCCACTTCCTATACTGACGAAGATTTCAAATGTACCAGCCTGTGGGGACCGTTCTTATTCAAACCACCACACATGGGTCCATCTCTTCCTCACTTCCCTACCGGTCAGCCAAGCATTTGTTCCCAGAATGGAGACGCCACCTATGAATCAGAGACAGCCAGGCTGAAGCAGAGCTAGGCTGGAACCTCTCCCTTCCTCTGAGACCTGTAATCAGGGAGCCTACTCTGTACTGGGGCCTGACCACTCCTCAGAGCCCCTACCCTCCTGCTGCCTGCCTTTGGCTTTAGTAACTCTTGTACTAAATGTCTTATTCAGGACACTCTGCCTGAGTGTCCCCTCCAGTCCCAAACCTGAGGCCTTTCGGGTGGGAATGTCTAAACAAAGGTTTCGTTTTAAGGTGAAATTCCCACCGCCCGAACACAGCAGCATGAGCGCAGCAGGACAAGAGAGCCTCCACTGTTCCTTCATGTTGCATCTACCTGTGTTTTGATTGTTTTGTGTCTGTGTTCCTCCCCCATAAGTCCCCCCAAAATATCACCATTCACACTGAAAGGTATTGCCTGTCTCCAACCCTCTCCCTACTGGCTGCCAAAATTCACACACAAAGGGATGGAATCCCAGGTTGAATCCTGTTCACCCCAACAGACAGTTTTCCATGACTGAGCTCCGTCTTTCAGGAGCTGGCTTTGCTGAGTGAAGCACTAGTAAGCAAGAAAGGGTAAGAGAGGGTTCTCAGCAATGGTTGTCAGCACTGAAAATGTTCAGACCCTCTTATTCGGCAATGCCACACCTAGGAACTCATCCTATTGATAAGATTGTGCATATGGGGAATGAATGGGTCAGCATGTGACTTTCAATTCATACAATAGGTCGTGTCAATCCAGTCAATGCCACAGACTAACAGCTCTACGGGTCAACAAGCAACCACCCAGCACAAGCCTTACAATGGATGACTGTTCCAGTTTCATTCTGATGCTGTGATTTTATATATATATATATATATATATATACATATATATATATACATATATATGTATATATGTACATATATGCATATATATACGTATATATATATGTGTATATATATATATATATATATATATATATATATATATATACCCTAATGATAAGCAGCTTAGGGAGAAAAGGGTTCATTTGGCATGCAATTTCAGGTTATGGTCCATTGTGGAGGGGAAGTTAAGATAGAAGCCTGAAGCAGTTCACAGCTCATCCACAGTCAAGAGCAGAGATCAATGCACACACCATTGCTTGCTTATGCTCAGCTCAATTTCTTCACGCTTATGCTGTTTAGGATCCCTGCCTAGGGAATGGTGCCACCCATGATGGACTTGGTCTTCCCATATCTATTAATAACCAATACAATCCCCACAGACACACCAACAGATCAACCTGCTCTATATAATTCTTCAGTTGAGGTTCCCTTCCCAAGTGACTTGAGGTTGTACCAAGCTGATGGGTAAAAATTAACCAACAGAATGGTTAAGTCACTGTTCCTGTATTGGGACACATTGGTGAAACACTTATATAAGAGAATAGGTACTGAGGACATTTTATACATTAAGCTCTATGGGAAATGAAGGTAAAAATCTGATAAACACTGCATTCACAGGGTCAGGCAGGTGAGGCTGTTCTGCCCCGGGTCCCTCGGATGCCCCTCAGGCCTTAGAATGGCAATGTCTGTGCCCCTCCCAGTTGTTTGCAGCCATGGGTCTCTCAGAAGAGCTGGATCATGGACACCCTAGAGACTGCTCTCAGAGGGGGTGGGCTGGAGATGGTGAGCACCCCAGCTCTCTCCTTCCCTCAAGGACATAAAAACATTTACATATTTCCCTCCCTGTACCCCAGCACAACAAGCCTCACATACGTGTCCCCTTATCTTCTCACTGTCGGTTACACCTGCCGGTGTAAAACCACTGTTCTGTCCTCAAGGGTGTGAGAGAGAGTTTGTTCTGAAGCAAAGATGAATGACCATGGGCTCTGGGCTCTGTCTAGGGAATGCAGATTCAGATCACAGTGTCAGAACAAAGAAAGCCGTAAATCACTGCAGAGGCATTAGTGGGGAACATCAGGTAGGCAGTTCAGAGCCAAGCAGGAAAGTTTCTGCATAGACCTCAGCTGCTACCTGATGGCATCCTTAGCCTTTGGTTGGTGGAAGCTGGAAGTCTGTCAGGTTAATATATCCCAAGTATTTTTACCTGTCAGTCACAAGGACGTTAGGTCAGATGCAGGGAGGTGGGTGAGAATCGGAGATGAATGGGGCTCTGAATGATGGCCTAGCAGAAATGTCACAGGGCTCTGGACCTTCAACACCATCACTGTAGTTCTGCTCAGGTGTCAGCTTGGCAGAAGGTTTGGTGGAAGGTACCGCTCTCCTGGGAACTTGTTCACAGGCTCTCCCTGGGGTTTTCCCCGTTCGCTGCTGCTTGAATGAACTGGATTCTCTTCAAAGTCTCCCCAGATAGAGGATTCCTCGTTTCCACACCAGCTTCGTAGAAATCCCAGGGAAACAACAAAATACACTTCTGTGGTTGTTTTTGTTTGAGACGGGTTTCATGTAACCCAGGCTGTGTAACCCAGGGTGGCCACACACATGTACATGATCACACACATACGCGCACACACACACACACACACATGCTATATAGGCAAGGAAGACCTTGAACCCCCGATCTTCCCACCTTTGTCTCTCTAATGCTGGGGCTGTAGGTGTCCATCAGCACACCTGGCATGAACAACTGAAAGCTTTTCTAACTTGTGGGAGTGTTCTATGTCAAGCACTGCCCATGTTTTAAAATTCCCTCCCCACTGACGTACTGAGAATGGGGGCACTTTGGAAGTGACCAGGTCATGGATGCTTCTGCTAATGTGAAATGTGCCCTTTAAGAATAGGCTACCTTGGGCCGGAGAGATGGTGCAGCTGTCAGGAGCACTCGTTGCTTTTGCAGAGGACCTGCGTTTGATTCCTACATGGCGGTTCACAACCATCTGTAACTTCGGTTCCAGACCATATGACATCCTGTTCTGACCTCCTTAACCACCAGGCATTCACGTGGTACACAGATATACCTGCAGGCAAAATACTCATACTCATAAAACAAAAATTAAAAAATGTAAAAAAGACTTCCCTCTGTCACCTGAGGTACAGCAGGACAGCGTGCCTGTAGCCAAGCAGAGTCCTCAGCAGGTCGCACACCTTTCTGGTCCTGGAATTCCCAGCCTCTGGCTTCCAGGAACACACTTTCTGCCCTGCCACTGGTCTATGGTGCGTTGTCCTACCAGCTTAGATGACTAACAGACAAGGCTGCCTTCCCGGCTCTCAAGGCTGTGAGCTACTTGCCAAGGGGAATGTCAGAGTCCAGAAGCAAAGAACTCACTATTCACACATACTGGTTCTTTCTCCCTTGCCTCTTCCCTCAGTCCTGATTTCTGGGATCCATCCAAGGTCATCTTCCACCCCTAGATGTTTGTCCTGGGTTCTGTCTCTGTAGGAACCCAAATGGAGGCGAGGTATCCTAAGGGAGCTCTCACCAGGAAAAGTGGGCACTGCCCTCCAAGCCAGGACTGCTCCCTTCTTTCTTGTTAAGTTTTTTCAGATAAAATCTGATGACCATGCCCAAGGATCTTATAAAAGTGTCAGGGTGTCAGGGTATAGTCAGGCCAGTATTCTGAATTGTGGCCAGAGGAACACTGCCTTGAAGCAAAGGTGGCAGAGCTCACCTTTCCACACTGGACATTTTTTTCCTGAGGTGAACAGAAACCCTGATAAGAAGGACTTGTGTGAGCCTGTGCTCACATCCACCACTATGACACTGGACAACTCTCTGGGCCCAGGTTTACGTCAATGTGGCTGCAGACATAGGGCAGGATAAAAACAAGAGCCTGCTGGGCAGGGTCACGCAGCCACTCCAAGTCACCCACACTCTCAATAAACCCAATAACTTCAGTTATTTCGCCAAGCTGGACTGGACAGAGTCTCTCTTTGGTCGGTCTGCACCCCCTTTACTGGGATGAATATGAGATTCACCAGACAGGGGTTTGGATGTGAATGACCGAGGTAAACCTGAACCTGTAGTCAGCAGCTGAATCTTCCCCAGAGGTCAGCACATCCCCTGTTAAGTGCCTCGAAGCTACAGTTAGGTTGTGACTAAGCTCCATCAGAAAGGACGGACCAGTTGCCCAGTCGGCACAGGTGTGTGCTGACCAAAGGTCGCCACCCTTGTTATAATATCTTTTACATCAGTTTAGACCCTATCCCTTGTGGGGTTTTCTAGAGAACCATGAGAAGAAATATCCTACAAAACAGATCTTGTTTACCACGATTTGGGAGAGGAAGGGGGTCATTTTCCTCCATACACATGACACTTACATTATAAATATTCATTAAAAAACACCTTTGAAAGCCATGGTGGAAAAGTCACTGTGCTCTGCCTACTCATGGCACAGCCCAGCCCAGTCTCTTTTGAGTAAATATTTCCCTCAGCTTCACTAAATACGCTTCTTACACTGTCTCTGTTTTCCAACTGGATTCCTTCCCTCTAGAAGATAGGAGTTGGAAGACCCACGTAATAAACAGACACTTGATTTGTGTCCCAGGAAACCACACAACAAATTACCATTTCTAAAATGGAGAAAAGAAGCCCTCAAGACCTAAAACAGACACCTTTCCCAAAACCGATGCCTTTGTGGTTACAAGACAGCTTCTTGACCTCCACTAAACAGGATGAGCGGTGGCAAGCAGAAATCCAATGAATAATAAATCAGGCTCCTGCTTGTCCCTCGATGCCCCACTAAGCTTCCTACACTGTGAAATGGACTCGTGTTGTTGAGAGGCCTCTCATGACTGGAAAAGCCCTTTGTTGAAAATGTCATGTATTTCCCAGCACTGGATGAGATATCATTTAACATTACAATTTTTTAAAGATCCATTTGTCTTATTTTATGTATGCAGGTGTTCTGCATGGATGGATGCATGGATGGATGGATGGATGGATGGATGGATGGATGGATGGATGGATGAATGGATGGATGGATGGGTGGGTGGATGGATGGATGGATAGATGGGTGGTTCATGCATGCAGTGCCTGAGGAATCAGAAGAGGGTGTCAGATCCCCTGCAACTGGGGTAACAGATGGCTGTGAGCCACCATGTGGGTTCTGGAAAGCAAACCTGGGTCCTCTGTAAGAGCACCAATCACTCTTAATTGCTGAGCCATCTCTCCAGTTTGTCCTTCAACATTTTAATCACCAAAACCAGAAATAAATTCCTAGATTCCCAAATTGGCCAACAGTCAGATTTCTCGTCACTTCTTCCTTTTTTTTTATTAGATATTTTCTTTATTTTCATTTCAAATATCCCCCCCTTTCCTAGTTTCCCCTCTGAAAATCCCCTATCCCCTCCCCCCTCCCCCTGCTCCCCAACCCACCCACCCACTCCCATTCCCAGTCCTGGCCTTCCCCTATACTGGGGCATAGAACCTTCACAGGACCAAGGGCCTCTCCTTCCATCGATGACCAACTAGGCCATCCTCAGCTACATATGCAGCTAGAGCCACAATTTCCACCATGTGTTTTCTTTGATTGGTGGTTTAGTTCCAAGGAGCTCTGGGGGTATTGGTTAGTTCATATTTATGTTCCTCCTATGGGGCTTCAGACCCCTTCAACTCCTTGGGTACTTTCTCTAGCTCCTTCATTGGGGACCTTGTGCTCCTGGCAAATACAGAAGTGGATGCTCACAATCGTCCATTGGACGGACGGAGCACAAGGTTACTTCTTCCTTTCAAATATAACATCCGGACAAGATGTTGGCAGTCCTCCATGGGGGACAGGAAGGGTCCACCAAGGAGGAGTTCTGGGCTCTTAATGTGGAGTCTGGGGCAGGGGTGGGGCGCAGTGGAGACCACAGAGTGGACACTACCTTTTTCATCCTGTTCCAGAGAGCAACTTGAGGGAGGGCTTATTTTGGTTTGTGGTTAAAGGGAGACAGGCCATCATGGCAGGGAAGACTAACAGCAGGGAGCTTTGTGACAGCAGCAGAATAGCACTGGACCTCCTACCTGCTCACACCTCCGTGGTACAGGAAGCCAAGACCGCAAGTGAGGCCTGGCAATCAACCTCCAGGCCTGCTCCAGTGAGCCACTTTCTCCCATGAGGCTGTAGCTTCTAAGGGTTCCACAACCTCTCAGAACAACCCGACTAGCTGGGACCAAGTGTTCTAATATGAGAGAGAATCTCACATTCAAACAAATCTGCTACCAACTCTCAGCAGATGAAACACAATACAACCCACAACCAAGACATAACCCCTTCTTTATGTGGGCAGAAAAGCTATCCCCCTTCCCTTCTAAGCATACAGTGAGCACACACCAAAGATCCCCGAGGAGGATCCTCCAGCAGGCCTTCCTATGCATTCAAGCAAACTTGCCACCCAGCCATCTCCAACCTCTGCCCACTTCCGTGTACCCATCCAGGACCATCACACATGCAAATTATCTTCCCTGCTTGCTGTCTTTCTCTTCCACATCTCTCCTGCTACAGTGGATGTGTATATTGTTCACCGTGGACCCTCTACGACACCTGCAGACAGCTGGTGTTCTCAGCATGGTTATACTGAGATGAGACTGACTCGGGGAGAGAGATGATCTCAGGGAACAGAAGTGAGGACCAGGAGAAGCTAGTTAGAGATGCTATCAGGGTTACTGCTGGAGTAAAGGACCTTTGCGAAGTTTCCAGAAGTTTCTAGAATGTTCCATTGCAGAACTGGGTTTTTCCATCCTTACTGGCTTAGGTTAGGCCTCTGGGGAGCAACATCGTCATTTATAGGCATAGAGCTTGAAGGAAGAGAAGTGGAGTTCCAGTGAGTGAGTGAGTGTGTGTGTGTGTGTGTGTGTAAAACTAGAGTGGGGAGAGGAGCATAGAGCAAGGACATTGTCTCAAAAATCATCTGCTTCAGGGGCACTAAACCAATACAAGAGAAACGCAAGCCCCAGCCTCTCTTGCTGCTAAAGGTCATACTCAGAATTACTGTTCCTGCCGGGCGTGGTGGCGCACGCCTTTAATCCCAGCACTCGGGAGGCAGAGGCAGGCGGATTTCTTGAGTTTGAGGCCAGTCTGGTCTACAGAGTGAGTTCCAGAACAGCCAGAGCTACACAGAGAAACCCTGTATCGAAAAAAAAAAACAAAAACAAAAACAAACAAACAAAATTACTGTTCCTGCCTCCTCTGCTTGGAGGAGCCTCACTGAATCACTATGGCCATGGAATCCAGGCTCCACTTATTTTCCATCAGTCCTACCCAGAATTCCCAGGGAAGATGAAGAAACCATGGCTACAATATTTTATCAAATAAAGAGTCCGTTGTGCCACCTTCTTCCAGCTTCTTACTGTCCCTGACACCTTTGGCTTCTCCTGGTGGCTTTTCTACTCTGGCCTTTGACCCTGCCTGTGGTCAGGTGCTGGACCCTTCTCGCGTTCCTTCCTCTGGCTGTCACACCTGGGAGTCTGGGCAGAGATGCCTTTTCCCTTCCCTCCCTTCCCACCTTTTGAGTCTCTTCCTACAGCTTCCAGATGGGAAGCCACAATCTACAGGAAGAATCTTGGGTTGCACCTCCAGTGTCCCTCTGTCCAAGACTTGAGATCACAACCTCCTCTAGCTGTGCATCCACAACCTGGATTCATCACCCACCCCCTGCCAGACACACACCAGTTGGTGTGTTTTCTTCTGAACTCCCCCTGTGGCCGATACACTTCCACCCACCCTTGTCTCTCAGCCCAGAACTTCACAGTCAGCCCCAGACACCAGGTACCTTTGGGTTTCTTGAAGAGCAAGACGCTGCTTCCATGCCTGGAAGTTTCTGCTTATGTCTACTGTTCTAGCTATTTGGATGTTCTATTGTAGGCACTTAGGACTTGTATAGTGTCTGCTACATTTGTGATAGTGAATAAATTTCACAAAAGCATATTAGGCTTCCTATAAATCTGTCCTCATTCCTCAATAGCCCTCCTATCTTCTGTCTTCCTAACCTGTCCTGGTCCCCCATGTCTGCCCTAGGGACACCTCCATGTCACCACCAGACTCAGTGGAAATCCTTACTCCGCCCTTGGCTATTAGTGCAGATCTGAACTCAGTTCCTTGTACTTGCAGGCAAGCACTTTACTGGCTGAGCCGCCTCCCAGTTCCAGCTCCAGGCCCCCGGCTCCCAAAGGTGTTTATTTGTGGGTATTTATTTTGTCCAGTCTTGGTCACACCGCATCCCCAGGGGCTGGGCACGGTTCATAAATCTTGAGGTAAGTGATGGAGGGAAGGAGGCAGCTAAGCGTCAATATCTCAGCCCACCGACCCAGGGAAGACAGCGCCTGTGGATTCCGACCATATCCAACAGCCTTGTGCCAAGCTGCTTTATCCACAATTCCGGACATGCTCGATCTGTCACAGATACATTCGCACAACCTGAGCTGTCTTGTGCAGGAAATCACCCCACAGCATTTAATCTGTTGCTGTTTAAAACGTGTTGCCTCTAGGTTGCAGACACCTCTAGAGCCACAACCATGAACCTAAACTCTTAGCATCGCTTGCTGTTTCTCGTAGTCCCCCTCAGCCGGAAGTCCCCAAACTGTGTGCCTTTTCTATTTAGAAAGAGTTTCTAACCCTTTCTCCATTCACCCTAGCTTGACAGTGTTGAGGGCATGGTTGCCTTGGCTGGCGGTGACCCCAAGTTACAAGTTAGCAGCAAGGAGGCTGCTGTGGGGCTTCCTCAGTACGTGTTCTGTGGAATGGGGTTAGAGGGATTCAGCAAATTCTAGCACCCTGGGCATAGATAATCACTTTGTTCTGCGAGAACTGGGGGTCGCAGTATTGTGCGCACTACAGCAGAGAGAGCCCCCTCTCTCCTTCTTGCTCGGTAAGAGTCTTTTTCTCAGCCAAGATCCTCACCACCAAGTGAAATCCCATAACTTTAGAGGGACTAGACTGGAAAGGGCAATCTGAGCTCTTGGGAAGGTGCGAGCCCAGCCCCAAGGCTCAGCCAGACAGAGCTTGGGGGTGCCTGAGACACTCTCTGGCGCCACTTCGCGACCAAACGCATCAGTAGATGATAGGCCCCCGGGAAGTTGTCGTGGAAAGAAATTACAAATATTTTCCCAAAGGCTTTTCACAAAAAGGCAGGAGCTGCACCCAGATCTTAAAATTGTGTAAGAATAGAATCCAGGATGCCAACTGCAATTGAGTTCTGAAAAACTGGGAGCCCGATTTCCCTCTCTCACTTGTGAGAGCCCACTCAGGTCTGAGGTGGTCCCAGAGAACACACCAGGATTACATCTGCTGACACCCAGCCTGTGAGGGCCCCCCAGTTTTCTTGAAGGATTTGATCCCCAAAGCTCACTGAACTTGGTCAGCTTCTCCATTGCAGATAAACTCCTGTTTTTCACCGAGAGTGGAGGTGGCACCCTCCCTGAGGCAGACTCTGCCGACAGGTGGGAAGGAAGCTCTTTAGATAAAGAGTAAGACCCATGCAAAGTACCCCCTGGGAGGGGCTATCCTCACTCACTGGGCTGCTTCCCTTCTCTCCGGGGGCCACATCAATCGGTGGTCCCTCCAGTGGCTGTCTCTGAGCACGTGTCCTGCTGGACTGCGTCAGCACTGGGTAAACAGATGACTGGCTGCGAACTGGGAGGAGCTATTTAAGAGCAGTCACCCTCCCGCCTGCCCTCAACTTAGCTGGACTGCATCCTTCTGCGCTGGAAACCGCCAAGCCAGCTGATCCCCCATCCAAAGGTAAGTAGCTGGCTGATCCAACAATCTTGAGTGTGAAGAATATTGGCCTGCAGCTTTGCACCTCTTGCTGTTTAGTCTTTCCTTTTTCTGTGCCTTCCCTCCCTTGACAGCTAGAAAGATTTCCTGAAGTCAGAAATAGCCTTAAAATGTGTCTGGGTGGGTACTGCTGCGGAGAGACTTGTTCTGTATGTTCTGTTTACAGCAAGGCTGGGGATAGCCACTCTTAGGGTTTCCCTGCTGTTCGGAGCACTTGGCAATCATTTAAAAGAAACTACCTAGAGATTTAAAGATTTATGCCCATTTTCTAAATGCATTAAAAAATTAAGGCTTTGGGGAATAAAAACATATTATGTATGATACATCACCCATCTGCTCAGTTCTCAAGTGTAGCAGGGCTTTGGCCACATCTGAGGACTGGGCACAGATTTCTGGCTTTTGCTTTGTATAGTGACTTCCCGCAAAACACAGAAGAATCTATATAAATACAGCTTCTTTTTATGGGCCCACACTTAAAACGGCGTTCCCCATTGTCCTGACATTTTTAATGTAGTGAATAAATTTAATCTCTCACATTTCTCTCCAGAAGTATCCTCCCAGTGTTTCTCTGTCTGTCTTTCTGTGTCTCTCTGTCTCTCTCCTCTCTCTCTCTCTCTCTCTCTCTCTCTCTCTCTCTCTCTCTCTCCTCTCTCTCTCTCTCTCTCTCTCTCTCTCTCTCTCTCTCTCTCTCTCACACACACACACACACACACACACACACACACACACACACACACACACGCTTCACTCTGGTTTTCTGGTTAGAAGAGAGATGAGCTACAAAGGCGTCCTGGAACTTCAGGGAAGCAGGAGGAGGCGCTGCTTCTGAACACAAGCATAAAAATAGGAACTCTGCGGGATTCCCAGGTCCCAGGTGTGGATAACACAAAAGCCAGGCAGAAATTACCGCGGTGGCCAGGGCGCATCTAGGAACTTCGCTTGGCTACGGTTGAGCCAGTCTGACCCGGCTGCAGTCCCCATGTTCAACCTCAGCCGACTTCTGTGTGCGGGACTTTGGGCTGGAGCACGCTGAGGCCAGCCTTTGGTTCACTCTCCTCGCCTTTGCTTCCCATAGCCATGAAGAGCGGCGTATGTCTGTGCGTGCTGATGGCAGTCCTAGCTGCTGGCGCCCTGGCGCAGCCCGTAGTCCCTGCAGAAGCTACGGAGCCCGTGGAGCAGCGGGCGCAAGAGGCGCCCCGAAGGCAGCTGAGGGCTGTGCTCCGGACGGACGGCGAGCCCCGAGCGCGCCTGGGCGCACTGCTAGCGCGATACATCCAGCAGGTCCGCAAAGGTAAGGGTGTCCGCTCCCCGTCAGGCTTCTGCTGCGGCTCCAATCTTGATCTTTTCAGCACTGGCAGGGAGGAGGAAACGGGACGCACAAGGAGCAAAAATTTCACTTTTCTTCCCTGAGGTACGCTGCACAGCGCTGTGCAGGTGGTGTTCACAGGGGAGGTGGGCGGAGGGCTTACCTCGTTGGTAAGGGGAGCCGGCTAACAGACCCTTTTCTGAACTGATTTTGACACTGTCTTCGTATGAAATATAAAACCGTTTTAGGACAACATTAAAAATAATAATAATAATCGAGTGCTGGTAAGATTCCTCAGATCCGCCCTATCTCTTCTGCTGGGGGCCACCAGACACTGACCTTGGGAACCCAGGCAGGAAGTGGGTCGGGGCTGAGACAGCCTGAGATCTGAAAAGAGCAGGAGGTCTTGTGCACCTCTCCCCCAGTACAGAGCAGGAAGAAAGGGTCAAAGGGCCAAGAGCGTCCCCTTGACTGCAAGCAGGGGGATGACCACACAGGGAGAGTTCTATCTTACCTTTCTGTAGCTGTTGGAACGCTGAGCTTCTCCGCATTGGAAGGTCTTTCCCATGAATCCCATGGGGGATTCTGCGCCTTGCCCTTTGAATGTTCTTTTCTGTGCCCAAACCTCTCATTTTAGAGAAGAGATGAGAGCAGAGTGACTCAGATCCCCTCCCAGCTCTGGAATTCCAAGGGTAGCCTCAGGAGTCATGGCTGGCCCCTGAGACAGCTTTCATCTCTGACTTTATTCTCAGTGGCATGGATGGTAACCTCTGGTTGGGTGTTAACCTGCACCAGTAGAGCTGGATTAAAACGCAGGAGGTGGGCATCCTTTCTGTGGAGCTCACGAACCCAATTTGCCCTGCCCGAATTTGAACAGCCCATGGTTTGTCGACCCTGCCTGCATTTGGCTTGACTGGAGATGGAAAACTGGAGCGCCTGGTTGCGTCTCCTAGAATTTCACATGAAGATAACACCAGAGGAAATCAAACGATTTCTTACTTTTCTTCCTGTTTGTGAACTCCCACTACAGCTGCCCCTTTCTAGGTTATTTTCTTGCTAATTCAACAGACAGGAGGAAGAGAAGGATGGAGGGACAGAGGAAGGAAGGAAGGGAGGGAGATTAGATAGATAGATAGATAGATAGATAGATAGATAGATAGATATAGATGGGCAGATAGATAGGTGGACAGATAGATAATTGAATAATGAGAAAACCTGGAAACCTGGGATGCCCCTCTCCATTCCCTCTGATCACTCATGTAGGATCCACTCTCTGGTGTAGACCACCAGCAGCCCCTTCTGAAGTATTCTAGACTTCACTGAGCAGTCAGTCTAGAGCCTATTTGCTTAAGTTTAGGACTATTCCAAACAGTTCTAGCAACAGAAAGCCTGGTTGCTAAATTATTGCCTAGAACCAACACATGACAGTGGGGTTTTTTGGTTTGTTTGTTTTTTGTTTTCCCCAGCAGAGGTCTGAGCTGAAAGCTCCTCTGAGCTCTCTTCTTTGACCACTCAGGAAAGAGTTGGATTCCTTACCTCACCCTATGACTTGGCTCTAAGTCCTTCACTATGCAGTACTGGGGACGGATGGCAGAAAAGGTGGTAGCGTCACACCTGAGGACAGATCTGTGTAGCTTATGAGAACCGAGGCATGTTCCAAACACAGCATCCATGACTGGTTGTATGGCCATGCACTGGCCAGGCTGCTGGCTTGACAGAAGCATTGATGGTTCAGAGCCTTCAGAGTGGATGCTAATCCCTCAGCAGGCAGGACGATAGGCTGTGTTTCCATGTGACTGTACAGGGACCCAGGCTGCATACATGCTGGTGATTTTTAATCCGAAAGGTGATGAACAGTTACATAGCTGAAGCTTCTTTGCCCGGGCCAGGCTATCTACCCCCAAAACCTCACTGAATGGATTCTCAGTTCCCAAACAGGGAGGGAAGGCATGGGGCCAGAGAGAGGAAACACAGTTGCTGATCATTGTGGTGGTTTTCTTAAGATTATCTGGTTAAATTCATTATACAGTTAGTCTGGATAACTGACTCTGGTGTCTTTTGAAAAAAAAAGTTTTATTAATGTGTATTAATTATGCCATAACGGTGAGTTTCATTATGACGTTTAGTACACCATATATCACATTCAAATCATACCCCACAACCTTCATCTATTCTCTCCCCCGCCCCTGCTCCCGATCCTCTTGCCAAGTAACCTCTCTACTTCTCTACATTCTTTTCAATGACCCAAGGGGTCTCATTAGGGCTGCTTACTGGAGCATGGGCAAAGATGTATCAATAAGTAATCCTTTTGGCTGTGCTAGCCTGTGGGCAGGAGCTGGCCGGGAAGCTGCCTGCAAAACACCCAAAAGGTGGAAACATTGTAGCCCCAACTCAGTGGGAGCCATGGAGAGGTTTCCATTTCTCCACGGAGGTCCCGCGGGACCACTCTTTACCCTTAGTCAGCACAGAAGGTGCTATACTGGTTACAAGCCCAGGAGGCCATTGACAAACAGTGTGGGGTGGGACCATGCCATCTGCCTTCAGAGGGAGGAATCTTGTCACCACACCCCTCCTTGCCCAGATCACACAGTTGCTGGTACACATTCTTGGTTATAGCATTGTGCTTTGGTCAAAATGGCTGATTTAAGTTTCGTCTTTTGTGACTTTTCATTCAGTTTTTTTTTTTTAATGTCAAGATGCCAGTATTTTAATCTGATAGGATTTATTCTTCTGGTTATTATTTTTAAAAGAATGTAGCTTTCTAATCATTTATAAACAATATTCATATGTAGAGAGACCTTGATTCTATTACTTTAAAAAAAATTTTTTTTACTTATTCACTTTACACCCTGCTCACTGCCCCCCTCCCAGTCACCTCCTCCCATAACCCTCCCTCCATTCCCCTTCCCCTTCTCCTCTGAATGGGTGGAGACCCCCTGAGTACCCTTCACACACACACACACACACACACACACACACACACACACACACACCCTGACACATCAAGTCGCTTCAAGGCTCTCCCACTGAGGCCAGACAAGGCAGTCCCACTGGCAGAACATATCCCACAGACAGGCAAAAGCTTTTGGGATAGTCCCCGCTCCAGTTGTTCAGACCACATGAAGGTCAAGCTGCACATCTGCTACATATGAGCGTGGAGGCCTTGGTCCAGTCCATGCATATTCTATGGTTGGTGGTTCAGACTCTGAGAGCCCCAGGATCCAGGTTCGTTGACTCTGTTGGATCCTATTACATTTTAAACATTTATTCCTGAGGAGGAGCTGTGCCAGGGTAAGCCTGTGGAGCTCAGAAGACTCAGACTCAGGAGTCTGCTCTCTTCTTCACTGTGAGGGTCCAAGGACTCAAACTCTCGTTGTCAAGCTACGCACTAAGCATCTTTACCCACTGAGCTGTCTGACTGGTCCTCGTTCTAAAACTTTCTTCTTCTTCTTCTTCTTCTTCTTCTTCTTCTTCTTCTTCTTCTTCTTCTTCTTCTTCTTCTTCTTCTCTCTCTCCCTCTCCCTCTCCCTCTCCCTCTCCCTCTCCCTCTCCCTCTCCCTCTCCCTCTCTCTCCCTCTCTCTCCCTCTCTCTCTGTCTCGTGTGTGTGTGTGTGTGTGTGTGTGTGTGTGTGTGTGTGTGTATCAAAAGGTGTGTACTTGGCACAGTGCACCGTGGAGGTCAGAGGTCAACCCTGGGTGTTGATTGGTCTTTACCTTACCCCTGATTTGAGGCCGGGTCCTTTTTGTTATTTGCTGATATACTTTGTACTCCAGGCTACTTGACCCATGAGCTTCTAGGGGATTCTCCTGTCTCCACCTTTCATCTCAGCACAAAGACTTGAGTTTGATACCCAAGAAACCACATGAAAAAGCTGGGTGTGGTCTGTTCCTACAACCCAGGGATGGGGAGGCAGGTAGGATCGCAGAGGCTTGCAGCTGGAGTGGCCCAGGCAGTGAGCTCCAGGTACATTAAGAGGCTCCGTCTCAGGAAGATGGAAAAGAGACTGAGGTACACACAAGTGTTCATATGTATATGCTTTTATGCACATACATGCATGCACACAGGCACACATGAGAGCCCTGGCTTTCCCCACTGCTTTAGTCCTGACTTACACTGGTCATATTCTCAGATCTAAGGCTCTCCTCTCCTTCTCTTCTCCCTGCAGCTCCTTCTGGCCGCATGTCCGTTCTTAAGAACCTGCAGAGCCTGGACCCCAGCCATAGAATAAGTGACCGGGACTACATGGGCTGGATGGATTTTGGCCGGCGCAGTGCCGAGGACTACGAATACCCATCGTAGTGGGCCAGCATCTCGGCGCTGCTTGGAGGAGGTGGAATGAGGAAACAACCACACATACGACCCCTCGCCTCTAATGTCTGACGTTTTGAGTATCTATTTATTAAGTCCCCAATATGAAATCTGTCCAGAGTGTGCAATGCAGCCACACCTCAACCTAGCTGTGTGGTCGGAAGGCAGTGTTTCCTTCAGTGACTCCCAGACCTAATGTTGCTATGCTATTAAAGAGATTTCCTTCTGCCCCTCATTCATTGTGTCCAGTGGGAGTTCCCAGACCGGACAAGGAGGGGAGCCTGGTACATGATATCAACAGGTAAAGCCTTGCAATAGGTGGCTCCAGAAATGGTTTGGGGCATGAGTGCTGGGCACAGAGCTGGCCTCCCAGTAAATGCAAGGTGGCCTGTGGGAGTACCCTTGGGTTCAGCTCCAGGGCCCACCCTTGGCTATACTGATGCTGAGTTACGCCCCATAGTTTGTCTTCTACAGACCAGGGGTGAGAGCCCTGAAAGGTAGAAATGGATGACCCCATACCCCAGCTGGTGAGTCGCAGATTTGAAGGCTGGTGCACCCAGATGAGTAGGATTCCATTACCCAACACCCTCAATCTACAGAAAGGAGGAAATCACCAGGGGATGGTGATGGACCTCACGTTCAGATTCAGCCAATCAAGGCACACCTCCAAGCTGACTCTCAGGCGACTCCTACTGGCCACAGACCATTCTTAGACTTCTACTGATGTAGCACCAAGCCTAGGCTGTGTCACTTGTCCTGGGAAATCCATACCTATTCTGCCACAATCAAAGAGGACACTGGTGTACCAGAGAAATGATTCCATCCTCGCCTAGCTTGGTGGCTTTATCAGGTTTACCTTAAGCAGCGCAGACCAACATGGGCGTCAGCTCACGAAAGCCACGTCTTCAGAGCTCCCTGCACAACTTGCAGGCAACTCCATGGCAGAGTCTCCTCTTCCATTTAAAAAAAACATTGACCAGTTTTATAATCGGGGTTGGGGGCTTGTTTCCTGCGAGTTTCACAAGACTGGTGAGTCTCCCTGTCCCCTTGAGGAGGAAATGTTTAAACTAGAGGAAACAGTTACACAACAGCCGGTGACGGCTTGCCTTCAGCCCTGTCACACTGCAGTCAGTCAGCCATGCTGGGAAGACTCCTGCCATCCAGAGCAGAATCTGTTCATTCTCTGTGGGCATCAGCAAAGGGATCTAGACCACAGAGACGATCTAAGAACCACTACCCGCAGTGCAGCTTCACCACAGAGATGATCTAAGAACAGCCACCCACAGTGCAGCTTCTCCCGACCAAGGCCTGCAGGACAGGGTTGCACAAATGGGACATATATTGAAAGCAACATTTTCCAATCTATGTTATGTTCAGCAAGCCCACCCTGGCCCACCTTCACCCACTGGGATCTTCAGTGTTTCTTCAGTGGTAGAAAAGGGATCCTTAGTCCTCCTGGTGACCCCAGGGAAACACGGTCAGAGAAATCTTTAACCTGAGCACAAGTTAGAATACCGTGTAAAATTAAGATGCCAAGTAGATATCACAATGCACTGTCTCCTCCTTGGGTTCTCACTCCATTTGGTCTGACAGTCTGCTCTCTGAGACTGCCCCGGATATGAGGTATCCGATTCCCATTTGTGATAGTAACTTGGTAACTTGATAACTTGACTGGATATAGGTCAGCTAGGAGACACACCTCTAGCTGTGTATTTCCAGAGAAGAGAAACTGAAGACGGAAGAACCACCTAAACATGTGGCACCATCCGTGGGCTAGGATCCCAAGCTGAATAAAGGGAGAGAGCGAGCTGGACACCAGCAGCCACTTCTCTGCTTCCTGATGCTCCCATCATCCTCTCTGTCCAACACAGTAGACCGTATCCCTCTAAACCTCGAGCCAATCTAAATCCTTTCTCCCTGAAGTCGTTCTGGTCGCAGAGAGGGGACTAGTAACTAATGTACCATAAGTCATTCAAAAACATCTGTAGGTCTGTGTTTTTAGCATACCACCAAGCGTGGGGTGGGGTGGGAGAGTATACCCTGTGTGCAAATGTGCGTGGGGGTAAGGATGGGGTGGGCGAAGGACTCAGAATTGAACACAAAGCCAACAGTATCCAAGGAATGAAGAACAGATCTGAATTAGTGGCTTTTGAATCGCCAGACATGTGGGCACTAAGTTTTCAAGGACTCCTAGAAATATAAAACCCATGCATCTTGGTGATGCTGTTCAACTCTTTCTTTAATAAAGAACCTGTAGGAAACACAGGCATCTAAAAGGACAAGAGACACACAGACGACGAGGGGTGGCTCTCATGTCAATAAGATCAACAAACTCAACAATCCGTCCCCAGGCAGAGATTAGTTATATTTTTTGGATATTTCTCCTTCTGCCTCTCCAGACACATCAGTAGGCTCTAGCAGAGAGCTGACAGTGTCTGGATTCAAGGACTGGTGCTGGTGGTACCAAACAGGGGTGAGCTCCACAGAAGGACTCCATATACTGGTGTCTTTTCTCCTAGTTCAAGGACTTAGCTCCATGGGTGGAGTAGCCATGGTAGCAGGCAGCAGAAGGTGGCTGGTCACGTGGTATCTACAGTCAGGAAGCAGAGAGACAAGGGCCCATGTTCAGCTTTCTCCTTTCTATTCATTTGGGGGCCCTGGTCTGTGGGATGATGCCACCCACAGTTAGGATGGGTTGTCTCTCCTCCGTTCAGTCTTTCTAAAAACATCCTCAGAGACATAGCAGAGCCATCTCTTCTAGGCGGCTTTAAATCTCATCAAACTGACAAGAGCAGATGCCTTGTGTGCCAAAGGAAAGACTCTTAATCTCTCAACTTCATTCCTAGGAACGCTCAATATTTTTCCCTGGCACCTTTGAATCATTGCTCATCCTGGAGGTAAATACAGCAGAAACCAGGCAAAGAGAGAGCTGCAGCCTCACTAATTTCCCCTGGGCTCTAGATTCGACGAATATTTGTTATCAAATGTGAAAAGCATTTGTTGTGTCTTTCTTCTGCTCTGAGCTACAGCATCTGCTCCAGATCCCCCCTCACTTCCTGGATCCCACTGGACAAAGCTCCCCCCCACCAGTAGTATCACCTCCACTCACTCCTGAGTCTGACCTCACCCCTCACCCCTCACCCCCTCGCCTCCCTGAAAACACTAAACTCAGTTCTGACTTATCTTCCCTGAAAAGCACAGCTGGATCTTCCTGATCCTTTGGCTCTGCCTCACCCGCTGACCCATCCTCTAACTTGTCTGCTTTGCCTCTTTCCTTATCACCTCTCAGGATTACACTGTATATTAAATGCTTGCTTGTTCTTTCTCGCCTACTAGGACATCGGTCCCATAAGGGCAGGGTTTTGTCTGTTTCATTTAATTTCCACACTTACCATAGTGTCTGGACTCAATAAATATTTGTATAATGGATTAGTCAGCAAAGGAAAGTGTCTTAGATCCCTTCCAACAAGGTTGCAGATGGGTTCTAGAAGCAATTTCATTAGGAAAGTAAAACACACACAAGGGTATGGTCAAGTCCTTCCAAGCCAGCACAGGAAGCCGAAAGGCAGGCTGTCACACAGATGTCACGCATGAGGGACATGCACAGAGTGACAGAGTATTAAAGTACACCCACCCCTCCCCATCACACACTCAGCCTCAGTTCTTTTTCTCCAGTCAAAACCCAGACAGGGAGCCAGTGAGATTGCTCAGGAAGTATGGTTGCTTTCCACTAAACCTGATGGCATGGATTCCATATCCAGGGGCCCACAAGGTGGACAGAGAGACTTGATTCCCATGAGTTGTTCTCCACATACACACCGTACCAGGTGTGTACCCCCAAAATAATAAGCCAAGGAATTCCTATTGTACAGTTGACTTTTTAAAGCTTAGATAATACTGATAATATTAGAGGGAGAAAGGGGAAACATGGAGATTTTTTTCAGTGGGCTTTCTCAAGTGTGTCAAAGACGTGAAAACTGTCCAGATAGCTGCCGGCAAGGGTCTGAAATGCTAGCTACTTGGGAGGCTGAGGCAGGAGGACTGTGAGTTCAAGGCAACTTAGCAGCAAAACTGTGTCTCAAAATAAAAAGTAAAGAGAAAGCCAGAGATGTAGCTAAGCAATAGAGCAGTTAGCATAGGTAAGGCCTGGATTCCATCCTCAACACCACCAACACACACACACACACACCATTCTCACACACTCACACACAGACATATGTACAATCACACACACAAACACACACACCCCACACACACACCATTCTCACACACTCACTCACAGACATGTACAATCACACACACAAACACCCCCCCACACACACACCATTCTCACACACTCACACACAGATATATGCACAATCACACACCCCCACTCACACACACACATTCACACACACTCACTCACACAATACATTCACACACTTAACCCACAAACATATGAACACACACACCACTCATTCACACAGACACACACACAATACATTCACACATTCACACACACACAGTCACATACACAACACACAACACTCACACTCACGCAAACACTCATACTCATTCACACAGACACACACACAATACATTCACACACTCACACATACACTCATACTCGGAGGGGTGCATTTGCACATGAGAAAGATCACTTTAAAGTTCTTCTTTATTAAGGCCTTCAGAGTTCCAGCAGCTCTGAAATCTGACCAGCTGAATCTGTTGAGTTTCTTTTCCTAGGAGAAGTGACCACTTCACGGTACTCTGTATTCTGGAGACATTTGATGTGTGCCCTGGACAAAATGAGCATTCCCCTGAGGCCCTGAACCTTGTTGGCATCTTAAATTGTGTTGGCATTTTTGCTTTAGTGGGTTATCAGCCCGGTTAAGTCTGCACAAGTTTCACCACCTTTTGGCCATGCCCACAGCAGTCTGTTTGAAGAGAGTAAAGGCTGCCCCTGGGCATCCTTTCTGGCAGGTGCCCAGTGGCCAACCTGGGAACTGATTCATCAGAGACCACAGCCATCAGAGCCTTCGGTGGGGGAGTGAGAGTGACTGGCAAACATTGTGCACATGTGCATAATTATCTATAGACAAGCTTAAATGATGACAATATTAATAAAAGGACTTTCCATGGACACTATACCCCTCCTTAGAATTGGGAACAGAACACCCATGGAAGGAGTTACAGAGACAAAGTTTGGAGCTGTGACGAAAGGATGAACCATCTAGAGACTGCCATATCCAGAGACCCATCCCATGATCAGCATCCAAACGCTGACACCATTGCATTCACTAGCAAGATTTTGCTGAAAGGACCCAGACATAGCTGTCTCTTGTGAGACTATGCCAGGGCCTGGCAAACACAGAAGTGGATGCTCACAGTCAGCTAGTGAATGGATCACAGGGCCCCCAATGGAGGAGCTGGAGAAAGTACCGAAGGAGCTGAAGGGATCCGCAACCCTATGGGTGGAACAACATTATGAACTAACCAGTACCCCGGAGCTCTTGACTCTAGCTGCGTATGTATCAAAAGATGGCCTAGTCGGCCATCACTGGAAAGAGAGGCCCATTGGACTTGCAAACTTTATACGCCCCAGTACAGGGGAACACCAGGGCCAAAAAAAATGGGAATGGGTGGGTAGGGAAGTAGGGGGGAGGGTTGGGATAGCATTGGAAATGTAATTGAGGAAAAGATGTAATAAAATAAAATAAATAAAAGGACTTTCCAAAGAGTATTAACTTAACGTTGAGGAGGACCTACCCTGAATGTTGTGGTATTCGAGAATGCACTGGGATTCCAGGCTGAGTAAGAGAGGAAGAAGGAAGCCAGTCAGGCACTACATACCCCTTCCTTGCTCCACCAGGATGAGCGCCACCAGCCCGCCAACCCCCTCCACCGCCTTGCTTTCTTCACTGCCACAGACGACCACCTGCCTTCTTCCTGTACTCAGCAACTTATCAGGCATTCAGCACTGAGAAGCAACTGTGGTGGTTTGAATAGAAACGGCCCCCATGGGCACTTACATGTGAATTCTTGATCATGGGGAATGACACTATTAGGAGGTGTGGCCTTATTGGAGAAAGTGTGTCCCTGGAGTGGGCTTTGGGGTTTCAAAAGCTCAAGCCAGGCCCCGTGTCTTGCTCTTTCCTGCTGCCTGCTTACCCAGACGAAGAACTCCCAGCTACCGTGTCTGCCTGTGAGCGGTCACGCTCCCCCACCATGATGATAATGAACTGAACCTCTGAAACTGTAGGCAAGTCACAATGAAAACTTTCTTTCCTAAGAGTTGTGGTCACAGTGTCTCTTCATAGCAGTAGAACTCAGACTAAGACACTGACCAATGCAGTATCCAGCAATTGCTGCGTGAATCATATCCCTGATGGGGAAGCTTCAGGCACAGTAACTTACCCATGAGCCCCGAGTGGATGCTTACGCATTCTGTTCAGGTTGCTGAAGTCTCTCTGTGAGGCCATGTCGAAATCTGTAGGACTTTCCCTCCTTTGTTATTCAACCAACTGAAAATTTGAGATAATTAAATTATCTTATAAGTTTGTGGAATTATATATTTAATGAGTGATTTTTCATTCTGCCTCTGAGCTTTTAAAGTGGCTACCAAAAAGAATGAATTCGGAAGACCACCCAATCACCAGAAAGAAAATAAAGATGGCTGTCAAATAAAATGCTTTCTGTATAATTAAAACTAAAAAGGGGGCAAAAATCCAAACAACTCTTCAAGATATTTTGAAGACAACTTGGTAACCATGGTTACTTCTAATTAGCGAGCCAGCATCCTCTGCCTTCCAGATCTGAGTAGAGGAAAAGTGGAAGGAAAAACAATTCCAGAAAAGTGAAAATGTTAAGTTCTGCCCAGCGCATCCATGGTTGTGTTTAGAGCATAAAAACAGTGGAGAATTTGCTACTGGCAAGCTGGCTGCTCCCACCTTCACCTTTGCCCCTGCCTCACTGGGAGCCGTAACCACTAACCACAGCCCGGGATGTCTACAAAGTCTCTTTGGAAGAAGTAACACCAGGGGCAGAGCCCGAACCGGCAGAATTAAGGTGTTTCATAGTCAACTTCAGGTGTCAACCTCACACAAACCTAGAGTCGCCATGGAGGAGGGAGCATCAGTCATGAGGTTGGACTGTGGGCAAGTCTGGGAGGCTTTTGACTGAGGACTGATGTAAGAGAGCCCAGTCCACTGTGGGTGGTGCCAGCCCTGGGTGGGTACTTCTGGTCTATATAACAAAGCAAGCCATAGAGGGATCCAGTAAGCTGTGTTTCCCCCATCTGCTTCAGGTCCTGTCTCCAGCCTCCTGTCTCGGCATCACTCAGTGGTGGACTGTAACGTCAAACAGACCCTTTCCTCCCCAAGTGGCCTAGGTCATGTTGTCTTTCACCCCAACAGAAAGAAAACCTGAACAGGGTAAGTCTTGAGTGCTCGGGATCCTTCTGTAGTAGGTTCGGTACTGTTCTGGACAGTAGGAAAATGACACAGCTGGCTGTCACAGCACCCAGCAGGAACTTCTTGATTACCTGGACTGGGTCTTGAGCAGAAAGGAACCCTAGGAAAGAAACTGTCCTGGAGTTTGATCCAGATTTCCTAAGAGATAGGAGTAACGCATACACACACAGGCACGCACATAAGCACGCACACACACACACATGCACTCAAACTCACACTCTCAAGCATACAAGCACACATGCACATCATGTCCACACATAAAACACACACTGCACACGCCTGTCCCTGCAGTCTTTTTTGTTTTTGTTTTTGTTTTTTTTGTTTGTTTGGTTTTTTTTGGTTTTTTGAGACAGGGTTTCTGTATATAGCCCTAGCTGTCCTGGAACTCACTTTGTAGACCAGGCTGGCCTCAAATTCAGAAATCCACCTGCCTCTGTCTCCCGAGTGCTGGGATTAAAGGCATGCGCCACTCAGACCTTCTTAAAGCCCCATCTTCCGCCTGAACGAGCCCACAGCTGAGTCCAGGAATGTGCAAGGCTCCTGAGTCTCTGGGGCTTACTCTACATCCAGGAAGAAAGATTTCATTTACAATGAGTGAAAGAATGAGCCAGGTTTACAGTCCACACTGGCCACAGTGGACAGACAACACAGCTATTGTCAGCCTCTGTCTGGGAAAGAAACCTGAGGTGGAAGCTGGGCACTGTGACCTTTGGCCTGAATGGCAACCTTCTGAGGCTGTTATTTACTCTTCCCACCTATTTACTCAAATGCTATTTACTGGTCTGGGGGTCTAGTGCCTGTCTCACAAGCATAAGGGACTGAGTTCAAATCCTCAGCTCCCATATAAAAGCTGAGCATGACAACAGGAGTCTAACCTCAGTGTTCTAAGGATGGAGCCAGAGAGATCCCACAACTCACTCTGCAGTCAGTCTAGAGAGCCGGTGAGCTTCAGTGTCAGCAAAGAAACCCTGAGCCTAAGTATAAGGTGGAGATTGATTGAAGAAGACATCTACATTGATCTCTGGCCTCTACATGCATGTGCTCATGCTTTAACATGCAATACACATGTGTGTTACATACACAACAACAACAGAGAAGGATTTCCTGGGTTGACCCTGGTGCGGGTGCACACTAGGATACAATGTGAGAGACAGAAGGATTAGTGCCCCAGCTTTCTCTGTCTTGGGTGACAAGTCAAGTTCAGAGGCAGAGAGGTAGACTGGTTCCATCTGGATGCCTCTAAGACATGTAAACACAGCACGTGCCAACTTGAGCTCCTGACTTCCCCCTGCTCTACAGAAGGCAACTCCATCGTCCCCGAGGGTGCTTTAGGCACCCTAACCCTTGGCGTCTGATTGCTCTCCACATCTGCCACCTAAACTGTTGACAGATCTTGTTGAATTGACTACAAAATGTGTTCAGAACCTACCCTGTAGGGTGCAAAGTCGGCTCAGTGGTTTAAGTACTTACTGGGAAGTCTAAGGACAGAATCTGGATCCTCAGAACCCACGTAAGTTCCCGGTCAGCAGAGTTTCAGCCTCTGAAGGTGAGACAGGGGATCTCAAAGCTCACGCTTGCGACCAGCCACATCGATGAGCTCCGGGTTGGCTTGATAGGCCCTGCCTCAAGGAATAAGGTTTAAAAGCGATGGAGGATAAGTCCTGACATCAACCTCTGGCCTCTACATGCGCACACACACTACTGCACACACACTCACACACTTGTGAATGTGCATACACATATGCACATGCCACACATGTGGGTTTTTTTTAAAAAGATTTATTTATTTATTTTATATATATGAGTACACAGTAGCTGTCTTCAGACACACCAGAAGAGGGCATAAGATCCCATTACAGATGGTTTTGAGTCACGGTGTGGTTGCTGGGAATTGAATCCAGGACCTCTGGACAAGCATTCAGTGCTCTTAACTGCTGAGCCATCTCTTCAGGCCGTCACATATGGGGTTTTAATAATTTTTTTTAAAAATTGCTTGCTCTGCACTGCTTACAGACTCACCACCTTGCAAGATGGCAGCCCACCAGTGTCCTTGCTTCCGAGGAGGCTTCCGGTCTGCAGTCCTGACTCCTGGGCTTCACTGTGCATCCGTATCGTGCTGGGACGTGCATGTGTCTCAGCTCTTTTTAAAATGAAAATTTTTCTACTCCCAACAAGGAAAGAGATCAGATCAGCTAAAGACAAAGAGGTGGGTGTCACCCCGGTGGCAGAGAAATTAAGCCATAACCGCTAACCAGTTAACAAGGCTCTGTTTTCAAAAGATGGAATGTTCAGAGTTGGGATTTGATTATTGCCACCCTGGAGATTAAATCTAGGAAAACACACACACACATGCACACACACACACACACACACACACACACACAGAGGCAAGCACTGAGACGCTCCCCTAGCTAGAGAACATGGGCACTGTACTGTGGTAGAAATCAGAGCTCTCTCTTCTGCAGAATTTGGGAAGAGGTGTGGAGTTGATAAAACTGAGATGCATGATGTAGCTGTCTTGAGAAGCGCTCCAAGGAGAGTGCTGCCTGGATGCTATTCCTGCAAGGACGGCTGTGGCCGCTGTTGTTTGATACTACTCCTGGAGCGATATGAACAACTAAATGTCCACTAACCTCAGATAGAAGATAGGGAACCAACGACAAACAGGAGTATGGGAGAGCCAAAGTCCAGCTTGGCGAACCAATGAGACTTATTGGAATATGGGTGAGGGGTTACTTACAGGAGCAGAAATGACTCAGGGACAGCTCCATCACCAAAGCCCACTCTAACAGTGACAGCTCACAAAGCTGGGAGCCTAGAGCACACTGCACAGCCTGCAGGCCTCTCTGCGGGTGGAGAACAGTCCTTTCCAGGTGGCTCAGCTGGTCCCAGCCTCTCCTGAGCAGCTTCCCTTGTTTGAGAGCAACTCCCAGCAGTCTTTCCTGCTTGTGTACTCTTGGGGAGGGAGAAGTCTACTAATTCTGGTCAGTTTCAGGGACTTCCTGAAGCTACACTGAGTTGTTTGCTTCCTGTCCTAACTAGCTTCCCTTCAGGATGGGGTGTATCCCTTCCTTTTAGGACACCCTGTTGTTTTACCTCCTAATAAACAGGCTTCAATTTGAGGCAACTGGTACACAACAGTGACACCTTGTGGTGGGGACAGGGGAAAACCACATACTGTAGCCGGGTAGAGGTGCTGCTATATTGGTAATGGACAAAGACACAGACAGGAAGAGGCTAGTCTCCAGGGATGTGGTTCAGGGAACCCCAGCTGTAGCAAGGCAGTACATGCAAATTTGCACCTGGGAGACAACAAATTCATAATTAGTGCAACCGCTGTCCCCTTGTTTCCCATGCTGGGTGTGTTGTTGCGGTTCACATGTCAAAGCACCCACAGGTTGCTGAGCCCCCAGACAGGGTTTAGAAGGAACAAAACACAGGCTGAATGTCTCGCATATGCCCTGAACCTCCCCTTGGGGGACAAGCGTGAGGGTTTGTTTGTTTTGTTTGTTTTGTTTTTCTTTTTGGAAGAGCTTCCCCACTCCACCTACGCTTCTCTTGTAGCTAGGCCATAGGCTCATACAAGCCGCCCCACACCCCTAGCCTCTCGTGGGCTATAGGTTTATGACAGTGAACTCCATTGTCAGCAGTGTGAACCACATGGACAATGGTCTCCTGGTGGTGGCATCGTCTGGCATGCTCCTTCCTCCCTGGCCACTAAGTCTGATTCTCAACTTTAGGGAGGCTCCTTTATGTAATCATTATCCTTCAATAAACCTTAAAAAAAAATCTCTAACCCAGCAGTTCTCAGTCTTCCTGATTCTGTGACCCTTTAATGCAGTTCCTCATGTTGTGGTGAACCACACACACACACACCATAAAATTATTTTTGTTACTACTGCATAACTATAATTTTGACACTGTAATGAACTATAATGTAAATATCTGTGTTTTCAACAGTCTTAAATGATCCACGTGAAAGGGTTGACATGGAAGGGTCAACGACCCACAGGTTGAGAAGCAGTGCTCTAACCCACCCAGAGTCAATTTCTTGCATTCACAACTAAGAGGCTTAGCTTGTGTGAATGCCAAGAATATCCTGTTTGTTGTCTTCTTACATTAACGTTGAATGCTTCATAAAGAATCTTTTAAAAGGCAGGGAGAGCCGGGCGTGGTGGCGCACGCCTTTAATCCCAGCACTCGGGAGGCAGAGGCAGGCGGATTTCTGAGTTCGAGGCCAGCCTGGTCTACAGAGTGAGTTCCAGGACAGCCAGGGCTATACAGAGAAACCCTGTCTCGAAAAAAAAAAAAAAAAAAGGCAGGGAGATCAAGGCACAGTGGTTGAAATAAGGTGGGTCCCAAAAGAGGGGGGAAGAGGAGACCTTCAGAATTCATGCAGAAATGGGTCAGAATCTTGAGGGAGAACCTGTTTCCTTCATGAAAAACAGAAAAAAAAATCAAAGACAGCTGACAGCAAGCTTGTGAGTCTGTGAGTCTGGACACAGGAAGCAGGGAGCTCTCCTGTGCAGTGTCTCTGTTTTCACTGTAAGAGAGGGGCAAAGGTGTTTGTTTAGCAGAGTAAGGTGAACATAGAACACAGCAACGGGAAGGCCTGTTGTGGTATCTAGAGAGCCAGCAAGCCTGGCATGAGTTGTCTATAAAACCATCCGGCCTCAATGAAGCCTAGCTGAGGTAGATACGGCAGATCAGCACCTGCACTTCTGGCTTATCCTCTCCACTCTTAATCATTTCAGGACCCCTGCTTAGGGAATGCTGCTGCCCACAGTGGGTTGGATCATGCTATATTGACTAACTTAATTAAGATACCCCCCCTTACACACACACGCTCATGAACACACACACTCACACACACACACACACGCAAACTCCCAAAGGCCAACCCAAATGTAGACAATCCCTTAATGAGACTCTTTTCCCAGGTGATTCTAAGTTGTGTCAAGTTGACAATTATTAAAGCTGACATTAGATGGGCCGATGTCCAAGCCCATCTAAAGGAACATCTTAATAACACATAACATTTTCATAATTATCTCTAAGATGCTTTCTGGATGGTCCAGGTGTGGTATTGAGTGTGTGTGTGTGTGTGTGTGTGTGTGTGTGTGTGTGTAAGTGTTTCCTCTCCCATTGGATGCTGAGTTTTGCTATTCTTCATTGCTGTGCCTCTCGGCCCCATGACTTCCTGATGCCCCAAGCACACGGACTCAGTTCCCTGCATTCATGACCACATCTGCTGCCCCCTCACAACCTCCACTCGAGCCTGTCTGGATCCTCAGAGCAGCCTGAGGCAGCCGCTAAGTGGGTGCATGGAGCCTCTAAGAGGGAGAGCCAATCCCCTGCTAGAGAGGCCCCTGAGAAGCCAGTCCTGCTCTCTGAGCGTTTTTCCCAACCTTAACCCCAAGCAAAGTCCCTTTGCAAGTGATGGCCCGAGTGGGGTTAAGAGTGAGACAGAAACCTGCACTCAACTGCTTTTTAGGGGCGAGCAAAAGTCTGATAGATCTGGTGATCACTTATCCAGGGCCCAGTGCCAACAGGCCTTCTTTTATCTCTGAGCACCCTCTACTGGCCGTGAATACAAACTCCTCTTGGGCTATGATGGAACCAGAAGTTCACACATCATTTTCTTCTTAGACCCCCTTTTATACGCTTTGGGGAATTCATATTGATGCCTCCCTCTGTCTGCCTTCTCCAAGATGGTATCAAGCTCTGAATGCAGTACTGCTCGACCTGAAGGGGAGGCTTCTGCTATTCTCTTTGGTCCCATCCACAAGGTTCCTGGATTCACCTCCCTTCCTGCTCCCGGGCTGGGCGTGGTAGTGAGTCCTCACATCTACGTACGTACGGCTGGACGCCTTTCTGCTGAGCCCCATCTGCTGCCATTTCTCCTTCCCCATTGCTCAAGGGAATCGTAGCCCTGTGGTGGAGGTGAGCCTTAGGGTGGGGCTGTGTAACGCCTTCCTTCCTAGCCCCTGTAAAACTGGATCATCTGTCCTTGGCTCCTAAGACTCATTCCAGGCTTTTCCCATAACCTGAAATTCAGACCACTAGAAAAGGGGAATCAAATGTATAAAGAATATTGCGAACCTCCAACCCCTCTCTTTCCTTGTCTGCTGCAAGAACTTCCAACCACTCAGTTCTTGACATAGGTAATTGACTAGTGAGCCTAGGAGCCCGTAGGGTGAAGATTACACTGGACTGGCAGAGAAATGAAAAGAAACAAACAAACAAAACAATGGTCCAGCAAGCTTCCCCTCCAGGTCTGGTTTCACATCAAACTGTGTACTTAGCCTTTTCTTCCCTCATAGTTGATAGCCAAGAATTTGACATCTTTGTTTCCTAATTCTCCTACTGGCCTTTTTAGGGACTCTTGTCCTTGGGTTGGACAACCTGGGCTGGGCGTGAGGGGTGAATTTGGGAGTGGTGGGGAGAGGGAAGTGGATATGGGAGGAGTTATGAAGTTGCCAGTGAATAGGATTAAGATACATTGTATGACATTCTCAAAGAACTGAGAAAATAATGTTTTTAAAAGATACAGACGAGGGGTTCCAACTCAGAGGGTCCCTTGTAGCATCCACAAGCCACATGGACTTAGCATAAACAGTTCCTTTCCCTGCAAGTTGTAGCTTAGCAGGGAACTTCCTGTTCCGCAACCAGGGGATGCTGAGGGTGAACCCCCCTTGCATCAATATGTGGAGGAAGAGAGGAGCCCAGGGTGGCACTTCTATGGTTGGTCTCCTCTCTGTGTCTGAACACTCGGTCCCTAGCTGTTTGGAAAGGTTTCGGAGGAGCCTTAAGCTAATGCCACAACTCACTGAATAAGTGGTCGATGTGGCTGGCCTTGCCTTTCGGTTTGCTGGCCCAGCCTCCCTCTCTGTCTGGCAGTGCAATGTGACCAGACGTCTCCCATTTTCCTGCCCCCATCCTTGCCCACTATGATAGACAAACCGTATTCTCTTGAGCTGCAAGCTAAAACAGTATCTCCTCGTCTTTAACTGCTTCCTATCAGGTACTGGGTCACAGCAATGAGAAAGTAAATTCTCTCTCACCGCCTTTACCTGCCAGTGGGCTGCCTCACTGGCTCTCCCTACTCAAAACACACTCTGCCCCTCACCAGCTGCTTCCTCTGTTCTCACGTGGTAGAGCTATCGCCCCCTCCTTACAGATTAAAAGGGTGGAGGCCTCCAAAGACAGTGAGTGGCTTGCTCGAGGTCATCATTACCAAATGGTTGAACCCGGCAATTTGCTCAACACCAGTGTCCCTGACATTAATGCCACACCCCCAATGTCCAACACTCATGCCACACCCCAGCGTCCCTGGCACTCATGATGCCACCCTCCTCCCTCCCCCCCCCCATCTACCTCCAGAGGCAGCACTGTGAGTTTAGTCTTTCCCCCTCACACTGGTAGCCTTTACCACTCTTGGTTCCTAAGAGTATCAGCAGCATTCTATGGGAGGAAATTTGACACTACCTCTCTGGTGATTCTCTCTGTGATGTCATACCCACGTGGGGAATCTCTTACACAAGGCGGCTTTGATTACTGTGCTTTAGTCATAAAAGATGAAAATCAGCTCTGTGACTGCCTGTAGGGGACTGGCTCATAGGAGGACCAGTATGTTCACAGGATTGAATTTGTGTGGAGCAGCATACAGCCCTGAAAAGTGCATCAGGGTCCGGCAGGGAACTTGTCCATGGAATGCTATTATGTTGGAAAAGGATGGAGGGATGAGAGACTGGGGGGTATATACCTTTCATTTACCATCCCCCCAATAACAAATGCCTTCAACTCTTAAAGAGGTAAATTTCCTGATGAGAAGCTATGTACACACCAAGGCTAGAGAGATGGCTCAGGTGGAAGAGCAAATCCTGCCTTTGCAGAGGACCTGAGTTTGGTTCCTGACACCCACATTAGGCTGCTAAAAATGACCCATGACTCCAGCTCTTGGGGATCCACTGCCCTCTTCTGGCTTCTAAGGGCAATTGCATTCAGGTGGACACAGGCATACTAAGACAAGACAAAAGCTTTCCATCTTTGAGCTTGTTTTTATTGATATTCGTTAGTGAATGAAATCTTGTGGCTGATCCTGATGCATCACAACACGATGTTTTTGGTAGTGTTGCTTAATGTTGATCACCGGTTTGCTAACGATCCTATCACCACCCCTAAAGTGTCGTCGGTTCTTACACTGGTGCTTCCAGTGTGGACGGGAGGGAGGCCGCTCTGAACACGTGACGTGGTCCATCCAAGCCAAAGTTGTCACCCTCCTTTCCTCTTCTACCTACCGCTTTAAAATACATTCAAATAAAGTGTAAGTGACTGCGCGTATCTGCGGCAGCCAGGAGAGCAGAGAACGCGATGAACCAGCACTCTGTTTGGAGAATAAATAGTTTGAAATCGTGGGACTGACACTGGCTGCTTGGAGACCTTCTCAAAGCATCCTTGGTGGGCATAAGGTGACCCTCCTCCATTCAAGGAAACATCTTTTGCTGAGGGTGGGGGAGTTGTTCATGTGACAATTTCTTGTACACAGGATGCTATCCTTCCACTGATGTCTGGGGCAGGTGACCATGTGACACACAGACATACAGCCATCCTCAGACAAAAGTAAATAAATAATATACCTGGGCTGGGATCTCTCTCTCTCTCACTCTCTCACACACACACACACACACACACACACACACACACACACACACACACACAGAGGCTTGAGCTGGAAGCGGAGACAGCATGTGATTAAAATACAGCACACATGGATAATAAATAAAAATTCATAACTGCACAGGTGACAGCAGCAGGCCCAGGCCACGCTCACTTGCTCACACTTCTTCCATTCATAAGCACCTCTGATCTTTTCCTATGGGCAGAAATGGGATGAGGGGACAATGGACTTGGGGGATGAGGAGGAAACTTAATTCTAGTTTTGAAATGAGGGGACTAAAAACTGCAGCCACTGAGGGCCACGGAGCTCTACGATGTGGCCTGAGCTCCCTTCAGAGTGGAAAGGGGCCAGCAGCCATCACACTTGACACACCTTGGCTCAGGATGCCCTGAGGTGTGTTGTGACTTCGGCCCTTCCCCTCCACCATGTATAGGTTTAACAGCCCTGTCCCCTTCCCCATGATCCTATTGTTACAATGAGAACTGGTCATACATCACCCTGGCTGTGACGTTGGGTCCCAGAAATAAGCTCTGTCATTAGAGAGTTAGCGTGTGTGCCGTCTGCACTTTGGTGTCAGAACCAAGAGAAACTGCCAGTACTGAGACTTCCCTGCAAATAAAAATTTTAGAAATGGGAAGAAAAAAAAATCGATCACACAGAACACAGAGGGGCCGCCTGATGGCGCATCAGAGTGTAAATACATTCTTTTCGCGTCAGGCTCTAACCCTGACAGCTTGTGACAAAATACAAGGTAACTTCAAGTCAGAGACGGGAAAAGAAGTCTGGAGAACAGACAGTCCATCGGGGCAGGATAGTGCAGACCTTGATGAAGCTGGGCCACCTACAACTGAAAGAACAGCTCTCCGATGGCGAGCAGCCCTGTCTGTCGGCTGTCATAGGTGAGCGAGGAGACCTGTGCCACATGGCGGCTCTGTGTGCACCCTGACAGTCTTATGCAGAATTCACCAGATTCCTATCCATGGGATAAGAACAGCCTTGGGAATTTCAGTGCTTCTTAAAAGTAAGGAAGAAAGGACGCCACCTTCCCCCAAATGAGCTCAGGTGCCATCCTCACAAGATTGTGACCTTGTAGGGTTATTACTTCCTGTGGATTGGATGAGAGAGCAGACGCAAGGTCCCCAAGTCCTGTATACACACCATATGGAGTTCCACTCTTCCCCCAAGAGGCACACAATTGATCTGTCTAACTCAGGAGGAGTGGACCTCAGAGGAGACAGGGGTGTGAGTGCTCTGTCGGGGGCAGGAGGCAGGGAGCAGACAGGACAGAGATCCCCGGCCTCACCGCAAGCTAGTCTGTTTGGGGAGCTTAGCACCCATCAAGATGCCCGAGGTGAGGATCACAGGGGCTCTCATCTGCACACTGGACCCGACCATGGTGGGGAAGCTGCGATTCCGTCGGATGCCACTGGGGCACCCCAGAGGCAGGCCCTCGGGGACCAGGCCCCCAGGGACAAGAGCCTGTGCAGGCCCTGTGGGTCCACAGAGGAGAGGTCCCTGTTCCTCAGTCAAGGTAGGGATATGGGCTCGTCCTGAGTTCACCACTCTGGCCACCCCAAACCTCCTGACTTTGTCTACAAGGTTGAGGTTGGAGACAGACACATCTGTCTGGCTCTCGCTGCTCCGCACGGGCCTCTTTTCCCTCACCTCCCTCAAGATAGAGCTGGCAGGCTTGGAAGCCAGGAAGTTGTTGTAGGGAGGGCTCGTGCACTTGAACTCGAAGGAGGGCGGGGAGGCCGAGGGTGTTTGCATAGGGGAGTTTGGTGGGGTGGACGGGATCACAGCCATCCTAGGGGTGTAGGAGTGGAGGAGGGAGCCCCTGCCGGCTCTGTCCCAACTCTGGGGGTCGTACACGGCCGCTGAGATGCCTCGCTCCTTCAGCAACCATACCAGCCCCAGGGACGTGCTCATGGTTGTCGTGGACTCCCGGACATTTGTGAAAGACTCAGCCAGGCTCAGTCTCCGGGGGGTGCATGGCGTGGCCACTGGCGTGGATTTCAAGTGGCTGGTGCTGCTACAAGCCGGAGCTGGGGCAGAGTTAAGGCTGAAAGAAAGGGGGGGGGGCTGGTTATTCATGAGAAAGAACCATCAGTGGCCCGGTCGCCTGCAGGGAGTGCAGAAGAAGCTTGGGGAAGGAGAAGACACTCCCTGCTGTGCCCTGTGGAGCCTCTAATCCTCATTTTGTAGGGGGTGGGTGGGGTCTCTTACTGTGCTTCAAGTTAGGAAGCTGCGCATGGTCCCTTGCTTACCCCAGAGCCATCTGTCTCCTCTGTACATGGAGATGCAGACGCTAAGGTCAGTGGGTGTACTCAGGGCTGTACTTGGCTAGTAAGTGGACAACCCTGGACTGGAACCCACATGCGAAGCGGCCCCACCGATGTCAGGACATGACAGGAAGAGACTCTTCAGCAACCAAATTACCCCAAATAGTTCTTTTTCCAAACCTTGATCTTTCAAACCTGGGCCGTGAGTTGCAGAACTTGTTACAGGAACAGCAAAAACACAGCCAAGGCACAGGACTCAGCCTCGGCCCCGTGCTGTTCTTGCTCCCGCTTCCCACTATGCAAACACCTTGGGATGCAGTGGACTGGTCAGGGCAGGGGAAGGAAGCCACATCTAACATGATCAACCTGTCTAGGATTTGTAAGGTTCAAAGCCCATCAGAGTGTGTAACAAAGCCATATTCGTCCGTCTACCACGGCCTGATGACTGGGGAGACTTGGGAGGTCCCAGCATCTGTGATCCAGCTGGGAAAGCCACCAGAATGCAGGCAGCAGGGAGAAGTAGCAGTCTGTGCTCACAAAGCTGGCTTTCAGGGAGGTCTGCCCTGCTTCTGAGAGGGTGCAGAGGGACAAAAGGAAACCTACTGCCACTGCCTCGTGGGACTTCAGCTGGAGTGGTCAGCTTCCCTAGCAATAGGCCAGCTGAGCAGTCCCCAGAACTCAGTCATAGAACCCTCTCCCCAGGCTGCTCACGGGAAGCTCAGGCACCTTGGGCAGGCACCAACTAGAAACAGAAAGGGAACCAGGACCATCTGGAGAAGGCCCTTGGAATGATGAGATGGGGCCCCTCCCTCCCTAGATAGAGAGAGATAGAGGTGCCATGTGACCCCACATTTAGGTAGTCTCCCCACCTAACATTGGCGGGCATGGGGTGGGAGCCACAGATACAGCTCATCACACACAAGCTTGAGAGAGGAGATTCTGCAGAGTTGGGAGTACCTGGAGAGAGCGCAGCAGATCTGGGGATAAGAAGGGGGACTTGCAAAAGGCGCAGGAAAGGTTTTTGTAAATGCTGAGAGTTTCTAGGAGGTAAGAATGTTCTAGACAAGAAGGGAAATGAGTGTGGCCATTCCTACGAAGATTTTCAGGACTTCCCCCCACCCCCCCCCACCCCCACCCCCCCCCCCCAGTTGCATTTCTTCCCACCTCAGACAAGACAATCCCCTACCCCCTTACCCCTTGTAGCTCCCCTTACACCTCACTTCCAAGGTCTTTCTGCCCCGCCCCCCACATAGCTACTTCTGGGGTAAGACATACTTGGGGGCAGTCTGAGGCCTGTGGCTTCAGCCCAAAGCATACATTTAGTCATTTGGCTTCACAAGGGACATCAATGCTCTGTGGCCTTTTAAAACAACCTCCTCTAAACAAAGTCACAGGTTGGGAAGCCAGCATCTCTCAGGGGCAGCAAGGGACAGAAACAAAGCGGAAATCCAGGGACCCCATTGGGTGAAACCTTCTGTTACGCCTTCATTAGTGTTGACATTCAGCTAGTCTGGGGGGTTTAGCTGGGTTAGAATAATGGTCATGACCATGTTAACCAGGCACAACCAGAGAGACACATGGAAGCCTCCGTCCCCGGGTTAGTGGCAGCCACAGTTGCACACACAGCTCCTTGGGCGTGGCCCTGCAGGAGCAGGCTCCATTGGCCGTGTGCTCACCCCCTGCCTTGCCCGTGGGCTCAGACTTTCTGCCCTATATCTCCTCTCAGCTCAACAGGGCATATTGCTGCTTCGTCGTCATCCTCACAAGACCTGTGGAAAATTATTCATAGTTTAAGGTGCTCCCAGGGGTGGCCGCCCCGGCTGAGCTGGCCCTCCTCACCTCCCTCCCTGACTCCATCCATCAACTCTAGGATCTAATTTGACTGTGTCACAAAGAAAGTGGGGGGGTGAGGGGGTGGGGGGTGGATGTCACTCTTCTGTGTTCTAAGATACCATTCTCCCTTTTTCCTGGAAGGCAAGGAGGGAAGCCAGATGGCTGACATCAGGTCAAACAGACCAACATCATTCCAGATGGTACACGGGACAGAGACAAGCCACCACACTGGGCACGTGGCTTCGCCATACTGTGTTTGACACTGGCCATTAGAGTTTGGCTGTGACATGTGGCTCCTGGAGTCTGCTCCAGGGAGATGAAAGGCTTCTATAGAGCTCAGTAACTCTACCGTGAAAGAACTCCACTCTCCGTTGGCAAGCTCAGAGAGAGCAACACCAACTCAGCCCCAGGGCCTGCGGAGATGGTGGCTTCAGCCATCTAAGGAGAGCCCAAAGAATCGACATCACAGCTACAGAGGGGGCAGTGAAAAGAGGTTTCCCAGCCCCCATCTACCCTAGATCTGAACAAACAAGGCCTAGGTTCAGAAAGAAAGATGGGACCCAGAACAGGTGTCCACAGATGCCTGTAAGATGCTTAAGCCTGTTGGGTTTGGCTCTCTGTGTGCATCTGTGTATGCGTATGAGTGCACACATGCATGCAGTGCCAGAGGTCAACCTTAGGTATTGCTCCTTATCTACCTTGTGTTTGAGACAGGATAGTCTCTCTCAGCAAGCAGGCTAGGCTGGCTAGCCAGTTAACTCTAAGGTGTCTATCCACAGGTGAATACAAGGCCTCGCTTTTTTTTTTTTTAATGTGATGGAGTTCAAACTCAGGTCCCTATATCTGTAATTGTCTGCTTTTTTTTTTCTTCCTTGACAAAAGTCTCACTATGTAGGCTGGCCTACAGAGATTAAAGGTGTGCAACACCACACCTGGCTTGGAATCAGCCTTTGAATGAACCTCCTGACCTTCATCATGAGGTCTTGTGAGAAAGTTGGGTCCTGGACTTGTCCCGTTCCCACCCACTCTGGGGCCACAGTCCTTACCTTGGCGTGACCCGAGTGAGCTCGTCTGAAGGGTGCAGGATGCGGCAGGTGGTAAAGGTGAAAGTTGAGTTGGTCTGTGACATGCACTTCCCAGGGTGGTGCGCTAGACCGGGAGAAGAAGGAGAACAAACGATTCCTCGAACCCATTATAAACCGCAAGGGAGGCTAATGTCCAGCAGGACCCTCCACAGGTGTGAGTGGCGATGGGCTACCTTGTCAACTGGATCTGGGCGTGGAAGTCGAGACACCAATGTTCTGGACTGAAGGTGGCCTCTCAAAAATAACCATGTTTTTGAGCACTGGTCTGCAGAGCATCAAATCCCAGCTTCCGGCCCAATCCAGACAGGGTTCCTCATTCGACTTCTTGGACCAGTAGTGGATCCAGTTCTCGGGGGACCGGGGAGTGCCAAGGAGGCTTAAATTTAGTTTTTCACCACAGAGCTCAGATCTGCCTTCTTCTAGCATGCTTGTTGTGTATTTCTTTACAGTGACAAGCTGGTGCCAATGCTCTGCCCAGAGGAAGGGGGAGTGGGCAGGGAGAGGTACTTAGCTCCTGAAAGCAGGCAAGGTTCACACAGCTCCCTTTTCTGTTCACACAAAAGGGGCTCAGGGAAGCTGGCTCCACTACTGTCCAGACACCTGTGACGATCGTGGTGGGACATGTCTTCAGCAGCCTTAGCAACAACAGGTAGGAGTTCCCAGGCCCAGTCTGGTCTGACTACGCCCTCGTCACTGCCCCGCATGCTGGCAGCTTTCTTTAGCACGGTCTCTAAGACACCCATTTTTACTAGAACTGAGACAAGATGGTGTCCTTTGAATGCTCCAAGGTGTTGTTGTTAAGGCAGCTGATGACCACGGTTGGAGCAAAGCAAATCAGGACCATGCACCAGAGAGCCAATGAAGGAGCAGGGAGAGAATCTACGACGACGTCATGATTGTCAAGGTCATCCTAACTCATAACTTGGGCATCAAGGGAAAAGAAAAAGCAAGTGGGTGTTGTGGGAGGGAGGAAGGGTGTGTGCATCAAATCCCATGCAGGATAAAATCATGAGACGAGGTACCCAACCCACTGCCCAGCCCTGCAGCAGCTCAGCCCCCAGAGACCTCCTGGGAAAAGTCTCCAGACCCCAGAGGCCAGGAAACTCAAAGGTTATGAAGATTCAACTATGAGAATCTTTCTCTTAGGTTTGAAAATTAAAAAAAAAATTAAAAAAAAAATAATCTGGCTTTGTGTTAAAAGAAAACTAAAAACTAAATGAAGCAAACAAGAAAAAAACCAAAAAACAAAAACAAAGGAGTGGGTGGAGAGTCGGCTAGAAACACACCACAGGGGGACAAAGTCAGAGCACAAAAATAGTGATGGTGTCCAGAAGAGAAGGGGAGCTTGGCCTCGTGCCTGCTGGTGGTGTGACCCAGCTGTGTGTCCCACGAGGGCTGGGTGACAGACACCTGGGGTGGCAGCCAGCACTGAGACCACAAGCAGAGGCTTGGCGGGAGGCACAGAAAGACACACAAGCAAATGAAGCACGGGAACTGCCTCTGTGAACCATGGCTTTAGCATTGGATGTGAGTGGAGGCTCCTGAGCTCGGGTAACCGAGAAGGTGCTGCGGGGCGCCAACAAAAAAGGACCAAGCTATGAAGAAAAGGTCAGCCAGACAATCACAAGTCTTGGACAGCGACAAAGTCCAGGAACAAAACCAACAGGAAGCCTGGGAGGAAGGGTTATTGGGAAAGACAGAAAGGGAAAGGGGCAAGCAGATCATTAAGACAATGGCAGTAGCAGGAACACTAACAATAACAACTCAACAAGGCAAGGCGGGATTAGAATCAGAAGTGCAGCCCCCATCTGGACACACAGAGAGACTATGCAGCTGCCCCGCCCTAACCCATTAGGTGTGCAATCTCCGAGGAGGTCATTTTAGAGATGGAGTTGAATCATCGGAAGGAAAACCCATCCCATCCAAATGGGTTTGGGAGAGAGGAGAAGGCTGCTAAAAATTCACACACACCCCCCTCCCCAGGAACAACGGACAGCTTTGAAGATCAAGAGGATTGATTGTCTGAAGAGCCAAAGCCAGAGAGATTCGGCCCCTCCACAATACCACTGGGATGCCTGGGTGCTCGAACTCTCGGTGTCACCACGGACTGCCGGGACGCAGCTGTGCCTCCCTTCCTTGGGACACAATATAGAGACAGTGAGTTTCACTGGGAAGGACTCCCCACAGCCCCTCCTGTTTGTCCCAGAGAAGCAAAACATTGAATCCTCAAGCCACCAAGCTTTGACAGTGAGAGACACGAAACACCCTTTGCAGAGCTGGGGCTTGGGTTCAGAACCGGAGTCACCAAGACCATGTTGCACACTGCCTCACAGGCCTCGGGTTGAGGGTACAAAGGGCAGGGTTCCTTGGAATGACTACTCCAACTTCCTGGTGAAGTCCTTATTCTTGTCTGATGCCACGCACTCCGGTTGAGTCAGCTTGACAGGCGGAGGCTTGGAAGTTATCTCATGAGGGAGAGAATTTCACGGAAACTCCCTCCTGGAGTCTGGCGTCCTTTCTAACCCATAAATTAATTTTCCATTCCTGAGTTAGTCTAGTGTATGGATCCACGTGCTCTCTATTAAGCATTACCCTATTATAAGTGCCTTTTAAGATTGAATTCTGACATAGCTAAAGCCTCCCCCAGTGTTCCAAGACCCCAGATAACAGCAAGGAAGTTTAACCTATTCAGTAACTAATTAAGCATTAAAATAGACGAGGCCATTAGCTCAGCTGGTCTGCAGAAAGAGCCTGGGAATCTCACTGAGATAGAAATCCTTAGTACAGGCTACATTCCATACCTAAAGCAAGCTGGTGTACTCTCCTGACAAATGGGGATTCTCCAGATAAGAATTAGCAAGACCTAGGAATTTCGGGGTCCGTGACACTACATTATTCTTGAGGCCTGCCAAGAGTAATAACCCCCTGGTGGTATTAACACTAAAGTGTGAAATTCTTGCCTGTCACTAGGCTGATCCTAGGCAGGGCTGCTAATCTCTATTGTAAACATCTATTTGATTCCTGCAAATTCCTTTCGCAGTCATTCCCTTGTATCTAGTAAATTTCAGTGTACCTTGTCTGATGTGATTTGTAACCCCTGATATTCTCTGTATTATAAAAAAGTCTGATGCTCGACCTGACAATACATTCAGATTCAACACCTCTCCTGTGTGTGTCTGTTTGTCAATTAATCCTACGCTTTGCCCACTTGCCCGAGAGACCCGTTCCACGCAGACACAGGGACCCAGAGGGTCTGCGGCAGTCTGAGCCTGACTGGAGGGCTTCCAGCTTAAGGGGGATGGATGGACAGATACCACAGTTGATCACAGCCTAGAGCTTCGTGGCAGGTGTCCAGCAGGTTCTAGGTTACTGTGATTGAGCCAGCCAGGCACTTCCAGAAGTCCAGTCCTGTGCTAATTTGGGCTTCGTGCTCAATAAGATGAGAGCCCACTCTGTTCAACTACCTGACCACTAAGAGTGCGCTCATCATTTTATATAGAGATGGATTTTTCTTTAATTTAACAACCCTAAACCTTTTGTTTAGTTCTTCTTTCTCCTGATGTTGCTGCAAGCACTGGCAAGCTTTAAAATCAACTAAACCTTGGTTATCAGAGATCTACAGGGGGTGAAGCACAGGTGAGTTGTGTATCACAGGCCAGCACTCCCTTCGTCCAGCTTGTTGAAAGGCATGGGAAAGGCGAGACCCACTCTGTTCTTGGTTTGCTGATGTAGCCTGAGTGTTTCTGCTTGGAGTGGAGGCACCTAGGAAATGACACTGCCTTCTTGCCCATGGCCAGGACCCAGGGTGGGTCCCTGACACATCCCTGAGTCTCTAACAGAGTTGGGAGGTGTCTGCATCAACCAGGGGGAGCTGCTGCACTACAGAGTGTGTAGGCTTCCCAGGATAAAATGCAGAGAGGAGATGGACCCTGGTGTGGCTCAGGTGCTCTGCTAAGCTCAGGGACCCTGCAGGAACTGACAGATGATGGGACTCTGCCCACTTGGGCAGCCACGTTCAAACACACGTTTTGTGCAGTCCTTAGTAATTTTTATCCTCTGTGAGGGAGGGCAAGCTGACGTGCTCTGGAGTAACCATTTTCCCCTCTGAACGACACCCTAGAAGCCAGTCGTTAAAGGAACACCCAAGGGGGCTGTTCAGAGGCACTGAAGCCTGTTGCTTGGAGTTTTGAGAGGTGACACACACTGAGGCTACTCCACAGACCCTTGAGAATGGGGAGGCGCTGGCTCTGCTCACACTCATACTAGGTCTTGTATTGAGACAAGGGCTCATGTGTTCCAGAGCTCACTATGTAGCCAAGGATGGCCTTGAACATCTGACCTTCCTGACTCTACCTCCCAAGTGTTAGGAGTATAAGCGTACACCACTCCTGGTTTATACAGTGCTAGGGATGGAACCCAGGACTTCATGCACACTAAACAAGTGTTCTACCCACGGAAAAACATTGTCAGCCTAAGCTTGCTTATTTAAGATCACATAAATAATTTCTAAAAATGTCAAAAAATTTTTTTAAATGTATCTGAAAATCTTGCAAAAGGGACCTCATCTTTACAGGGCACAGAGTGTATTCTATACTCACTCTGTGGGGCGCAGACAACTGGATGAAAGAAGGAAGTGTACCCTACTTTCCTGACTTGACCATGGGGGTGTGAAGCGGTCATGTGAGCTGGACCTGCTGTGCACTATGATCTCACACACACACACACACACACACAGCCACTGTATCAATAGTGGCACCCAGGAGCAGCCTTTCCTACCAAACAAAGCAAAGCTGCCATCTTCAGAACTGAAAGGCCTGGCTTGAGTCGAGCCCTAAGAACACGAGCAGGTTTCTGGGTTTTGTCTTTAAGGATGCCCAGCGGATGACAACTGTGTCCTGCTCAGGAACAGAAAGCTGCCTTCCCAATACATGAGATTCATTTTCATGACCCAGATGAAGGCAATCTTATAGAATTCTTCCTAAAAAGACAGGCACCGGGGCACAGAAAGATGTTTCATAATGTAACAGTGCCTATGAAAGATCATAGACAGAGAGAGCCCTGTACAGCCATGTGCCCAACAGTCATGTCCCAGAAAGCAGAGGGAAGGAACTGCGTGATTACCTGTGCTTGCCTTGGCACAGGGACACTGTTACACTGACTTCAAAGGAGACTTATACAAAACGTCTTATTTTGATATACAGTCTTGTTATGTAGCTCAGGCTAGCCTCTGAATTCATCATCCTCCGGTCTCAGATGCCTAAGTGCCTGGATGACAGATGTTTGTCCCACCCTTAAGCTAAGAGTGGTTTTAAACTATTCATTGTTATTCCTTTATTGGCAAAGCTTCCTAAGGTCTTAGCTTCTGGCTTCCCCATTTTTCTCTGCTCCCTGAGAGTTTCTTTGATTAGCCCTAGTCAGGTCCTGTAGCTCTGTGAAGGCCCCCGGCTCCCCGCCCATTAGGCCTCAGTCTGGTAGATTTTCTGGAAGGTTCCAATGTGGAGACTGAATAGAATCAGAATCATAAGATCATTTTTCTGATTTGGCACAACTGATATTTATAGTTCTTGCGAACTTAAGCATTCTATTCACATCATAGCAAACTGTTGTCTGTTTCATTACAAAAAAAAAATATATATGTGCATTAGGAGACAACCCACTTCGTTGCATCCCGCAGAGAGGGCAGGCAAAGCTGCTTCGTGACTCTGAGGCATCCTCTTGAGGAAAGAAAGTTTCAGAGCACAGTGGAACTGTCAACGGGGTAAATGCAAAACTCTTCCCTGGATCTTTTTGTACCAACGAGGCCCAACTCCGTGGCCCTCACTGCTCATCCTCCCTTCTGGGGCTGACACAGAGAGGCCAGAGAGCCTCTTCACCTGCTTGGGGAGGTTGGAGAGCATGTCTCCCATTGTTCTCAAGGCGGTGGCTGCCTGTCGGAACATCTCTTATAAATGTCTGCTCATAAAGGCCTCTCCACACAGATCTCTCTAGAGCCTGCTCTGTCCAGTTTGGAGGAATCAGCTCCTCCCTCCCTTCCCCTGCCCTCCTTCCGGGTTGCAGCTGGCCTGTTCTCAGTTCACCAAATGCTCTTAGAAAGAGGCTGGGACTTTCTTAGCCTGTCTTAACCAGGTGGGTGTGAGCAGAGCATTCACTCTGTATGGACGTAGGGATGCAAAGCCAGGGCCTGGAAAATGTTCCCATCCCATGTGGAACACGGGAAGGAAGTTCCTTCTGCCAAAGATACCAGAACCTTCCAGACCCATGGGGTCACTTGTCCAGCTCCTACATACATACAAGTCCATCTGTCCATCTTCTGTGGGTAGTGGTGAGGCTGGGTGGGACAGAATCAAGGAGTAGAGCTTTGCTCCCTCAGGGCACTGCTGTGTGACAGAGCAAGAGATGGGCTTCCCTGGCCGGGCCTCCTCCTTTCTGTGGAGGGCTATTCTTTTGATCCCTTCACCCTGAGCACAGCTCGGATCTCTGTGTTGGTGAAGAAGCAGCAAAAAGCTATTTCTTGGCTTCTGCCTCTGGCATCCTGGGGCTTGAGATACAAGAGACCTTCAGTGGCCTGTTTTGAATGAGTGCAGTTTTCATAGTCTACACTGGTGTCAGGATCTTGGGGCCAGTTGTGAGCCATGTGCACTGCAGGGGACAGAAGTGGATACAGCCCAGGGGTCTTCATGAGCCAGTCTCCATGACACACAAGCCGATCTTTCAGTTCATCTCTGGTGCCGGCTTAATCCCATCTTTCCTTCCACTGTGAATCTTCAGGAGAATTTAACTGAGCTAAATCCTGTAGTGCATTCCACCAACAAGCTACCAATAGAGCTTAATCAATAGAGCTTAATCAATAGAGCTTAACCAACCTCTTCCCACATGCCGGTTGTCCCTGGCCCCAGCCATAAACTAAAATACTGGGTCCTGGCAGGGCCAGGTGGTGACTATCCTGAAAAATATGCTTCCTGTGTAAATCTAGAACATAAGCAATCATTAAAATGAAGTAAAACTAGGACCTAAAAGTTGTTTTCAACCGTCTGTTTTAATCTTCTAGGTAATTTACAACACAACAGCATAGGGCCATCCTTCATCAGACATGGGATTAAAGAGAAAAAAAAAATCAAATGGTGCTTCAAAAGACACACTCAAACACACTAATAAAAACATCTACGAGGTGAGTCTTCCCACTCTTCGGCCCTGCTCAGTATCAGCTGTAATCCTAACTGCCTTCGGATTCAAACTTCTTTCCTCTGACCCCTTCCCAGGTACACAGCAGCTCTTGGGAGCACAGGGACCAGGTCATTGGGACAGAAATCCCAAGACCAGAGCTCCAGGTCTTCCCACGAGACTCACCAGCCTTTAGCCACCCCCTCCCAGGACTGTGCATAAAGAGCATTTGGGGTATCCAGTGTAACTTGGGGTGTCTTAGACTTCTACTCCTAACAGCAGATGGTTCTGTCACTCATCAGAGAAAAGGAGCTATCCTGCCCTGCCACCCTGCCACTGTGTGGCTCTGCATCCCCTCTCTCCGCATGGTGCTTCTAGAGAAGAGCTCCCTCCGGGAAAACAAGCGCTACAGAGCTCTCCCGTCAGCGGGACAACGCCTTTCCTGAAAGGCCCTGAACAAACTGATCAGCTGTGCTTGGAATGCACACCTGGAGCCTGATTCTTTACAAACTCTGCTCTGTGTGTGTTTGGCGCTCCTCAAATCAAGTTGTTGGGAGAACGTGCTGGCAGGTTCAGCAAGAGGTAGGACGCTAGGCAAGAAGGGCCACTGTTAGGAGGGGCAGAGGTTGGGCCTTGGGTCCTCATAGCCAGGACTCTCGCCCTCTGACCTCTCAGGGCAGATCTTGGTACAATGAATTATATTCTTTCTGAATGACTTTCCTAAGATGCACCTGGGGAAGGGATTTGTCCTTCAACTTCCAGGACTGGCATTCTAGCTAGGAGGGATAGATGTGACCTTTGACACCTACCCTTATAGCCACGGAAGTCAGCCAGACACAGGTATGGTGCTGTCTGCCTTCGGATGGACCCAGTGCTGATAACAAAGGGAGATTTGAAACTACAGGCTGCGGTCCAGTCATTTGGTATTGAGCCTGAGATCCTCCTGCCTCAGCTTCCTGGGAATTATGAGTCTATCCCACCAGGCCTAATTGAGTCTGTGGACCTCACAGGATAAATGTCTTCATTTCCTCCGCGTCACTTGCTAACTTACTTTTAAAAACTCAAAACATGGGCCGGGCGTGGTGGCGCACACCTTTAATCCCAGCACTCCGGAGGCAGAGGTAGGTGGATTTCTGAGTTCGAGGCCAGCCTGGTCTACAAAGTGAGTTCCAGGACAGCCAGCCAAGGCTATATAGAGAAACCCTGTCTCGAAAAACCAAAAAAAAAAAAAAAAAAAAAAAAAAAAAAAAAAAAAAAAAAAACTCAAAACATAAATTCTGTGATGACACCTCTAAGGTTGACATTTAAAGAAACAGTTGGTCCAGGTTGGGCCCTTAGACCATGGCTGCCTGTAATTAACCTGGGGGGCGGGGGTATGAGACACCACCGAAACCTTCATTCTACCTCAGCTTTCACAACAAGCCAAGTGTCAGGGCCTCTTAAAATTATGAGGCGGAAAGAGGAATATCCTTTCCTTGCATTTAGTGACCTGGGGATGGCCTGAGGAGGACTGCATCAGTCCATTCATTTTTCCTGACACCTGAGTTCTTCCATGTCCCAGCACAATGAGCTAGGAGCTTCAGCAGGCAGATGAAACATCTGGATACAGAGTAACCACATAACTAACTCCCCAGAGGTCCCAGGAGCCTCAAGCATAAACTTCCCATCCCAGTGCAAGGTTTCTGGGTCACCTGTGGTCACACTGTGTATAGGTGGGATGGGGGCTAGCCTAGTATGTATAGGTGGGAGGTGGGATGGAGGCTAACCTGAGCACCTAGCATCCACCTTGTAAGAGCTGAATGACACCTCTTAGTGTGTACCTGGTTAAAGAGTATCACTAAACACTTAGCGCATGCGCCTTCACTGAGGCTAAGGCACATCACAGAACTGACATGCTTTCAAGCATTCTGAAAGTGCAGAGGGCTCTGCACTTCTTTCCCTCTGGTTTCCGCACATTCTACGTCTTCTCAGTCATTGCCTTTTCCCTAAGACTTCCCCCAGCTTGCTCAGGCTGGAAATCCAGAGAGGACGTGGGAGACATCAGATCCAGGGTAGGATGGCCGTAACAGAACCCTCGGGTGTCCCCGTTCTCAGGGCCCCATATCCCACTTTTTAGCAGCCTTTCCTGCTCCCGCTTGCAGGGCCCCAGGGCTCCATGACGGGCAGAGGGACCCACTCCGTCACAAGCGGAGGATCTGGTCTCTGTTTTCAAAACAGAGCCTGACAACGGGAAAGCTTTTTCCTGTCATCCACACAGACGAGCAGAAGCTACGGACACAGAGTTACTACGGGTGGTGCCAGGAACAGAGACGAGCAAGGCCCAGAGCTCTGCCTCCGGTAAAGGTGTCAGGTTTACAGGACTAATCGAGGCGCCCTCACCAGACCCCTCCTCCTCCTCCTCCTCCTCCTCCTCCAGGCCCGCTTGTGCTGGCGGCTGGTGCATCTCCTCTGGGGAAGCCTGAGGCTGGCTGGAGTAACTTCTGCTGCCTGAGACAGTCACACGTGCTCGAGACCTCTCACCTGAGGTCTCCGGGTGCTGAATTGGCGTGGAGGTAGCTAGGCCCGCCAGAGAAATGTGGTCACCTGTCTCATCTTCCTCAAAGTCGTTAAGGCAGTACACTTCATCCAGGTCAACGTCCAAAGTCCGGAAGCCCTTGGTGACCACACCAGGACGGGGGTCCAGGATGCCCCCAAGATGAGGCTGGGCCAATTGCTGCCAGTGGTGAAGCGTGGCTGAACCTTGTGGGGGAAAGAGAGTGGATACCAAGAGAAGGGAGAGTTAGCATGGCAGCTAGAGCAAATGTTTCCCACCCTCAGAGCTCAATGTGAACACCTGAGCTTGCACAGGACTGTGGGAGGGGCTGGAGTCACCTGAGCTTGCACAGGACTGTGGGAAGAGCTGGGGTCACCTGAGCTTGCACAGGACTGTGGGAGGGACTGAGGTCACCAAGCTTGCAAAGGATTGTGGGAGGGACTGGGGTCACCTGAGCTTGCATAGGACTGACTGTAGGAAGGACTGGGGTAGAACTGGCTTGACCTAACTGGACAACAGTGTGTCCCTGTCACACCAAGAGGGAGCAGCACTGTAAAGAACCAATACTTTCAAAAGTAAAATTACACTATATATTGTGTGCCAATGATGTCTGGTAACAAAGTATTTTAAACCACCAGGTGCTAACACCCAAACTTAACACATTATCACTTTGCTGACAGAAGAGGGTGAAATGGTGAGCAAGGGCCACAGGAAGCTTGTGAAGCCAGCAGGAGAAAAACCGGGGATCAGAAAGATACCCGGATGCTCAGGTACAAGTCGCCTGACGACCATACCAGACCCACCTGCAAACGGAAGCTAAGGAAGGAGAGTGGAGGAGCCACCAGGTGAGGCAGGGAGGACAGAAGGCAAATAAGTCACAGAAGCCTAGAGCAGAGGTGCCATCTCCAGGGTGACACCAAACCCTAGGACTCAGGTATCAGCCCGAGGGTTTGTAATAACACCAGAGTGTGTCCCTGATGACCTCATGTGTCCCAGGTGCTCTACCAAGAAAGGTGTCACAAGGCCAGGAGTATCTGCGAGCCTGGATGTGGAGGAGCCAAGCGGCATCTCATGAGTGCTGTGGTGCTCCATGCTTCTGCCCGGCCTCTGGCCACCTGTCACACCATGCAGGATGCCACGTCTGGCAGAAGGCCCAGGAGGCTGGGACCTGAAGCCCTCTTCTACAGACAAAAGTTTAGACACTCAAATGTACATGGCCAGAAATAAACAGGCCTCATGCTGCAGACAGAGAAGCCCTCAGAGATAGGAGACTGCCTGCACCATGGCTCACAGCATCCAGGACTACTTTCTAGCTGAGTAAAATCTCCTTAACAGGGAGTGGGGGAAGGGGAGGGGTGGGGTGGAAGCTGCTAGCCACCAGTGCCTTGTACATTGAGAGAAGAGACAGAAAGGTGGTTGGGGTGGGTGAGGGGCAGCCCCGGCCAGGCACTGGGTAAGGGATGACATGGAGGTCTTAGAAGGATTCTGAAAATGGACTACTTCAATTCTGCTTGAAATTAAAGAGAAAACCTAAGCACACTGTAAACCCCGACACCCTCAGCCCTTCACGGGCTGCACCGGGTTTAAGGACACACGTTATAGCCTCCTTGATAGACTTGGGCCTAATGAATGGGGTAAAAAAATACCTTCTACAAACAAAAGGAAAAAGAAAAAGAAAAACAACAAAACAAAACAACAAAGAGGTTGTTAAAAATGGAATCCACCCTATAAGGATTTTATAACCAGTCCTCAACTTGGCACAAAGCACAGGTACTTTTGTGGCCAAGACTGTGGGAGAAGACAAGGCTGCTAGCGCCACCCAGTGGCCGAGCTGAACATCCCAGTGATGCTCTGAGGCCCCACAGACTCAGGCACTGACCACTGAGGGAAATGCACGAACTGGTGGGGCATGCAGGCATCTGTGGGATCCTGAGCTCCAAGATGCCACACACAACTGTTTCCTAAGGCTAGCTCATGTCAGACACGGCAGTATGGTGTGCCTCTGTGATTTACCCATGTGGCCTTGACAGAGGACAGAAGGGACAGGTAGGAGCACTTTTAGTCTGTAATCTACATTCTTTTGTTTTCTAAGCCAGGGTTTCTCCGTGTAGCCCTGGCTGCCCTGGAACTTACTCTGTATTCAAGGCTGGCCTCGAACTCAGAGATCTGCCTGCCTCTGTCTCCTAGTGTTGGTATAAGCCGCATTCTAACTTTGTGCTGTCTGCAGGGGCACTTACGGTGTGCCCCTGCACACATACATTGTAAGGATTTCTTTGACCTGGCTGCAATCCAAATGGGACTTGGGGAGGAATTCAAGACATGGTAGTCATAGTAGACCCCCACTACACAGAGAGACCACTCAGGAAGACCATCAGCAGCAACAGGGCAACGCAGAAGCACTGTGAAACTCAGAGACAGGCTAACTCTCTGACTGGAGGGGCAAGGCTAAACTATGGGATGACTGGCTGCCTCTGCCTCCTCTCCCTGGATAACTTTCTGGCCAGGGATGAGATGGAAGGCAGATCTCTGGTGGGATAACCCTTTGTCTTCTCCACTAACTGAAGACAGCCTGAAGACTCCACCCCTGCCTCTGTTTACTGGTGTTTGAAATCATGGTGGCATGTGCTCCATATTCCAATAAAAACTCACTGTGCTCTACACATAAGCACTGTTATGCACTCCTCAAACTTCCTCACAGGGAGTGTCACTCACTGCACAAACGGGAATGGAAGGTTCTTGAAGCTAAGTGACTAGGGTCAGATCATGAGTGCTTCAGGCAAGTGGGCTCAGTGACAGCAGGGGTTAGCCACCAGGTATATACATGGTGCCAGTGACCCACAGCAGAACTTCCAGGTGGATATCCAGGGCCTAGCAGGAGGGCCAGACACTCATGCACTGAGGGAACCTCTGTCACCACCCATCACAATGTCCATGTGCTTTCTCACGGAAGGTTACGGGGAGAGCCTGGAAGAAGCCATCATCAAGGACAACCTGGATGTCCGTATGTCAGGACACCGTTTTACCAGCACTCAGCACTGAGTGTGGGCCTCACCATACGCCTGACTCCTTTAGTTTCGGGATCACCCTGTTGTCTCTCCTCCTCACAGACAAAAACACTGAGTGTGGGAGAGACACACCAGAGGCTGTGTTAGAGCAAGCAGCCACCTCTGGCATCTGTCCCCGGAGGCTCTCAGCAGAAGAGAATGCCTTCCTATGGCTGAGCGTCAGGGATCCAGCAATAGCAAGCCCCGGCGACGGCTCTGCCCATGGGACAGGTGTTTTCAATCCCTCAGACCCGAGAGCTGCCTCAGCCTTAGCTCTGATGTTTGGCTTGTCAACAGTGGACCTCAAGAACACTTCCCCCTGGCTGGGTCGGAGGCTCCAAGTATTCAAGAAGCCTAGCACTGAGCAGAAGCCCCCACCATGACACTCCCATGCCCCAAGTCCTTACCTAGGAATTCCACCCAGCTCCAGGCTGGCTGCCTGAAAACCTCTCCTTGATATGGAGCAAAGGTGAAAGTGACAGTGAAGCAAGCCAGAGCACAAGGGCCTCACCCTGTCCTTTCTTTCTGTGTCACTCCCCAACCCAGCCTCGTTCCCTTGTCCAGCAGGAAGCAGGACATGACCACCACACCCTGCCACCCACCTGAGAACACAGATGGACTAGTGCCTGCCTCGGTCGGTCTCTCTATGACAGATACCTCCCTCTATCTTGAATATTCTGTTCTTCACTTGCCTAACCTTGAAAGGCCTGGTGAGAACATGAGAGCGTCTGTCGCACCTAGCTCCACTGGGCCGGCAGACACATGAGGAGATGGCAGGACGGTTGGCATGAAGAAGGAGATCTAGACAGAGGACACTGTTGGCTTCTACGATGCTCCCAGACAGTGGTCTCCGGGGAACTCACCCCAGGTGCCTTTCCCTGGACTGCTGGTGATCAAAGGCACTCCTATCAGTGTCTCACTGGGCTAGGTGAGAACATGACCTCAGTGTAATGACAGTCCAGATCTGGTAACTGGGCCCTACAGACCCATGTGGCTGAATCGGGACAAATCTGATAATCTTGTTTGACAGCTATTTGCCTATGTTACAAATAAGGAAGATGGCTCAAGAGGGAAGCTAACTTGGCAGGCACGGTGACAGTGTTCGGAGGCTGTAGCTAGGAAGCCGACTATACTCACACCCCATCTTAGAGTAAACATGGCAACACAGATATTGACTGTGCAGGGGAAGAAAGGAAGAAAATATCAGTTGTCTTTGGAACAGCTGGGGAAGACGTCTGAGAAACACAAAATGAAGCCAAAAGGATCCTTATCACAAGGCTGTGTTACAGGCCACAGTGATAAGAAGGACGAGGGTGCCACAGGCAAAATCCATCTTACAAATGAATGGGGTCTCCTCTGACTCTTGTCATAAAAATATTGCCACCCAGGGCGCAAAGTCAGAGAAATAGAGATGAATTGGTCAAAATAAAATGTTCAAAATCTCATCCTGCAATGCACTTGAAAAAAAATGAGCCCAAGACGTAACATAGGTGACCCAACGAAACACGATAAAGAATGGGAAGCCGAGAGGTGGTGTCTAATGGTCTTTGAGAGACAAAAGAAGAAAAGAAAAGAAAGGCGGAAATAAAACTGCAGAAATGGAAGGTTTTATTGAAAGAAAACCAGACATAATTGCAGGTCAGAAAACAATCCCCAAGATTACAACTGAACAAACAATTAAAAAGGAGAGAGCCTCCCTGTCCTGAGAGCTAGGGAGGGACCTAAATGACACAAACCATAATCACTAAATGACAACAGAAAGAAAGAAAAGAGTCCTCCCTCTCTCTTGGGGACACAGGGACCATGGTGCAGGGGTGACCTCAGCTTTGCAGGCTGCCTGCCCAGTAAGGCTGCCTCGGTCCCCTCTTGGGATGAAAACAGTTATTCGTTCTCTATAAGCACGGAGCACAAGTCTGTACCTGTGTGACAGAAACCATCTGTGGCACCGAAACGTTGCAGTGAGTGTGGGGTGTAACTGGATTAAAGCATCAAAGATGCTCCCGAGAAGGGATAAGGATAAAAGCTCAGAACAGTGCAGACATACAGACGTCTGACTTTACATCAAAAATACACTACGTGGTTCTAAAGCAGGGCTTCCAACTCACACGGGCTTCAGACTAAAGTGTGTATGTGGGGGGTGGGGGTGGGGGCGGGGTGTACACAAAACCAGTACACACTAGGTGGCTCCTGACAAGGCAGGGGGACAGAGGAAACAGTGAGGTCTTCTAGGAACTAGAAGTACTATGGGGGAGGGGGATTAGTGGAGTCTAAACAGGCTGGCCTCCAACCCTCCCTCCCTCCCTCCCTCCTGCCTCCACACTTCAGACTGGGGGGTGGGGTGGGCTGGGGGGGACCTAGTTCACAGCAAAGCACACCTCCAGAAAGCCACATCCTCACTATGAAAAACAGATTGGAACATGTGATCGATCACACACACACACACACACACACACACACACACACAGACACAGACACACACACACACATACACACACACACGACACTTCCACATGCCTGAGGGTCGGGGGTCACAATGCACACTTTGCGTTATTTGACAGTAAAATCTCTGAGAAGCCAATGTATCCCTTCCCCACCTGTCTCAGACCCCTGGGTTATCCAGAAGTAGCTTGTTGTCACACAGCTACCATGGAGGGTCTGAAGCTGTGCCACTGCCACTACATTTGGGTCCTAAAGTGTTAAGGACAAAAGTGAGAGACCTGCACCTGTGGGAGTTTCACCCAGGAGTGTACTGCTCAAGCCAAGACAGAGACTGCAGAAACAGAGGGCACACCTCAGAGGAACTCAAACCAACAGCGTGGGTGGCTATCTCGAAAGAAAAATGAATAGGTGTGACACTGGTGGCTGGCTTTCCTGTGGTGGATCAGGGCCCAGAGAGAGTCGCAGAGGAGGACAGAGAGGGGCCGAGGCCCCTGGTGGTCACCTTCGAGTGGCTTCACGATCTGCAGCTTCTCGGGCAGGTAGGAGCGGCTGCTGAAGGACATGCCAGAGAAGCCCGTGAACTCGGAGAAGCGTGAGTGTGTGCCCAGGGACATGATGCTCTCGGTGGGCGTGAGCGAGCCACTGTGCAGCTCCCCCTTCTCAGCCAGCTCTCGCAGCTTCCTCTCCTGCTCCTCCTCGAAGAACCTCCGCTCAGACAGGTAGTTCTCCCGGCGTAGGGATAGCCGCCTAAGTGCTGTCTCCAGGTCATGGGAGCCTGGCGTGCCTGGTGTGCCCGGCTTCTTATTGTGGTCCTCGTTCCTGGGAAGACAAGGGTAAGTATCTACAGCCAGCAAAAGATAGTGAGACCCCACCACCACCACCCAGGGCAGAGACAGGAAATGGTCTGAGGAGACCAGGGCCAGCCGGCCACTGAAGGAGTTCCCTCTGTGGGTCTCAACTGACTATTCTTAGAGGCAGGTGGTTGTACAAAGACGAACTGAAAATTTGCAAAAATGTGTCTTCATAAGCATCTCTCTCCAGGTTGTTCTGGAAGAAACCTTTTGCAGGTGGCTGTACGTAGGTCCTGAAGGAGAACCGACTCAACCCTCTCGTCTCTTAAATGAAGGGGGCTGTGCTCTCAGTTCTGAGTGAAACCTGCTCTGATCTTGGAGAAAGAACCCTTCTGATGGCTTAACTGGTCCAAAGTATCTATTTTAGTAAGTCAGAGGGTCAGGGTGCACAGGAGGATGATGGGATTGGGGCTGGGGTTCTACGGGGCGTTAGGGTGGAGAGGAACTGACCATACCTAAGGGGAACACACAACTGACAAGCCCTACATTCCACCTTCTGAAGCAAACCGAGAGCCTGGGATCTCCTACGCTTGCCAGCACCCAGGCTCCCGAGGGGTCACGGTGATGATCTGTGGGAAACGTGTTAGTTCTCCCTCCATGATGGAGGAGAACTAACCTCCCTCCACAGTAAAGCACACTGTGGACATCAGCTCGAGATACTACCCCAGAAAAGACCAGTGTCGTGGATAAGGTGGGTAACTGGGACGTGTCGGCTCTCATCCACCTCTCTCCGATGGTGTCTGAGCCCACGTTCAAGGTGCATCTCCTCCCCCCCCCGCCCCCAGCTCCCTCCAACAGAAGGAGAGGAGCCCGCCGCTCACCCCAGGTCGGCTGCCTCGGTCTCCAGGAGGATGCTGTTGGTTTTGTTATCGAGGACCACGTTGCTGACGTCGCTGCCGTAGAAGCTGGAGCGAGGGGTGCTGACGCAGCTGGACAGGAGGGAGTTCATGGCTGAGGACTGGTTGGAGCCCGGGATGTTCATGGGGGAAGGGGTTAGTGATCTCTGCTTGACCACTTGATTGACGTTCCTCACCGTCTCGAAGACACGCTTCTGGTGGCTGCGGAGGACAGGGCAGCCGTGAGCCAGCATATCAGGATGAACCTGGAGCTAGCTCCTCCACAGACGCCTACCATGGGTGGCCCGCTGTCTGGGGGGGGCCTCACATGCTCCTTAGGGAGTGGGGTGCCTCCATCATAGCATGCTAATGCCAACCGCACCTAAGGCTCAGTAGCACAGCTCAGCATTGATGAGCTAAGGCTAGCCCAGATGACTCTGTTTATCACAGAGTAGCCTGAGCTACAAATGCTAGTGCTTTGGTGTTGCTTCTTTGTCCCTGGCAGGCCAGCTTCTTTCAGACATACAATGAGAACCACAGGAGGGCCGTGCTCGCTCGCAGACCTTTGTGGAACGAGTGTAACCACTCACATAAAGTGAAACAGCAGAGCTCCACGGCAGTCTGGAGTTTCTGCCTTGAGAGGATAAAACCCCACTGGGCTATTCTTAGAAACTGCCATTTCTAAGCACGGAGCCCACAGTTTGATTTCTCCTTTTAAGGAGAAGAGGGTTGGGCATATGCTCGGACTGGCTGCTTCCTCTGGGGATGCCGGAGCTGTACATACGCCAAAGCCACCAAGACGCTAGTCATTCAGGAGGAGACGTGGTCCCCAGATCTCTCTCAGTGTTCCATGAAGGTTATGATGGCTTGTATATGCTCGGCCCAGGGAGTGGCACTATTAGAAGGTGTGGCCTTGTTGGAGTAGGTGTGGCACTGTGGGTGTGGGCTTTAAGATCCTCATCCTAGCTGCCTGGAAGTCAGTCAGTATTCTACTAGCAGCCTTCAGCTAGGAAGCCAGTATTCTGCTGGCAGCCTTCAGATGAAGATGTAGAACTCTCAGCTCCTCCTGCACCATGCCTGCCTGGATGCTGCCATGTTCCCACCTTGATGATAATGGACTGAACCTCTGAACCTGTAAGCCAGCCCCAATTAAATGTTGTTCTTTATAATACTTGCATTGGTCGTGGTGTCTGTTCACAGCAGTAGGGGAGATGTAGGGGCCGAGACCCCAGGAGTAGCCAGAGGATCAGAAGCCTGGCTCACAGCTCTGAAGAGCCCATGTTTTTCTTTTCTTAGCAAACATGAACACTTTTTAGGGTAATGCTTTCCATTAAGGGAAAAGGTGGAGGGTGGGAGATGGGAAACCCAGCACCCTCCCCACTCCCTAGAAATTCATCAGGTAACCTCCTTTGTTGGTTTGGGTTGTTTTTCCAAGATGGGACCCAAGAATCCCAGCTATAAAGAGGGCCTTGAACGCCTGAGCCTCCTTCCTCTACTTTACCACAAGGTGCTATGAGGGACACAACTCAGGGCCCTGCATGCCAGGAGACTACTCTACCCACTGAGCTCCAGCCTTAGAGAGATGTCGCTGTATCGTCTACTTCCCTTAACCTGACAGGGAAGGACCATGGCTGGCCGGTGGTGTCTAAGGTCCATACACGCTAGGTTATGAGCACCGGTTCTGAGTCAGTTTGAGGGGACTTGAAATATAAAGGCCACGAGGTCATACGTGATGTCTGGAGACTCCAGCTCTTCCAGCTGCAGCTCCTTGCGCATAGTTCCCTCGATTTCTGCAGCCAACGAGTCCTGGGGAAAGACAGAAGACATGCGTGGACTGAGCAGGGGCTCAAGGCTTCCATTTCTAGATGAGGTCTGAGGCCAGAAGAACCAGGAGGAGAACAGGCACCCAGCAGTCTCCAGACTTCATGCCATACAACACAAGGCTAAAAGCAATCCCTACACAGAGAGAATCTGCCAAGCCATGGCCAGGGCAAGTTCTGAGCACACAGCACCTTTTTTTTTTTTTCTGTTTTGTTTTGTTTTGTTTTTCGAGACAGGGTTTCTCTATATAGCCCTGGCTGTCCTGGAACTCACTTTGTAGACCAGGCTGGCCTCGAACTCAGAAATCCTCCTGCCTCTGCCTCCCGAGTGCTGGGATTAAAGGTGTGCGCCACCATGCCCGGCGCACAGTACCTTTTGGGTTTGAGTGAACAGCCCCTGTCTCTCATGTAGCTGAGTGTCTGACAGCCAGGCACTCTTTGGCCAAATGACAGAGCTAAACTTGTGGCTACAATGTGGGATGGAGAACTCAAGGGGCACAGGAGAGTGTGTTCAGAACAGTGGGAACAAGTCCAAATATCTCTAAGCTTCCAAAAGGTCCCACACAGTCCAGTTCATGGTCCCAGTGACTCAGGATTATGACACACAGGAGGCCAAGGCTTACACCTCTGACTCCTAGGTAGACAACCTGCTGAAGGCTCTCTGGTTCTGCTTGCTGGGGAAAGGTCCCTGCCTGCATGGACTGTGGTAGACATGTTGCCACCGCTGTACTTTCTCTGCAAGCTCCTTGCTCCACCAGCTAGCCATGGCAACCGTCTGTGTTCTCAAGTGACAGGACTGCTGCTTCCAGTAAAAACCTGTACTCCCTCTTTGCAGACATTCCCTGCCCACCCTGACCCCACCGCACCCCATCTTCCACACAGTGCGCCAGTTAGCTCTTTAATTCCTACTAACTTTCTGGACTACACTGCTGCCCTTTTCTGAGGGGATGAGGGAGTGTAAGCTTTAGGGTCAGGGGAAGGCTGGTCCTGGAGTGCTAACTGCCCAGGTGTACTGAGATTGACCCCACATACCCCACCCATGCCCACCATGTGAGGGAGGTTTATGAAAACAGAGGACATATTTCCCCAACAAGGTTCAAGGGACACCCGAGTCTGCCTGTGGACTGCAGATTGAAAAATCCCACCACCACAAGGCAATGGAATTGAAAACGCTGATGAGGAAAGCTGCTCCTGGCAGCTGGAGTGGCAGAGAGCAGACACAGATCTGGGCGCTCAGCTCCAGCCACATGGGCACGCTGCAGCCTTTAGACTTTCAGAACAATCCTCTCTAAAACCCGAGCTTGCAAGAGCCTCGAAACGGGCGAACAAAAGCTTTCAGTAAGCATGACAGTGGAGACTCCAGGGCGTGTGCTAGCCAGGATGGTTTGATTTTTTTTTCCTTCTTTTTAAATTATATATATTTTTAATTGTGTGTGTGTGTGTGTGTGTGCATACATACACACAGGGACACAATGACAGTGCTTGTGAACTACGGTGGACCTGCTGAGGTCAGAGGACAATTTGGGGGCGTTAGTTCTTTCCTGTCTTATTGAGATGGGGGTCTTTCCGGTTTCTGTCACTCCTCACAGTATTCCAGGCTTGTTGGCCTGTAAACTTCTGGCAGGTTCCCTGTCTCCACTTCCCATGTCACAGCATGAATGCAGAGATTACAGATGTGTGCCACCAGATCCGGCTTTTCTTGTGGTCTCAGGAGGTCAACCTCAGTCTGTCAGGCTTGCACATCCTAGTGTTTTTATGTGCTGAGCCTGACATCTCCCCAGCCTGGGTTTGTGACAGTTTTAAGGCCTTGGCCAGTAGTAAACTTACAGGCTCACCAAGCAGGACTTGGGAGGAACTGTTTAACTGGGCTGTCTGGGGTGGATAGAAACTGCCTTCTCTGTCTGGGGTGAATAGAAACAGACTTCCCAGGAAAAGTATCTCTGCAAGAGACTCCTCCCTCAATCCCTTCTCAGCTGCTGAGACAGCTCAGAAATCAGAGAACGGACTCCACAAAGTTGCCCTCTGACCTCCATGCATGAACCAACTCTAATCACACATACAAACACAATAATAGTAAACAAACATTTTTAAAATTAAAAAAATTGACCCTTTTCTCGCCTTGGAGAGAATCTGTTATTCTGCAGACGAATGGAACAACACCTGGACCCACAGGAGCTCTTGGGGGCTTGTTCTCAGGCTGTCTGTCATCCATGTGTAGTTGCTGCTTGGTTGGCTACAGCTCTACACTGTCTTGTGCTAACACCCACAGTGCTGTAGGACACAGCCAATGCGTGCCTTCCCTAGCTTAGGAAGCTATGGTCTGGTAGAACATATGATGAGCACGCTCACTTCCTTCTAAGTAGATATCACAGGGAAATGACTGGAGACTAAACTGGAAACCCCTTTGTCCGTCACCAAAGCCCTTCAGAGCCTTGACATCAAACAAGCCATACCAGGATCATGGGGGAATGCTATTTTTAAAAAAGTTGGTTCAAATCCCTGACATCAACAGAAGGGTTAATAAACACACAAGGAACCAGGAGAAGTTCAGGCTCTTTAAGGCATGGGTAATAGCAGCCCAGACTAACATCTAACTAAATCAAGTTCTTTGTAAAAATCTCCTAACAGCTGCAGGGAGAGCAGCCTATAAAGAGCTAGTCCATCTCAAGGAATCAGGAGCCCCCAGCTGGCAGGTCCAGTGCAAACTTTAAAGAAGCAAGCAGCTCGCAGGAAAGATGTAGGACCAGGGATCAGAAGGGGACACGAAGCCCTGGGCGCTAAATCTGAGGATGGTCTGGGGAGAGGCGCACAGGAGAACCCACTCACCATGGGGAACAGGCCCAGAGAGTGGTAGCGCCGGGACGTGGGCATCGTCTTGTTCCGCAGGTTCTTCAACTCCTCCTGAGCCTCGTGAAGCATCTCCATGCACTCCGCGTACTTATCCTCCAGCTCTCGGAGCTGTGGGGAGAGATAGAGGGTCTCAGACAGCTCCAGTGAGCACCCAGGTGCCGACACACCCACCAGCCCTCCTGCCTGAGAGGCAGAACCTGCGGCCCTGTGGGCCCACGGCAAAGCGGGCTAGATCCACAAGGCTGGCTTTTCACAGACTCGGAAAGCTGCTCACACGCTCACAGTGGGCAAGCCAAAGAAAACGCCCAGACAAAACATTAAAGAGGCTAAGAGGCAAACCCTCTTCTCCAGCTGCATCTTTCACTTTTGTTTGATACAGGGTCGGTCTATGTAGCCTAGGCTGTCCTTAAACTCATAGCCATCCTCCTGCCTCAGCCACTTGTGGACTGGGATATATGTACTACAATGCCCAGATTCAAGTTGTATCTTTGAACAGGCTCTTTACAAGTCTGTGGCACATCTTGTTCACCTATCTAGTGTCTATCAGGAGTCAGAATATGTCAGGCCCCCGAGGTACTGAATCCAGCCTCCTTACGCTTACACCAAACGGCAGGCACAGAACCCAGGCAAAGCAATATCATGCTAATTCAAGAGTGAAGTGTTTAGTATGAGGGGAATGACCCGGGCCTATGGGGGAGCAGCTTCACGAGAGAGTTCAGGCAGGGACACCCACCTCGGCTGTGAGTTGACGCTGGGCATCCTTGGCAGCGCCCAGGTGCTGGACAAGCTCTTCATTTTCCACTGCGCACTAAACATGGTAAAGATAAGTCACCTCTGTTAAGACACTCAGGAGCCTGACTGTCCCCTCCTGTTACCTGTCTGTGAGGAGCTCAGCACTGTCTAGAGAGAAGCGTGCACCGGATGCTATGGCAGAGCACTGCCTTTCATATAATTAAAAAAACAGACAGGCTTTTAAAAATGTTCTCATTCGTGTTTGTGTGTGTGTATGAGTGTGTAAATGTGTGTGTGTGTATGTGAGTGTACATGAGTGAGCATGTGTGAAAGAATGTGTATGTGTGTGAACCTGTGTGTGCATGTGTGAGGGTATGTGAGAGTACATATAAGTGTGAGCATGTGTGTATATATGTGTGTGTGTATGTGTGTGTATGAATATGTATGTATGGATGTGTGTGTGAATAAGAGAATGTGTATGTATGTGTATGTATGTATGTGTGTGTGAGCATGTGTGTATATATGAGTGAGTGTGTGTGTATGAGTGTATATGTGTATGCGTGTGTGTAAGGATGTATATGAGTGAATGTGTATGTGTGTGTATGTGTGTGTATAAGCATGTATGAGTATGTATGTGAGTGTGTGTGCCTACAGTGCACGTGGAGGTCAGAGGTCACCTTATGAGCATTGGATAAACTCAGGACTTGGCAGCAGGCGCCTTTCTCCACTGAACCATCTCGCTGACCCCGTCAGGTAATTTTGAAGGTAAAGTCTTCCCTGGGCACTTGGCACTTGATTATTCTCCATAGCCCAACCCCCACCTCCAGAGTGTGAGTGCTTTCTGGGAGTCTGTCCTCCCTCCCCTCCCCTTTCTGTCTGTCCTCCCTTCTTTCTTTTCCAGAGGCACCTCCTCTCTTCCTTCCAGTCAGAGCCCAAGGGACACTAGTCAGACACACCACTCTCCCACCAACAATATCTGAAGGGACAACAAACAGCAGACTCCGTGGTTTGTCAGATAAATCCCAAGGCTCTGTATCTACAGCACTTCTCTATGAACCCCACTAACTTATAGATCACCCTTAGGAGCAACATCATCATAAATAACGCCTCGGCCAACCTGCGGCGGTGGTGGGGTTAGTGCCTGAGCTCACTAAACCTCCTCCAGAAAAAAGTATGCATGGCTCAGGTGGGGAACGGGCCTCCCACTTAACCACCTGTCCCATCCCCGCATGGCCACTGCCTCGTCACCCGGAGACGCAGAAGCCTTACAGATTTTGCCTTCTTCTGTAAGTCCACGATTTGCGACAGCAGGTGCGTGATCTCCTCCTGCTGCCGGGCGGCATCTTCCGTCTTCTTAGCCAGCTCCTCAGAGATGCTCGCAATCTGGACGTTGGCATCCCCTGTGACGAAGTAATGACAAGCAGGTGGCTGAGTTGTAAAGCCACACACAGACCAAAGAGGGAACACCGTCTTTACGGGGAGGAGTGGGGATGGGGGCATGGAGGGAGTGGAAGTGGACATCTTTTCAAGTGGTGATGTGGTTCCTGCAGGGGCTGGAAAGAGAAGGAACCCAGCCTTCTCATTGGCTGTCTCTCCTGTGAGGGCTGACTCTACTAACCAAGGCTGTCCCCAGGGCAGGACAGCAGGCTCCAGGAAGAGATCTGGAAGTGATCCCCCAAAGATGACTGCACTTGGCTGAACCCCAGTGTTCCACTGTGAACAGATCACAACAGGGACTCTGCACACAGAGCACTTTGCCTGTGGCTTTTGGAGCTGCAGCCCATTTTACTAGACATGAATATGAGTTGTGTTTCACTTCGCTGAATGCCTTTTCTCTTATCTTACCTGGAAACTCATAATGGAGGGCATGGGGAAGGTCACTGATTTGAATAGCAAAGCTGAGAGTCAGGCCTTCATTGTTGTAAATCAGATCATTGATCTGGGCCGACCTTGAGCATCATCAAATGATTACAATATTCCAATACTGAGTAGACATTAAAATTAAATATCCACCTCACCGAGAGCATGGCTCTCAACTCACAAACGGGCAAAGGCTGGCAGAGGCCTTCTGCTTTCAGAGAATGCCACGGAGCCGTTGGCTGCTGGGGAGGTGGTGGGAGCATCTTAGAGGAGGAGGGGCGGCCGGGCAGGAGGGGCAGACATACTCAGCTCCTTCACGCAGTCGTTCACCAGCTGCTGCTCCTTCTCCTCATAGGTGATGGTCTCTGTCTTCAGCTGACAGGCCTGTGGATGTAGATGACGCTCAGTCAGGGGACGGCGTCCGCACAGTCAGGACTGTCAGGTGGACCAGGGTCTGGGCACAGAGCTGGGCAGTCTCAGGCTTTGGTATGATCCCCTTCAACATCTCTGTCCCTGCACCATCACACACCACGCAGAGACGTACCGTACCTCATCTGTATTCCCTGCCTAGGCCATGGGCAAAGCCCTAAAACAGAGACCTGATGGCTAGGCACCACCAGGGGGCGCCACACAGAGATGGGAGCGCAAGTTCTACCACTGAAAGGCCATGGCATGTTAGTCTGTTTGCTACTTGCCTGTGTGCATCCAGCTCTCATAGATATAACACTTCTGTGGCCTTTATCATGCCTAAGACACTGTCCTGACCACAGCAGCTGCTCTGTGAACAGCCACACAGGAATAGAACTGTTGCCATACCAGACACAGGTTCTGAAGTGCCATTAGCTCTGTCTGACCCAGTTCTACTAAGAACAAACTCAACATGTTAAAGACAGCGTTATGACATGGTCTCAAGAGTCATTCCGAAATGGTGGGCTTGGGGGCTTATCCCTGGAACCCTACCGCTTGGAAGACTAAGGCAGAAAAACTGGTCTGGCCATGAATCTGGAGCCAGCCTGGGCTACACAGTAAGCTATAAGCCAGCCTGGGATACAGAGACCCTGACCCAAACAAACAAAAGCCCCACAAACCAAATAGTCTGGAAGTGATGGTGCACACCTTTAATCCCAGCACTTAGGAGGTGGAGGAAAGCATATCTCTGTGAGTTCAAAACCAGCCTGGTCTACAGAGTGAGTTCCAGGACAGCCAGAGCTATATAGTGAGACCTGGTCCCAAAACAAAACTGGAAAAGAGAGAAGGCACACATAGCTATTCGTAGGACTTTGGACAGCTTGCTCTGGCTGAAAAGAGGAGAGAAGAATGAGACAGCTGGCTCCAAGAGTGTGGTAGGCCCTGACCAGCTGGCTCCAAGAGTGTGGTAGGCCCTGACCACAGGCAGAGATGAAAATTCTGAGGGCATACATGGGGCCACCAAGAATCCACACCTGGATCAGAGCCCTTGTGCTCTATCTTGAGATGGAGGGGCTGGGTGCCTGGGACTGAGGCAGTCACCTGCACCAGATGCCAGGAGACTGCAGCTAGGAAGCATGGGCTTGCCCTTCTTCAGCCATGGGTCTATAAGACCAAGCCTGGGTGACATTGTCAGTCACCCTAAATCACTGGCTAGTGTGGGGTCTGCAAAGATAGGCTGTGGGAAAGAGTTCCTTGTGCCTTGACAGGAGGCTCTTTCCAGTGTGTGGCAAATTCAAAGTGACAGATGGTCTGCCCTCCTGGGGTGTCTCTGGAAGTCTAGAGCCAGCTAAGTAGGCTCACAGCCCAAACCTGACAGACAAGGGCCATCCCTTGCCTACAGACAAGCTCAATGCTAATAAAGACAAAAAACACTAAATCTACTCGAATCAGAGGTCTTAGAGAGTGGTGGTGGGTGAGGGGGAAAAAGCTTGGGTTTAGAGCCAGAGGCTGCAGATCCCGCCTTTGTCATTTATTAACTCTGACATCTTCAAACACCCAACAGCCTGGCACCTGAGTTTCACTGCAAATGAGACTCAAAGTAAGCAGCTGTAGGCCCTACTGTGAAGACTAACAACAGTGATGCTAATAACAGTAATGTAACAATCTTAACAACGTCGGGAAGGTGCCTGGTACAGTGCCTTCCAGGTTCCCAGGCTGCCTCGGCCCAGCCTTTCCAAGTTCACCATGGCAGACCAGTCTCTGAGACCTGGTACACCGTCTTCTTGGTGCATCTCTACTCCTCAATCATTACCCCAGCCTTCGGGCCAGCGCTCGGGTGCCTGTACCCAACCCAGTCTCCACCCACTGCAACAGCCGCCTGGGAAGCAATGCCCACACGCGGCCGAGCCTGCAGCTGAGCACCCTGACTGAAGAGTGCAAGCTCAATCAGGACGTCTTCAGATGGGCGTTAAGCAGATGGCACTGTCACTGAAGCTGTCGCTGCCAGAGGGACACCCCCACCCGAGGGGTGAAAGCGGGGTACACATGTCACCTCAGATCGAAGTACAACGTTCTCCTCTTCAAGGTCCTTGAGCTTCTTCTGAAGAGAGTCCAGGTGGAAGTAATTCTGGACGGAGGAGGAGGACTCATTCCTCTTCAGCCTAGGAGAGCAGCATGCTCAAAATCAGAGAGGTATAGTGGCCACCTTAGCTCACAACAGGGGGCCAGGGGGCCAGGGGGCCAGGGTCATTTAACCAATGCAATTCCAGGATGTCTAAGAGTTACTTAACTCGAGATGGGCATCTATTCACAAGGAATGTTTTTGTGGGCTGCTGAAGCGGCTCAGAAGGGAAAACTCTTGCTGCCACACCTGACAACCAGCCCAGGACCAACAAGGTAAAAGGGGAACACTTAACTCCCGAAAGCTGTCCCCGACCTCCACATGTAAGCCATGTCACGGCCGTGGCCCCACCCACCCACCGCAATGTACACAAATAAATAAATGAAAAATTAAGTGTTCTATATCTGCCTCATATGTGAACTCAGTCCTCATATGTGAATCCTGTGACCTACATGTTCTTAAGAGCTCCATGCTACAGTGAGGAAATCAACATGGAGTGAAGTCACAACACAGCTGTGTCCCTACAGCAGACCACTAAGCTCCCAAAAGCAAGGGTCTCCTGACTTTCACAGAAGCAGCCAGACTTCTGTCCCAAGGACCTGAGGCTCCAGGATCTATGTTTTCATCCACCATTGAGCACACCCCATTCTCACGGATGTGCCAGGGCAAAGGGCCACTCTAACAAGCCAGGATTGACACCTTGTTAAGAGGGAAATTGCCCTCCACTCAGCAGCTCACTTGAAGCAGTGAGGTGGCGTCATTTGAGGCCTTCAGATGGCCGTTCTGGGAAAGACTATCCCCAAGACGCTAGTGGCCCTGCCTAGGGGCCTCCAAGGGCATCCATTCCACATCAGCCCGCCTGCCCTTAGCTCTGGGCACCTGTGCTGGTGACTTACGGGGTTGAGCAGACAGACTCGGGCTCGCTCTCCTCAGCGGCACTGGTGTAGAATTGAAGCAGCTCGTCTTTCATGGACAGCTCATGTCGGAGCTGAGACACCTGTGTGGACAGCAAGGGGCAGATCGATGCTTGCTGGAAGGTGGCAACGTCTTTCTGTGCTCGAACGCCAGAGAGGGGCGGCATCCCAAGTGAAGGCTGGTTTGCTACTCAAAGTTTCAAAACCTTGAGTTTGACAATGTTTAAGAAAAGCCCAGCCCATCAGTTCTGGGTTGGAAACGGTCTCTGTCCTCACATTTGGTCAGAAGAGCAGAGAGGGGAGCAGAAGGCTCTGGAATGATCAGGGGGTTGATGCTTGTTGGCTCTGGAAGCAGCCAGATGACCAGCTGGGCAAGTGGCCAGAACAGTGGGCCATGATACTAAATAAAATGAGAGGCCACTCACTTTGTCAGAACCCACCCAGTGCCATCTCAGAGCAGATCTGTGGCTGTGCTGCCTCTGGGTGGGCTGCCAGAAGTGGTTCACAGACTCTACCCCTCTTAGAAAGCCACACAGCTCTCCATGTGACCAGCACACCTCAGTGTCCCTCAACAAGCTGGTCAGACCCTCTGCTGCATTTAGAGGTTACTGGGCAGAAACTCAGGGTATGGGAAGAAAGACAAGCCTTGAGGAAAGCCACGCTGCTGACTGATGGCTCTGCCACGTGGCTGGTTTGGGCTCAAGGCTTTCAGACAAGGCAGTAGCTATCAAAAAACTTCTCACCTGCCTTTCCAGCACTCAGTGAGGGCTGTGAGGGAGAACTGAAGTCTGTTTTCTGATGTGGCTAGGGGTTTGTTCCAACTTTCCCACACCACGCAGGGCGTGGACTTGGCTGTCCTTGGTGAGTCCACTTGTTTTATATGCCGCATAAAGGTTCTCCCTACCTAGAGGGGCCACTTGATGATTCCCCAAAGGGAAGCATGACCTCATAGCTTTCCAGTTCAAAGCTTCTCCTGAGAAGCAGGCCATCTCCACTCCCATGGAGTAGAATGCTCTCCGTACACACCCAAAAAGTCTCACACCAGATGGCCACCGAAGGAGGCCAGTGGACGACCACTCGCTGACACCTAGGTGATGTCTCCCTCTACTCAGAAAGCCGACCTGCTTCCTTACCTAACTGAGGCCATTTCCCTGAACCAGGGACGGCAAGAACAACTTTATTTCTCCCCGCAACACTACAGCATTCCAGCTTACCATTGCTGAGAGCAAGCTGGGGATGACACACTTTCTTACAAGTGGTTTGAAAACATTAAGCCCAAGTCTGAAATAGCTTTAATGAGAAAAGGGAGTAAGATTGGCTACATCTTAGGGTCTTAGATGAGGGCATCCTTTCCCACTAAGGGAGTTAATGATGGACAGAGAGGAAGAAAAGGTGGGAAGGAAGAGTCCTCAGAGTTAAAACTTACTGCTGGGAGAACAGCATGAGAGGAGAGAAGCCTCCATGGACAGCTGGGCTCTGACCTCCAAATCCCTGTTCTGTCAACCCCAGCTGACTATTATGTCTCCATGCAGTTTAAACATCACTTCCGGGAGTCAGCATCCTTCCTCCTGACTCTAGGCTCCCCTTGGTGATGGTGAAATAGTCCACAGCTGTCCTCTCCCCTGACAGCCTGAGCACCATGAAATGAAGAGTTTATACAATGAAGACTGCAGGCCACAATGTTGCACCGAGTTTATACAATGAAGACTGCAGGCCACAATGTTGCACCGAGTTTATACAATGAAGACTGCAGGCCACAATGTTGCACTGCTCCGGTGCTTAACACAATGTAAGAAGGGCAGCTGCTCCTGCACCTGCTAGTTCTAAGGACCCAGCATAGAAGGTCTACATGTCAAGTCTGGGTTCTCTTGAGTACAAGTCTTGCCACACCTGCCTGTGCTCCCACCCACCTCCCTGACTACTCCCAGGCCAGCGGTCCTCACCTCCTCCCGGATGTGCTCCACCTGCTCTTCCAGCAGTTCATTCCTCTCAGTTAGGGTCTTGTTCTTCTTCAACAATGACTGGCCGATCCTCGCAGCCAGCTCCAAATCCCGCTCTTTCTATGAAAGACAAGAGGGAGAATGCAGACTTAACATCCTGGAGGGGCCAACAGGGCTCAGTGTCAGATGGGCATGCCCAGAAACAGTAGGAGTATTAACAATTCGCCATCCAGGTACTAGATGCCTGTTAAAGAGCAATAACTTTGGTCACACATGTGCAGGAGCCACGCAGGAAAAGTTGATGAAAACCAGGCACATGGAGGCAAAATTGCTTTATTTGTTAAATCGTTGGTAATATTTCTCCCTACTTGAGAGCCAGCACATGGAAACACCATTGACTCAGATGGGTGAATGGATGGATGGATGGATGGATGGATGGATGGATGGATGGATGGATGGGTAGATGACTGGATGGATGAATAGGTAGGTGAATTGGTAGACAATAGATGAATCTATAAATGGATGGATGGATGGATGAGTAGGTGAATGGGTGGGTAGGTAGATGGATGGATGGGTGAATAGATGGATGGATGAATGGGTGGATAGATGAATGTGTGTGGGAACTAAAAGGGGCCCAGGGGAAGGAGGGGGAGGGAGGATAGCCCATGTCTGGCCAGAGTTCCTCCTATGCTCTGGACAGGCGAACATGGGAGGCTGCCAGATGCTTTTCACTCATCCCCAGGTGGGCATCCAAGCCTCTGACCTACTCGATGGGGGATGGACATGGGGTAGCCCCCGACCTGGGGGCCCCGGGGCCACACCCTGTAGCCCCGGGGTTATGGGAGAGGGCTGAGGGAAGAGAGGTTCCCGCACAGGCAAGAATAAGTGCAGCTGAACAGAGACAGTCTATGGTTTTAGAGCTTGATTATAGAAAGGCGGGGGAAAGAGAAAAGGTAAAAGAGAGAGAGAGACTGGCCATGGCCAAGAGGAGAGAAGGAGGAAAAGGAGAGAGAGAGAAGAAAGGCTAGAGAATAAGAGGGAGAAAGTGAGAGAGAGAGAGGAGAGAGGAGAGGAGAAGACAAAGAGAAGAGAGAGGAGTGAGAGAGCAAGGAGAGGCCAAACAGCCCCTTTTAAAGTATGCTGCTACCTTTTCTGTTGCTAGGTAACTGGGGAAGAGTTTAGCCTGAAGGTCAGAAGTTTGGGACATTGCCTACTGCTAGCCACACACTTCTCCTGTGGGGGCTGAGGGGAGAGGTAACTTTGACAGGAGCCAGGGTTCCAGGAGACATGAGAGAACTCCTTCCATCCCATGGAGATGAATTATCACCACCATGTCCCAGGGTTCAACATCTCAGCTGGAGACCAGGCCATCTGTGTATAGCCCAATGCCCAACAAATATGTAGGTAAATAAGTAGATGACAGATGAATCAATAAATAAATGGATAGATGGGTGGATGGATGAATAGGTGGGTGGATGGATAGATAAATGGATGGATGAATGGGTGGGTGAATGGGTGGGCGGGTGGATGGATAAATGGATGGATGGGCAGGTGAGTGACTATGCTCCTGAATAAAGCAAAGAGCTTGCGTAGGAAGACAGGCATCTTTAGCTCACATCAGGAGGACTGAACTAGAACATGCTGAGTTCCGCATTGTAACCAAGGAAGAAACAATGTTTAAAATAAATTAGGTAGGACTTTATTTGTTTTGCTTTTTTCAGTTTCTTCTTATTATTTTATTTAATTTTATTTATTTACAAGAATAATTCTGTAAGGGCAGAGAAGAACCTGTATCAGCTACTCATACTTTAGAGGCTTTGTACGTGTAGGAACAGGGTGTTCTGACAATTCAGCCATGACAACAGGCAGACAGAGTGGGCCACACAAAGACACGGCTGCCTCAGTGGGAAGAAAGATGTCCCAGGTAGGGGACAGGTGCCAACTCCAAATCCATCCCAGTAAGCTCCACCTACTTGCATTAGATAGGCTGGTAAGGTAGAGGACATTCTAGGAGACCTCACCACTTCAGAGTCTACACCAACTGCCCTCTTCACTTACTCTATGAAGAAGCTGGACGGGCCAGCTGGAGCAGAGACGGTTGAAGGCTCCGATTCCACACTGGGTACTAACTACTCTCATAGCCTGAGTGTTCCTTTCCCCCAGAATCGGCAGCACTATAGTTTTGTTCAAGCCACAGAGGTGAGAAATCACTAAAGTAATCACAGTTGGTAACTTGCATGATAGAAATGAGATCATAAAAAGATGAAGAGGCACGGGAAAGCAGCTGAGCTTTTCACGCAGCATTGTACAGAAAGGGATGCCAGCGTGGAGAAGGCAAGAATGGCTGAAGTGCCTATCTGTGAGAAACAGTCGTTTTAAAGGCCTCGGGTTATAAGAAACCCCCATCCTCTCCCCCCACAGCCCGGGACGTGCTCCTTCACAAACTCCCCACCTCACTGGTTTGGGACACTCAGCCTTGTGTAATGAACAGTCTGGGGCTTCAGATGGCTGCCTGTTCTGACCATGGGCTCCGTCATGTAGCAGACTGCTATGTAAGAGCACTGATTGCTCTTCTAGAGGGTCCAGGTTCTGGTCCCAGCACCCACATGGCAGCTCATGACCTTCTGTAATTTCCCAGAGGATTTGATGCCCTCTTCTGGCCTCTGTGGTCACCGGGCACACAGTGCACAGATGTACACACGGGCAAAACCTTCATACACATAAAAATAAGCCTTTTTAAAAATTAGAGAAAAATCAAAACTGCTCCTCACAAACAGGCTGGGTTATCTGTAATTTTCTAACTCGGATTATTTGTAACTTTCTACTTTGGATTACTTGTAACTTTCTAACTCCGGGTTTTGAGACCAGCACACACCAGTCACCAAGGAGAGAGGGGCTTAGTGCCACCTGCTTGTCGGTGACTCTGATGTACTCCTAAGTACACTTCACACACCATTAAAATCCACTCCTGACACTGTTTTAGGTGAAAAATGACAGCTCAAAAATGAAAATATGACAATGCCTTCCACAAAGCACAGGCGTTATTCTGTGCTCAGGCTTTGGCTGTGTGTCTATAGAAGTGAGCCATAGACACCCACTACATAGTTGGACCTTACATGCTTTCCCACCATCCCTAATCACACAAAAGCTCAGCACGCGTGGAAAGGGAGCTTCACGTGGCCACAGGACACGCTGGCAGTCCCAGCAATCAGAGATGCTCAACCCTGACTTTATCCTCAAGGGCCCTGGGGAGACACCTGTGGCCCTTTGTCATCCTCAGACTCTGGCCATGCCTCACCTGAGGGGAGGGACAGGAAGAATGGTGTGGCTGCCCAGGATGTGAGTACCCAGAGGCAAACTCAAGATTAGCATTAAGTCAAAATGGTTCCAGTCCTCTCACCTGTGGCTAAAACTGCTCTAGCAGCAATGTTCACTTCTCTACAGAAGCCTGGCCTCCCCCGGCCTCCCTCAGCCTCCCTCAGGCCTGTTAAATCCCCTGCCAGGACAAGCACCCAGCCCAGATGGGGTGCTCAGCAGGAGCTTAACATTCTCTGCTCACTTCCTGACCACGTTCCTTGATGATTTCACCCCATCGAAGATGCTAATTTCCAACAAGCACAGATGTGAGTTCTCAATGCAAGGAGCACCTCGGGCACTGAGGCAAGGAGCACTACAGGGCAAGGAGCACTATAGGGCAAGGAGCACTACAAGACCAGGAGCACTACAAGGCCAGGAGCACTACAGTCAGTGAGGCAAAGAGCACCTCAGGAAGTAAGGCAAGGAGCACCTCAGGCACTGAGGCCAGGAGCACTATAAGGCAAGGAGCACTACCAGATAAAAAGCACTACAGTCAGTGAGGCAAAGAGCACCTCAGACAATGCTGCAAGGAACACCATAGTCAGAGAGGCAAGGAGCACTATAGTCAGTGAGGCAAGGAGCACTACAAAGCAAGCCACAGCTGGAGGACATGAAGGGCAAGGCTTCCCAAGGGACAGGGAGGGCTGGCACCTCAGAAGGACAAGGACAGAGAACAGAACAGGAACAAACACACAAGGTCAGGAAGCCCTTTGCCCCTGACCACACCTCACAGCTGCAGGGCCTCTGGCCTCTTGCTCTCTGCCCACCCAGCTGGGAGCAGCTATCACAAGCCTACACTGGAAATCTAATCTTTATAGTAATTACCCAGGGCACGTCTGCAGGATGAAAAGCAGGAAGGGATGAAAAACTGCTTATGAGTAACAGGAAAACCCGAATCCTGTACTGCCTCCAGTCTATCTTGTCTAGCTTGTTTCTGGCTTTTGGGTGTCTGATAGTGTTGTCTGAGAGAGAGGGTCTAGGAGTTCATTCAAGGCTCACCTTGAATCCTTGGTCCTCCTGCCTTAGTCCCTGTACTGCCACAGCTGGCTCTGTCCAGGTTTATCAAGGCAACAAGATTGTTAGTTTCTTTTGAGAATCACAGATATAGGGCAAGGTGTATGTGTGGGTATGCCTATGTGTCTGTGTGTGTGTGTATCTGTCTGTCTGTATGCCTGCATATATGAGTATGTGTGTCTATGTGTTGCCTGCATGTTTGAGTGTGTCTGCTTGTATGTGTGTGCATGCCTGCACACATGTGTGCATGTGTGTGTATATGTGCACCTGTCTGACATGTGTGAGTGTGTATCTGTCTCTGTGTGTCTATGTGTGTGAGTGTGTATGTGTAGGGGGGGAGGAGTCACCTCCCATTTCTTGTTGCCAGTCAACATAAATTGAACATTTAGTTCTAAAATCAAGAAAACAGTCAGGAAATGAGTTTGGTTTTAACCTTAGTGGCCACCACAGACTATAAATAACTAACTCAGGCCCTGGAACAAGCAAGCCAGTCAAAACCATTTCTTTACTCTCTGAGAAATGAATCAAGGTCACTTGAAAGCCTACAACCTGATGTTAGCCCTTGTCACCAACACACACTGGGCTGGCTAGCACTCTCCGTGGAGATGCTTAGCCTACACCCACGCTCAGCAGTGACTCATCCCATTCACCAATTTTAGGATAAAAAGTGTAACTATGGGCCAGCAGAAGGCGCGCTCTAACTGGGGCAGAAGCAGTGAACTCTTAGGTACATCCCAATACAGTCAGGCAAGCAAGCCTGAAGATCTCACACACACACACACATACATACACATACACACACACACACACACACACACACACACACGGCTTGCAGCTGTGCTTGAATGCCCTGAGAAAACCCTGCAGCACACAGTATGCAGTTGGTATGTACACCAGCATTCCTGAACAGAGCCACAGAACCCAAGCAAGAATGGTGTAAGGTGGCTGTAGCAGTCAGACTATGAGTTATCCAGTTCCAGAGAAAGGCAGGGACTTCCCTGTGATATCTTATCAGGATCAAGGACAAAGGGGACAGCAGCTATTTATAAAACAGGGAGGTGCAGGCATGATTGCCTATCAAAAATAAAACAAGAAAGCAGTAACTAAGAAGGGGGGAGGGAAGAAACTGCTCTAAGGAGATGTGATTTTCCTTTTTAAAGCTAGGATTTCATATGGCCATGTTTAGTCAGAAAATTAACCAAGGAAAAGAGAATTCTTTAAAACAAAAATTTTGAGACAAATCTCATGTAGCCCAGGCTAGCCTCAAACTCCCTAGCTAGCTGGGAATGGCCTTCAACTCTTTGCCCTCCTTCTTTGTCCTTCCAGGGGCTGAGACTGCAGGCAAGCACTACCAGCCTGGCCAAAGCGGGGAGTTCTTCATACAGGGACTCTGTATAAAGGGATGGAGACCTTGGGAGGGGTCTGGAAGGGACTTTGAATGTTAAAGCAGAGAGCAAGGTGGTAGGTACCCCATGGAATAACACCCACAATGAGGCCTCATCTATCACAGCCAAGGACTACAGGCTGTGGATGCCCAGAGCCACAAGGGCACAGGGCCTGTGATTGTCTTGACAACCAAGAAGCCATATTGCCAGAGACTCAAGTGTTCTCAAATGCAATGGGCAAAGCTCTGAGTCCCATCAGGGAATAGTTACGAGCCAGAGCCAAAGTCACTGGGATCCTGGTGTCTGTCCTTCAGACTTAGGTCCCTCCACTGTGACAATATCATCTACCATCAAGAGCAGCTGTAGAATTAATGTAAGACAGATGGACAACTGTTGAGGTTTGGTCTGCTGCTATGAATTATAATGCCAAATCTTGTATCCTAAGGTCGAGTTGCCTTAAGACAGCGTGAATGCTCACATATGCCAGCTTTGGTTGTGCAAGCCCTGCTCCTTAATTTAAAACTATTGATTGAATAGAGATGCCTCCAGCCTGTAGCTGTGCAGAAGACAGGTAAGCAGGGGTCTTAGGCTTGGGCTCTAAGGCAAAGACCACAGAGAGAGGACGGAGTCAGAAGTAGAAGTCACCATGGGGTAGGTGTATTGTGCGCACATGGCCTCAAGGGTCAGCCTGTTGGAGTAAGAGCAGCTTAGACGAAACACAGCACGTGATAGCTTGGGATTATTGACAGGAAAGCAGGCAAAATAGCACAGAGGGCTGATATCTGCCCAGCTCTAGTGTTGAAGGCTTATAATAAATATAAAGGTTTTGTGTCCTTTATTTGGGAACTAAATGATCTAGGGTGGAGCAGAAACCCCCAATTAATATCTACAGCAGTTAGCTGCTTGCCAGATTTCACCCCTACAAGTGCAACTAGAGACAGATCTCCCACAGAAGGGATGGGATCTCACGGCAGGAGCTCAGACACAAGACTGACCAACACAAAGGCTCCCGTGCTTCTGTCTCAGTGGGGACGTAGCTACCGTGGCCAGGTTCCAGAGCAGCCTCACAGGTCCTTACAGCATGAGAGTGAGGCAGGTAAGTGCAGACTGACGGACTTGACCTGTGGGCCGCTCTGAATGCCACCTCTGCAGGCCAGGAAGGGGGTAAGGCAACCATGGAGAGTGTGGGATGAGAGCAGAGGCCAAGGACTTAGAACAGGGAGAGGGTGACGCTCACCACCGAGGCTCAGGAGCCCAGAATCCCCCACAAAGGCCTAGAAAAATGGTCCTAAGAAAAGGGCCCTCAAATGGGGGAAGAAATCCCACACAGGGAAAGGTCAGCAGGTCCATTTCCAAACCCAATATGCAGCCAAGAGAGCCTGAAGCTGGGCCCACACCAGCCTCAAGATGGTGACAGCCTAGTATCACCAGAAGGCAGGAGGACCACCACAGAGTCCCAAATCCTGGTATCACCTACGTGGAGCTGAGGGGTTCTTGTCTCCTCCTTCAGAATAGAACAGATGTGTGCCTGGGTGAGTGGAAATGTCACATACAAAGAAGGAAGAAACAACGCAAGGGAGAGGAAGACGTGAGGGGCAGAGGGTTGGGGGCTGCAGGAACCACAATCCCACCACACTGTCGGGACCTGCCCGTACTGCAGTCTCACCCACCGCTGCCTGCAACAGTCACTGTGCTTTCAGTGTCTCCCCCAAGATCCCACCCTCTTCCTGGGGAGCTGCTAATGGAAAGTCACTGGACACAGAGTCATCCTAGATTCTAGAATCAAGGCCCAGAGCTGCCTGTGCACTGAAGGCCAGGTTTGTGGTGGGGCCATTGCTGAAGGACGGGCACTGTATACATACATACACACACACACACACTCACTCACACACACACACATATACATATACATACATACACACACACACATAAACACACACCTATCCCCTTAGTCCCATCCCCATCTGGCAGTGAGGTTTTGGGAGGCTGTGTCATGTTGAGGAGGTGAATCCTGGCTGCAGGCAGTAGGTCAGCAGGGGCCAGCTTTTGCAGGTTATAATCTGGCACTGAGTTCCAGCCACCTTCTGTTTCCTTGCAACCCCATGAACTGAACAACCACGCCCTCATGCTCTCACTTCCACAGGGGAAGCCTCCCTGCCACCTCTTCCTCTAATATAATGTGCTGAAATCCCCGAAACCATGAGCCCAAAATAGCACCCTCTTCCCAACCCCCACAAACTGTTTCTGTCAGGTTTGGTCACAGGCATAAAAAAAAAAAATTACCAGTATTTCTCCCGGGGACTGCCCCACCCTGGCCTTCAGGTATTCAGGGCATACCCATGTGTCCTCAGGGGGCGTCACAGTCCCCTATTCCCAAATGAAAACAGGACACTAAGACCAGCTGAGAATGTCAGTCTCTTGAGGGCATGCCATCCGCCTGATCTGACTTGTTTTCCCCAGATCAGCCATGGCAAGCACTCCTGCTGCTTTGTATTTCTATGTTGATGCTGCGCTTCGCTCCACCAGCCAGCTGAACAAAGTTCCCGAACTACGTTCTGAAACCACAAGCAAGAACATACCCTTCTCCTGAAGGTAGTTTAGGACTCTGATCAGAAGCTGGGTGTCCCGACAAGTACTTAAAGGACACTTTTTTTTTTTTAAATGCCATCAATTCAGAATATCAAAACCAAACAGGTGTATCTGGTCTGCAGCTTACTGTTTACATCCCACAGGTGTATCCAGCCTGAGGCCTGACGACTGTGTACATCCCAAGATGGCTACAAATGTGGGCTCACGCATGTGTCAATGGCAATGTCACACTGCAATGTCACAAGCTGGATAACTCCAATCTCACATATCAGCGGGGCATGACAGTATGTTTCTGTAATCCCAGCCCTTGGGAGGCAGAGGTCAAAGCATCAGGAATATGAGGCCGGCGTCAGCTACACAACAAATCTGAGGGCAGACTTTGCTGTAAACGGTAACAACAAATCTAATTCATGTATACAAAACCAATAGCTGCAAAGGCCTAGGGATAAAGCTCCTAGGTGTGATGGTGAATATCTTTAACCCAGCCCTTGGGAGGCAGCGGCAGGCAGATCTCTATGAGTTCTAGCTCAGCCTGGTCTACATAGCAAGTCCCAGGCCAGCCAGGGCTACACAGTGAGATCCTGTCTCAAAATAAGCAAAGTAGCAAAATGAAAACACTAAATTGCATACTACAAGGCGCAGCGTAAGGGTCCTTCCTGAAACAGCCCACACGGACCCCCTCTAAAGGCCCTCACCTCCCCCAGACACTCACCTCCTCAAGAAGCCTGGTGACAGCATCAATGTCATTGTATGTCTTAGTCATCTGGCCAACTCTTTCGGCACATAGAACTGCAAGAGACAGAAAAGGCAGTGAGATCGCTAACGGCGGAGAGCTGGCTACGGGTGGGCATCTAACTTGGCTCCTCAGACCGTGACATCAGGGATTCGACCCACACCATCCTCACCATCACCAGGCTCTGCCTCCAGTGATGCTGGACTGTGGGTTACCCACTGACCACAGAGACAAGGGCGCGGTAGGTCGGAGCTTTCAGAAAGCAGCCGTCTGTATAACTATTAAACAACAGTCTACAACCTACAAGTTCACAGTGACACACACCCTTCTTCCTGACTGGCCTAGACTCTAAAGCTTCTGTATCTGCAGCATTAGAGTGCTGTCCTTTGAAAATCTACTGCACAGCCATTACCACCATGGCTGCTGCACACACATGCATACACATGCACATACATACATGCACCCAAACAGGCACTCACACATGCCTCCATGTACACATATGCACACATGTATACATATGACACACATGCATATATGCATAAGCATGCACCCATGCACACACATGCACACACATGCACACATGCACTCACACCCATGCACACACCTGCACACATGCACTCACACCCATGCACCCACACACGCACACTGAGCACAATTCCATGACATGTACGGCCCACTGCATCATGAGAGGCTGCTTATGAACCACTTTAGATCTTTGCCTTCTCATTTCCTTCTACTGAGGAAGGCTCTAGACTGCTACTGCCTCCAGGACAGTGGCTCCCAACCTTCCTAAGGCTGCGTGAGGCCCTTTAATACAGTTTTCATGCTGTGGTGACCCCCAACCATAAAATTATTTGCCACTTCGAAACTGTTACTTTGCTGCTGTTATGAATCACACACTGTGTTTTCCAGTGGGCTTAGATGACCCCTGTGAAGGGCCAGACCCACGTTCCACCCCAGAACCTGTGCAAAAAAGCATGCAGGCGTGGTGGGGTGAGTTTGTAAGCCCTGCACAAAAGAGATGGAAACCGGTGTCTGAGGAATGACACTGGAAGTTGACCCCTGACCTCCATGAGCATCCCCTACATGCACACACACACACTCGGGCACACACACTCGGGCACACAACTTCACAGCGATGTAATGTAACACAACCCTGGAGAATAATCCTATTAACAGTGAAAGCTTTCATAATGACCCACATCCGACGACAGCCGCTGAGAGGCACCTGGGACACGAAGTCTCTCACCAAGTCACACCCAGAGCCTTGCTAGAGAGCTGTCACTGGAATTCGGCAGCCTGTAAATATTTTAGTGTGCAAGCAGAGCTGATCCTAGAGATGAGCTCAGAGAAACCTGATCTTCTGGAATGATTTCCTAGCTCAGGCCGAGCCTGAAATCTGGCTTTCAATCTGAAGCACAGGAAACCTGGAAGTGAGAGCCTGTCCTCTGCCTCCTCCCCTTCCATGGCAGCCATTTCCCCCACAGAGTCCTCTGCCTTCTGGCAGCAGACACTGCCTGGCTTTTTAGCCTTCCTCCTTGCCTTCACGTTGGCCGGCAAGGGAATGGCAGGGAGGTGTATAAAGGGGTAGTCTAATCTGCTATCCATGGAATCCAGCTCAAATGCTCTGCACAGTTCAGTGGCTCAAGGTCAACAAGTTGTCTCTGTGAAGACTGCTGGGCTACTAGGAGCACTTGTTTTTCTCCTGAGCAGCTGTGAGGTTCCACACGGAGGAAAGGATCCAGGCTTTTACTCCAGCCTTGCACTCATCAGAGGTAACACAATTTAAAAATTCTAGGATAGGACACATCAATTGATGGAGCTGACCCAGCATGCATGAAGCCCTGGCTCCTTCTCCAGTACCATATGAACCACACACAGTTGTGCACACCTGCAACCCCAGCAGGAGGGAGGCAGAGGCAAGACAAACCAAAACTCAAAACCAAGCCAGGATCTCTGCCGTGTTCCTGTAACCACAGACAGACAGTGATGTGCAGTCTTAATAATATGGAATGGATCCTTCTGTGCCCTAACCCAAATCCTAAAGTGGCTTTAATCTATAGAAATATCGTACCCCGGAGCTCTTGACTCTAGCTGCATATGTATCAAAAGATGGCCTAGTCGGCCATCACTGGAAAGAAAGGCCCATTGGACACACAAACTTTATATGCCCCAGTACAGGGGAACGCCAGGGCCAAAAAAAAAAAAAAAATGGGAATGGGTGGGTAGGGAAATGGGGGAGAGGGGGGAGGGTATGGGGGACTTTTGGGATAGCATTGGAATTGTAATTGAGGAAAATACGTAATAAAATATATTTAAAAAAAAAAAAAGAAATATCGCATGTCAGACCCAAGTCCCAAAATGGCTTTATTCTATAGAAATGTCACATGTCAGACCTAAGTCCCAAATGGCTTTATTCTATAGAAATGTCGCATGTCAGAACTGAATGCTGCCTCAGCCTTCTCTGGTTCATTGATCGTCATCTGTGTGTCCCCCTTGGCATGATGCTCATTTGCATACACATATATTGACGGCAGAGCTGGCAGTCTTTCCAGTCTCTTCTCAAGCCCACACTGTCACCAGGCGCAGACTGTAAAGAGGCTGGGCATGCTCCCTTCATGTTCTCAAGACTGACAACCTCACTAGAGTCTCCGGGGTGGAAGGACATTCCACAAGACGCAGTCTATTGCCTAAGCCCAAACATCCAGGTAAAAAAACACTGCTTGCTCTAAGCAAGGCTTATGTGAAGTATTTCAGTATGTATGCTTTTAAATATATATACTATCACAATTTAAGGAGAGATATGTACGTGTGTGTGTGTGTGTGTGTGTGTATGTACACATATACACACATACATACATATACACACACATACACTAATAGTATACAGAAAATAAAAAGCAAAGCAACCACAAAAATATGAACATTTGGATAGGGTCACAGATTTTAATTTTGCTTATGCTTTAAAAATGATTCTAAAAGAGCAGAGTTTGAAGGAAAGACTATCCAGAGGCTGCCCCACCTGGGGATCCATCCCATAAACAACCACTAAAACCAGACACTATGGTGGATGCCAACAAGAGCTTGCTGACAGGAGGCTGATATAGCTGTCTCCTGAGAGGCCCTGCCACTGCCTGACAAATACAGAAGTGGATGCTCACAGCCATCCATTAGATGGAGCACAGGGTCCCCAATGAAGGAGCTAGAGAAAGTACCCAAAGAGCTGCAGGGGTTTGCAGCCCCATAGGAGGAACAACAATATGAACTAACCAATATCCCCAGAGCACCCTGGGACTAAACCACCAATCAAAGAAAACACAGGGTGGGACTCATGGCTCTAGCTGCATATGTAGCAGGGGATGGCCTAGTCGGTCATCAATGGGAGGAGAGGCCCGTAGTCCTGTGAAGGTTCTATGCCCCAGTATAGGGGAATGCCAGGGCCAGGAATCGAGAGTGGGTGGGTTAGTGAGCAAGAGGGGGCAGAGGGGATAGGGAATTTTCGAAGTGGAAACTAGGAAAGGGGATAACATTTGAAATGCAAATAAAGAAAATATCTAATAAAAAAATTTTTAAAATAAGGGGAAATGATTCTAAAAAATAACTATAGCAACACTACACTATCGAGGGAAATTATTTAAGATATTTTACAGGAAATAGACAGTTGACTAATATAAGGTCACAGGATCTCTCTGGCTGACCTTTAAGATAAATTAGTATCAGCAGAAGCCTTCTCTTAGTTAACAGATGACAGAGATGCATCTTATGGGGCACAGGAAGATGCTGACCTCATCTAAACATCATGCAGCAATTGATCCAGGCTGCTTCTATCGAGCATGCTCGCTGGGGTCAGTTACTGACCACACAGCCCATGCGATCCTCAGAGCACTTCAGAGTGGTTTCTCACAGCCTTTCACAAGTCAGAAGATCAGGCCCAGCCGGGGGGCTGCAGAACTCAAGGTCAGACAGACTAAGCAGGGCAGCAGGTAACCTCTGTGTCTGGGAAGCCTCTGACGCTTTCCCATCGCCTCTTCCCAGCAAACCTTCAGGGCACTTCAACGTGGAAGCTGGGACCTGACACGGACAGTACTGCAGAGAGGTCAGGTCAGGGCACCGCAGGGGTGAGTTTATGAAGTATACACCAAGCTGAAGTGAACGCACAAGCAGCAGAGATGACGTCATCAAACTGGACCCTTACCACAACCAGCAGAAAACACGGGGGAAAGCTGAGGTACAGCTGGAGCTCCTGACCGAGCTTCTCCCATGGAGGCCGAGCTTTGGCCTCTCCGTTCCCACTTGTAGGCATTTTTATATCATGGGCCTAAGGACAGCAGCGTCTATTGGAAACAGCTTACCTCCTAGCTGTCGGCAACAACACAATGCATTAGCTCTTGGGCTATTTAGTTTTCCTCTTCCCTCCCTGTCACAGAGCTGGGGCTCAACTCATCCTCAGTCAAAGGGCCTTGGAGGACACAAACACACTTAGGTCTGAAGTGGGATGAGCAGCCTGGCTTCCAGGGGCTGCTTCGCTGTGAGCTCCCAAGCGTTGCAGGTCAAAGAGACTGAGGCTACACTGTAGGAGCTGAACCTCACCAGTCTGACGTCTGAACTCAAACAGGACAGGGCACCATAAAGGGCAGAGCAACGTTCAGAACCTGCACGACAGAGAAAAGAATCCTTGACCTTGGAGAGGTTTTCACAGAAGGTGGGGTCGGGAACCCAGGCCCAGGCTGGCTCCCTAACTGCTGGGTTTTAGATGAGGTGGTAGACTAAGGAGAGTAAGAAAGGAACAAGCCTGCCTTTCAACTACAAGGCGAGTAAACCAGAATCTGCTTCTCACGTTTGGCTGTCTACCACAGAGCTCGGCTATGTCCTCTCTCCACAGGGACCCAGGCCATGCTATCAAATCCACCCCAAAATGTGTCCAGAGAGAAAGCAGCTACAAATCTCTATAATTCAGGAACACTATGGTCCATATGCTAACGAAAGCATTAAATGCATCCTGCCTCAGACAGCAGATCCACAGGGCACACTCAGCCTTCTGCACCACCCGTGACTCTAAGGGATGCGGTCATCCCGCACCCTTGGGGTGCACAGGAAATAGGTCAATGCAGGAGACACTTCAGAAATAAACAGCTTGAAGGGCTGAAGGGTGCAAAGCCCTTCAAAGAGCTGGGATTGTTAGTTAGACATAGAAGCACGCACCAGTGATCCAAGTGTGCAGATTAGCCAGGTCTACAAACTGAGACCCTGTCCCCAAAAGCTAAGGATTCAGACTTTTGTCATAGGCCTATAGAAAACCACTAGAGGGTTTTCACAGGATAGCATTGGTGTGCGGTTTGTATCTCACAAAACATTTTGGCCCAGTGTGGAGTGACTGGGTATGATACACATAGCAAGCCTGGTGACATGCGTTGTTAATAAATGTGCTAGATTCTTCCAGAGGGCTCCTCCCTGAGTGACACTGTGAGATAAGGACTTAGTAGGAGGTAGAACATAGCGTAGGCTCAGACACAGCCAACAAGAGCGACCACCCTCCCCCCACCCCCCACCTCCAGTAGCAAGATAGGCTGCAAATGAGACCATGACTTTGGGATAGTCACAGCGTCGTAGAGTGAGCTCTGAACATCACTACCAGTGTTGTCACAGAAGGCCTGGTGACAGAGATGCCCTCCTGGGAACTGGCAGGCTGGGCTGCACTGCAGTTTGGGAGATCCCACTTGGAGGAGCTGGAAGGGACCAAGACTTTCTTCTTGGGGAACAAGCCTAGGCTAGCTGACCAGAGAAAGGGACCCCTGGCATTAGGCTGAGGTTCTGAGGGGTGCTTAGATCCAAAAACCAACGTGTGATATTTATGCAAGTTAAACCACACCCCAAATAATTTTGAGAATACATACCGGCAGACCCCAGCTTCCCACCCAATCAGGAGTGACCTTGACTGAGGACTCAGACACAAACCCTACTAGGGAAGGAGATGATGGGGTCATGGGGTCAGGCTGGCAGGGGTAGAAGGAATGAGGAAGGGAATAAACTAAATGCTGACTGGCAAAGGCTAGAGCAGACAGCAGAAAGTCGGAGTGCTGGGCCGCAAGAGCAGAGAGGAGATGCACTGAGGGTGGGATAGGTGGTGAGGAACTGCACAGCTCCATGGCTGCCACCTGCTCTTCCTGAGGGTCCCTGTGTCACCATGTCACAGTAACAGGCGTGTAAGCTCCTTGACACTGTGGCCTGATCAGCCATCTTAGAGCTTGAAGACCACACTCTTCATCCATTTTGGTGGAATAAATGCATAGCTGCTGTGAGGACACCCAGTCAGCGTCAGCATGAATACATGAAAGAGTATCTTACAGCTCTGCAATATATGTATGTGCACACTTGTGGGCATGTGAACATAAACAAAGACATTGCTATCCCTCAAGAAAACGCTGTTTCCTCGTAACTCAAAGGCCACACAGCCAACTTCCATGGCTGAGGCCATCCAGGACTGCAGGTTTTCAACAAAGGGTGCTTTAAAAGTCAGGCTCTGAAGTCAGGTGGTGGTGGTGGTGGTGGTGGTGGTGGTGGTGGTGGTGGACATTTTTAGTCCCAGCACTCAGGAGGCAGAGGCTGGCAGACCTCTGAGTTTGAGGCCAGCCTGGTCTATGGAGGGAGTTTCAGACAATCGGGGCTACACAGAGAAACCGCCTTGAAAAACCAAGAAAAAATAAATAAAAAGGTTCTAACTGGCCCCCCAAGGAGCTTTTCCTCTTGTCGCTCGTAGCTTATTATCCACTTATAACTTGTATTATAAGAAGTTCAGGCCAGCCAGCAAAGATGGCTCAATGGGTAAAGAGGCTGGATGCCAAACCTGATGACTAGAGTTCAATCCCCATGACACACTTTAGTGGAAGGAGAGAGTCGATTCCAGGAAGTTGTCCCTGACCTGCACACTCACGCCAAGGCATGTGCATGCACACACACACAAATGTATTAATGTAAGAAAACATTTGGAAATATACTGACTAAGCAGCCATGTACCCCAGAAACACCAGCCTGCCCCGTGGAGGCAGCAGCAGGTGTCAGGACAAGAAGCATCGCTCCGGTCTGGCCCTTGATCCACAGGAAGCAAGCGTAATAAATCCTACTGTCTGCCCTGTTCACACAGCAGTGGGTGGAGGCCCAGGACCTGTGAGCCACAGCCTAAAGGCTCCCTATCAAATCCTGGTTGAGTCACCTCACAGACCAGGTTTCCGGGCCTCACAGAACACGCATCTTGTAAAGCTAGTCTGCATGCCTTTGATTTAACACATTCATGTCCTGCTTTAAAATGTACCCAGCGCTGCCACTTCCTGCAACAAGCAGCCTGCAGACATGGGACGTCCAAGACCATCCGCCTCTGGAGCAGGCAGCTGTCCACCTCCTTGTGGGTGCTCATGCCCACTCTCCACCAGGCTCATGCATGCCCAGTGATGCCTCGCTCGGTGTCTACCCTGGCCTCCGCACCTGCTATTTCCTCTGGGGAGACTGTCTTTCTCTCACATCTCCATCTGGGAATTTCCTGCTCTTTCCACAGCCCAGCAAGAAGGAAGTCCATCTGAGCACCTGATACCCTAGCCATGTCTCTCCTCTCGAGCCCACATCTGTGAAATGGACCAAGGAGATTTGGCAAAGAACCAATGGCAACTTGTCGTTGCATGGTTCTTGTGAATGCCGAACAGGAGCAACCCCACAGAGACCCAGGGCTGAGTAAGCTGAACATGTTGCCAGGGAAACCAAGGCTCTAAGAAGGGTAGCCGGATTACCTAAAGTCACAGAGCCTTTTGAGCATCCTAAGTATCTGCCGGTGGGAAATGAAAACAAGCCTCTGCCTAAACTGAGCTCACGGCAATCATTACAGGCAAGAAGTAGAAACAAGATACATTAACGGTTGAATGAACAGAGCGTGGTGTATCCATACCATGGAATATTGCTTAGACATAAAAAAGGAACTCGGAAGAAATACATACCACAACATAAACAAACCTCAAAAATCCTTATCCTTGGGGGGGGGGGGTTAGAGGGGAAGACACAAAATGTTGCTTTGTTCTAGGATCCTACTCATATAGAAGGTGCCTTAGCATTTGCTTAGGACTGGGGCTAAGTGTATGAGGTTCTTACTAGGGAGAAAAGGAAGCAGAATCTACGTGCGAATTGCAGGAAGGGTTGCACAATTCAGGGCATTCATACAAATCATGAAACTGCCTGGTAACAATGGATGACTTTTATAGAATACAAATTACATCCTGGTATTTTCAGTAACCAAATACGTACAAACAAGGGTCACTAAACCACAACATATCCCTACCACTTCCCTATAGCAATGTGTGAAAACGTTCTTTTGTTCCCTCAGCCCTGACTATGCCTTGTCTGGGTTGCACTGGTGTTGCCAGACAGGGAACCATCCAGGAACAACTGCAGAGGAACCAGGAGGCAGCCTTGCCCTGCACAGGATTCAGGTGATACACAGAAGAAAACTGGAGAGATCTTTTTGCTTGCAAAGAACAGTCCATTACTACCTAGTGATCCAGAGAGGGGGTGAACACATGTCACCACCCCAAAAATGCAACTGAGTCCCCTCACCTGGCCCTGAAACTTCCTGCAAACAAGCTGACAAGAAATGAAGAGGGGAAAGTGGCAGAGATCTGGGACCTTAGCAAGCAGGAGGAGGTGGACACTCCTCCCAAACCACAGAAGCTTCTGGCCTGCTGGCTTCCAGACAAAGGCACACTATGTCCCTGAAATAGCAGCATGGGCAGAGGCTAGCCCAGAGCCAGAGCCAGGTTCACCACACAGCACTCCAGGAAGCCCTGGCCACGTCTGTGCGGCGACCAAGCGGAGAGAGGGTGGCAAGAGCAGCTCGCAAGCCAGTTCTGAAGCCCTGGGACTGCTTTATTGACTCGCTGCCCCTCAGCCCAGTAGCCCAAGAGGCTGAGGGTACCTAGCAAGTCACTAAAGTCACAGGAGAGGGAGGGCTGGGGACCTGACTCAATGAACAAAGTGCTTGCCAGGCAAGTCTGGTCTCCCAGAAACCTGGTGAAAAGCTGGGTAGTCCTCATGCTGGGTGGGGTGGGGACAGGACCTGAGTGTTGCTGGACGGACAGACCAGGCTACTCAGGGAGTTCCGGGTTCAGGGAGAGAGCCCGTGCCAAAAAATAAGGGAAAACTGGTGGATGAAGACACTTGATGTCAATTTCTGGCCTCTACATAAACCTGCACATGCACCTGGGTGTGTATGCACGTGCACTTACACACACACACACACACACACACACACACACACACACACATGGCAGAGAGGAAAAACAGGCGCTGACCATGACTGAGATTAACAACATGTTCCCTGGGCACTTTATAAACACTATTCCACTTATAGCCAGAACAAGCCTGCAATGCAAACAGGAGTCCCATATAACAAATCAAACAGAGAGCGAGGCCAAGTTTCAAGGACAGGTGAGGTGTAACTATGGACTTCATGCAGTAATCACAGACCTCACCCCAGACTGGAACTCTAGGTATTGACCTATGGTGGGCCACTTATCCCCAAGGCTTTTACTGAGGAATGAATCAAGTTGCTCATTCCTGGGAATGCACCATTGCCCTGGCCCTTGGCTGAGTGTGTATGCATACCCTCGCCTTCATAGCTGATATCCACCCTAGGAGAAGAGCCCACCCCAGTGTCTTTAGAGCTATTACGGGTGGTGGGAGGGGGACTGACCTGTTTTCCCCATGAACTGCCAGAGACCACTATCTTTTAAGCAAATAGATGGACCCCTCAAAGAATTCTTGACTTAGCTGAAAAGGTAAGACACACATACACTACACTGCACAGAGCAGCTGCCAGGCAGGCAGGCAGGCAGGCAGTGCCAGGCAAAGATGCTATTGGGGAGTTAGCTAGGATCTGCCAAAGGACTCTAACATAAAGACCATGGATGATCTCTGCGCAGGGCTGGCTAAGGGGTGACGCTGGTGCCCCACAGTTGTTCTGGGCTAGTTTGTTTCTTGCCTGTGATGCTACAGTGAAGTCCAAGCACCCATGCATCCTGCTGTTCACACAATGTTATATTCCACAGCCAGCAGGACCCAAGGCTTCTCAGCCCTGTACACAGACCCATCCATTTTCTGATGGGCCAAGCCACCCCACCTTGCAGCCCAGGAGTCTCTTTGAACTGGAAGAAAATGTTCAGTTTATACTACTTCCCAAGCTGCCCCTAGGGGCTTGACTGGAGACCTTGGCTAGCCAGCAGATACCGCCCTGGACGCTGACGTGGGAGCTAGCTCAAGGTTCTCCATTGGGCTCTGGGTTTCCAGGAGTAGCTGCCATGTCTTCCCGTCTCTGTTTGTCCGGATTCTAACTTCTGGCTAGTGCTCACAACTGAAAACTTCCTGTAAGTGGTTGCTAACACCTACTCTCTGACACAGGGGGCTACTCTGGGGATAGCAGGATGCACAGGCTGTCACTCGGGGACCCTGAACCTGTTAGCTCTTGTTAGAACCAGAGCTGCTTGTTAGAATCAGAGCCTGGACCTCAACAGCCTGATAGTCTAAGTTCAGCTACATGTCCCCAATAGGTCGCTTAAACAAGGAACAGCAGAAAGCAGAGAAAGGGACCATAATCAACGTGGCCACACTAGGGAGGGAAATAAAGGGGTCCAATGACCTCTGAATCTACCTTAGGGTCCTGACATAAAGTCGAGATTTAAACAGGGGACAAGAGGCATGCCTTAGCTAAGCATCCAAGGTCAAGGTTTGGTCTCACTACCATCGCCGTCCCAAAGCCAGTCTCCCTGGTGGTCTGACTCGCTATCAACCTTCCTCTTAGCACTGCCACCCTTTCCTTCTCCCCATGAGACTCTGGGGAAATCCCCACTTTTGGGGGCCCACAGTCTATACCCATAAGAAGGGACCCACTGTCCCTTTGGAGTATCTTGCTATTGGGATGGTTACATTCTCATATGACCCCTCAGTTCACTCCGGCCCATTCTGCATCCTCTTTCCAAATCCTGGTTTCTGAGCAATCCTGGAAAACACCTGCCTAAACTTTCACAACTCCTTTTGTAACTGGGGAGAGGCCAGGGCGAGAGAAGAGGCGAAGGTGCCAGGCTTAGGCAGGTATTTCCTTGAGAAAGCATGAGACCTGCCAGGCAGGCAGCACACCACAGCCTCTGTTCCTCTCTCACTGTGCCTTCCTCATACCAGTGTGATCCTCAGGCATGCAGAGGCTGTGAACACTCCCTTCACATCGTTCAGCTTTGCTTGATGTCATCCCTGGTGTTAGTAGAGCATTGATCATCTGAGCAGGCCACCCAGCACTGGATATCACCTGCGCCTGTTGCAGCTCCATAGTGGTCCGAGTCACAGAGATAAAATGAGCATAGGGTCTACAAAGGCCTGGAACTATATGAGGAAGAGCCTGGGTGTATAGCTGAAGGACTCACAAGGCCCTGCTAGGTCGGCCTCACTGGAGTCTGTGGTAGAGCACTATCCTCCCAGACAGACAGACTCCATCTTCAGGAGCTCAGCTGTGCCTGTCTGCAAGACATCACCAGAGAGGAGCTTGCTCACTGCCGAAGCTCCCTCACAGAAGGTGGAGCGGGGTCTGAGACCCTCTCATGACTATCTAGCCCCTCTTTCTAACCAGCTGCATGCAATTCTAACTGCGTATTGCCCTGGGGTCTCAGGGAGGGGCTAAAGTATACTGGCTGGGGAGAACATGAGAATGGGGCTCCTTTTGTGCAGTCATGGGGGAGCCACCATCCATGCTGGGTGCAGACCATCGCGTGTGGCTGCTCTGGGGTCATTCATGCCTGTGGTCAATGTCCCTCATCCATGCTCCCAGAACACTAACCAGTGTCCCAGGGTGTACCCTGGGGGAATTGAACTTTGGCTTGTCACTGGGACCTTAGCAAGAAGGGGTAGACCTTGTATCATCCCCCTAAGGGTCCTTTAGCTGTAAACACAGGCAGGATCTTCACCCCAGGTTAATAGTTGGGGAAGCCCCAGGACAGGGCCAACCTGGTTGAGTCTCTTGTGTTCTGACTGCAAAATGGAGATGCCTATCTCAACCTTGGATAATTTTTTTCTTTAGATGATTCAGTGAGTGTATCAGATGCACTGAAATGCCATACTGCACACCAAGCCTCTGTATTGAAGAGTAACCAGCTAAGGTCAGAAAGTGTGCCTTGCAGCCACAGGCCACTCGGGGGGAACCACAAACTAAGGCGTACAGCATCCACCATGATCAATCAGATGGTTAGCTCCCTGCTTCCTCTGACCGGAAGTGCTTCCTTTTAGAGGAGCTAGCATTGCAGCTAAGACCTCAGCAGCCACTTCCCTCTGCCCCCACCAATCACTGAAGGCTTCCTCTGCCCTCCCAGACCTGTAGCTGGGAAACAAGAAAAGCAGTAGAGCTGTGACCGACCTGGTCCGGCCCATTTGCTCTGGGTGATATCACAGCTTCCCGGCAAAACTGACCAGGAAGCCACCACACCTTGCTGATCTGAACCACAGAGTTCTGTTGAGCCAAAAGCAAGCCTCAAAGATCTGCTTGTTGTATTTCAGTGGCAACTGAGTGTCATTTGTCTTTTGAAGTTACTATTCATAAAAATATACTGTCTGAACATTATCAACTGGGCAGCCAGGAAGACTTACTGGAGAAATGAGGAGACTGAAGAGGCAGACAAGAAAAGGTGACTGTAATTGTCTGCGGTAAGACTGAAAGAACAGCAGCAGCCCCCAACTCAACTCCCCAGCAGCCTCACTAGTCTCAGGAGACTTGGGTGAGCACTGTGCGTAGAGCCCGGACTGCTGGGTTGACCCCTACGTTCTGAGCAGGAGTTTGAGGTCTGGGGTAAGGCCAAGAATGGTCATGCCTTAGAAGGGCCTGGAAGATGCTTGGAATTGGAAAGGCAGTTAGCCAGCAGCACAGGTGGGTGCAGACTATAACATATTTTTAACCCCACAGGGTTCTTGTAAGAGCTTAAGAAGATATGAATCCACACAGGGCTGGAAGGATGGTTCAGTGGTTAGGAGTGCCTGCCAATCTTGCAGAGGGCCTGAACTCCCAGAACCCACACAAAGTGGCTCAGAGCTGTCTCTAACTTCAGCCACAGGGGATCCAATATCCTTTTCTGACTTCAGTGGTCACAGTAATCACATACGCGCACACACACACACACACACACACACACACATACACACACCCCAAAACCAAAATGAGAAAGAAACCCCAGAATAAAAATAAATTTTTAAGTTGAATGTGGTGGCACACACCTTTAATCCCGCCACTGGAGAGGCAGAGGGAGACAAGTCTCTGTGAGTTCAAGGGCAGCCTGGTCTAGATAGCAAGTTCCAGGCCAGCCAGGGCTACACAGTAACATGCTGCCTCAAAAACCAGAAACAAATAATAAATCTATATAAAAATAACTCTACATATAGTACTTCAAATGGCCCTTGGCACAGGACAATACCCCATGATCATCTGCAGTTATCAACTGAAAAATATCAATGTGGGCATAGAAAAAGAGATAAATTGTATATGTGTATATGCATCTGTGTATTTATACATGTATGCATGTATATATGTGTGCATGTGTGTGTGCGCATCCGTGTGTGCCTCTATTTGTGAATGTGGTGTGTGCACACATACATGTGTGTGCCTCTGTGTGTATCAATGTGCATATGTGTGTGAATGTGCATATGTGTATGAATATGTGTGTGAATGTGCATATGTGTGTGAATGTGCATATGTGTATGAATGTGCTGTGCATGTATCAATGTGCACATGTGTGTGAATGTGCATGTGTGTGAAGTATTCCATGCACCTGTCCTCCACTCTGACAGTATCTGGCACCACTCCAGAGTCTTGCATGCCCTCTGATTTAGAACCACATGGATCATGGCTTAAAAAGTCACCTTCTTGTGTTTGGAAGTGATTCTTTGATGCACGCACACCATTTTGGATCTTGTTAGAATGCAGATTCAGGCTCACTGGCTCTTGGGCAGTGCCTGTGTCTCTGATTCAGCTCCTGGGCAATGCTGGCCTGGGTCACCCTGGAGCACGGAGCTTTAAAGGACAGGAAAAAAGCCAACGCTGCCTGGGCTGGACCTAGTTCCACGGCACAGACCGTGCCTTCTCTTGATCTTTCTCTTGATCAGGACCCAGGAACCTGACAACTGCTGACTCCATCAGTATCTAGAGACCAGACTGTCGTCCCCCACCTCACCCCACACTACCACCCATCAGCCTGGCACTCCTCCCCCAACACTACCCCTGTCAGTCAGTCCGCTGTGCCTTCCCTCCCACGGTCTGGTGAGACAGCAGACAAGCTCCTGGCCTCATCGGATTCTCAGGTCTCTGGCTGCCCCACTACTCTTCTCTGCAACCAAGAGCTTGCAGCGCTCTGGGAGTGAGGCAGCAACAGCACCCTCAGGACGCTATCTTCAAAAGAAGAGACCTTGAGCTCTTGGTACTTCTGAAAAGTTAGCCTGAGCCATGAGAACAGAGCCTTCTGAGGCAGTTGACAGCTATCACTCACCAGGCTCAAGGGCACTGCTGTAGCCATTGCTTAACTACCTGCTTCACTTCCCAAACCATTTTTCTCAAGCTTGCAGGTGAACCCCAGAAGCCTGGCTAGAGTTAACTTGTATCAATATTTGGGCATGCTGCAGGGAACCTGTCTTCCCCATCCAAGAATCCTCAGAAGCAGCCCTCCCAGTCTCAGGTGGTTACCATGTTACCCGGAGATATCTCTGAAGTACTTCAAAGTTAAAAAAAAAAAAAAACCATCTGGGTGGGACAGCGCAGACCTGTAATCTCAGGATCTAGGAGGCTGTAGCAGGATGATGAACAATCCTAGGATAGCCTGGGCTACATAGACAAGACTCTGTCTCCCAAAAAGAAAACAAAATCCACATTTGAAACCAGTTATTAAAATCTGATTCACTCTCTTGGTAGAAAATGTGTAGCCATCAACTTACTAAAGACCATTTAGTTACCAAACGACTGTCACTCTTTAAACCAGTGCTGGGATATCACAAAGGCAAACAGGGATCCAATCTTGTGAACTGGAGGAATTTCAGAACCAAAAGCATACAGTGAGCCACAGAGGCGGGATGCAGAACCACACACACACTGCTTAATGCTCCTTATGTGATCAAAACGGGCTGAGGCAGATCTGAGTGGGCAAGAGTCAGAGCTATGGTTTCTGGGGAGGTCTCAGAAGCTAGAAAGGGATGCTGAGATGTTCTAGAAGCCCCAGGGTGCTGTGCTACCTGGGCAGGAGTCCTACTTGGACATCAAGCCATTTGTACACCTGTTCCTTTAAGAACTAAAAGAATGAGGCAACATCAGTGGCCAATCTTGCCTGGCTGGACACTAACAGGAAAAGGCTCAAGTAGTCTATGTAGCTCAAGCTAAAGCATAGCATTTACCATCCTCCAAAATGTCCATGGTATCGTTCTGCTCCTGGGTGGCTGCCAAGATGTCCAGGGTATCATGCTGCTCGGGGGTGGCCACCTTCTCTTCATCCTGGTAGTTGTATTCAAAACATTCCTCTTCCCCTCCCACGTCTCTCAGGGACATTGTTGAAGTCGCCCCAAATTTGAAACATTGTCCTAAGGGACTGTCCTTGGGAGAGCCTTTGGCCACCTGCCCAGAGGAGCCATCGGGGTCCAAAGCGCACATGCTGGGCTCCAGCCAGGGTCGCAGACATGCCCTGGCTTGGCAGGAGTGGACGGGTGTGCACAGGGCCACCCGCCCAGCATCACTGGGAGAAGGAAGGACAGAGTGGCTCACAGGACCTCGGAGGCGGAGCACAGCAGGCAGAGCACCTGTTGGAATAGCAGCACCCTGCCAATTGCCCTGGACACAGAGGGGAGCCAGGCAGGAATGTACGGTGCCCTGAGGTACGCTCTTGGCCTTTCTCCCCCTTGAGAAGAACAAGAATGGTAGCGTCCTGAAAGTTTCATAGCAACTGCAAAAGAAAACACCAGCCACGCCTCACGCAAGTACACCTGTCTGTAGGAAGGCGCTGCGGCTAGGGCTGGAGGAGTTGCCCTGATGAAGCATTGCTCAACACGTCTGAGCTGAGAGACTTCCTGTGGGTGTGCTCGTAGGAATCTGAGGAGACTGTGAGGAGCCAAGGACTACAGGGACCCAGGGGCAGGAATCCTGACTTCTCACAAATGAAGAAGGATGTGCAAGAACCATCACCTGACTAAATACCACCACCCAGACCTTCTCGGCACAAGTGCCATGTTATTTTCCTCATTATTCTGTGTTTTATAAACCCCACGTTCCCTTTCAAGCTCTGTCTACAAATCCAGGAAGAATTCTCTCACTGCTAGAACAAGACAAGGGAAAAACTGACCGCCTAATAGCTTACAATGGTGCCCCAAGGAAGAGCCACAGTTGATGGCATACCTTGATAGCCATCCCCTGCATTGCTTGAGTTTGCCTGTCACAGATAACAACGCAGGCGCCCCATCAGATTCTCTGTGAGGTGGCCCTGACCAAGCACCACAGCTGGACATCATAGCTCATTCTGTGGTCCCCAGGCTCCAGCCTTCCCCCAGCTGCACGCAAATCCACACCTGCTGACTTCCATCTCTCTGGCTGTTGTCCCCTGCCACGTAGCCAGGAAGGGAAGCCGAGCAGCGAGATCATGGAAAGAGCAATACACAAGGTGGAGGACTGGGTTTCACCCAGCCTGGAGGCTGAGGGCTGAGGACCCCTTAGTTACCTGAGCTAGCCTGCCACACTGAGCTATAAAGACTTTATAAAGACTAGTATAAAACCATGTGCCGCAGCAGGATGCCACAGAAGGATAAAGTTTTTACTTAAAAAGTCCAACTAGAGGCAGATTATTATACTTCCACTAAAATTTTAGAACGTCAAAACGATTGCTCCATTTTAACACATTAAGATTGTGTTTGGAAATGACAATGTTGCGGAAAATCACAGGCAGATTTCAAGATTAGAATTTCAAATTTTTTTTGAAAAATTATGTATCCACAAGGTTTAAGCACAATGCTTCCAAGATTCAGGCATGGTACCACATGCCTGGATTCCCAGCACCAAGGAGTTCAAGGCCAGCCTGGGTTACACAGCAAGGTTGTATCTCAAACACACTCATTCAGTCAAAAACATAGTTTAATCTTAATAAACGTTATCAAATCATGCTTACTGGTTAACTTTAAGAGATAGTGTGCCAGGGTATCAGGGCTTTTCCAGATGAGAAAACTGGTTGGTTACTCCAAAGTGTAGGAGGGACATGCGGGGCGGAGGAACCTCCACGCAGAATGTGACTCATCGCCACGTATCTGGACTGCTGGAAGTGTAGGATGCAGTACGCAGAAGATAAAGGACAACTCAGGTTCATTTCACTCGTTCAGAAAAACTCGAGCAATTTCACCCATCAGTGAGTTATTCACATTCATCTTTTGGTTTAAATTGAGGGTGTTTTTAACAATGCTGTCCAAGTCACATGTCTACCTACACGTCTACACACACACACACACACACACACACACACACACACACACAGAGCTTAGGATATCACTGTTTAAAAATTTTCCCCCCAAGCCAGGTGTGGCTCATGTCAACAACCCCAGCACTCGGCAGGGTGACACAGGAGGATCACTTAAAGTGGGCTCAAGAAAGACTACACCTACAAAAATCAAATCAAACCAAAAAAAAAAGTTCCTGTAGTCTCGCTTATGAAAGCTCTTAAAGGCACAGTGCACCCCCCCAGAACTAAGCAGAGGCTCTGTGAATTTCTCTGGACATAGCTGTATTTACAGAAAAACCTCGTGGAAAAGAACCAAAATCCCTGAGTATTTTCATCCAGATTCCCAGACGCCAAGACTTGATACATCAGCCTTTCCCTCTCCACAGAGAGGTGCTGTCGTCTGGCCCTCCTTGTAGTGACTGACGGGACTCATCCTCCTTCAGCCTGGGTCTGATTCAGTCTGGCTGCCATGCTCTCTGGTGTCCAGACGCCACTTGTTTGCACAGAGCACCGTTGGCCCATCATGGAGGGTCATTTCCTGGTGACCTCACTTACGACATTGGCACTGTAGTCTTAGCCCTCTGTAGGTGGAGGCAGGAGGACCAGGTTCAAGGTCTTCCTTGACTACAAAGCAAATTTAAAGCCAGCCTGGACTACAAGAGAATCTGTCAAAAATTAAAAAAAAAAAAAAAAAAAAAAAAAAGGAGCTACTAACAAAACTTTACCCAATGAAAGTAACTAACACTGCTTAGCTCAGAGTTTAGACTGTGAAATCTGGGTACGCGGGGATGCATTCTGCAAAGACTCACAATGCTGTGTGCACTGTGTTGATGGGGGCTGCAAATTACTCTAAGGCCCTGAACAATGAGCCTCCTCTGACTCTTATGATGAGCTCCTACCCTGAGACCCTCCCCACACCCTTTAATGTCTTACGTGATCGAGCAAGGCCAGCACATCTGAAACTGAGGTGGGAAATGGACCCAGTAACTCACACCAGGGGAGGCTCTCCTAGTAGTCAGAGATCAGGAGGAAACACACCGGGTTCCTAACAGCACCTTGTCGAGACTGGGATGTGGGGTGGGGATAGGGAAGTGGAGGAGGGGGTGTCTGTCCTCACTGCCCTGAGTTGCACATTCCCATCTTTAGTGCAACTGACCATCTCAAAGAGTCAGAACCTCTGGCATAAATGATGACTTCGTAGATTTCAAAACACTTGACTCACCCTTTGCTATTATCATGGAAAGTTCCTTTAAGCTTCCCTCAGTATTGATTCAAAGGCCAACTGATAACGCCAGAAAAGGCAAGTATCTAATGATCTGCTGTTTGAAAGATCCATCTAAGCCAAGTAAATGTGATTTCCAGGGGGGTTAGAACCCATGTAGTTAGAAACTGCAGAGGAGGGGGAGGCGGCTCAGTAAGGACACAGTACTCACTACGCAAGCCTGGCAACCTGAACTCGATCGGCAGGAGCTACACCATGGTGGAAGGAGAACCAGTTCCACAAAGCTGCCCTTTGACGTCATACACATACAAGAAGAAGGAAGAAAACTGGGGACTGGAAACCAGCATTTGTGGGGTACCTAAACAGGTCATTTTCTAGGTCCCAGATCCTGTTATCCTATTTTGCTATCTTCAGTGGGATTTAGAACCCGCCACTTGTCCCAGGACCAAAGGTACAAAGGTTGAAGATCTTGCTCTCCACGTCCTCAGATGGCAAAGGCAGTCAATATCAACTGGCAATCAATCCTGGGGCAATGAGCCATCCCCTCTTCTATTTCCCTTGCTCTTGGAAAGGACCCATCAGGATGCCTAGAGCCAAGTGACTCCTCTGAGACTGTGAAGTAAGAGCATCCTAGTGGATGCCAGATAAGAACAGACCTCCTGTGCCTCTCCAGACACGCACTGAGCCACGGGCTTCACTGAGAATCAGACAGCACATGGGGTCCAGACACTACGCCCTGCTCCCCAACCTCTAGGATGGCTCAGGGACATGCCCAAGTCACCCACTGTCACCCAAGCTCTCTAAGCCAATGAGACACGGGGGATGAAATGAATAGTGTCATAGAGCATCCAGTCACCAAGGAGGCCAGAAGGGGTCAACAGTGGCTTCCGAAAAGCAGAACCCAAGCATCGTAGCAGGATGGAAACTTGATTCAAAACATTATTTAGCCAGAAAAAGACTTCATCCACCCTTCCCCTCAACTCTACACCCCACTCTCCTTGTCACCCAGAATCTCTGAAGATCAGACAGACCCACGTGCCAGCACTACATACTGCCAGGGGCCAGGGTAAAGTTTCTCTATGCCTTTTAAGAGCGTGTCCCAAGAAAACCTCTTGGCCACCCTGTTGCAGCCAAATGTTTGAAGACAAGGAGATAGTCCCACGGCTCTCTACTAACTAGGCCAGCCTCCGGCCTGTTACATCACCCAGATGTTCAAACGTAGTCACACCTGAAGCAATCAGAAACTTCGGAGTCAATTAATAAGCACTCACCTCACCATTAACGAGCTTGAGGAGAGCTGAGAGGACTTCGCCACTGAAGAACACACTTCTAAAGTGGACGTTAATTTAATTGTCTCCTTTTTCTGGTAAAAGCTGGTGATTTAAGGGTCATTTGCAGAGAACAACTAAGGACAGCAGAGGACTACGACCCACAACGGTACCTCCCAACACAGCCCTTCCTTGGCAATCCCTCCCAGAATTCCTCTCAACACTGTCCACCCTGTACTTGAAACCTGTTGACACCTGTCCAGCCACACACCCCAGCCACCAAGCAGCATCCTCTCAAGTGAGCCACACCCTCCTTACAAACCTTGATGGTCCCAGAATGGTATATTCTCTCTGTGTCCCATCCATCCTCACCCGGGACCCATCTGTGCTGAACGCAGCCAGCAAAATTCACTTGAATCACCCGCTGCTGGGGAGGCTGTTTCTGCCTTCCCCAGGCTCCTCGAGACCCTAGCCCCAAGGTCTGAGCTCTGGAAAGGACAGATTCTTCTAGACCTTCCAACTGCTGACTCCTGAACACAGGCTTCCAGCCTCTAGTACCCTGAGCAGAACACAGGGAAACACACACACACACACAAGATTCAGTCCTACAGAAGAAGTCCCATGCTTGCAAGCCCAGAACCCAGCATACCAAAAGCCATCTATCTCCCATTCTAAACAAATGACTATGCACGACAAGAGTCACCCTCTGTCAAGAGCCCTGCCCACCTGCCATCCCCTCTGTCATGCTTGCCGTGCCTTCTGGTGATGCCAGTTCCTGTGCTCCCATCTCCCCGGGGAGGACTGTACCCCCCCCCCCACACACACACATACATCCCCTGAGATACAATGTCACCGCTCATCCAGCTCTCCCGAAGAGGCCTTAATTACCGTCTGAGCATTCTTCATAATACCAATCCAGTTCATAATAGTCCGTGTCGGTGAATTTCTGCATAGTCAGGATTCTTGCAGAGGAAGGAACGGACTTCACGGCGCCATGAATTGTCAAGTCAAACGCTGCCATGCCTCCCGGCCCTTCCAGAACACCCGGCAGAAGAGCATCCCCAAACACTGCAGAATTTGGCTCTGCATTCTTAATGATAGTCTGGAGCCAGGATGGGCGAGGGGGCAGAGGAAAGGAAGACTCTACAGAGGCGGAGGGGTGGGGGAGTAGAGGCAGAGGAAAGGAAGGCTGTTTGCAGGGCACTGAGAGACCCCGCAGGCCCGGCTGATGAAGCTCACTGGACAGCAGCCCTGAAAGGGAGTAGCTGGAATCATCCTATCCAGACGCCCGAAGGGTGACGTCAGAGCCACACACCACCACCCGCTGGCTCGCTCAAGCCTCGCCCCCTGATCACTGCTCAGCTTTCAATCTAACTGTTGCCATAGAAACTGACCAGCTCTGAAAAAAAAAAAAAATGACACAGAGATGAAGGAAATGTCTTCCAAGGATGCTGGGAGCAGAGGTGCCATTCAAGGAGATGGACGGATGTGGGCGTGGCTTAGAGGCACCACCCCCTCTCTCAGGTGAAAAGCCTGGTTCCTGAGCCTCTGCCTGGGCCACTTCAGAATGTTTTTTTTCCCTCCTGCAGCTAAAAGAGGGTGACCTTTTAAAGTTTGCAAATGATTGTTTATTTGGTTTTCTTTCCTTAACTTAAGACATTTAACGGCGCTTCCTAATTTTTTAAAATCACCACTTAAAGGAGACTGAATGAATGACCCAGAAAAACGAAAACATTTTCACTTACATCCTGTACTATTTATTTGGTTTGTGTTTTTGTTTGTTTGTTTGTTTGTTTTTTGTTTTTTTTTTTTTTTGTTTTTCGAGACAGGGTTTCTCTGTATAGCCCTGGCTGTCCTGGAACTCACTCTGTAGACCAGGCTGGCCTCGAACTCAGAAATCCGCCTGCCACCACCACGCCCGGCTTCCTGTACTATTTATGCTTGTGTCTTTATTCAAACTTCTCAAAAAGTAGCAACATAGGAATTGAGGGGAATGTCAACCTAAAGGGCCCCGTGTCATATAGTGTCATTGAATTTACTGTCCCTTAGGTGGGTGATCAAGAACAGCTATCGAAGAGGTAGATGCCCCTGGTGATGGAGTTAAAGACTGGGGCTTTGAAAGTCCTTACAAAAGCACACGGAATCCATTAAAGCAAGCAAGCAAGCAAGCAAACAAACAAACAAAACAGTGAATTTTAAGTGGGCTTAATTCTAAGCATTTGGCAGGCTTAAAATGTTTCATTATAAAACTGAAACACTGGACAAGGGACAGATCGTTTTAGACTTACTGTAGGTTTAAACTCCAGCCCAGAAACATATTCCCTCTCTGCTCCCTCCCCCCCCCCATCCCCTTGGCACTCAGAGAATTCTTTCTGGAAGACTGTCTTTGGCACTCCAGAACATTCTGCAGCACTCTGACCTTAAGGTACTAGATGCCAAGTAGCTCCATCCTCTGACCTCCAAAATTGACCATCAAAAACGTTTTCCCACAACAACAAGAAATGCTTTTGCATGAAAATTCTGAAATTGTAAATGTATATTTTAATATCTTTGGGGGACCCTGTTTCCCAAAATAAGGCAGAGAAAAAGGGTAAAACTTCCAGACATCGGCCCATGCACACAAGTAACTAAAAAAATAAAACAACAAGTAAAGGGAACTCCTTAGAGCAACTGAGAAATCTCCAAGAAGGCTCACGTCCTTTCCCTGTGGCTGGGCACACTTGTCTCATAGTGTACGGATTGCATCCATATTTTATCTAAGCCCCATCACATACACAAGCGAAAGCTAACAGGAGGGTGAACACAGTGCTATTTCACAGAGAAGAGCCTGGGCTTGCGGAGTCAGCTGGAGGTTGGGTTCAAGCACTTGGTCATTGTCTCAGACATAACGGTGTTATCTGCTAAGTGGAGGAGATACCAATACCTGTTACAGAGATGGGGCGGCGCTTGCTCGGGGTGATGGGTGTTCTGTTTGGCATGAGTTTAAGGTAAGGCAAGTTAGCAAGAAATACTAGTTTCAAGCATCCTCATTACTACCTCTATAAAAAAAAAGGAATGACCCAGCATGAGCAATCAGAGTGCAGAACCCCAGCTATGATTAGAAAGTTGAGGAAGACACACCATTCAGAAGCACACACTGCCAAACACACGGATCTCAGTAACAGCAGAGAGGATGTGGCGGACTAGCTGTGGCCAGCAAAAACTGCCGGACAGCAAAGCAAGGCCGCTCTGACCGCAGTGTGCACCAATTCCAAATCATTTTAATGTTTAGGAAACTGGGAACAAGGGGCTGGGAGATCGACCTGTTACGTAAGGTACCTGTGGTATAAAAATGAGGACCAGAGTTTGGGTTCCCAGCACACAGCTAAAAGCCAGGCATCGGCCCACCTCTAAAACCAGCACCCTGAAGGCAGAGAAAGACTCTAGATCCTTAGAGCAAGACTAGCCGAGCAGGTGAGCTCCCGATTCAGTGAAAGTCCCTGACTCAGTATTAAGTGAAGACTGATCCAGGATGACAGCCAGTGTCAACTTCTGGCCTTCACATGTATGCATGTGCATCTATCATATGTGCACACACTTGTTAACATTCGTGCACATGCCACATCACACACAAGTGCATACACAGACACACACATACACATAGACACACACACAGACACACAAACAGACACACAGTGGGAGAGCACAGAAAGAGAGAGAGCTCAGAGAGAAAGAGAAAAAAAGAAAAGTGGGAGCGGGGGTTGAGGGGGGCGAGGCCTGGCAAGGATGCCTCTCTCCTATAGCAACGCAGTGTATGGCCCTTCAGTACCCATGCTGGGATCAGAGAACACACAGGGTCCCTGCAGAATCCGGAGCATGGAGGAACCATGACAGTAGACAAGTCCAGGTTCTGAGGACGCAAAAGCCACTCCCAATGGTCTCAGATGAAAAGATGGACAAAAAGCCAGCTTAGAGCTGAACTGAGTTGTGACAATTTAAGCATTGTACCGAAAATACAGTTAATTATACCTAAAAGGAACAGGTGGTGTGTTCGAAAGCCATGACGCCACAGTGAATATCCAAAGCAAGGCAGGCAGGGAACGTGCCAGCTCTCACACACAGGGCAGAGACTAACGGAGCTATTTTAATCTGCCTTAGGAAGTTGGGTAGGTGTGCCTCACTGCTCTGTTCCTGCCACCCAACCTTCTGGAGGCATTGTTCGATGTGTCTCTGTGCAGGGTGGCTATGACTACATCAGCCGGATGTGGATTGCACACAGGTACCAAGAACAGAAAAGCTTGGAATTGTGGGTATAAATCACACCCAGACAGGAGGAGGGTCAGACCCAGGGCAAAATGATAGACTACCCAAGGCTCCAGAGGAGAGCAGAATGCCCTACCTTGGGGGGAGAGGGGGTGAATTCTTGAGGTCAAAGTGCAGTAGACCCTGTTAACAGTCGCAGCAAGACACTGGCAGACCTTGTTGTATGTGGATTCCAGGATGGGGTATCTTGAGGTTGGGATCTAGGTGCAAACCCTGTCACTTCAGGGAACACAGGTTGAGGGTTGAAGATCCGTCTGAAGATTTACCTCCTGGGCCAGCAAGACAGCTCAGTGAGTAAAAGCCTCTTAGCCTGGCAGCCGAGTTCAATCAGTGGGACACACATGGTGGAGGGAGAGAGCTGGTTCCTGCAGGTAGCACACACACACCCCTACCCAGAAAGAGAAAATGTAATTTAAAAGAAAAAAAAAAAAAAAAGATTCGCCACCGGAAGCTATGGGCCTAAATTAAACGTTCAAGGTGGTGTCACCCTAAATTAAAGGGGGTCAAAGCCTCCTTAAGGAGAAAGTGGCAAGTCACTGTAGGGTAGAGTGGAGCATGTCCCCAAATCCAGGAGTCACGGGAACAGTGAGCCCCAAGGTCTCCCTCAGAGCGCCCCGAAGGAGCAAACATGGACCCCTGGACTCTGGACTCCTGACCTTCAGAACCGGAACTGAACCCAGGTCACCGATGTGTGGCCAGCTGCTCAGAGCACTGGAGAGCTAAGGTAACTAGGTAACTAACTACTAGGGAACAGCAACGTCCTTAACAGCTAAAAGACTCCTGAGAGGCGGGAGAGCTGGGGTGATAGCTCAGGCTGTGAGATCCTTACTGAGCAAGTACAAGGACCCACATTTGATCCCCAGAACCTGTGCTTAAAAAGTAGGGTGAGTGGGTTGGAGAAAGGCTCCCAGAGGACCTGGGTTCAATTCCATGCAGTTAAAAATGGTGGCTCACAATTGTCTGTAAGTCCAGTTCCAGGGGCTCTGATGACCTCTTCTGGCCTCTACGGGTGCCAAGTATGCCCAGTGCACAGACATACATACAAGTAAGTATAACAGCCAAACACATGAAATCATTTTATAAGCCATGTATGGTGGCCTGCACTTGTCACCTAGTCCTGGGGAGAAGGAAGTAGGCAGGTCCCTAGGGCTCGCTGCTCAGCCAGTCTAGTACATATGGTGAGTTCCAGGCCAGTGAGAGACCAAGTCTCAAACAAAAATATGAACAGAGCCTGAGGAAGGATGGCTGAAATCATCTTAGCTCCCCACCACACACGCAGGTGTAGCAACACAAAGAGAACATGTATATAAATGCACACATAAACACACACGTGCACAGAGAGGAAACACGCTTAAACAGGAGCCCTGCTGCAGCCCTCCCTCTCTGAAACACATTCCCAGCCCTTGCAAAGTACCACCACCTTTTCCCACAAGGCTGGAGGCAGAAGGGAGGGCGGGCCTGGCTAGAGAGCAGGCGTGCCATCACTCTGCCTGACGTTCCAGCTTTCTCTTTCCAATCTTCGCTGCTGAGACTGTCAGTGCCAGCCAGTGAGAGCTCATGACAGCAGGCAGTCTGCAAGGAACAGCTTGATGCCAACTGTCCCTTCTCACTCCAGGCACAGGCAGCCCCGCCACCAGGGGAGGGAAGGGTGGAAGCCGCCATTCATAAGAGGACCTGCAAGCAAAGAGAGGGCAAAGCCCAGTGCCTGGGTCGGTGGCAGCTGCCATCAGTATCAACCGCCTCTCTGGAAGGGCAGGAAGAAGATGTATCTTGGCATCAGTAAGAAGCCTGAGAGGGTCTGAGGTCACCACCTGCCAGCACAGAAGGTCTGCAGAGGGGGGGGAGGCGGTGGGGAGGGGGGAATCTCAGGCTCGTGACCAGCAGGGCACACAGATAACACCACCACTTCAGAACCACGGGCTCAAAAGTCCCCTAATTCTGCTCCCGCACAAACCCTGCCAAACAGCGGCAGCCCGTGGGGATCGCAAGTGAGAGCTGAGCTGTCATGTCAGTTTCCTGGCTGAGCTAGGTCCAGTTCTGTCTCAAACTTGCTGAATTAACACGAGAAGAAAACAATCTGTACAGAACAGCTTGCCGGCCGTGTTGTTCATGAGCAGAAAAAGATAATGTTGAAATCTGGTTTGATCAAAAAACGGTGAAAGATGCCAGATGACCGACGACATGGGACCTCGAGCATGTGCTACGCCCCAGAATCCCTGCCCGGGGGTCCAAGGGCAGCCAGGCGCTTTCTCTCACATGCCCCTCCCTGAGAGGCCACTCCACTCCTCCAGCACCAGTGCCTAGACCTGCAGCTGGGTGTGGCTGCCGCGACTTCAGTGGCTCAGTCGTGGAGTATGACACAGCCTGGCCACACTGCGCTCACTTCCAATTCCCACAGACATCTGAGCCAGCTAATATGGAGAAACATGGAAGGGGCTTTGCTAATGGGAGGAGTTTGCAAGGCCTCTTCACTGACCACCCCCGCCCTGTCCCCACCCCCACCCCCCTGCCGCTGCCGCCGCCACCAAGGTCTGTGTGCGCACGTGTGCGGGTGCGTGCGTGTGTACATTTGTGAGAACGCACTCCTGTGCGCGCACACACACTCTTGGTTAACTGTACACACTCACACACATCCTAAAACGACTGACCCCTCTCTGAGCATCCCCTCCTAGGTAACGGTTGGTCAGCTGTACAAACAACAGTAAAGGAAAGATTCTTGTAAGACTTGTAAGACTTCTGAAAACTCCAAATCTAGTGGCTGCGGGGCAAACTGCTTACATATGTTATGCTGCTGGGTCTGATACCCGGAAGCATGAGGGTCTGGTGGTGGGGGAAGAGGAAGAGGACAAGGAAGAGGAAGAAAGCCTAGATTTTTATCAAGCAATGTGCTAAACAAACAAACAAATCACCTTCAGCTTTTTCAAAAGGTAAGAGCCTGTCTGGAGATGCGGAAAAAAAAGATGCTTAAGCCAGGCATGGCGGCACAGGCCTGGATTCCCAGCCCAGCTGGAGTGGAGGTGGGAAGACCATAGTTAAAGGCCAGCTTACACTACGGTGAGTTCAAGGAGCAGACAGGTTCTGAAGAGGCAGAGCCGGTGTGAGAGGAGAGATGGATGGTGGGTGACGAGGAGCATGTGGACGAAGAAGAGGGGAGAGGAGGAGGAGGCAAAGGGGGAGGAAGAAGGGAGAGGAGGAGGAGGAGACAAAGGGGGAGGAAAAAGAGGGGGGAAGACAAGAAAAGGAGAGGGAGGGGCCACTGCTGCAGATAGTTTAACTGCACAATAGACTAAGCTCTCAATGGGAATACCTTGAATAAGGCTCTTCATACTTACCCAGCATCCTCGTACCCTCCCCAGTAAGAGCTCTCTCGATACAGAGGCTCCTCAGTATGTGAGATCAGCTGCGGGGAGGGGGTGCAGGGCTGGAATGGAAGGGCACAGCAGACCGTGTGTTCCCACAACCAGCCAACACAGGGCCAGGTGCTGCCCGTACCTCTGTCTGGAGAGTTGAAGCTGACAGGACCTGCTCCAAGGTAATCCCTACTGAAAGAGCATGGCAGTCCAGTCAAGGTGTCGGGGTGGGAACCCTCACAGAGGAAAGAATGAAGTCCCAGAGGGGAGGTCACTGTCCTCCTGCCCTCAGCACGAGCCTGCACATGCCACAGTCCTGGGCTAGGATGTGAAGAAGATCAAAACAATAGAGATGTGTCCACCTGCTTAGTAAATCTCAGGCAAGAACTCTGGTGCTGAAAGGAACGCCATGCCTGCCTGATCCTGCACATACTGGCTGGCTGGATTACTGCACACCAAAAGCAAAGGCTGGGGTGACATTCCAAAACCTGTTTGCTTCGGGGCCTGCTCTTTCCCAGATGACCTCTGAGGTGTGGTGGTCAGCAGATCTGGGTGTGACACAGAGAATTCCTTCTTGGATCAATTTGTGTCAACCATAAAAGGCCGGGGAAGAAGGACCAACTGGAGCATGGTCACCTAAGAACAAACATGGTGACCTTGCAGCTTGGTGTGCGCTGAGTGTCACATGACTGGTCTACTGCACACCGGTCACCATCAGACCACATGAGGCAGCTGGATGTCACAGAGCAGGAAGCCGTTTCAGGTAGTGCAGCACATACTCTGTGAGCCATGGAAATGAATTCTCTGAATGAATGAGGTGACTCTGGAAAGGGTGATGTGGAAGGAGGTCTGACTCAAAAAAAGCAGATAGGGAAGTGTTCCCTCTCATCAGCCAGGCAGCTGAGGGCCAGGTTCAGGGGCAGAGCCTGGCTGTCCACCGAGGGGTGGGGGGCTGGGGGGGAAAGGCGGGGGGGGGGGGTCTTACCCCCAAACACGGTGGCCAGGATGTACCTACCCTGGTTTTACCCCTTCTGGTTTCTCATCTTAGGGAGCCCTGTATCCCCAACTCCACCAGTCACAGTGGGCACTGCCCTACACAATGCCCACAGCGGACCTAGAAGGGAAGCAGTGGACAATGTCTTCTAAGCCACCCACAGTGGCCTGGCACTGGTGATTCACTCTACTGAGTCATGTGTCTCCCGGGTTACAGATATGTAAACACATACACAAAACCCAACCAGGGCAGGGATGACAGCACAGTGGATAACCTGCCTGCTGTGCAGACACGAAGATCTGGAGATCTATCCCTGGTATACACTAAAGGAGCCAGGTATGCTGGCGTGCCCCTGCGATCCCAACTCTGGTTCCTAGGGGCTCCTGACCAGCCAGTCAAGCTGAGTCACTGATCTCCAAGTCCACTGAGAGAGCCTGTCTCAAAACGTAAGGTGAGCCAGCACGGTGGAGAACACCTCTAATGCTAGCACTTTAGAGGCAGGTGAAGCTCTGCTTTCGAGGCCAGTCAGGGATAGATAGTGAGACCCTATCTCAGAAACAACAACAACAAAACACCAACAAACATACATTGGTGATGGATAGAAGACAATGCCATCCTCTGGCCTCTACATATACATACATATATGAGCACACATATAAAACACACACACACAAAAAAATACATAAATAAGTAGTAGGACCAGGCACAGTGGTGCACACTTCAATCCCCAGACTCAGAAGGCAGAGGCAGATGGATCTCTCTGAGTTCTAGGCCAGCCAGGGTTACATAGTGAAACCCTGTCTTGAGAATAAACAAACAAATAAAAAAATAAATAAATAAAAACCCAGGACACCTGGCACAGAGCAGGGCCCTAGGTTGCTCTCTCCACATCACCTGCACTTCTAGCCCTCAAACACCTACAGCTGTGTTGTGCAGTTCTGAAAACCTAAGGAAAACCAAATCTGCTGATGTAAGAGCTGATTAATGAAGATCTTTCCAAAAAAAAAAAAAAGGTCCACAGTGCCGTAGCAACGCTGCTCCCAGTGATGGGCAGAGGCAGGTTTGACAGTGTGTAGCCACTGCTGTGGGTGTGCAGCACCCAGGCATCTCTGATCTCCACTGGTAACAAAGTTGCATGCCCTGCAGCTGACATCCAGCCTCAAGTTCCGGTCCACAGAAGACAATGTGACATCTCTGTTGGAAGTTAAGGGAAATAACTAAATTCGTAAAACTCTTACATTTTCCTGACTGACCATTTGGGTGGGCTGTGTCACAGAACTTCACTGTAAATCTTTAATTTCAAAGTGAATACCTGATTGTTCAATTAGCAGATACTTAAGTTCTTCTTTTTAAAAAATTCTATGTGTTTGTGTGTGTGTGGGTGTGTGCACGTGCGAGTGCAGTGCTCCCAGAGTCCAGAAGAGAGCGTCCACTCGCACCTGTGGAGCACCTGTGGAGCACCTGTGGAGCACCTGTGGAGCACCTGATGTGGCTGCTGAGGCCTGAGCTCGGGTCCTCTGCAAGAGAAGTCAGGGTTCGTAACTGCTGAGCCATCTCTCCGGCTCCAATTAATAGACATTAATAAAGAGCCACCCAGCTCTAAGCACAGAATCCACAGAAGGAAATAATACACAAAAAGACTTGGATGCACCCAACCTTAAGCTCATTCCAGCTCTTGTAGTTTACTCTGTGGTACCCACCTGTGATTCTAACAGGGCTTCCTTTGCATTTTCTTACATGCATAACTGAAAACAAATGACGAATCTCTGCTTGAGTCTCCTGATAAAGAGACCTTAGGAACTGGGCACTGGTGGGCCTTGCCTGCCTGTAGATGTTTTATAGGGATTCAATGAGTCACTTCTGTGGCCATCCTATAAAATGGTCTGATGCTGCGGTGACCACCACACCAATTACACTACGCATGCGCAGGTCCATGGCCAATCGATGCTTGTGAGAAGGAACCAGGAGCCTCCCACGGCAGAGACAACAGCGAGGCTCCAATAGAAGAACAAGTTGCATGACAGACTTTTTTACAACTGATTGTTTCAAAGTATACTGTGGACTTACATCCACAAGAGAAAAATACGGAACCTACGTGGTAAGTGACTTGGCTTTCCATGCACAATCCCATACTCACTCCTCGCTGGTACAGATACCCTGGCTAAACAAAACTGACTCACCAAGAACTTCTGACCCACTATGAGGCACGCCAGATACTCTAGACCTGGATTATTCTATTTTCGTTCTTATTGACACGGGCTATCAGGAAAGCCCGTGGAAGATACACTCAACAGGTCAAACAGAATTCCTTCTTACTCGTATCTAATACAGAGAACCTGAGAATTGCCTTGCACACACTCTAAAGCACCAGCTTATAGCTGCAATTTGCTTTATTATAAATGATCTCAGAAATTGGAAAGACTGGTTTATGCTAGTGAACTGGTTTCTAACTGCAGAAGGTTCAAGAATGTACCACAAGCTGGTTCTCAGTGACCCTAACCCTAACCCTAACCACTAACCCTAACCACTAACCCTAACCCTAACCCTAACCACTAACCCTAACCACTAACCCTAACCACTAACCCTAACCCTAACCACTAACCTTAACCACTAACCCTAACCCTAACCACTAACCCTAACCCTAACACTAACCCTAACCACTAACCCTAACCCAAACCACTAACCCTAACACTAACCCTAAACACTAACCCTAACACTAACCACTAACCCTAACTACTAACCCTAACCCTAACCACTAACCCTAACCCTAACCACTAACCCTAACCACTAACCCTAACCCTAACCACTAACCCTAACCCTAACACTAACACTAACCACTAATCCCAAACCACTAACCCTAACCCTAACCACTAACCCTAACCACTAACCCTAACCCTAACCACTAACCCTAACCACTAACCCTAACCCTAACCACTAACCCTAACCACTAACCCTAACACTAACCCTAACCCTAACACTAACCCTAACCCTAACCACTAACCCTAACCCTAACCACTAACCCTAAGCCTAACCCTAACCCTAACCTTCTTCTGTTACTGTCAGAGAAGCAGGAATATCTTTAAAAGGGGTAGTGTGATGACATGAATATGCAAATGAAAAATACACAGATATGTATTGACTGAGAGTATATTAATTTTGTCTTAAGGTTTTTTTTAAATTATGGATATATGTGTACATCTGGTCTTAGGCATGTGCATGAGTGCAGTGCCCACAAGTGCCAGAAGGGGGCATCAGATTCCCCAACACTGGAGTTACAGATGGATGTGAGCTGCCCAGTGTGGGTGCTGGGAACTGAACTCAGCTCTCCTAGAAAAGCAGCAATCTCTCTTAACTGCTCAACCATCTCTCCAGACCCAGAACAGGTGAATTTCTAAAGAACAGAACTCCAGGGATGGAGGTCACTCCGCGGCAGAGCACTTGCCTAGCATGTTGGAGCCTCTGGATTCAGTCTTACTGTGGAAAAAAATAAAGCAACATGTACTGCCTGGTGTGGTGGTACCCCTCCTGTAATCTCAGCATTTGGGAGGCTGAGGCAGGAGGATCAGCATGAATCTGAAGCCAGTCGAGACTACATAGAAAATTCCAAGCTACCTAGTGAGACTCTGTCCAAAAAAAAAAAAAAAATTAAGAAGCATCCTTTTAAGGACTGAATCCTTTGCAAACGGTTAGAATAGTTGCCTAACGCCTAACATGTACAAGACCCTGGGTTCAAATCCCAGCATTGAAAGAATAAAAGAGAAGGAGAAAGGAAGAAGGAATGAAAAGCAACTGGCATTTGAGTAAACATTAGCAACAGTAAATATTAATGTTTAAATCATTCTCCTGTCAGCAGTACACGTCAGCACACAGCACACAGCACTCTTCACTCGATCGCCCTCCCCACCTCACTCCTCGCCTCCAGGCATAAGCTCACCCGACAGGAAGCAGCTCTGCCACCTCGAGGTATAACTCTATACTGCAGCAAGGATTTGGCTCCTGGAATTCCAGCTTAACCAGCTTCCATAGTCAGGCTTTGCTGTCTACACTGACAGAAGCTGCCTAGATTTCCTTGCAATCTTTGTTTTTTAAATGCAAACAGATTCACTCTCAATGGGGATGTATAAGGGAAATGATGGGGCTGGAGAGAAGGCTCAGCAGTTAAGAAATTAATTGCTCTTATAGAAGAAGTGGGTTCAATTCCCAGCACCCATACCGTGGCTCACAACCATCTGTAACTCCCAGTTCTAGAGCATCTATCGCCCTCTCTGGTCGTCTCAGGCACTGCATGCAACAGGATGCGCATACTTACAGGCAGGCGATCACACATATAAAATAATACACAATAAATACAAGTCATTATTTAAACCAAAAAAGAAGAGACATGAGAATAATTTGAAGTTATTCTGCATGTTTCAAATGAAAATGCTTGGTCCCCACTACTCATCTAGACCAAGAAGACCCCTAACATGGTTAACCCCGAAGATCACATCCCTCTTGGCTGCTGCTCCACAGATGGCGGGCCCACAACACAGGACTTGGCATTGCACTGCTGTGCCCACAGAGGGCGCCAGCTACTTACGGAAGTATTTCAGCGTCTCCTCGATCTGCTCAGTTGTGAGGTCGATGTTGGCATCTGGGGAGATGAGGGGCGTATGCAGCCAGTCATCGTGGTCGTAACCATAGATGGTGTCCGCTCTTAGCTTGTAATGGGGCAGCTGTTCCTCCAGCAGGCTAATGATCTCAACTTCTGGAAGGTTGGTGCTGTTGCACACGTCTGGAGAGAAGAAGACTGAGTGAGAACCTACCCTGGCTGTCACTTCCAAGAGATAAGCTTGAGACCTACCCCTTGTCACCAGTCTGCAGCATGCAAAATCCAGGCAAGGACATATCCAGCAGGGGTCTTTTCTAATTTGAATCCTACTCTCAAGACATAGAATTTCTGAGGTGGGAGCTGTCTGATGGGCAGAGTGGCACAGGTAGGTACCAAACATATATCTTAGAACACTGTATAGCCAAGTTTGGTGTCTCCATTAGGGTTATTGCCACTGTGATGAAATGTCACAACCAAAAGCAAGCTGGGAGGAAAGTGTTTATTTCATTCACAGTTCCATGTAACCGTTCATCATCAAAAGCAGTGAGGGCAGGAACTCAAGCAAGGCAGGAGCTGGTGCAGAGGCCATGGAGGGTGCTGCTTACTGGCTTGCTTCCCCAGGCTTGTTCAGCCTGCTTTCTTATAGACCCCAGGACCACCGGCCCAGGGCTGGCCCCACCCACAATGAACCCGTCCCCAAATAATCACTAATTGAGAAAACACTCTACAGGCCTGTCTACAGCCCAATCCTATGGAGGCATTTCGTTAATTGAGGTTAGTCATCCTCTCAGATGATTTTAGCTATATCAAATTAACATAAAACCCCAGCCAGGACATACAGCCACTGTGACTGATGGCCACTAAGTAAACATTTCCAAATAACTAATACTGAGGGTTTTGAAGGATCCCAACACCATGAGATAAATGGCACATAATCCAGGCGGCGTGACTGGGTCACTGTACGGTATATACATGTATTGAACTGTGACACTGTACCCCATAAACATGAAAACTATTATGAGTCCACAGAGACTAGTATTTTAAGCTTAGAACTCTGCGTGCTGACTGCAAAGTCCTCCCCATAGTAGCGCCTCCTGTTGAGTGCCTACTATCTAGGGAGGGAAACTGACTTCTCAAGCCTTCTTCTTCCAAGTCTTTTACCCTCTTCTCTCAGTCATTCACTCTAGAGCTGACCCGGTTACCATTCAACCAAGGCATCCAATTGCTTAAGCTATCCCCTCCCCTAGAATCTAGGCTGCATTTAATTTATTGATCCACCCTTCCTTCCTTCCTTCTATTCATCATTCCATCCATCTACCCTTCTTTTCATCCATCTATCTTTCCTCCCTTCTACCTTTCCATCCATTATCCTTCATCCATCCATCCTTCCTTCCATCCATCCATCCATCCATCCATCCACTCATCCATCCAACCATTCATCCAGCCAGCCAGCCAGCCAGCCAGCCAGCCAGCCAGCCATCTATCCATACAGTCATCTATCCAGCCAGCCAGCCATTTATCCATCCTTCCTTTCATCCATCCATTATTTCTTCCTTCCATCCTCCATTCAATCCATCCATTCTTCCACCTGTCCCTCCATCCATTATTCCTTCCAACCTTCATTCCACTCTCCCACCCATCCATCCATCATCCATCCATCCACCTTCCCACCCACATCCTGAATACTAGAGGCACAGTAGATGCCTGTGAGCACAACCATCACACAGCAGTGTTTCACAGTCCTGACCTCACCACAGCAGTGCTTCTTCCTGTGTAGAGTCAGCAGATACAGAAGCAGGGCCATCCTCCCAGCCGCAGCTGGAACATAGCCCCTTCCCTGACCCCCTGACCCCCACCCCCCAAGCAGAGTTACCTTCTCTGTCCCCCCATACCCACAGTGCCCTGTCAGAACTCCTCTGTCTTCTGAGCACTGCAGTGCATCACCCATCTGACCGTGAGATGGCAATCTTTCACACACAGGTGTCCTTGATTCACCCCTGGACTCCACAGCTCTGGGTCCAGGCTGTGCTCGTAGCCTGGGATGCTGTGGTGGGTGCTTCTCCTGCCGCTGTGACCAAACCTGATCAGAGTCAGCTTACGGAGGAGGGCTTACTTTGGTTCACGGTTTGAAGGCACACAGTCCATCGTGATAGGGAAGGCGTACTGGCAAGAGCGCAGAATGGCTGGCGGCACCGCACCCCAAGTCAGGAAGCAGAGCTAAATGAGCCCTGGTGCAGGGCTCGATTTCTGCTTTTTATTCAGCTCGGGAGTCCAGGAAGAAAACGGTGCTCCCCACGTCCAATACTGGTCTTGCCGCTTCAGTGAAACCTCTCTGGAAACCACAGGATACTGCAGAACACCTGGAGGTGTGCTTCCATGGTGATTCTAAGCAGCCAAGGTGACTGTGAACCACCCCCATATAATCCACCCAAGCAGTCTTTTTATTTAGTTAAACTGAAGCATGGCAGGATGACACCCAGGATGGGGACACCCCCACAGTGCCCTGCAGACTATGATTAAATCAACATGACGAGTTTCTGATGTCACCATAAGCTCAGCCCCTTTCAGCAAGGAAGTGGTTTACAGCAGTAAACCACTGTGGGAGTGGCTTGAGTCTCCTCAACCAGGAAGCTGACTGCTCTCCATGTGGGCCTAGCTGGATAAGAGAGGATGATGGAGCTGGGTGTGGTGGCACACGCCTTTAATCCCAGCATTCAGGAGGCAGAGGCAGGCAGATTTCTGAGTTCTAGGCCAGCCTGGTCTACAAAGTGAGTTCCAGGATATCCAGGGCTATACAGAGAAACCCTGTCTCGAAAAACCAAAGAGAGAGAGAGAGAGAGAGAGAGAGAGAGAGAGAGGATGATGGACTCTGCCTTTGGTGCTAAGAATTGGTCCTCGGCTAGGAGAAACCAATCAGAAAGTTAGCAGGGCAGATGGTTGAGGAAACTGGGAACACAGATGAAGGCAAGGATGAGGCCGGTTCACTCTGGAATATGGAATGTGGCAGGGGGATCACATGGGGAATTGGAGATGCTGGGGGGTGGGGCGGGTTCCCCTTCCTCTCCCTGGATGAGCAGAGGCAAGAAGGCAGGAGGTGGTAACCCAGGTGGGACGGTGGGGATGCAGGTGCCTGCAAGACCAGGTCAGGCTAACCTGCATCCTGTTCCTCTGTAAACTGTCACTCTCTGCGCAGAAACCCAGCAATCCACACCCACCTCAAGATTCCCAGGAGCCTACACTGGCCCACCACACTCAGTTTGTAAAGACTCACTGCAGAACGTTCCCAGGCAGGAAGCCAGCGTGGGCTCTCAAAGTGCCAAGAAGAGGGCAAATGATTGATTGTAAGGTGTGGCCTCTGGGGATTTCAAGGTGCTTTAGGGCCACAGTTCAGTCCCCAGAAGGGGCAATGTGTGCATCTGAGCATAGGGGCTTCTCTGCCTAAGATGGGAAGGATCAGGGCAGGCATATTCAGTAGCTCAGCTAGCAAAGCCTAGGCAAGACCTGCTGTGTCTCAAAAGTGTGTGGAGAACAGAAGCCGTGACCGCCCGCAGAGAGCTATGACAGAAGCCATGACTGCCCACAGAGAGCCATGGCCCAATGTCCTCAAGACAAGGACCTTCCCTTCCCACTCAGTCCCCAAGGAAACACCCTCCACTGCAGGCCTACTACAAGGTGAGCAGCCAGTCCCCACCTCTGTAGAACCCTCAGCTACTGCATGGCCACTACCTGAAGAACCCGAGGAAGAGGACCTGGGCTCAAGACAGCTGCTGCCAGTCAGTGGCATCTTTCGGCTAAATAGAGATCTGACCAAACCAGCTCTGTACAGCTGCCCCACCCCCACTCCCCAAAGGCAGCGGCAGCCTGTCTGCAGGAGAGTGGGCAGGGGACCAACACATTCCCACAGGAACACCCACACAACAGGCTGTCATTCTCTGGTGTCTCTGTGGTGTTTGACAGTAGGGAAAAGAACAGAGCCCAGGGTAGGTGGAGTGTGGAAATCCCTTCTAAGAATAACATGTCACTTGTGACCATACTGTCACTTGCTCAGCCACTGGGACTCGACCTGTCCTTCCAAGACTGGACCAAACATCAGGGTATTTGAACTTTTCATAATGCGGCCAACCATCTATACATAAGCAATGTTGCAGTTGCTTTCACAGCACAGAAAGTTAGGACATAGGACAGGCAGCTGGAGGCAGCCAGGGAGCTCACTCCTTGACCTCAGGGACGGAAGCTCTGGGAACTCCTGGAAGAATGAACATGAGCGTGCTGGACCGAGAAGACACATGGAAGTCTGAGGCTGGGTAAAAGTGGCATAACGAACTATGATGAGGCCAGGCGTGGTGGCACACGCCTTTAATCCCAGCACTTGGGAGGCAGAGGCAGGCGGATTTCTGAGTTCGAGGCCAGCCTGGTCTACAGAGTGAGTTCCAGGACAGCCAGGGCTACACAGAGAAACCCTGTCTGGAAAAACAAACAAACAAACAAACAACAACAACAAAAAAGAACTATGAAGACTCGTGGGACTGAGGCTGGGGAGAAACCCAGTCAGTAAAGTGCTTGTCAAGCGTGCATGCGGAAACCCGAGTTCCATCAACAGAAAACACATAAAAAGGCTGGACGTGGTGATACACACTTGTAATCCCAGCCCTGGGGAGGCAGAGATAGGTGGATCCCGGAGGCTCGCTGGCCAGCTGGCATAGTCCTCCTGGGAATTGCTAGGCCAAGGAGAGACCCTGCCTCAACGAACAAAATGGACTGTGTCTGAGGTAAGCGACATCCAGGGTTGTTCTCTAGCCTCGGTACACATTTTCATACACTCATGCACCTATATACGAATGAAGAGAGAACCCCCACACAGAAAGAATCTGTAGAAACATTGCCAACACTGGAAACCCACAGACGGGTGCTTGCGGACTGTCCCAGCTGGAAACTGAGGACGAGGTTTTCTTTGCTCAGCTTCACAGGTGAGGAAGGAGCATGGGTGATCTTGTTAGTCAAGGCCAGGCAGCTAAGCAGGTGGCAGGTTCAGTCTGAGGAGCCCTCAGTAACTAACAGGCCATCCCTCTGCTACCACTGTCCATCTCTGGAAGCCCGTGTGTGGAGCTTAGGGTGGACGCCTCCACACATGGGCGAAGGGAGGTTTGTTAAGCACCAGGACAAGGCTCTCAAGCTGTGTCCTTGTCACCTGCCCAGCTTGCAGGTGCTAGCCATCTTTAGCCACACAGGCAATGCCAAGGCCTGTGTCGGCCCTGGGTGCCTGGACAAGCGAAAAAGAGCACACACGTGGTGACTTCCATGTAGACCAAAGAGAACACACATGATGCGTTCCATGTAGACTAAAGAGTGCACACATGGCACCTTCCATGTAGACACATGAACACTTGCCTTATGGGAGCCATGATTCACAAACAGCTCTGCCTCTTGTGAAGCAGCCAAGCCCACAGCTGAACCACGCTTCCCAGCTCAGCCTCTGCTGTTTTCTCTCGATTCCCTTACATCAGGACACACAAACCTCCTGCCATTCTCCACAGCTCCCCACCCCCAACACACACAGAAATCTTTTTTTTTTTGAATCAGCTATTTTAGACACCTCTAGAATATTCACTGCCCATACCGCTGCACCCTAAAATGTCACTCAAATGTCAGCTTGAGTTTGTGAACCTTGCCTGACCAATTCTCCCAGGCTTCCCACAGGCCTCGGCACATACACAATTACACAACAGTGCCAGGCAGGGCTTTCTCCGTATCTCCTCCCCACTAACCGAGAGCCACTCAGGAGAAAGGACTCAAGAGTCCCAGTCCAGCCTCAAACCCAGCCTGCAGACCTCTTCATCTTCCAGGAAGAGCTGCCTCCAGCTTTAGCATGCAGGAGGTGCTGCCATCCCATGATGGGGTTATTTCATGGCCCTAGCTCTCTGTCTAGCACTACAGAAAAGTGTCACAGGACAGCAGAAGTGCCCCCACGTCCCAGGCAGAGGCCAATGTAACGCCTGCCATGGAAGTCTACTCCCAGGATCCCCTAGGGACTGCCCAAGCCCTGAGGTCTGGAATGACCCACTTCTAAGATGAAGGCACCTCTCGGGAGCTGCCTGGAAAGGAGGGGACAATACAGGGGACCCCAGGGATCTCGGAATATAGAGGTGGCTCTCTCCATTCCCACAGACTCAGACTGGATGCTTTGAGGAGGCCCCTCCACCTGAGAATTTGTTCTGTGCTGGTTTGTATTTTAACCTACCAGGTTTTCTTCCTTACAGCAGAGACGATGACTCTAGTGTTCAAATTTAAAACTCAGGGAATCTCAGAAGTCAGGCTCCCTGGGAGGAGGTCTCCTCTTCCGCAGGGTACATAACTGCTCTGGGGTGGCTGTCCCCAGATGGAGAAGGGATGCACGCCCAGGATTCTGGGCCTGCTGCTTCAGGACCATGCACAACTGTCAGGGGACAGAGGACACAAACACCCCTGACCACTCTGCAGATCTGGAGACACGGGGAAGTCATCAGGGAAGGAAAGGATAAAAGAGTGCAAAACAGGAAGGCAAAAGGAAAGAAAGAAGTCAGAAGAAGGCTTTGGAGAACCAGGGAGAGGAAGCCGGCGCCACACTGCCACCTTCTGGACAGCCAGTGCATAGCAAGGCTTCAAGAATACCCAAACCAAACCATGTGACCAGCTTCTCCCAAGACTCCGAGTCAGCGAACCAGCCCGGGTGCCCGGCCTCAGAGCAAGAGAGAAGGAAAGCGTGATCTATATAAACACAGTGGATCGCTTTCAGCCTTACGGAGGAAGTCAGACCCGCAAGAAACATATGCATCTGGAGGCTACTGTACTAAGTAAATGAAGGTGGTCTCAGAGAGGCAAACGCCATGCATTCTCTCCCATTTGTAGCTCCTAGATTTTGTAGATACATAAAACCAGGGAGGCAGCCGGACGTGGTGGCGCACGCCTTTAATCCCAGCACTCGGGAGGCAGAGGCAGGCGGATTTCTGAGTTCGAGGCCAGCCTGGTCTACAAAGTGAGTGCCAGGACAGCCAGGGCTACACAGAGAAACCCTGTCTCGAAAAACCAAAAAAAAAAAAAAAAAAAAACCAGGGAGGCACGGGTGATATGAAAGGGAAAACTGTCTAGGCCCTAGACTGTAGGGGAACAAAGCTGGCGGAAAGAGGTAGGAGGGCTCAGAGAGGGAGGGGAGTACAGGGTGAGCGTGCTCAAAGCGCACTATTTGGCTGCGTGAAAATGGCCCATGTGACTTTGTAGAAGTGGGCAAAGCAGTCTGGAGAAAGGGGCCCCAGCCCCGTCCTGCCCACGCTGTGCCTTGTAACCCCCACCCAAGCCTCATCGTTATCTCTCTGGACTCAGTTCCTCTGTGTGTGGGACAGTAGCAAGAGGAAGGCACTCTCTGCCCACCAGCAAACTCTGAAAAGATACAGGGAGGGCCACAGGCTTACGGAGCATCGTCTGGGGCAGCACCCACCTTCTCTGTCCTCCAATGCTGACTTCGCTAAGACTCAGGATCTGAATGGTTACACAAAATCCCCTGATTTCTTTAACGTTTAAAATCACATTTACTAACTTTATTTATTTATTTATTTATTTATTTGGGGACCTAGATGCCACGGTGCACCTGTGTAGAAATCAGTTCTCTCCCACCACATTGATCATGGTGACCAAACTCATGTCATCCTGCTTGGTGGCAGGTGCCTTTTCCCGCTGAGCCATCTTGATAGTCCCTCAAACCCCTTGATTTCTACATGCTAGACTAATTCAGAAGTTTTTAAGTAGACAAAGGCCACATTAAACAAGTCTGTATGCTGGGATTTCCCACCCTGCCTGTCACTGCAGACCTTGGGAATGCATTGTGGCTACATTAACAGAGACAAGCAAGGGCCCAAATGAGAGCCACTCATCAAACAGGGCCAAACTGCCAGCTCCCCCCATCTTCACCTTTCCTCCTAGTCCCTCCCCAACCCACTGCTCAGCCACAAAGTATCCCCACCCTGGCCCCAGTCTAAGTCCCAAGAGGAGCCGATTGGAGGGAGCAACCCTCTCCCTGGTCTGTCACCCTTGGCAGCAACTGTGAGTGGCCACGCTGTGTCAAAGCTGCGCAGGACTCCTCACCTTCTCTGTAGAGACCTGGACACCATTACACCTTCCTGGACATTATAAGGATTGAAGGGTATAGACCCAAAGACACTCATATGCCATGCAGCACAGGAGACACTTGGCCATCTACAGCTGACAGAGAACACTCTTCTCTCGGGATCAGGATGGTTGGGAACTAGCCTAAACTTCTCTGGGGAACGCGGTCACAATCACTTATTTTTGCCTGTTGTGAAGGGTTTGCACTACGTAGCATAGTGCAGGTTAGCCTGGAGCACACCATCTTCCTGTCCCTGGGTCCCGGGATTACAGGCCTGTGTTGCAGGCTGAAGCCACTGGCACTTAATCTTCTCTAACACAGATGCTATAACTCCACAGATTACAGGAGACTCACAGAACCATCTGCTGTTTCAAACACGTCAGTGGATGAAGGCAAGCAGGGCCAGAGAGGCTGTGGCGCCACAGAGCCAAGCATGCGCATTGAGCATGGCCGGCCGGAAACTGGCACATGCGCGTTGGGCATGGCTCCTATGCTGTCTGAACAGCTTCTAGACCCTGCTAACCAAGACCTTGCAGATCCTCTGCAAGGCTCTGCTGGCCTCAGCCAGAACACACTGTACTGGCTCTAAGGACCACCCAGAGGATGGAAGACTTGGGAGGGCGTGTTATGGACTAAGCCAATAGACTGGAAGGAGAGAGCAAGGCCTCAGGGTACTGGGTGAACTTTGGGCTGAGGAGGCACAAGACAGAAGGTAGGGCTCTGTGTCTGAGGTCCCCCATGCTCTCAGTAGCCAAAGAGGGTCTCCAGGAGCACAGGGCAGGCAGACAAGCAGGTAGGAAACTGGAGAGCAAAAGCCAACAGAGCTAAGCTTCAGAGAAACAAACAACGCTGGAGATTCTCTAGAATGGTTGAAGCCTTAAGCACCTGAAGAACTCGGTATCCAAAAAGCAACCAGTTCAGGGGTACGGATATGCCCACCACCCCGATACACACATGCACACACACATACAAGCCCTCACACAGGCTCCTAAGATACATACCCTGACAAGCAGCTGTGCTGAGGTAGCCAGTCCACCCACTCGGTTACAGAAACAGGGTTTCCAGTGTGAGGCTAAAGGGCAACCTTGAGCAACTGAATGTGGCGTGGTTCAAGTGGGCATGCTGGCTTGTTGTGCAACAGAGCGGGCAGCAAAAAGCAGGGCAAAGCAAAGAAGGAGGGACCTGCCGAGACGCCTCCAAAATGCCCATAGCAAAGCAGATGGTCTCATGCTGGTGACGTCGTGGCTGCCTTACTGTGGGCAAAAACGCCCAGGAATGCCCACACATCGATACAATCGGCTATCGATATATCTCCCTAGATGCAATCCTGTCCCTAAAATGGGTGGTGTGTGGCTTTTACAACAAACCAAAATGTTAAACCTACGTGGAGGAGACGTTGTTAAGAACACTCAGAGGGGTGAGACCCTTAAGAGAGTGACCACCACCAGAAAAGGCAGCTGGGAAGAAAGCCACTCCCCTCAGGTTAGCCAGAGCCTGAAGCTCCGCTGGCATCGTTAACGCTGCCCTCTGCCTAGTGCAGATGTGGCCCTGAGAAACAGTTCAATAGCTCCTCAGTAAATGAGAGCTGCCACATGCCACAGCAATCTCTACTGCTGGCTCGCAGGCTGAAAACAGTTGTGCTGAGGGAACCATACGAACACACTCGCAGCAAGCTATTCACAGGACTAAAAGGCAGAAAAGCCCAGATGTCGACAGACTTAAGAACTGATAAATGAATACAAGTACACTCGGACAATGGAACACTAGTCAGCCATAAAGACAGAATGCAGTGTTGACAGGCACTCCAATGTGAGTGACCCCTGAAATCAGAGGATGTGAAAGAAGCCAGCCATGGAGACCACAAGCGGCATGGCTTTTTTTTTTTTTTTTTTTCAAAGCACCTAGAGACTGTCCACCCACCACGGAAAGGAAGACTGGGCATTGCCAGGGGCTAAGGAAGATCGACTATTAATAGAGATCGCTTCCTTTGGGTGAAAATGTCCAGAGCCAGGCAGTGGTGAGTGTGCAGTATGTAAATGCACTAGCGGTACAAAAGTTCACTGGTAGAGGGCTTGCCTAGCATGCATGAAGCTAAGTTCAAACCCCAGACCCGCCCATTTAAAGGAGCGGTGCTCAGGTGCTCAACAGTACAGAACGATGGGCTTTAAATGTGTTCTTTGACAACTGTTAAGTGTATTTTAACACAACTTGTGAAAAGTGTTGTTTAAGACGATAATGAACCACTAACGTGTACAAATACAATGTCTAGAATCCAATGGCAAACAAGGGGTGGGGAAGGCCCCTGGCTCAGGGGCAAAAAGAAGACAGGTGATCCCAAGGCAAGCTGGTTAGTAAGACTAGCCACATCAGTGAGCTCTTGGTTTGATTGAGAGACCTGTCTCAATAATTAAGGTGAAAGATCAATAGAGGACGATTCCCCACATCAGCCTTGGGCTTCTACGTGAGTGTGCACACGTGTGCAAGTGTACCCCCACACATGTGTGCCTATACATGCCAACATGAATACAAATACACAATACACCACACACACAGAGATACACACACAGATACACACACACACAACAAGAGGAAGATAATGTTAGGCATTCAAGAGTATACACTGGCAAGAGAAGTGGGAAATGACAAAGGCTTTGACAGCACACGAGTCTGTAATACACTAAAGGTCTAATCCACTGATGTCTACATTCAGAACAGGTGGGCTCATGGTAAACATGAACTCAGGCTGTTTGGGTCTGGTTTTGTCGAGTGATCCTAGCTCGGTCCAATTATGAAACAATCTAAAATCAAAACTAAAGGTGATCCCGCGGATACAGGAAAAAAAAAAAAACCCTTCTCTCTGGCACACACACACACACACACACACACACACACACTGGCTCACAGGAACCTTTCCAGCCCAGGGTCTCTTCCCACACTACAACCCAAGCCTCAGCCAGTATCACTGGGAACCCTGGATTTAGTTCAAGTCTCCACTGCCTAGGGACAGTGTCAGATCCCACACAACACAGGCTTGATCCCCAAAATGCACCCCTCGAGCTCAGTTATCAGCAGCAAGCCTCAGAATCCTACCTGTGCTTCTGACCGAGGGTCTATGCATCTGGGTTCCCACAGTCCACTCTGTGGGTTCAATGAATCTGCCTAAATGGCTCACAGGATTCACAGGAACTCACTTCCGCTTACGACAGACACGGTTGAGGCTATGTACAGGGCGAGCTTGGTGCTGGTCTCCCGCCTTCTCTGAGGTGCTACCTTCCTGGAACTCTATGTCCTCAGCTGCCAGGAAGTGCAGAAAACATCAAAAAAAAAAAAAAAAAAAAAAAAAAAGCGTGGCCAGCCGTGTGGAAACATGGACGGGTCTGGAGATCAGTGGAGACTGGCAGAGCCAGTCTGCTAGGATTCCTCAACCTTTGCTCTCTGAGGGGAAGGGCAGAATCCCTCATGAAACAGGTTATGTGTCTTCTACTGTCCAACAGGTACAGGAGGGAGATCTGGTCACAGGCCAGGCAAGAAGTGAGGTAAAGGCACTTGCTGCCAAGCCTGGTATCCTGAATTTAACCCCTGAACCCACACTGTGGAAGGAGAAGCCTCCCACACACACACAAGCTATCCTTTGATCTCCGCTCACAGGCCAGGCACACATGTGCACACATGTACATATGCAATAAATATTTATACGTATTCCTTTCTGGCCAAGGGTCTATGCATCTGGGTTCCCACAGTCCACTCTGTGAGTTCAATTAATCTGCCTAAGTGGCTCACAGAACTCACCTCTGCTTATGAATTCTTTCTTAAAAGAAGTGAGGGTGCTCACCTCTGAGTGCATCAAGCAGAAGATGACTCGGGAGACCTTATGAAGGCCGAGGGACTGGGGAGGAACTCCATAGCCGAAGAGGAAAAGGCGTATTATAAACAAAGGGACTTTTGACATATTCTCTCTCTCTCTCTCTCTCTCTCTCTCTCTCTCTCTCTCTCTCTCTCTCTCTCTCTCTCTTCTTTCCTTCTTCCTTTATTTCTGATAGTGTCTCCTGTAGCCCAGACTAGCCTTGAACTCCCAATGCAGCCAAAGATGACCATGGACTCCTGCCTCTACCTCCCACATGCTGGGATAACCGTTGGTATGGGCCCCAGCCCCTGGTTTACACTTGACATTGATTCCTGCGACCAAGCCCATGTGTCGTATTTCTTTGGAAGTAGTCTTTCACATTAAATCCATTACACCACTCAATTAAAATTACTCTACACTAAAGTCCTAAAGGATCTTATAAAAACCTGATCATATTTCCTTTCATGTGTTTTGGTTTAATTATGTAGGGTTAGGAGTGGCCTTGGGAAGCACTGTAATAATTTTTAATGGCTTTCGTAGCTGGATATGGTGGCGACCATCTGGACTTCCCGCTCTTGGGAAACCGAGGCAGAAGGCCGTTAAGTTCTACACAGTAAGTGTACCACCCTGTCTCACTGAGAAGAATGCTCACTGAGGGGAGGTGCCTTGGAAGCCAGGGACACTTAGGTCGGGCGAGCCTCATGAAACAAAGAGACCGGCTCAGAAGCGTGGAAGCCCTTTGCTAAGTGGTTTGGAAAAGCACAAGACATTTTGTGAGGCTGTGCAACGTGTCCGGTCCTCCTGCTTGACTTTCTGGGCTGGGTTGCAGTGTGAAATCACCTGACAGAAAGCACACCACACAGTCAAGGACAAGACCATCCACTCCACAGAGCCCAGAGTCCTCAGGGCAAGGCCTGAGAGAGAAAGGACTCTCAAGCTGCTGCCCAGACAAGACTGCCAACCGGTCTGCAGCAACGATTCCCAGGACAGGCTAGGACAGAGCACATTTCCCAACAAAGCTGCCAGCTGGTCTGTGTCCATGTTTGTTTGTTTTGAGACAGGGTCTTACTATAAAGCCCTGGCTGGGTTGGAGCTTGATATGTAGCTCAAGTTCCTTGAACTCACAGAGATCCTCCTGCCTCTGCCTCCTGAGGGCTGGAATTAAAGGCCTGTGCCATCACCCTTTGAGTTGCCAACCTTTTTATCTGTTCGTCCATCCCTCTATCTACCCATTGTCTATTTTGTTCATCGTCTATCTATATTTATTATCTGTCTGTCTGTCATCTACTAGTCAGTCAACATATGATATCTATCACCTGTCTGCTTGTCACCTACCCCGCTATCAATCCTCTATCTATACGTAATCCTGGCAATGCTAGTAATGTAGAACAAGGGCTTTGCTCACAGGTGACATTTAGAATTCTGCATTTGTGCCCACCCAGACCTTTCCCACCCTCACTCTCTTTCATGAGACAGAAAATCATGAAGCAAAGGACTCCGAGTCCTCCCTTCCAGTTCTAGATCCTTCAGAGACCCATCCCAGCATCCCTCCCACTGTGGAAGGTGTAGGGAGTGGGTCTGATGATCCTGTTCCCCAATTGGTTCTTGAGCTATCAATAAAGATGCCAGGGGCCAATTACTGGGCAGAAGGAAAGAGGCGGGACTTCCGGGTCCTGCAGGAGAGCTGAGGAGATGCGGAGGAGGGAGGGTTTTCACCGTGCTTTTGAGGGAGAAAAGGCTGCTTCTCCGGGCAGAAGGTTAGGGTGTTGAGCTGGGACTAAAGGTAACTGAGCAGCTGAAGCTGAGGGCCGATTGAAAGGTGCTGAGGGAAGAGTATTGGGAAGGGCACGCTAGGCGAGGGAGATCAGAAGTGCCCAGCAATTGAGCCAAGAGGACAGATTGAAAGTGTGTGTCCTTCATCCAAGGATCCGAGGGAACATGGGCGGGGCTGGTAGTGTGGTCCGCCTGGAGCTTATAGCTTGTAGCAAAAAGTACACACTACAGAAGGCACCAGCTTCTGCACTGTCACCCAGAAGTGGCAAACCTGCTGGAGCCAGCTAGAACTAACCTGGAGCCAGCTATGCATCCAAGGATGACTTTGAATTCTTGATAGTTCCACCTCCACCTTTTAAATAAGTCTCTGAATTGTTCTTGTTTGGTTTGGTTTGGTTTTGACACAGGGTCCCATGTATGCCGGGTGGCCTAGGACTTCAAAGACTCCAGTCTCTGCCTGCTGAGACGCAGGCATCTGCTACCCTCCCTTCTGTCTCATAGAAGTTTAAATGAAGTCGCATGCTTCAAGGCTCTGCTTGAAGAGAGTTGCTGGTCTTGGTTTGGCCACTGGCTCTGGGAGATCAACCTTCCTGTGTGCCCGCTCTTCCTGTGCCTCTGTGGCTCCAGCCAGGATGGCTGCCTGCCAATCTGTGTGTCTTCTGGTTACAGTGTCATATAACTCCTATAAATCTGAGTGTCCAATTTGTAGAATGCACACGTTTTTCAGGAACAAGTAAACATCACTGTGTTAAAGTTTAATTCTGCACGCTCACATCGATCACTCTGCCTGTCTGCATTGTTGGGGATGGACAGCGGGCTCTGCTTGCTGGTCACCCCTGGCCCCCCACTTACATTCTCCATACTGTTGCTCGGGCCTTCCCAGATCAAGAGTATTCAGGAATATTTTCTTCCAGAACAAGGACGGCTTCATTTCCATATTCATTCTAGCTTTAAACCGTCTGAATTTCACTAGACCTTAAGGAATTCAATAGGGAATCCAGTATACTTTCCAGAATAAGCTCAAAGGCTAGAACAGCTGACAATAGCTCTTTTTTTTTTTCAGCTTTTCCTTATTCTTTTTTTTTTAATTTTTAATATTTTTATTACATATTTTCCTCAGTTACATTTCCAATGCTATCCCAAAAGTCCCCCATAGCGTCCCCCACTTCCCTACCCACCCATTCCCATTCTTTTGGCCCTGGCATTCCCCTATATTGGGGCATATAAAGTTTGCAAGTCCAATGGGCCTCTCTTTCCAGTGATGGCCGACTAGGCCATCTTTCGATACATATGCAGCTAGAGACAAGAGCTCCGGGGTTCTGGTTAGTACATCATGTTGTTCCAACTATAGGGTTGCAGATCCCTTTAGCTCCTTGGGTACTTTCTCTAGCTTCTCCATTGGAAGCCCTGTGATACATCCAATAGCTGACTGTGAACATCCACTCCTGTGTTTGCTAGGCCCCGGCATCATCTCACAAGAGACAGCTATATTTGGGTCCTTTCAGCAAAATCTTGCTAGTGTATGCAATGGTGTCAGCGTTTAGAAGCTGCTTATGGGATGGATCCCTGGATACGGCAGTCTCTAAATGGTCCATCCTTTCATAACAGCTACGAACTTTGTCTCTGTAACTCCTTCCCTGGGTGTTTTGTTCCCAATTCTAAGAAGGGGCACAGTGTCCACACTTTGGTCTTCATTCTTCTTGAGTTTCATGCGTTTAGTAAATTGTATCTTATATCTTGGGTATCCTAAGTTTTGGGCTAATATCCACTTATCAGTGAATACATATTGTGTGAGTTCTTTTGTGATTGTGTTACTTCACTCAAGATGATGCCCGACAATAGTTCTTTTAATTTTAAAAAACGATCTTATGTATCTGGGTGTTTCGTCTGCATGTATGTCTATGTGTTTCCCTGGTACCCATGGAGGCCAGGAAAGGGAGTCAGATCCCCTGGGACCATGGCCGTGAGCTACCATGTGAGTGCTGGAAACTGAAACCAGGACCTCTAGAAGGGCAGCCACTAAGCCATCATCTCCAGCCTTGATCAAGAGTCAAGATTCTTTTTTTTTTTTTTTTTTTTTTTTTTTTGGTTTTTTGAGACAGGGTTTCTCTGTATAGCCCTGGCTGTCCTGGAACTCATTTTGTGAGCCAGGCTGGCCTCAAACTCAGAAATCCGCCTGCCTCTGCCTCCAGAGTGCTGGGATTAACCGCCCGGCTCAAGATTCATACTGTCCCTGGTGACACCAGCACACAGAGAGGTTAAGTAAGTGGAGGCAGGTCACACAGCGGGAGACAACAGACCCTGCTTTCTAAAAGACTGGCCCCAGAGGGCACTGTCATAAATAACTACTACAGGTGCTACTCCTGCCTCCATGGCCCTAAAGCTTCATTTTAACTTGTGTCCAACTTCCCAGAGTCTCTGGGTCTTTGAGAGTCCCTTACACACAGTTAAAGACTCTCTTGGGACATTCTGAGACTGTCTCCACCCAGGAACCCCACAGTCACCTCAGACACAAAGGGTCTGTTGTGCTCTGTGCCTCAGCTTCTGAAGGCTAGGTCCTTTCTGGCACCTCAGATTACAGAGGCCGCATCCCTTGGCTGTCTTTCGCCTCATAAAATATGTGCTTCAGATTCCAGAACTCTCCCACGCTATGCCCAGAATACAAGGTGCCAGCCAGAGTCCAGCATGGCCTCCAGCTACGAATGACCTCTACCTTCTACCCATCATGCTTTGCAAGCACCATTACATTCTTGCACAGGTGTGAAAGATGAAGAAAACCTGCTGTAGAAAGTTCACGTCACGCTTTGACTCCTGGTGGAGGTGGCCTGATGGACATTGTTGTCTAAAAGCCCTGGAGCCTGGCACAAGAACTTCTCAGCCACCCACTTCCACCTCCACAGCAAAACATGACCACGAGGCTTACATTCGGACACCACCTCAGAAGTGACGGTCCATAGGTACAGACCATAGCTGGCCAGGGATGACCTGAGCTTTTGGACCTTCCTAGGAATGCAGTAACGTTAAGGGTGGTGGCCATAGTGAAAATGGTAAAACCAAAGGAGAAGAGGAGCCTGGGGCCCTAAGGAATCAGGGTCTTACCAGCTCTTTCTGCAAAGCCTCTTTCTGAGCATGTGTGTGTGCACACATGTATGTGAGTGTGTGTATGTGTGTGCACACATATATGCACATGGCTAGAGAGGCTGTGTGTGTGTGCATAGGCGTGCACATGTGTGCACATGGTTATGGAGGCCAGAGCTCCCACCTTGGGTGTCTTTCTCGTTTCTTCCCCTTGTTTTCTGAGACAGTCTCTCCCCTTTTCCTGGCTCCCACAGGTTAGGCTCAGCTGGCTGGCCAGCAATCCCTGCTTGTCTCTGTCCTAAGTGCTAGGATTACAGGCAGAGAATAACACCCCTGGATTTTTTTTTAATGTGATTCTAGGGATGGAACCCAGGTCCTCATCCTGGCTCAGGCATCTCCCAGCCCTCAAGTTCTTTTACTTCAGAGAAAAATTAATGGTATCAGGTGAAGCTGTTGTCCAAAACAGACAAACTTCATCTTTTCCTTATAGCTGTTAAGTGACTAGATGTGAACTGGTGTTTCCCTAGCCCAGAACAAATTAGGACAAGCATTTGTGAGTCACTTTGCCGACCCCAGCCTCTTCTTGGGCTTCACAGGCTTAATGTGGGGCTTAAGGTCAAGTTTACCATTTGCAAATCACGTACGTTCTGTGCAGAATCATTCAGACCTGATACCCGTGGCATGGCTCCGAACATGTCAGAAAGCTTGGGCAGGGCAGGGCCAGGACATAGCTCAGTTGGCAGCACAGTCTAACATGCTGGAAGCCCTGGGCTCAATCCCCAGCACCACAGACAGAGTGCAGCACCAATAGATAAGGTCTGTCCCAGGGAACGCAGGCAAGGAACATGAGATTACTGGACTCTGGTCACACCCTCCACTACAAGGCCAATTTCCAGGATAGTCTCCAGTGCTCAGAATGGCCAGGGAGCAAAGCCAAGAAGAGGTGAATAAAGAAGGTTTCCTGCAGTCTACACAGCTGCAATAACCGCCTCACAACAGACCCCTTCTGGGAGATGGAAACACAGGGTGTGGGGGAATACGGCTGCTGTAGTGCTCTACATGTCCACTAAGTGGTGCTACAACACCACACTCCCAGCCTCACAGGGTCCTCCCGCTGTCTGACTGCCAATCACAGGCCTGGGAAGGACATGAGTCCAGAAAACTTCCAGGACTGCTACACGGCGTGCACGCTCTTGTTCTTCTATGTGCACGAACACCGAAGAGAAAAACAAAAACAAAAACAAACAAACAAAAAAAAAACCTGCCTGCTAACTGTCATGCTCCTCTCAGATCTCACTCTGCCCCGTGCCCTTGTCATTAGGCTTGTCATTAGGCCATTGGGCTCTTGGTTCTCCTGTTTCTCTTCCTCTTTGGCCTTCTATCTTCTTGATCCTCTCTTCCTCCCTCCAGCCCCACACCCACTCCCAAGTCCAATCTGCTGGCCATGTTCACTACTTTTTCCCCTGTTCCAGACTCTTCCAGATGCCTACAGCTCTACTCTCCCTCATATCTACAATAAAAACCTCCTCAACCATCCCTTGGAGGGCCTGTGTCCTCAGTTTATACGCTAACAGCTGTTAAAGTCACGCTGAGCTGTGGAATTCAAACCAGAACAGATGCACACAAGGAGGAACAGCCCTGGCATTAGCTGCCTTTCAGGCTCATGTTCCTGGGAGGGGTTGCAGGAAGGGTCCTACCCATGGGGGCCTGTCCTTGTCCTTAGAAATGGACCCTGGACTGAGGGGTGGGATGGCTCACTTTAAGTGCACAGAGCCCTGAGCTCCATCCCCAGAACTCCAAAAAGCCTTAGAAATAAAGCCTACTTCCCTCCCTCTGGGAGTTTAGTCTGTCTTGGGTTTTTATGGAAACACCTGGGTCCGTCAAGCTGGGACTGAGCCTGGAGGTGAGAGTTAGGGTGTGGGTCTGGGTGGCTCCCTTAGGATCTGCATTCCTCGGCATCTCAGTTCCACTGGCCCACAGAAGAAGGTCTTACTTGTTAGAGACTCAAACCATCTCATAGACCCAGATCCTGGGCTCCCCATGCCTACCCATCCCCGTCCAATTCCTCTACCAATGCACAAGTACAGGTGGTGTGTTCTACCAAGTCCAGCCACTCATGCAGGCAGTGGCCACCACACAATCCCTACCTCCCAGTTCCTGGCTCTCCTTAGCTGCAGTGGGATCACACTTGGCCTCTGCCAGCCACACACTGGCCAGTCCTGAAATCTGAACCTTCATGCCCTCGTCTGATCATAAGCCTGTGTGTGTCTCCAGCCTCCCCTCTGTTTCTCCCAGGATTCCACATCCAGACCAAGGGTCAGACAGCCTGCTCAGCCTCAGTTTGCAATGGGTCCTGGGGTCGCATTCACCCTAAGGTATCCGCAGAGCTCTCACTGGGCGAAAACCAAAAGTCTGGAGAAAACCTGTTTTAATTTGCTTCCCCAGCTGCTGTGATAGAACCCTGACCAAAGGCGGCTTGCAGGAGGGGAGGGTTTGCGTGGCTTCAGTCCATAGTGCAGTCATGGTGCACCGTCCATCACAAAGGGAACTGAGATCAGGAACCTGGAGGCGGGAGATGAAACAGAGGCTGTGGAGGGCACTGCTCCTGGCTTGCTGGCCACGGCTTGTTAAAGTTTGCTTTCTTTTCTCTTCTGTTTTTAGTTTATGTGTATGGGTCTACACCCACAGAGGACAGAAGTGGGTGTCAGATACCCTAGAACTGGAGTTTGAGGCCACTCTTCGCTGCCATGTGGGGTGCTTGGAGTTGAACCCACATCTTCTAGAAGAGCAGTCAAACCCACAGTTTGCTTTCTTATACAATCCAGAATCACCTGTCCAGGGGCGACACCATAGTCATGGGCTGGGCCCTCCCTCCGCAATCATTCATCATGAAAATGCCCAGAGTTGTCCACAGGCCAATCTGATGGCGTCTCAACTCCTCTTCCCACTTGACTCCAGTCTGTGTCAAATTGACAATAATAATAACAACAACAGCAAACAGAACTGAGAGCAGTTCTCAGTGAATGAACTCAAGTGTCCCCAGACTTCCTTGAAAATGGGGCTGAGTCCTGGGATGCTGTGGCCTGCAATCAATTTTCTAAAGGAGACCTAGGAGGAGGAGATGGGGTAGATGGAAGGAGGAGGGGAGGAGGACGAGGAACAGAGACAGGAAGGAGGGGAGGGAAGGGGGAGCTTGGGGGTAGTGGAGAAGAGCAGGGAGAGAGAAGAGCTGGAAACAGGAGCTGCCCAGGGTCCCTCTGAAAACAGTGGGGGGGGGGTGCAGCTGCTGCCACTCTCAGGGTGATAGCTCACAGCCCTACCAGGCCTGCAATCCCATCTGTTTGAGACGTCTGGGAAGTCTCGGGCCCTGATGGTCACTGCTGCGTTTATGTAAAGAGCATCTGGCACCTGTGGTAAGGAGGCTCTGTCCCTCCATCCCTGCTGAGCTTTCAGAGTCAAGACCAACAGTCAGTGAAGTGCAGTGAGCCGCAGAGGCTGGGTGCTGAGCTGGGCCTGACAGGAAACCTTCACTACCGTTGATCACAGGACACATCACAACTTTACACATCAGCACAGTGACAGGCACTTAACATATGCCAAGGGAACCCCAAGGATGTCACCATCATGACCGCTTTAGAGATGGGGAGCTGGTAAGTAGATACTGGCCTAGGGCGGATGAGAGGGCCACAGCCACCACTATGAACAGTCCAGTCTAGCCAGCCTAAAGCTCTAGATCCAAACTCAACACAAAGCTGTGCAGCCCCTCCCTTGGGAACGCAGACAACGCCTGCCCCAGCAGGAGCTGAGATAATGCATGACGGACCCAGAAGGACAGTCAGCCGGTCAGAAGGACAGTCAGCCGATGTCCGCGCCTACATCAGATAAAGAGTTCACAGAACCCTTAAAAATCACTGTGAAGAAGGATCAGTCCATATACTCCTTTAAAAGGCGGGGCTGCCCAGAAGAGTTTGCCAGAGTTCATCCGATGGACGCCAAAGAGAACAGAAGGGAGAGGGGGAAGGGAAGGGAAAGAACAGCACTGGGGAAATCCTGCTCCCAGAACAGCTCAGGAAGCTTCTTCCAGCCCCGCCCAGGCCCGCCCAGACCCCGCCCAGGCCCGCCCAGGCCCCGCCCAGCCTCTCTGGGAACCGCAGCCAGCGCAGCTGCTCCCAGCAGGGCCCATAAGAAGAGCAGCAGCCTCCGGGAAGAACAATGTAGCTCAGCAAGTGAAATGGACCGAGATGTTGGGTGGGGGTTAACACATTTCTTAGTGTCACAGGTGTGCAGACCAAGGACAAAGGCCAGCCACATCTGCAAGTGAGAATTCAAAGCAGTTGGTTGAAGGATCTGGGCCGGTGTCACCATGGGGGACAGGAACTGAGGAGGGGTCTGTAAATTGGGTCTGGCTGCAGGGCTACCTGTGAAACTGTTCTGCCAGCCAGGCCCCTTCCTTCCCTCTACCTCCCTCCGCTTCCCTCCAGACCAGCAGCAGCCACCAGGGTTTTTCTCCAAGCCAGACAGACAAATTGACAGGCAGACAAATGACAGAAACACAAGAGGCAGGCAGACAAATAGACAAAAGGCTGTAGCAGGCGACAGAGTGAACTGGTTAATCATGAGGCCGGAACAATAAAGAAGCATACTCCAGCCTGGTCTACAAAGTGAGTTCCAGGACAGCCAGAGCTACACAGAGAAACCCTGTCTCGAAAAACCACCAAAAATAAATAAATAAAGAAAGAAAGAAAGAAGCATACTAAGTGAGCGCTGACTGCATACTAAGCCTTACTAAGGATTCTGCGCCTTATGTATGCGCTTGCTTAATCCCTTCAGCAGTCTTACATGAGGTAAAGAAAGGAAGGGGATTTTAAAGGTATTTCATGAAAAACGGAAGTAACCCACTGTGTGAGCTACAGGCAGAACTGATAATAATGTGAACAATACATGTTCATACAACACCTCCATCAAAGTCCACCAAAACTCAGGTCCGACTCCAGGCAATGCCTCTCAGACATTAGAGACATTGCTGGGTGGGCGCACAGATCTTCCCAGTCCTGGAGAACAGATCTGCAAAGCTTAGCAGTCCACACAGCAGTCGTCTATGGAGAGGGAATTAATGACGTCGTTGGTGGCTAGGGAGACAGCAAGTAACTTACTGACACAGGCTACAAAGTAACACAGATGATTACAAGGAGAGAGGGCACTGAGACATCTTGAGGAGAGGAGAGCTAAAGCAGGGGTTCTCAGCCTTCCTGATGCTGCCATCCTTTAATACAGTTCCTCACGTTGTCATGACCTTCCACCCACAAAATTATGTTCATTGCTACTTCATAACTACAACTTTGCTATTGTTATGAATCTTAGTGTAAACATTTTTTGGAGATAGAGGGTTGCCAAAGGTGGTTGAGAACCACTGGACTAACGGGTACTCTGCGGCAGTAGGAACTCACTCCACTTTTTCCGCTGCACATTTTTTTACGTGAGGTGCCTCACAGAGAGCTTCAGAAAGTGGGATTGGCTATAGAGGAAGCAGTGGGTGTACATTTCTGTGAAGACAGGCAAGAATGCAGCAGAAAGATTGAATGTTTTCAGCCACAAGGAAGTGAGGAACAGCCTGGTGAATCACGGCTCTCGCTCCTTACCTAGGACAGAACACGTCCCAGGAAGTGCCAGGGACTGGCGAGGGTGGTCCTGGGATGCATGAGTCACTACGCAACATGACTTTTCCTGTGGGTCTCGGTGCAGAAAGCTCGGACGGTGGATAAAAAGCAAACCCATAGGCAGACCTCCCAGATTGAAGCCTGCTACGCAGGAATCGATGTCTTCACTTAACCTCCCTCAGCCTCAGTTTTTCCATCTATAGAATGGAAAGCATGGCCAAAGGTTGCCATACTGCGTGATGATTGTGAGCTTCTGAGAAGGCCTGGGTGACCCTTGCCTTGGAACACCCATCACCAGGAACACAGCATCACAGTTGCCCACGGGTCCCCTGACAGAAACACTGAGTGTCTACCTAGTCTTGTCCTGAATCGTTGCTCCTGGGGCCTGGTGTACCCTGCACCTCCCCGCCTTCACTCCCAGGCACACCCTTGCTGAGTAGGGAGAACCAGGTGCCAGGGCTGAAGGCCAGGCCTGGCTCTCAATTAAATGTTCCTCCATTATAATTTATTGCTTGCTTGCTTGCCTCCAAAGTGGCTTGGGGTGGGTGAAGGCTGTAACAAGGACGTGCTAATGAGAGCCACCGACTACATCAAAAGCCTGCTTCTGAGGAAGCAAACAAGCAAACAAGCAAACAAACAAACAAACCAGGAGGAAGATAAAAAAAAATACACCAAGCACCTGGGAACTACAGTCACAGTTATAGGTCAAGAATCTGATTTATAGGTCAGCTAGAGGAACTCAGAGAACAAAGGTGTCTGCTGCCAAGCCTGACAGCCTGAGTTCAATCCCTGAGACCCACACAGGGGAAGAGAACTGACTCCCACAAGTCCTCTGACAAATGCAAAAATAAAAATATAAAATGTAAGTTTAAAAATTCTTCTTTCTTCTTTATATTGGAAACCCTCCCTATGCAGCAGGCGTCCTGTCTGTCATGCAAGGGAGAAGGACAGAACAGGAAGGAGCAGGTGGCCCTGGAACAGGAGTCTTTGCAATGATCAGACTTCAGCTCTAGAAATCAGCAAGAGACTCACAGAAGTATTTCTGTCCGTCCACCTGCAGGATCTCCACTGTTAGGCCAGGGAGATCCAGAGGGAAGGGGCAGGAACTGATCCTAACGTGGGACTTTGAAAATCCTAGCAATTCCCCAGATTTAATCTAAGCTGCAGCTTCTCACTGTACCCCACGAGAGGTACCCCACTACCCACGGTCCATTCCTTCCTGTTTCTTTCATGGCCAAGTAAATATCACTTAGATTATAACTTGTCAAAGGGAAGTATTAAAAATAAATTCCTAGAATTACTAAACCATACTTTAAGCTAAACGAATGAAATGTTCAAGAAGGCCACATGTTTTATTTAAGCAAGCCTGAGGAGGCTAAGATGCCCCATTTGGTGATTAAGTGTGAGTGATAAGGGACAAATTCCTCGTGTGGCTACTTTGGGGTGAAGGCGGGGGCAGAGGGGTGTGGCGTTCTGGTTGTTTTGCTTTAATGTGTTCATGTATGTGTATTTCTGTAAACATGCATGTATATGTATATGTTCCCATGATGGCCAGAAGTCAGCCTGGGTCTTTTCTCATTTGCTCTCCATCCTTGTGTTTGAGAGAGGGCCTCTCATTGGCCTGGGGCTCACCGATTTATCTATATGGGCCAGCAAGCCCAGGGGTGTTCCTGTCTGCCTCCCCAGGGCTGAGAAAGCAACCATGCACCAGCACACCTGGCTCCAACATGCGGGTCTAGGGCTGGAACTCATGCCCTGGTGCTTGTGTGGCAGGCACTTGCTGGGCTGAGCCGTCTCCCAACCCAAGCATAGTCTCCCTCGGGCAGGGCAGATGCCAGGAGCCTCCATTCCCTGAGAATTTCTTGCTTGTTTTCCAAGGTTTACAGGGGCTCACTTACACCCATGTTCACCTCTGGGCTTTGTGCAGGACCAGGTCACTGAGAAACCCCAGAAATTAACAGATACCGCATCAAGAACTTGGTCCTGAACATCCAGGGGCTCCATGCACCTTCATCAGTTAAGACTGCAGGTTTGGAGTCATCAGCTTAGGAATAAGACTTAAAAGTCTGCAAGCCTGAATTTGTTAGTAGGGGACTGTGGAACTCAGTAGGCTTTGGAGTATAGACAGGAAACTAGATGGGTCATCCCACCGTCAGACTTGAATCCGATCCACTCAGAGGAACTGAGAAGCCCGCAGCAAGCAACAAGCCAGAGCAGGCCGACATAAAGCTCTCATCAGGGGTGTGGGGACCACAATCACAGGGCCAAGCTTTGGGCAAAGAAGACACAAGAATGTGGGGGAGGGGGAGGGGTGCTGAGAAGTTCTGCTCTTCACATCTGAAAATCCCTTGCTGACCTACACACCAGCCTGGGCGCTGACTGATTAAATGCAGAGGCGGAGGCGGAGGCAGGGGTATCGAAAATTCAAGGCCTTGCCTGACCTACAGAGCGAGTTCAAGATCATCCTGAACAAGGCAGTGAGCAAAAACCACAAAATAAAAAGGTTTAAAAATGGGGAGGGTGGGCTCGGGTGTAGCTCACTTATCCAGAAAGCATAGTCCTCAGTACTGAAAAAAGAAGAGGAAGAGAAGGAGGGGAAAGAGGAAGAAGAGGGGGGAGGAAGAGGAAAAGAGGGGAAGAAGGGGAGGAAGAAGAGGAGGAAGGAGAGAAGGAACAGGGGGCAGCAGATAGTACTGATTTGGAAACAGGGGTTTTAGAGGCAGACTCTACCAAGGCCAGCAAAAATCTGACCTACATCTTACACCTGGCTATTGCTGGTCTCCCCTGAACCCAGTAGAGGAGATGTGAGAGTAAGTAGCATCCAGCTCCCCTCCATCCCAGCTGCCCATCATTCAACAGGGTGATTCCTCAACCAACCAGCAACCCGACCCCCAGCTCAGAGCAAGGTTGAAGCCACGACCCTCTCTACTCTACCCTCCCTTCTGGCCACACCACAAAGTAAACTTACAGCGGACAGACGGACAGACGTTCCCATGAAAACACTCACCACATGAGTCTGTCCCAGCCAGTGTGTGGCTGAGTCCTGGCAGAGGTTGGGCCCTGGAGGGCTGCCTGAGCTGAATTGCCAATGCCATGGGCAGACACAAACTCCAAAGAGGACTTGGAGAGAGAGCGGTCCTCCATGCAAGTTTGGCCACAGCTCTGAGCCTTCCTCAGCAGTTTTCCCAAGCTTGCTTGTTGGGGCAGAGCTGAAGATCCCCACGCTGCCCCGGGACGCACAGGGGATTATGTAACTCCGGCAACCAGGAGCCCTATCACCTCATCTTATGAAACCACCCCAAACAGAAAAAAAAGGCGCACCCACAACACGACACCTCTCTAGGGTGGGGCGGGTGGGGGTGGGAAGGCAGGGAGAGAAGCTTTTCTGATGGGCAGCTAGTTTTGCCTAAACTGTAGCGTAGAACAGAAATCCACTGTTCTTCTCAGGACTCCCTGGGAAGTGAGGGTGGAGGCACAGTGCCAGGTGGCGTCCCAGGGCTTAGCTTGGCAGAGCCCTCAGAATCCACAAAGAGCTCCCCGGCATATTCAAGGTCTCTGGAGAACGCGTTTGCATTTTATGTCTTTGTTGCACTGACCGCCTGATAGGACTCTCTTTGGCGGGGAGGAATTGCAGGGGTTGAATATCTAGCTCTTTGCCTGAGTTGGCAAAGCTGTGTCTGTGGCTGCTGGGCATCATGGACATGAACTGTGGCTCTCTGGTGTCCCCTGGGGCATCCTAACCAAAAGCCTGGGATTTCTCATCTCTCGGAACCGGACGACGCTCCAAACTCTACACTGCCATTCCCTCGCCCTCGGTTGTCACGATTTGAGAAAGGAAACTGGTTGGACAGGCTGAGGTTCCCAAGATTTCACTGGCAGAATCAAGGCTGGGATCCCAGCTCCGTGTTTGGAGTGTTCTGGCCTCCCTCATCTCGTCCCCTCCATATGGAGCGGATGATGCTTAACAACCCTCTGTGTGCCCTGCTTGTCCTGCATCCATGTGCAGCCAACTTCTTCATAGTCCTCTGTCTCCCCAGCCAGCTTAGCTTCCTGGACGACGCCTCCCTACTCAGGACTCTGACAGGGATAATGCTCCAATTCAGCTCAAAAGCAGACACCATTCCCTCTCACTCAGGGCTCAGAGCCAGAAGACGCTTCCCACTATGTTCAAGGACTCAAAAGGAGTCCCCACAAGGAGGCCCATGTGCCCAGAGGGGACATATAAAGGAGATGGGCCCGAGAGACCTAAGGGTCCTATTAGAGACTTTTAGAGGTCACTGTAAGAAGGAACCTCCAGAATCTGAATGAAGTGAAGCCATTCCCCCCTCCGCAGTCAAGCATCAGCTCGTGCAGGAACTGGAGTGAACTGAGCTGTCCTGCAGAGACAAGAACATGGGCCTGCAGGGCCCACTGGGATTCTCCTAAGAAGGAGTTCCCAACATGTACCTGCACTGAGAAGAAAGATGGATTGTGTCATATGTGGGTGTTTAACACCATGCCCTCAAGTAATATAGACAAGGGCGAGGGATCAGGGGCACAGGGGAGGGGTCAGGGGCACAAGGGAGGGATCAGGGGCACAGGGGAGGGGTCAGGGGCACAGGGGAGGGATCAGGGGCACAGGGGAGGGATCAGGGGCACAGGGGAGGGGTCAGGGGCACAGGGGAGGGGTCAGGGGCACAGGGGAGGGGTCAGGGGCACAGGGGAGGGGTCAGGGGCACAGGGGAGGGGTCAGGGGCACAGGGGAGGGGTCAGGGGCACAGGGGAGGGGTCAGGGGCACAGGGGAGGGATCAGGGGCACAGGGGAGGGATCAGGGGCACAGGGGAGGGATCAGGGGCACAGGGGAGGGATCAGGGGCACAGGGCAGGGAGGGCAGCAAAGGGGCTACACTAGAGGGTGCAGGAGAGCCAGGTGTACAGGCCCAGGCAGGGACGAAGCACACTGGCACACCAAAGAACCACAGCTGTTTCTGTGCCCCTCAGGAGTCAGACAACTCTTAATACACGGGGCATCCTGTGTGTAACTCTATGGGTAACCCAGAACAAAAAGAAGCTGCTAGAAGCCATTGTGCACAGGCAAAGTGTCCTGATGTGTGCAGCCAAATGTCCTGATGTGTGCACCAGTGTCCTGATGTGTGTGGGCAAAGTGTAATATGACTGAGGCACACACGGCGTTGGACCCCTTTCTGTGAACATAGCGTGTGGAGCCCTTCCTGCATCTAAAACTGACACTACATGTCACTGCCATGACGCCCATGCCAGTCTGGAGAAATACAACCCAAGAGAGAACCAAACAACACTGAACACCCATGATGCTGCCTGGGGCCCAGTGCTACTGTCTTCAGCCTCTGTGACAATTCTGTGACACGCCGACCCAAGCCACAGAATGACACCAATGAAGCAGGTTCTGAACGGAAGGTCCCTGATCTCAGATGGTGACTGCATCCACCCTGTGATGGTTCATGCTGTCACCTGACAGGCTCGAGAACCATTTAGGAGACAAACCTCTGGACACGTCTGCCAAGAAGTTTCTCAACCGTGCTAACTCTGGTGGGAAAACCAACCTTGAGTGTGGGCTGCGCTATCCCATGGGCCCTAGGCTGTGTAACTCTTTCGTCTCCTTGACAACTGTGGATGCAGTGAGACCAGCAAGCTCACAATCCTGCACTAACTTTTTCCCAACCATGACAGACTGCACTCTAAACTGTGAGCCAAAATAGGCCCACCTTCCCTACAAACTGCTTTAGCCAGTTAGGCGGCCATGGCAACATGAAAACGCATACACTCCCAGGCCTTCTCCTAAGGTTGCATACCTCTCCCAATCTTGATGGCTGAAGCCCCCTCCCCATCCCCAGCAGGGTAAGGTCAGCATACCGGTGATGGTGCAGGCATCCCGGTGCTCTCTGTAGCTGGGAGCATCTTCCACAGCCTCGCTCACATAGTACTCTTCAGGGATGCCCGGGCCGCAGGCGAGGACCGCATGGCTGCAAGCCTCAGAGATGGGCGTGGAGCTGGCCGAGGTGTCGTCGTGCAGGGCTGTGGCGTCCAGCTTGGCAGGTTTCAAGGGGAGGTGCCCACTGCCATGGGGAGTCCCCACTGCCGGAGTCAGGGGCAGTCGGGCGGATGGCCCCCCGGGAGATTCAGTGTACCAGAAGGTGCGGCTCACAGAGAATCTGTGGAACAACCCAGAGAGAAGAACACCGTCATGAGGGTCTGTGGATACGTCTAGACAAAAGCCTTAAGATCAAGGCAGGGGAGATTAGGGTCTTGTCACAACACTGCAGAGATGGTTCTCCGGCTAACCATGCCTCAGTCCCGACACAGAAATCGGCCTTGGCTTGTACTAAGACATTAACAAAGTGGCCTCAGCTAGAAGGGCAACAGCCATCCTCAAAGGGAGAAGCCAGGGTGGGCATGGAGCAAGTCATGGTGGGCAGAGCATGAGTGTATGCTCTGAGGAAGATGCAAACTGACACACTGCTGTGCCACGCGAGGCGATATGGTCATCTGTACACTCAGTTATAAATAACACCATTAAACTCTGCTAAACGCAAGTCCACAAAGAACTTTAAGGCCGGCGCCCACTTTAAGCTACAGTGAGATAGGAGTGAACTCCTTTGAGAACCTGGTAAGTTAAGACCTTATTTAAAAAAAACAAAAACAAAACACATCAGGCCCATTTACAGGCTCCTGGGGAGGGCCAAAGACAATGAGTGAGAGCCCTGGGAATGTTAAGTGATAAGCAGGCTACAGCAACATCAGTCCCCTTGGGCAGCTCAGACTGCCACTGAAATCTGACTATAGCCTACAGGAAAAGAGTTGCTCCGTTTCAACAGCAACCTACATGTTACCTCTCAGGACAGTGCTAGCCCCTGAGGAGTTATCCTTTTATTCAGTAAGGGTCCTCTCCCTCCCACCCACCTACACACACACACACACACACACACACACACACACACACACACACGGCAAAAGTGTCTAATAGGGGTGTGTTGAATGATGTCTACAAAACCTACTTTAGTGACCAAGGCTCAGTGGATAAAGTGCTTGCCACTCAAGGACCTGAGTTCAAGTCCCCAGCACCATGTCAAAGCCAGGCACAGTAGTTCATGTCTATAATCCAGCATTTCTACAGCAAGATGGAAGGTGGAAGAGGCTCACGTGCCAGACAACCTAGTGAACAGAGGGCAACAAACAGATCCTCCACAAACACAGTAGAAGGTGAGGTCTGACATCTATGGTGTCCTTTAACCTCTATCTCTGTGCCATGGCACACACACTTGCACACCCACTTACTTGCACATGCATGCATACACACACACAGAGTATACATAGGCACAGAAGTTCAAAGAGAGTGGAAATGTAGCTTAGCCATTAAGAGTGTGTACCGCTCTTCCCGGAACTCATGCTGGGTGGGTCACAGGCATCTATTACATCACTCCAGCCCTAGACTTTCTGGTGTCTTTTTTTCTGGCCTCCATGGGTACCCACACACATGTTCGCGGACACTGAGATGATGCGGCAGTTAAGAGTATCTACTGCTCTTGCAGAGGTCCTGCGCTTTTTCCAGCACCCGTGTCAGGATACTCACAGCTTCCTATAACTCTAGCTCCAGGGGATCAGATGTGGCTTCCAAGGAAACTTCAGGCACATGGGCACATCAACTGACACAGGTGCACACACATAAACAGAAAGAATTTAAGTGGACAGAAAGTATGAAATGGGAAGAGGCAGGAGGTTCTGTGTACCTAAGGAAACAGAAGCAAGAGAGACCTGGAACATCTGTAGGATGACATGTGGAACCCAACTGGCCCATCACACCTGGTCGGCAGAGATGCACAGAAAAGTGGAGAAGCAGCCTAGTGAGAAGGCACAAAGCATTCTGGGTATTAGGGCTGGAAGTTGGCGCGCCAGAAGTCCTCCACGGGTTGCCAGCCATGCTCGGTGCTTTAGTTTGGGAATTCTTTAGATGAGGCTAAAGGACGCTGGCGCTACCCTGGCAGTCTTGAGCGAGTAATGGCTTCCTCTGCGCCGGCTGTGTTCTGACTCTGGTCTGGACACTGACTGGCCAGGAACAGTCTAACAAATGACACACGTCTGTATACATCTTCACAGGAGTGGGAGAAGGAAAGGCTGAGCGCCCAGTCTGGGAACCCATGTTAACCTGAAATGATCCACCACCAGGTTAGTTCTGAAGAGTTCCAGAAAAACAAACAAACAAACAAAGAAAGAAAAAAATCCAAAAATCATGAAGGTGAGATTAAAGGGAACAAAATACAAAAAAAAAAAAAGAAAGAAAGAAAGAAAGAAAGAAAGAAAGAAAGAAAGAAAGAAAGAGAGTATGGTGTTTCAAAAAGATGTTTAAAGATGTATTTATTTCATGTGTACGGGTGTTTTTTGCCACATGCCTCTCTGCAGAGTGATCAGTGCTGGGGGAGGCCAGAAGATGTTGTATCCCACAGATCTGGAGTTACAGGTCTCAGTGAGCAGCTATGTGAGTGCTGAGAATCAAACCTGGGTCCTCTGGAAGAGCAGCCTTAACCTTAACCTTAACCTTAACCTCCTAACAAACGGAATGAGCCTCACTCAGTCACCCAATGACCCATGTGACTCCCCCATCTAATTTCTGACTTGAATAGAGTCCCAGGCCCGGGAAGACCAGGGATGGGGGAGGGGGGGGAGTTGGGGGAGTGGATATGCAGAAGAAGGGGAAATAGCCCACCCCAGGGTGTGAGTCTGCGGAAACCAGAAGAGGCCAGGGGCTGGGGAAGCAGCCCAGTGGCTTGGGAGGGTCTGAGTTCTATGGCCAGCACTCAACTAACAAGAGTCGGGTGGTGGAGCCTGTAAGCTACTCCTGAGGAGGCGGGGATGGGTAGCTCACACATGAACACATGCTCACACATGTACACACACGCAAAGCAGAAAACTGGTCAGAGGCTGCATAGTGCACACGTTCCAACAGCCCCAGGCACCATCTGTGGAGACAGGAAGAGGAAGCTAAGCTTCCGGCTGCTGAGACATGGGCTGGATCCCTGCAGGTGGCTGAGCCCAGCCCTCCTCTGCCCACACCCGAGACCGCCTAGCAGATGATAACAAAGCTGTGATCAAGGCATAACAACCCTGTGTTCTGCATACAGCAAACTCATATGCCGGTCACCACTCTCAAAATTACTCAGACTGCCCGAGAAAGTGAGCCTTGTATGTCCCTAAAATTACACTTGAAACGGCTCTCTACGGCAGCACACAGTTACACAAGGGTGCCACTACTGGCCCTTCTGAGGCTGGCAGGGAGCACGGAGAGCAGCCCACCGTCGCCAACCTCCCCGTGTGGCCAACTCTTCTTAGGTGAACGTTTAGCAACTCCACTTAGGGGTAAGAAAATAAGGGGCCACACAGAGTCATCGGAGGGGACCAGTGTGAAGCTGTTTCCTGCCACTGAGTGCTGCGTCTCTCTCCCAGCTTCCCCTCACGCAAACAGGCTCAGGAGAAGATCCTGGATGGCTCTGGCCCCAGCAAAGCCTGGCACACACAAAGCCAGGGCTTTCTTCCAGATAGAGGAAACAAACGGGCTTTTGAAAAGCCTGCCCATGGGTGAAGGCAGCACACTGTGGGCTGTGCGGTTGACTGGCTGCAGCCTGGGGAGCCAGGGGAAGACGGGACCCCAGTCAGCAGAGGAGTGAGAGGTTCTGCAGCCTGGCCATTTTGGCAGACAAAGGGGTGCCAGAAAGATAACAATGGGGATGGGGGCAGGCCAAGAGTATACACCAGGGGGAGGAGCATACACCAGGGGGAGGAGTATATGCCAGGGGGAAGAATGAACACCAGGGGGAGGAGTGCACACCAGGGGGAGGGGTGCACACTCTGGGTGGGGAGTGCACACCCCAGGGGGTGAAGGTGCAAAGGCACAAATGTCCCTTTCTTTTCTAGAATATCATACAATGGATTTCTCCATTTCTCTGGTTTCTGCTCCCTCAACTCCAAACTTTACCTCAGAGAAACCTCTTTTTTGTTTCGTTTTTTTGGTTTTTTTCAAGACAGGGTTTCTCTGTGTATCCCTGGCTGTCCTGGAACTCACTCTGTAGATCAAGCTGGCCTCGAACTCAAGAAATCCACCTGCCTCTGCCTCCCAAGTGCTGGGATTAAAGGTGTGCGCTACCACTGCCAAGACAGAAAAACCTCTTATGTTTTTGTAGCCAATATCTGTTTCCTGTGTTTTCTGTCCATTTCCCTCCTAACCTTCACTAGGGTGAAGTCTCCCCTCAGCTACCACCTCCTGGCTGGAGTCCTGGGCTTCTCAGGGGTCTCTACAATGTAGGGGTGTCATCTGCATTTGTGAAGCCGTGGGCATAAGGACAGGAGGTGGTCCCAATCTGAGAGTGTGGAAAGGCCCAGAGTCGCCTGGGCGTAAGCATAAGAGGCTGAACACACAGAGCCTGTCTTCTCCTTTCTAGTCTAGGAACAAGCCCCTCAGAAGGCCAGACAGTCTTCAGGCTGGGCATGGAGGGCAGTCACTGGAAGCCCTGGTTCCCACCTAGGACCAGCATATGCCTGGGATGAGGCAGGATCCTGACAGGGGATATGGAGGGACAAGGGTAGAGGAACAGTCCTTCACCCTGGGATCTAGGTCACCCTTCCTGCAGGCTAGGCCAGGAAACCTCAGCACAGTCAGCCGAAAAGGCCAAAATCACCAGCGATAACATGCGTCTCCCTAAAGACACCCCAGACAGGGACACTGAAATGAACAAGCTGTGCTGACTTTGGGCCATGGTGCGTCTGTGACCTTTGTTTGCCCTCCTGTCACCCCTAAATCTAAACAACATGCTCCCTAAAACCACCTTACAGTTCCAGTTACAAACTGGAGGCTTTTAAGGGAAGTAAGCCAGTTCATAGAGACTTTACCTAGTTTTCAAACTTGGCTTCATCCTTAAACCTCGTTGTAAACTGAATCCTTTGAATAACATAAACACACACACATACACACACAATGTAAAGACACCTAGGTGTAGCTTTCTTGGGAAGTTTACACCTATGTCATTCATTCATATATGTATATATTCATTCACTCACATATAAAGGTATATATGTGTATTTATGTGTATTTATGTATATATATATATATATATATGTATGTATGTATACAAATATACATATGAATGATAGAGACATGCTTTCCCTAAGCACTCTGCTCCCATCTCCCTCCTTCTCCCCCTCCCTTTTTCCCCTCTCCCCTCCCTCTCCCTCCCCTCCCCCTCTCTTACCCTCCCCCCATCCCATTTCATTGTTCCCTTGAAGCATATGTTCTCTCTGATTCCCTCACTTGCTTCACCCTGATTCATGCTCAGATTCCTTTCTGCTAAGTAGCCAGGAACCTGGCTTTATCTCAGCGGATGTCCCTGGGGATACTGGACTCTTGGGGCCTCCAGCAGCAACGCTGGCTGTGTCTAGCTGTGTCCCTCTGCAGCTGACAAGGGGACTGTGTGGGGCGCTGTGCCTCCCTTTCCACCACGGTTGCCACTGTTACTGTCAGCTGCTCGGAAGGTGCTGAGGCTAGCTTGTACTATTTTAAAGTACAGGCAACCCTGGCACGGCCAGGATTGGAAGATGAGCTACTGCCTGTAATGGAATGTGTGGCCTTGTTTAACGCTCAACTTAGGGGCAGCATTAGCATCTGCTTTCCTCGGGAGAATCTGGGCTCAGGGGAGCCAAACAACCTGGCAAGATGCATAGCCTTGCTTGAATGGATCCAGATATGTTACTGCTCAGGTTGAGTGGCGCTGGACTTAAGGAGAGTCAGGCACACCATGTGGCCACTCACGACCAACCATTCCCTCTGCCCTGGATCTATGAAATGGCATTCCCACCATAGCAGATTCAAAGGAGCTCCATGAAGACACACGGGCCTACACCTGTCCAGTCAGCAGAGATGTGGGGCTCCAGTAGCCAAAGCCTCCCATAACTGCCCATCTTAGCGCTCTCTGACCTCCGATGCCCTTCCTGGCATTCCCATGAGTCCACTGGCTCTATAACAAGTAGCTAGTGGAAGCTGCATGCCAACACTGAACAGTGGAACAGGAGATGAGTTTCAGCCAGGTGGGGTAAAGAGCAGCATGGCCAAGAAGTCACCAACTAACAAGCCGCTCGAGCTACCCAAGATTCACTCCAGGGTCGCGGCTAGGCTACACACAGGATGCTAATCATCCTGTTCACAGGGTGACTTTTAGTTTGATCTCGATAGAACCATCCTCGTGATGAGAGGGTGTAGAAAGGCGTGGGGGAGTCAGGGGTGCGTTCGTGGTTCATCACTGCAGGTGAGGGGCTAACAAGAGTTTCTCTTCAGGAAACGTCAGCCTGTGCAGACACCACCAAGGTTAACAGCACCTTGGCAGGGCATCCTGTAACCAAGTTGTGAGGACCCCCACATCAGACAACACCCTCTGAACGTCAACGTGGCAGGCGGGTGCCCTGCTGCAGGCCTGTCCTGTAATCCCAGCACCTAGAGAATGGAGGCAGGAGGATAAGCTGGAGCCCGGCTTGGGTCACACACAGCAAAGCTCTACCTAGAGAACAGAGCTGCTGATCTAGCTCAGTAGGTAGAGGACTTGCCCACCATGGCCAGAGTCCTGGTCCTCTGTTCCCCAAGCCCCACCATACACACACAGAAGCAGGGATGCGAGGGAGAGAGGAAGGGAGAGAAAGGAGAGAAAGAAGGTTGAAGCATCATCATGGTAACCGAGGCACAGAAATGGAGATGACAGTTTCAGTAACTGTTCCTGGGGCTGTTGTACTTCTTATGACTGTTGTGAGGGTCCCTGGGTCCCTTGAAGGAACAAAGGAGGACAGCAGAGGTCAGGTGGACACTGTTACAGCAGCGGTCCTGAATGCCTTGCCCTACCCCCACCCCAGAGATGTGCACACATGAAATCAATGTCACTTTTTGAGACAGGGTCTCACTCTATAGCTCTGGCTGGCCTGGAATCCATAATCCCCTTGCCTCAGCCCTCCAAGTGCTGAGGTGGCAGGCCTGCACCACCACACCAGGCTCAACGCCATTTATTTATCTCCTGTGAAGGGACAGGAAAGTTCTCTTGCTGAACTTAGAGCTCATCATTGCAGCTAGACTGGGTAGCCAGAGACCGCCAGGAATCCATCTGTGGCTGGCTCTCACATGGGCTCTGTGGATCTGAACTCAGGGCCTCATGACAATCAGAGAACACTACTGGGCTCCCCAGCACTTCGAAGCAGTTATTTTTAAATTATGCATGTGTGTGTGCATGGTTTTGTGTAGAAACACATGTGTGCACAAGTGTGAGCACACATGTGTGCATACATGTGGAGGTCAGGGGTCAATTCTGGGTGTCAGCCTGAGACATGGAGTCTCTTTCACCGACTTGGAGCTTGTGGTGCAGCTGGCTGGCCGCCCCACTGTCTACTGTCTCAGTCTCCCTGGGTTGGGACTGGAATACCATGCCACCATATATACCCAGCTTTTATACCTGGTTTCTGGTGATCAAACTCTGGTCCTCAAGTGTGTATGGCATGCACTTTGCTGGCTGGGTCACCTCCCCAGCCCTTAGTGCCACCTTAAAGCCATGCCTTCTTCTAGCTCTGGAGAGCCTACCTCCCCCAATAATAACACAACCAACATCACTTAAAGAAAGTTCCGGGCTGAAGAGATGGCTCAATGGTTAAGAGCGCTGACTGCTCTGCCAGAAGTCCTGAGTTCAATTCCCAGTAACCATATGGTGGCTCACAACCATCTGTAATGAGATCCAATACCCTCTCTGGTGTGTCTGAAGACAGCTGCAGTATACTAATATAAATAAAAAATAAATAAACAAACAAACAAACAAATAAGTAAAAAGAAAGTTCCCCAAACTCAAGAATAAGAAAGGAATGACTGTGGCCCAATCCAACCCAGGCCAGATTCCTTTAGATCCTTCTGTAGCAAAGAAGCAATGACCCCAACACACAGGCCTGCAAAGTAAGGAAGGCTGATCCTCTGATACATCAAGGTTTCATGAATGAGAGGCGCTGTCACATGACCAACCCCCATGTCCAAGAATAATTCTGTTGCAGCTGAGAGGCAGCCCAGCCTCGACTCTGTCTCCTAGAATCAGGGAGAAAATGAGACCAGACCCGGAGCAGCTCAGCCTTACGTAACAGTCCCAACCCTCTTTTAGCTGTAGCAGCAGATTTTTTAAAGCACCATAAATAGCTCCCTCTCCTGCGGGGATGCCATCCAGCCACAGAGCCTGAGGCAGCAGCCGGCTTCTCCTCTTTCTTCTGCAGTGGAACCTTCACAAGCCTTCCAACACAGAGCAAGGTTAGTGAGGCAAGCTCACCTGGCCCAGGACAGACATGTGTCACTGACCCCTAGAAGCTAGGGGAGATTCAAACTTTGGCTATTGGCCCCCAAGAGTCAGCACTCACAGACTGGCACAGGCAGCAGAGACTACATTCGGGGACCCCACAGAGGGGGCTTCTCTTGCAAGGTGGCACTGCGGGGGACAACAGTAGCCGTCAGACATTTAATCCTGCCAATCGAGGGGCACAAGGCCAGCCTGGCAGGCAGCAGGAGGGAGGAAGTTGTACAAGGCCCAGCACAGTGATAATATGTCAGGCCCAACTGCAAGCTGAGTACAGAAAGCCACATCCTAAACCCTTCATATCCCAGGATTGGAGGAGGAACCTGGAGGCTGGCCAGAGCTGGGAGGGAGATGGCAGGAAGGACTACCTCGTCCACAGACCCCTGCAAAGTGCTCATGGAATACCTGAGATGCTAGGCTGGAAAGCCCTTACCTTGAAAAGAAAAGTTCTGCGCAAGAAGGGCTCAGGGACCTGGGTTGCGGAATACTGCAATCTACCTAGTAGGAATCATTGCTTGGAAGGGATACTGCATCCCTGGGGAGGATGCAGGCCAAGATCTACGGGAGGCTGGCATGGCAGGGAGGGGGTGTCACATCTGCCCTCCGGATATGGGCCTAAAGTTAATCATCAACCACGCCCAGTGGCTACTTAGCCTCAAGTCCCAGGACAAAAGAATCAACTCCAAAGGGTGGACACCCAAGATCATGGGGTAGGGCTAGGAGAGGAGCAGCTGTCCATAGTGCAGTCTTTAATGTACTCAACCTCTCGACAACAACAACAACAACAACAACACAAGGGCCCTACCAACAAAAAAGGGCATACAGGCTGCATGCATCATGTCATGACTGGATTCCGCCAGGTGGGGGCACTGTCAACCCTAATTAATTCACAGCAGCCAGAGGATGGCAAGCCCATTCATTCTCTTCCCATTGGCTGCAGGGGGGAAAAATTGACGTTTGAAGTCATAAGTTCTATAGCCCAGGGAGGGCAAGAGGGTTGGGCAGGTAAAGGAGCTTGCTGCCAAGCCTGAAGGCCTGAGTTCAATCCCTTGAACCCATATGGTAGAAGGAGAGAACAGATTCCTCCAAGTTGTCCTGAGTGCACCACACACGAAGACACACACGTGCGCACCAGCACATGTGTACTACATAAGTGTGCATGTGTGCTTAGTAAATATTTTTTTTAATCACTAATAAAACCACAGCCTGTGGCGTATCGAGGAAACATCAAGTCTCTCATTCCTCCTTACAGTGTGTGTAGAATCTTAGCTTTTCAGATCATGCTGGGACAACAAAAAGAACCACCGTACTACGAGGAAAACAGCTTTCTCACATGAGCACGCGCGAGGAAATTATGATCTTCTCACACCCAGAAGCTAAAGGCAAACAGCATAAAACGTTGCTCAAGCTGATTCAACGACAGAAGTTACCAGGAAAAATTATACAGGCTGGCAAGATGGCTCAGCTCACCGAGGACCTACGGCAGAGCCTCATGGCCTGGGACTATATTTATTGGAGAAGAGAAGCAAGTCCCACGAGTTGGTTGGTCTATGAGCTCCACACATGCTCTGCATGCTCCCTCCACACATAGATGCACACACAAGAAAGTAAATAAATAAGCAAGCAGGCTTCAGGTTACCGGGAAAATGTCAATGACAATCAGAACCGTCACCCTAGCATCTTTCCATTCCTAATTGGCCTGTGCTGCTCCCTTCAGTGATGTTCAGGAACTTAGATCAAAGCAATCCCACAGGGATAGAGAGAGTTCCATCAGTTAAGAGCACTGGCTGCTCTTTCAGGGAACCTGGGTGTGATGGTTTGTATATGTTCGGTCCAGGGAATGGTACCATTAGAAGGTGTGTATCCCCATTGGAGTAGGTGTGGCCTTCTTTGTTGGAGTAGGTGTGTCACTGTGGGTGTGGACTTTAAGACACTCATTTTAGCTGCCTGGAAGCCAGTATTCTGTTAGCAGCCTTCAGATGAAGATGTAGAACTCTTAGCTCCTCCTGCCCCATACCTGCCTGGATGCTGTCATGTTCCCACCTTGATGATAATGGACTGAACCTCTGAACCTGTAAGCCAGCCCCAATTAAACATTGTCCTAAGAGTAGCCTTGGTCATGATGTCTGTTCACAGCAGTAAAACCCTAACTAAGACAATGGTGACTGCCTGTAACTCCAGTCTCAGTGAAGAGAACCTCTTCTGAGCTCCAAGGCCATCACATGCACATATGCATATGCACACACACAATACACACACATACATACAAACAAAGCACTCATATACATAAAATAAGTCTTATAAAATTTAAAAGTAATTCCATAGCTAGTTGTTCTCTAAGGAAAAGCAGAAGTTGGTTCTAAGACCTAACTTTCCTTGTAGCACGTATGAAGACAGGGAGACCTGTTATCTATTACAGATGTCAATTAAATAAGACACAGTTGGGCCACACAACACAACTTGTCCCCCTCATTCCTGTGCCTTACGATAGCAACACAGAGAAACTGGGTCACCAAGAACAGATGTCAAGCACGGGCTCAGTGTGAAATCACAGCTCACAACCCATTGCAGGGCATGGTGTGTCTGTCTGCGCTAGAAGGAGATGCAGAACTTCGCCACACGCACCACCAGGTCAGAGCCTCTCTCAACCCTCGTCTGAGATGCTTCTATCTGCAGCAGGCAGGGATTAAAACAGAGACATAACTACCCAGAAAATAAGAGACTGTTGAGAGCTCAGCCCTAAGAGAACACATGTAATGGCACACATACCCCAGTGTCCAAGGCTCAGGGTCCCTCGGAAGCTGGAAGAATGTGCCAGCCAAAAGCAGTGTCCGCTACAAGTGAGCCTCTGGATACGGCATGCAGATGGACGTGTGAGCTCACGGCAGTGGAAGAAACATGTACAAACCTACACAAGTCCAAGCCGGACAACATCCCAGTACGGAGAGGGAAGTCGGGCACATGATCCCACCCCTAGCCAGGGAGCTATTAGCAACTGTTAGCTGCTGGGAGTTGGGGGGTATAGGTTTCTCTAATTGTGTAGCTCTTGGTAAGCTGACTATGTGCCAATGGAAGACGACACCCCTCAGCTGGTTGGGTAGCACAAAGTAATCTTGAAGGTTTTTATAAAAAAGCATCAAGTTGGATGGGCTGGGAAGGGTCACTATGATCACAACAGGCTGCATGAAACTCTCAAAGAACTAACTCTTAGTAAGGCCTAAATGGTCTAACTCACCATCTGCCAGGCAGTTACATCATCACTATCCCCGCCCACAGAGCCACACCCGGCGGCCTCCGTGACCCTTCCTTATTAGGACCTTGGCAGCTTCCAACCCCACACTTCAGCCCATTCCTCTCTCCTGCTGAGTCACCTGACTTGTCTACACCCACACCATCCCAACATCCTGGCCGTGAGCAAGGCTCCTCTACAAGGGCACAGGACCGCACACTAGTTTCCCAAGGTGTTTCCTCTCAGTGCTAAGCACTAATCCCAGAGAAGCCACTGAACCTAGTTCCTCTTGATAAAGCAAGGAGCAGTAATGATGTGAAACAGTAGGGGGCGCTACGAGGACTAAGTGAGATAAGTATACAGTAGGTGCTCCATAAATGACAGCTCTGCAGTTACCCCAGAGATAAAACCCTCACAAAGCAGAGGGAAAACAGAACCTGAGGGGAAAACAGACCATGATATTTTAATGGGCATTTTCCTAAAATCAGGGACTACAGACTTCAGAGCTCTGTACGAGACAGCTAAGAGTGGGTTATAGTCGGGCGATGGTGGCACACGCCTTTAATCCCAGCACTCGGGAGGCAGAGGCAGGCGGATTTCTGAGTTCGAGGCCAGCCTGGTCTACAAAGTGAGTTCCAGGACAGCCAGGACTATACAGAGAAACCCTGTCTCGAAAAACCAAAAAAAAAAAAAAAAAGAGTGGATTATAAATGGCTTGCTTCTACCAGATTAGGTCGCCATTTGGCCCTCAGAGCTTAGAACACAGTAAACTCAACGTTTATAGAACAACTTCATTGACTAATCCTTATGCCTGCCTCTGTTGAAAAAGAGAAAGAGACACCCTGGCCTCCCTGTCCTTACCAGAGTGTGACAGGTCAATTACAATCCCAGCAATCAATGGTGCATACATTGTCACAGCAGGAAATGTCCAAGGGGGTTCCTGAGTAACAGGCTTGCTACCTCCACGTGGACTCAACTCCTCACAGAATTCTACACAATTCAAGGTTTGAAAACAGAAGGGAGGGAGGGAGGGAGGGAGGGAGGGAGGGCCCCCCACATAGCTACCCCAAAGGGACTGCGAGTTTGTTTTAAAAATCATATCTATTTGCACATTGGCCCTCAATGTGCCTGAACTACAGTGGAATCCCAGCCTGGTGTTTTTCAAAACAGATTCCACAGCTATGGAAACACAAGTTGCCCTCAGCTATGACTTCAGTGTGGGATACAGAGAGAGGAAACGATCCAAGTTAGCTACGCCACCTTCCCACAGACAGTGGACATCCAGGAAACTATGCCTCCCCCACTCAGCACACAGACCCCTTACCTCTCTGATTTATAGGCAAACACCACACAAAAGTTCCCCTGGTGAGTGTGTGGTGGTTGGGTGTGGAGATAATTATCTCCCTAGTCTAGTGGCTCTAAATGAAGCCCCTGGAGAAGCCAGCAGGCCTTCTGTGGACTGCAGGAACAGATTCTGGACTTGATCCTGTCTGACGGTGAAGGAGGAACATTCTAGAGCCCCCATCAAAGGTGTCCTGGAAGATGGCGAGCCAGCAGCTTTCAGCATTTTGTCTAAAGCAGAACTTGGGACCATTCAGAAGCCCTGAGCCTCTGCACAGGAAAACCCAGGAAACAGGCGAAGACGGAGGCTTCCAAGAGCAAAGGAGGCACCAGGCTCAGCTCAGTCCCCAGGAAGAAATTACTTTCTTACTGAGATGAGCAGCAGGGCTAGGGACCAACAGCTCAGACCCACACAGTAAACAGTGGCCCTCTGGCCTCAGTCACACACTTCCAGGACAGCGTGATTGCCTTGGGGTGTGCTGTCTGAGCCAGCACAAAATAGACTACGGTGAACTAGAAAAAAACGGCAGGGAGAAACAATGTTTCAACGGAAAGGAGGGATGCTGAGCAGGGAGGACTTAGTCATCCCCAGGCAAGAGTGCTCCTGGCACAAGCACTCCCCAGGCATCAGACAGGGAGCCGCCCACTCTGACCCCTGCTCAGAGAGACTGCAGCCACACTCAGCTGCTCAGTTTTTACAAGCCCAGATGCTCTACCCCCACCTCCATGAAGAACTGTTGAAGATGAAGAACTTAGGGCTTGGGATGCAGCTCTGTGGCAGAGCAGTAGCCCAGCCCTGAGGCTCTGGGTTCAATGTCCAGCACTGGAACAACTGGACTTGGTGGCTCACACTTATCATCCCAGCACTAGAGGTGGGGGGCAGGAAGATCGGGAGTTCAAGGTCATCCTCGGCTAAAGAGCAAGGGCCAGCCTGGGCTACATGAAAACAAGTCTCAAGAAAGAAAACCAAGCCGGGTGTGGTGGCACACACCTTTATTCCCAGCACTCAGGAGGCAGAGGCAGGTGGATTTCTGAGTTCGAGGGCTAGCCTGGTCTACAAAGTGAGTTTCAGGACAGCCAGGGCTACACAGAGAAACCCTGTCTTGAAAACAAAACAAAACAACAACAACAACAAAAAGGCAGAAAACATTCTTAACCTTTAGACCATGTTACTAGCAGTGTCATGGGTTTAAAGAGCACAATTTTGAGCCACTGAAGATCCGTTTGAGAAAAAAACAAAAAAATGTTTAAGGGCTGGAGAGATGGCTCAGAGGTTAAGGGCATTGGCCAAGTGGGCCCAAGTTTGATTCTCAGCTCACATCCATCTGTAACTCTGGTCCCAGATCTGAGGCCCTCATCTGGCCTGTGGTACACATATATCCAGCAGGCAAAATATTCCTACACATAAAATAGATAAATCTAAAAACATATTTTTTTCCCTGATCATTTCCCACTGATAATGGAAAAGTCCCATGACCTGCTGCTAAGTCACGAAGGTATAAAAAGCTGGCTGCCGAGGCCAGAGAGACTGACTGCTCAGCCTGTAGAGTCTGCCAAGCTTGATCCTTGGGAGCCACACGGTGGAAGGAGAGACCTGACCCCTGCGAGTTGTCCTCTGTGCAAGAAAACTAAAAAACACTAACACATAAGCAGCAATGATGCTAATAAGCAAACAGCGATGCTAACAGCGATACGTCGCAACAATGTAAGCAGCAATGCTGACACATAAGCAATGACATAAGCAATGATGCTAACATGTAACAACAATGCTGACACATAAGCAATGGTGCTAACACATAAGCAGCAATGCTGGCACGGAAGCAATGAAGATAACGCATAAGCAACGATGCTAACATGTAATGATGACGTAATCAGCGATGCTAACACATATGCAACAGAGAACTGACAACTGGGCGGAGTTAGGGTGGAGGGATGAACAGGGTATGGGGTCACCTCTTTTACTACTCTGGACTTTAGATCATATTCATGTTTCATATGATCTCAAAATTAAAATAAGTCACCCTGAAATCGGGAACAGCAAGAGACCAACTTAACCATCAAAGCAGTGAGCTATTTAGAAGGATTAACCGCCTAGATGCTTAAACCTGTGATTCTGTGTGCCCCGTGCTAAGAGATTTCTAAAGAAAAAATAAACTTCAAAGAATTCCTGCATTCAGTAGGAAGGAGCTGATGCAGAAATCATGGACACACTCAGTGAATATACTCAGAAGTATACATGTACACTAATGTACACATTATACATACAGTTACAAGCTATGCTGTGTACAATGCAAACACGCTGCTTACAAACAGGCTTTTCTTTTTCTGTTCAGCAGGAGGCATTAGTTGGAGAGGCAGGGGGTGTGTTTTGGGCAGGAGTAAGCAAATCCTTTAAGTGTGAATGCAAACAGTCCCTCACACCAGGAACAGGCAGGAGGGGCAGATCTCAGCAGGCTGGTCACCTCTGGAAGGCAATACTGCACTGTGTGATCCGCCCAAGGCAGCTGGGACTCTCCTCCTCTGTTAAAAAGACCTAGGTCTTTACCAAGTAGGCCAATAACCCACCATGGAAATGCTGCCTGAGACAAAGCCCACGGGAGAAGCTCAGTGAATTACAGGGAAGCTCGGGCTCTGACACAAGAAAGCTGCAACCCATGGGGCCAGGATCACTCAGAGCAACAGGGCTGAGAAGACACAGCTTTTAAACCTACTCTGTCACCTCCACGATTCAGACATCTCCAATCAGAATCAAACACCAAAAAATGCAGGGCACTTAACCCTAAAAACGCACATCTAATTTTTTTTTACGAGTTCTTAGATCATTTTCAGAAGAGCCTTTCACCTCCAGGAAGTCTAGTGCAAACACTTCAGCTTTGTTATTTTTAGGAAGTCCCTAAACTGCCTGAACCGTTTGCCTCTGCCAGGGCCTGTTTCCCGGGATGACATCACCATCAGGCAACCGTCCTCTGAGCCTGTGAGTCTAGAATCACAAATCAGCTCTTCAGATCCCGGCCAGGAACATTCTAGAGCCCTCAGGAATTACCTCTGGGTCACCCGGCATGTCCAAACATCTGTTTCACGGGCTTGTCTGCGAGAGGATCACATTTTTGCGGCCTAACACTCCTGACCCTCCAGAAGACATGCTGGACCTTCCTTAGGTCTCAGAACCCTAAAACCTTACTGCGAAAATGAGCATTTTGCTATTCCCAAAGCCCTTCAGGAGGGCGGCCCACCCCTTCAGCCACTGACAAATACATCAGTGGGTATGGCTGTCCCTGTTAGCATTATGTACAACAGAGGGTGGGACAAGTCTGGCTCAATGCTAAATTTGCTGAGCCCTGGTCAGTGGGAAACCCTGCCTCAGCATGACCTCACTACTCATGACCAGTGTGGCCTTGATTGAGTTTCTTAACGTAAAATGTATCTTCTAGCTCTAAAAACCAGGCAAGCTGTGTGTGGTGGTGCCCACCTATAGTCAGTCTCAGCACCCAGGACGCTGAGGCAGGAGGATCATGAATTTGAAGCCAGCCTGAGCAACACCACAAGACCCTGTCTCCACAGTCACTCAATAAGCCAATCAAGGAACAAGGTCAACTATCTCCCAAGGTGGTTACGAGAGTTGAGAGTCCAGAGGTGAGCGTGCACTACACACCCCCTTGTAGCACACCCCTATCTCCAACTGCAAGGTTTGAAGGACACAGAACTCCTCGGGAGGGACTGCACTGAAGTCCAGGCAGGGCAAGGGACAGGGCATAACTATCACGCACTGTTTTCCTGTAAAGCAACCCTTCATTGGGGGAAATTATATTTTGCAGCAGACTGAGCAGTCTTTGTTAAAGTCTGGAATTGGACGGACCACACTTTCTCAGCAGCAAAATACCTTGTTTAAAGCCAGAGACAAGATGGACACAACTAGGGTGGTCAGTGATGCCATCCTAAGCAAGCCTCAGAAGGGCTGTTCCTCAGCGTCACACGCTAAGTAACACGTAAGTGAGCTGGTGCATAACTTACGACAGTGCCACCATCATGCCTGGCGTTTTATGTGGGTGCCGGGTGGGAAAGAACTCAAGTGCTCATATTTGAGCAGCAAGCACATTATAGAATGAAAATATTAATTTCAATGTATCCTCAGCCAAATAGGCCCAAAGCCCTGGCACCGCTATCACCGGTACCTCTCTGTCACACCAAGGAATCAAGAGATGTCCACAGAATGAATGTGTCTGCTCCCAACTCCAGGAGAGTCCATGTCAACCATGGCAAGTGGGCATCCTAACAGCTGAGCCATAGCCTGCTGTCCAAACCTCACCCGATGCAGGGTTCCTGCCACGCCCAGGGCAGGGCCCCTCTCAGCTCTGACTTTGCCTGAAGCTCCACCTTCTGCCAGCTGAGCAGTCTCATCCAGAAGCAGCTGTTTTACCCTCTCACAGAGAGAGCAACATTCTCCAAAGATGGAGTCACAGAGCCCTGGAAGTGGAGAGTTCCCTCCAGAGCAACAAGGGCAGCCATCATTGGAATTCAATAACCCCTTTCCAGAGAAACTGAGCAATTTCTAAAAAAAAAGCATTACTAAGCAAAGCAACAACAAGACTGGCAGAGGGATAGAGGGTGTGAGCTGAGGATAGCAGGATGAATGGGGAAGGTGAAAGGATGGACCGATGGACAGACAGACCCAGAAGGTGGTAGGTGGGTAGGCGTCTTAGTGTTAATTGTTGTGATGAAACATCATGACCAAAGCAACTTGGGGAGGAAAGGGTTCATTTGGCTTTCACTTCCACATCCCTGTTCATCACTGAAGGAAGCCAGGACAGGAACTCAAACCAGGCAGGAACCTGAAGGCAGGAGCTGATGCAGGAGCCACAGACACTACAGCACAGAGCAGTGGTCCTCAACGTTCCTAACGCTGTGACTCTTTAATATAGTCTCTCATATTGTGGTGACCCCCGAACATAAATAACATTGTTTTGTTGTTATTTCATAATTGTAATTTGGCTACTGTCATGAATCATAATGTAAATTATTTTTGGAGAAAGAAGTTTGCCAAACGGGTCTTAACCCATAGGTTGAGAACCTCTGCCCTCGAGGCTTGCCTGAAGCCCAATCTTACAGAGGCACTTTCTCAGTTGAGGTTCCTTCCTCAGATGGCTCTAACTTGTATCAAGTTGACATAAAACTATCCAGCACAGTGGGTAAGTGGGTGGGCAGATGGGATGTATGAATGGGTGGGTACGGGGTGTGGAGACAGATGGACAGCCTGGTTGCTCCTGAGTCAGATGAACAATCTGGCATTTACCGTTGATGCTGTTCTGGTCCACAAAGGAGATGGAACACAAGTGAGTCTGCCGGACACCAGCAGAGGAGCGCATTTCTAACCTCCCTGCTGTCCTTGTGCTGGGGCCGAGTGGAATTCTCACATGATTGCCAGGAGGTCTATATTAAGCATCTCAGGCCAATTATTCACTAAATAAAGTTCAAGTGGCACTGGGTTCACATGACCCCGGGCTCTCCAGACAGCTGACTGTCCTCGTATCTCCTGCCTGCACCACTGGCTCCAAAGCGGCTCCCTGACAGACTTCTCCTTGGCCATAGTACAGGCTGGACCCTCGAGGTGAAGTGTGAGTACTTCCAAAGGGCTGGCAATGCCCAGGGCTGCGGGCCTCACACTCAGTGTGCACGTCTGGGAACAGCCATGGCTCTCACAAGGCTGAGGTCCATGGCTATCCTGGATGTTAGCATTGCAAGAGGCTGCTGGGTAATGGGTCCATGGGAACTCTCTGTACTCTTGACTTTTCTATTAAACCAAAATTACACCATAATAAAGAGTTTAACAAATACAATAAACTTTAGGTCAACCTCCAAGCCTTCTGAAGCAAGCACTCCAGTTTTCACAGGGTCTATCCACATAAGTCCTGGTCTTATTGTATTTTAGTCCTGATGAGATTGCCCTGGAAGGGGTGACGGGCAGACGGAACAGTGGTATGACTGCGTTCACGGTAAGATGCATTTCCAGGGCCGGGCATGGTGGCGCATGCCTTTAATCCCAGCACTCAGGAGGCAGAGGCAGGCGGATTTCTGAGTTCAAGGCCAGCCTGGTCTACAAAGTGAGTTCCAGGACAGGCAGGGGTATACAGAGAAACCCTGTCTCAAAAAACCAAAAATAAATAAATAAATAAATAAATAAATAAATAAAAGATGCCTTTCCAGAGGGCTGGAGAATTAGCTAGTCTTGCAAAGGACCTGAGTTCAGGTCCCAGCACCCACATCAGGCAGATCACTTGCAACTCCAGCTCCAGTGGGTCTGAGGTCTTCTGGCTTCTGTGGCACTGCATTCACGTGCATGCAAGCACATACAGACATAAATAAAAATAAAAACTAAGTCTTAAAGAACTCCAGGTCTTCATCCTGCTGTTCTCACTTCCTCCCTTAGGAGATCTTCTCTATTCTCAGAACTTCACAGGCACATCTGCCCCTCAGTGAACCTGGACTAACCCTGTCTAATTAAACAGGCACTCCCTTCCCACAAGTAGGATCCAGTTCCCTTCTTAGCCTTTCTTCTTAGAAGTTAATTCCTCCAACACACAACAATCCACAATTGCAAATGCAAAGCCCTGCACAGGTGGAGCCTGCCTGTGTTTTGTTGTCTGCCAGTGGGATTTCTTCAAAAGCCTCCATTGGCATCTTTCTCCTTGGCTTGGTTTCCTGGGATGCCAAGAACGGAATTCTGTTTGTTCAGCTGGGGACAGGGTCTCCTGTAACCAGGCTGGCCCAAGCCACTCAACACCCTGCCCACCGTGTTCCCACCACAGGGAGACTCTGAAACCACAACCTTTCCTGAGAGAATGCTAAGCTTTCTGAGTAGGGTGACTCTTTAAAATGTGATACAAACAGTAAAGGAGATTGTCCCGAGTTATCTCGTACCCCACCGCTGAAAACAAAGAAACAGACAGAAACATGTTTCCTGGAAACTACTGACAGGACCACACAGGAACAGCCCTGTGACTTTACTAGAATCTATAAAGACCACCCACCAGAAATCCTACTGGCAAAGACAAGTTGTATCTTTTTAAACTCAAGCCTTACTCAGGTGGAAGAACTGGACACTGGACGGGAGTCTCTCACAACTGTCAGAGGCATAGAAGGGCCGACTCTTCCCCAGACTTGAGCAAAGACGGAACAATACAAAAGACCCAGAAACAACAGGCAAGAGCCGGTCAGATGCAGGTCAAGTCATGTGCTGCTGAGCCCGATGACAGAGGATGAGAGAGGTTCAGTTTCCGGGAACCCAAAGGGTAGGAGAGAACCGGCTCACACAAGGTGTCCTCTGACCTCCACACTTGCACCTTAACACACATGTGATCGCGTACCTTTATAGACATATAAACATATAAATACATGTATATGCTTTTTAAATAAACAAGGCTATACTTAGGAGTCTCCTCCCTCAGCATGCAGATAGGACAAAGCAATTTCATAGGCTATGCCCAGTTCCCAGTCACCACAATAAAGACAAGCACGGGGACTGGAGAGATGGCTCAGGCTTGCAGAGGACTTAAATTTGGCTCTCAGCAACTACTGTGGCAGCTCACAACTGTCTTATCACAACAGTTCCAGGGGATCTGACGCCCTCTTCTGGCCTCTGCAGGCATCTACACACACATGACATTCACTCACAAGCTCACAAGGCACATACACACGTGTGCTCACACACACACACACACACACATACATACACACATGCACTCACACATGCATACACACACACACACACTCACACAAGTGTTTAAAAACAAAAGACAAACTTGGTAAGAAAAGCTACACCTCCCCCTCCCACAAAGCCAGGGGGCAGGCGCATGGCCTACATTTCCAAGATGAGGACAGAGGCCCTAAAACTGGACACTGGCCCAACTCTCTAGCCAAACGCCCATGTGGAAGAGACACAGCAGAGCCCAGAAAGAGCAAAAGTGGCGTGGTAACCAACTAGGGGCAAAGGGCAGCTCCAGGAAGGTGGAGGACCAGGTGAGGCTGAACCTCAGCCTTGAGAAGACGCCCACAGAACACCACATTCAGTTTTATTGGCGTGTAAGATGAACTTTTCTTCGGGTTGGTTATATACTGATTCATTAGCATACACAAACCACCCAGCTGAGGGTGAGGCGGCTCGTCACTCAGTGAAATGCTAAGGTTACAGGTGACTTTATGGAGGGAAGGTACAGAGTCTGCCCAGGATGGAGCCAGCAAAGAGTCCATGTTCACCCCTCCCTTCCCCCAGGCCACAAGCAGCAGGATTCACCTTGAAGCAGGTTCTTCTCAGGTCAGTGGGAAGGAAGGAAGCCGACACAACATCACCCACAGTCCTGTGAGAATCTCCTTACGGCTCCCTCTCACGGGGGAGGGGGTGTGGAGGGTGGGTGTGTGTGTGTGGGGGGGGGTCTTCAGCACCCCTCACCTAATCACCATGGCCCAAGCCAAAACCATGGCCCAGCCTGGGCTAAGGAATGACCCAGCCCCCACGTTGTTCAACCTACACTCCAGCAAGCTGCAAAAAATGCCGAGGGAACAAAATCTGGCTTCCATACAGGAAGGAAAACACATGGCAGAAAATGGACAGGGGTATACAATCAGTGTGGGACACTGCCATTCATTCATTCATTCATTCAGCCAAGCAGGCATCCATTCAGGAAGCTTGACTGTCAGCCAACTGTTGTCTCTGGTGAATATGACCAGCTACATTGAAAAAAGAATATTTTATTTCTCTTAAGATCCCAAGTAGCACTGGGAATCCCAGGTGTTCTTGAAGTCAGGGACAGCGGGAGCGCTCTGAATTACTGTATGGTACTGTGCCTCGCTGTTCTAGTCTTCAGGAGCACGGCTGGCCAGGACGCGGCTGGGCCCAGTGGACAGAAGGTGCCCTTCAGCTGGCTCCGCACTATATTAATAGCAGCTGTGTGGGTCTTAGGTTACAGGCGGGTTCAAAGCCACATGACACTGGCTCCGACAAGGAAGGCGATTCCAGCACTTACCTCTGCCTCTCATACCCGATTTTTATTTTTAAAATGCTGGTATTATAAATGGAAAGGCTGCGGTTAAAAAGGATTAAAGGGATAGGGTTCCATCCAAGGTGGCAACCGGGTCTCGGGAGGGGTGGGGAGCGAGGACTGTGAATGCAAGGACTGGAGATGTGACTCAGGGATGGAGAACCTGGCTAGCAAGTGAGAAGCCCCGAGTTCCACCCCTGGTACCTCAAAAACAAACAAAATCCCCAAACATGAATTTCAACTATCCGATATGGACTCAGTGGCCACACCAACTCACTTGGTGAGTTGGAGGCCAGGGAAAGACCCTGCCTCAAAAAGAAAAAGAGAAGGAAGGAGGGGGGGGAAGAGGTGGAGGAAAGGGAGGGAGAGAGGGAGGGAGGGAGGAAGGGGGCTTGAGTTGGATTGTGCTTCAGGGAGAACATTGTCCTCTGACCCTCACATGCTAAGGCACACGTGTGTGCCCACACACAGGTACTCACACACACATGTGCACCCACACACACATGTACCCCCACACACAGTTTTTTATGACTGTATGTTACTACTCCATTTGGGACAGTATTAAAACATGGGAATTTTTACTTTTTTCCTACATATCTCAATGATGAGAACAAAAAAAGCAACATTTTAAACTTTGTAATTTCTAGCTGGGCAGTGGTAGCACACATCTTTAATCCCAGCACTTGGGAGGCAGAGACAGGCGGATCTCTGAATTCAAAGCCAGCCTGGTCTATAGAGTGAGTTCCAGGACAGCCATGGCTACACAGAAAAACTGTCTAAAAAAACTAGAGAAATAAATGGGTGGATGGACAGACAGACAGACTTTGTAATTTCTAATTTTGCCCATGTGAAATAACCTGGTATCAACTAGTCTTGGTCAATACAACTTAGAAGTCAGCAAGAAGGGGAAAGCCTGTGATTGCTCAGACTGAAGCTTTTAAGGAAGGGAGAGTGTGTAGAAAGCTACTTACTCGGATCCTAAGTCAGTGAGTGCCAAGGAAAGAGGCTCAAAGCCCACGTGCTCCTCTCACACAAGCCCAGCATTGAGAGGCCGAGTCAGGAGGACCCAGGCTAGCCTGGGCTACAGTGGTGAAGAAGCTAAGGGAAGAAGAGAGAGGAAGAAAGGTCGGTGGGTAGATGCCCGGCTTCTTACAGAGAAACCAAAATCAAAATCCTAAGACTCCACTTCACCCTGAAGGATGGGCCTGATCAGTGAGATGGATAACAAGTGTCGGAGGGGAAGCAGGCAGCACACAGCTCTCTCCCTCATGCTGCCTGGACAGCAGGGCATGCTTGGCATAGCAGGCCATTTTGGAAAACACCATGGCAGTTCTTCAAAGCCTGAGCAGAATGAGGTCACCCCACAAATACTCTCATTCCGAGAGGAAGATGTGTCGCACAAAGCTTGTCACAGTAGACAAAAAAGAGAAACAGCTAAAAGACGCCATGTCACACTCACAGTGGAATACTCCTCTGAAATAAAAAGACACAATGGGCTCATACACACACACACACACACACACACACACACACACACACACCACAACATGGACCAACCCTGAGAACACCACGCTAAGCAAGAACTCAGGCTTACAGAAGGGTCTATGTCACAACTCCATCTCTAGGAAGTATCTCTGTGAATGGACTAAAAGCCACCAAATCCGTCTTTTTGAAATATTTCTCCACCATGTGATGTGTATGCACACATACTCATGTGTGCATGGGGCAAGGTAAGCATGTCCCAGCATGCATCTGGAGGTCAAAAGACAATCTCAGGAGTCAGTTTACATGGGCTCCAGGATCCAAGCTGAGACCCTCACAGCTGCACAGCAGGCATCTTACCCAGTGACCGTCCATATGGCCTGAATGATGTACTCTAGCAAATGAACTACACAGTACAGCAACTATGTCTCAATTAAACTGTCTTTTTTCCTTCCAAAACTTTTCTTGCACCTATGGGAAGAGATAAGACACTAGGCAGTTTCCCTGGGGCATATTCTGCTTGTTTGGGATGGTTGCAAGATATGGAGAGGAGAGGAGAGGAGAGGAGAGGAGAGGAGAGGAGAGGAGAGGAGAGGAGAGGAGAGGAGAGGGACAGACAGACATAGATATACACAGACACACATGAAGATGAGGAGGAGGAGGATGAAGAGGTCATCACCATCTGTCCTTCTGTAAGATCATCTGAAGAAAGTTCCCAGTGTCTCTGGCTCTGGGCACACCTCTGATATATTATTAACAAATGTCCAGAGAGATTCCTGGCGATAATCAATCTCAAATCTGGGATGACTCATCTCTGGATGACTTGCCTTTATCTATTCAAATGAATAAAATGTCCCCCACTGTTTCCACTTTCCACGATACACAGAATTCCTGACGTATAACACACTCAACATTTTCAACTACACTGAGAAGTACAGCAGTAATAAAGATTAGGAAGTCATTTTGTCGATTTATTTAAAAAAAAAAAAAAAACAAAAAAAACTAAGGAGGCTGGAGAAGCTCAGCTGGCAAAGGGCTCACCTTGCAAGGTCCTGAATTCAATCCCCAGTGCCCATGTAAAAAGCCAGGCACCATTGCACACACGGTGGGAGAGCCCAGGAATGGTGAGTCCCTGAAGCTCAGTCCAGCCTGCTTGATAAGCTCTGGACCAATGAGAGATCTTCTCTGCAAAACAAGATAGAGAGGGACCAAGGAACAACAGCTGAGGGTGAGATCTGGTCTCTACACACACATGTGCACACATGGTCTCTACACACACGTGTGCACACATGGTCTCTACACACACGTGTGCACACATGGTCTCTACACACATGTGTGCACACATGGTCTCTACACACATGTGTGCACACATGGTCTCTATACACATGTGTGCACACATAGTCTCTATACACATGTGTATACACATGGTCTCTATACACACATGTGCACACATGGTCTCTACACACACGTGTGCACCCATGAATTAGGGATCAACTTTTCTGTGGAACATTTCTTCTGCCAGGAAGCAGGCGAGGCCTGTGAAGTCCCAGGCTCGGGCAGCAGGTGGCTTGAGGTACTAGTCCATATTTGGTTACCACAATGAAACACTCGAGGTTGGGCAGCTTATAAAGAAACAAGCTCCCTGTGGGCCACAGTTCTCAAGGCTCTATGTCCCAGATTGGACATGTTGTGGCTCCCCAAAATGCTCAAGGGTCCCACAATGCTGCTCTGGGGTCTTTTCACACATTCCATAGGCCATACCTTTAAATATCCCATCCCCACCTCTCCACACACCCCCACCCCAACCCCGTGCACATCCACCCATATCCAAACTACACAGGGGCCAGGTTATTCCTCAATAACCCATGGCTACCCATGATGCTAGAATAAAATAGAAATTGCTTGCTAGCCGGGCGTGGTGGCGCACGCCTTTAATCCCAGCACTCGGGAGGCAGAGGCAGGCGGATTTCTGAGTTCGAGGCCAGGCTGGTCTACAAAGTGAGCTCCAGGACAGCCAGAGCTATAAAGAGAAACCCTGTCTCGAAAAACCAAAAAAAAAAAAAAAAAAAAGAAATTGCTTGCTATCCAGCGTGCACTTGCCCTTTCTTGCCTCAGTTTCCTGGGCCGGGACACCAGACAAGTCAAAGGTTCAAACTGAGACTCTCCAGTCAAAGGGTGGACTAGGAACTAAATTATCCCATGAGTACCAACTGATCATGCCAAAGTGCTTAGCACAGTACTTGGTACAGAGCAAACGCCACCTGCCATCACTGCTATAGCAGCACACCACTTCAGTGTGCTCCAGGACACCCCCCACACACACACACACACACCTCCTACCCGCACCACCAATCCCACCCCGTATTCTGAGTCTGGAATTCTCTCAGAGTGAATCTTAGGGATGGTAGACAGATTGTTTCCCTTTATCCCCACAATGAAAAGCCCAGCCAGGCTATCACAGTATAATAACAGTCAACATGAGATAAAATCAGGCAGACAGCACCCATAAGGCCCACGGGGCAGACTCCAATGGAGAAGAAAGAGCCCCATTGTTTGAGCACAGCCTCGGGGAACAAGAACGCAGAGAAGCAGGCATTGTTTGGAGGAAAGAATCTGCAGGCTCGGTGCCAACTGTGAAAGAGCAACTCTGGCCTTGTGGAGCCAAGGAACCCAGGCAGGGGAGTGGCCTCTGGAGGCTCCCAGCCCTCCCCTCCCCACAGGGTCACCTGGAGCACCAACACCCCAAACACCACAGGATGATGTCTGATGCAGGGTCTGGGCACAGGGCTCTCTTTGCATGATGGCCCTTAAATCCCACAGCACCTTGTCCTCAGCACTGAGGTGTGTAGGGTCCCTCCCCTGTGCCAGAGTGCTATGCTGCATTCATCCTTGGACTAAACCTCCAAATGTGATCTCTGTCATCATGGGTGTTGGTGCACCCTGCTCCATTGGATGCACAAGATTGTCTAAAGTGCCAGGCAGGGTACAAATCTGTCCTCCCAGTGCTTGGGAAGAGAATCAAAAGTTCAAATTTATTCTGGACTACATAGTGATTCAAGTCCAGTCTGGAATACATGGAAGAAAGGAGAGGAGGGAGGGAGGGAAGGAGGGAGGGAAGAAAAAGAGAGAGGAAAAGAAGAAAAAGGAGAAAGGAGGAGGAGGAAGGAAGGGGAAGAAGGGAGAGGGGAAGGGAGGGGAGGGGAAGAAAAAGGAGGAGAGGGAAGTGGGGGGTGACTTTCCTACACTAGAACACAAACCCTCCCAGCAAAGGAATTTTCCAGTGTTGGGAGGGGGCTGGCCCTGGAGAGGCCTCAGGGGAGTTCTCCACACCTTCCTTCCAGACTTGAGTAGAACACCCCCCCCCTACCCTGGAAGCTCCACCCTGCACCCACCTTCAAGTCCATGGAACCCAGGAAGTAAGCACTGGACACACACACACACACACACACACCACCTTAGGAGGTTTATAAAACACAGATGCTGACTCCTACCCAGGTCAAGGAAGTTTGAGTGAAGGCAAAACACTCCTTTGTGTTAGTTTTTGACACAGTTTCTCATGTAGCTCAAGCTGGTCTCAAACCCCTAAGTAACCTTGAACTTCTGGCCCTCTTGCCTCTACCTCCCAAGTGCCAGGATGTTGGTCCGTGAAAGGCAGCCTGGTTCCTGGTCGAGCACAGGCTTGAAATCCTGGTGACCCTGTAGGGATGGTACTAGGACACGCTCCGGGACACTTGGCTCCTAACATGAGGCCGCAGCCCTCCATAGATTGATGTTCTTCAGTCACGTAAGGGAAATACCCCAAGCCCCTCCACAGGTAGAAGATGTGACTGACTTGTGGTCACACAGCCTCAAAACAGATCTCCATTTTAATGAGGCACCTAAAGGCCTGGAGCCAATAAACTCCCCTTCCCAGACACTCCTCCCTGCAAAAGGTATTTAACCTCAGGCCCGCCCTGAGAAGTAGGGTACGGTTTTCCGTCATTCACTTGCCACCATTGGCAATGAATGTCTTAAAACCATGGACTGTCTTTTTCATCAGGATCCACCATGGGAAGCAATAGAACAGGCCTTTGCCTAAAGAGCTAGCTGCCTAATCTCCCACAGAAGGCTTCTCAATGCTCCCAGCCTCGGTCCCCACCAAGCCAAGCCAAACAAGCCAAGGGCTCTCTCCTCCCCGCGGGACCTAGCCGGAGCTCTCCCCTCTTTTCCCCTTCTGCTCCGGGCTAGATCCAGGCCCTGGGTCCCCACTCCATTCTCAGCTCTTCTGTGGCTCCCAGAGGTGCTTGGGTATCCAAGAGCCTGAGAACCAGACAACCCTGTCCTCCACACAGGCCCGGAGATCCCCGAGCCAGCTCCGGCTGTCCCCCGGACCTCAGACTGTGCTCCCCCACCCCCAAAGGGGTGTCCTGAAGCTTCCCATAGCCCGACACCTGCCCGGCGCCAGCATGGGGTAAGCACAATTAAAACTCCTGCGTCCCACCTCCACCCATGTCCCGAGCCCTGTGGCGGAGTGGATGTGGGACACCCCATAACCCGACATCAGGATCACAGGCACTAGGACACCTCATCTGGTTTATATGGAGCTGTTGACCCAGGGCCTCATGCGTGCCAGGCAGGTGCTCTACCAGTTGAGCTACATGCCCAGCTCAAGAATCTGACAGTCTCCTGAGGTGGTGCTGAGGATCCTGGGACCACATGGAGACGGCTGGGACAGTCAGCCCTCACCCAAATTCCAACACAGGTTGGACACCACACCCTAATGCACCCCACTTCCCAGAGGGGTCTGCTGTTATTTTTACACATCTTTGACTCCTTGTGTGCTTGGACTGCACTGATGGATGTTCCTTGTGGCTTCCGGAGGCTCTAATACCAATCTCCCAAAGCCAGGGCTGCTCTAAGTATTATATTGCAAAGGCACAAGGTGGCTGTAATCACAGAAGAGGGTTAGAAAGGGGAGACGTTTAATAAGAAAACAGTCTCAGCTACACATACTTGGACAGCCACAAGGGCTGTGTTCTGAAAGCAGAATGAAGGGCCCAGACCCCTTATCTTTTGTGCTCCTATTTCTCAGGTCAACCTACACCTTTCATCCTTTCTCTCAACAGCAGCAGCCGAGTGTGTCCTCCTCTAGGAGCCTTTGCAGGATCGTCCAGCTCATGAACCCTTGACCTTGGCACAGCCCTAAGGCCAAGGCCTACTTAGTAGAAGGTGAGACAGACAGGATCCCCAGGGCCGGCTGCCTTCCCCAATGCATTGTCAAAGGAAACAGTAAGTAAAGACACACACCCTGGCTTTCACAAAGACCAAAGCAGCAAGGCCAGGGAAAGTCTTTGGCAAAACAGAGCTAGGATGGGTGGGGAGCCTTGCCTGGGGCCTAAAGCCTGCGGCTCATGTGGCCAAGTCAGACAAGGTAAAGGGTCGTAGCTGTCATGAACCCAGCTAAGTTAACTTCCTTAGCTCTTCTGTGTATGTGTGTATGTGTGTGTGAGAGAGACAGAGAGAGAATGTGTATACACACACACACACACACACACACACACACGTATATAAATAGACAGGAGAGAGGGGAGTGGGGGAGGAACAAAAGGGGGAGGGGGACAGAGAGGGTGGAGGAAGGAGAGAAAGGGAAAGGAGAGAAAGGGAGAGGAGAGAAAGAGGGAGAGAGGGAGAAAGAGAGAGAGAATGTGTGTATATACATATATATGTAAATAAATAGGAGAGAGGGGAATGGGGGAGGGAGAGAAGGGGGTAGGGGACAGAGAGGGTGGGGAGGGAGAGGAAGGGGGTAGGGGAAGAAAGAGTGAGAGAGGGAGAAAGAGAGAGAGAATGTGTGTATATACATATATATGTAAATAAATAGGAGAGAGGGGAATGGGGGAAGGAGAGAAGGGGGAAGGGGACAGAGAGGGTGGGGAGGGAGAGGAAGGGGATAGGGGAAGAAAGAGGGAGAGAGGGGGAGAGGGAGGGAGAGAGGGGGAGAGAGAGAGAATATTGCACAGGCATGGGGACATGACTTCAGAACCACAGCACCATGGAGGAAAAAGGTTAGGCACAGAAGTGCAAACCTGCAGCCCCAACGCTATGAAGAAGGAGGTGGGCAGATCCCAGGGCCTCTACAAAGTTACAAAGTTACTGAGTTTCCATGTTCAGGTGGAGGGCAGAACAATAAGAAAGACACCTGGCATTGATCTCTGACGGGCTGTCCCCTGCACCTGTGAGCATGTGTATACACACTCTCATGCAGAGACAGAGACAGAGACAGAGAAAGATAAGAGACAGACAAATACACAAGCCAGCCAAGTGGTCCCTCATCTTCCCTTAACTCTCAGGAGACCTTGAGAGAGAGAAGCATTTAAAGAGTTAAAGCCTGTAAGAGGAACCTCGATGTAATTTGGAAGCATGCAAAGCCACTAAGGAGACAAAGCCTGAGGCTGCCTGGGAGGAGTGAGAAAGTTAAGGACCGGTGGGACTGCACTGTGGAGATGCTGAGAACTGGTCTGCGGTCTAAAGGAAGGAGGACTGTGCCCCCATTCCAGCTCCTCATCGCTTCCACAAACACCCACCCGGGCAGTGGTCCAGCAGAGACTGGAGATGAAGCTGAAATGGAGTCTGTGGGCTCTGCAGTGGCACAGACACAAAAGAAGGCGGGGGGGGGGGGGGGGGCTGGGGAGAGGAGTGGTGGACAGGACACGGGGCTTGAGGAAAGTACTGGAAGGGGTGGGGCTGAGGGGCAGGATCCCCAGCAGTGAAAAAATACAATTAAAGAATAAAATAAGTAAAAAAGCAGGCTTGACAATATACTATAGACAGGGTTACATGTAAATCTAAACACTTAACATGTGAGACCAGGTGGTCTCTCCCTACACACCCACACACACCCTCCCTTGCTCAAATCAAATGACAGGATACAGGCAGCATCCTTCAAGGGAACCCAACAGCCCAAGACAAAGGAACTACCAGGCACTGACTCCCAGAATCCCCAGTGAAAACCTGTCCAGTACCCTGTCACTTAAGGTCCAGCCTGCAGCCACCCATGCTGTTCCCACAGCTTCCAACATCCCCCACCCCCCGAAAGAGGCCTATCAGACATGAGAGGAGAACCTCCCCTCCAGATTCTAGACACAGAGACAATGGAATGACAGAACTGAAGAATCGGGGACAATTCGGGCAACAGAAAAGAGCTTCAAAGGAGGAGACTGTGCAACAGGAAAACCCAGCTGAATACTATTCCCAAATAGAAGAAGAGAAGGATTGGGAAGAAGCGACAGAGCTTGTAGAAACTCACAGTTTGAAGGTCTGGGGATCCCCAGCAACCACACAGAAAGGCCAGTGGTGGCTTTGTGTGCATGTTACCCCACACTGAGGGACAGAGAAAGGTGGATCCAGACAGTCACCTAGCCAGGCAGTGAGTTTCTAGATCAGTGAGAGCCTGCCAACTACACAGTTGGCTTTTATGAGCACAATTATCTCTGAAGCACCTGAAGATAATTCCGATATAACACTTTTCAAATGGTTTTGCTTTGTTGAAAGAATGACCTAAGATTTGGCTGCAGTTAAGGAATGTATCTGACTCTGAAGTATTGTTATCCTGGGTTATGTGTGTGTACATGGGCATACACACACACACACACACACACATTGACCTTCTACTATCTGTTTTAAGGTCTAGGCACTAGGATTTCTCTCCTGGCCACGGGAGCCGGATGCAGTAAGTGAAGGGAAGCAGCAGCTAAGTGGACCACCTTCTTATTCCAAACCAGCACACCACGGATCAGCACCAGTGGCCATAACCAGAGGCCATAACCTCTAGTTCTCATCCCCAGAATATTAACCTCTGCCTGCAGCACTTACATTCTACCTGTGATCCATTCAAAACTAGTTCTAGCTAGGTCTGCTGGTGCACACCTAATCTCACAAGGCTAAGTTTGTGGCAAACCTGGGCTACATGTCTCAAGACAACAACCAGCCGGACAGTGGTGGCACATGCCTATAATCGCAGCACTTGGAAGGCAGAGGCAGGCAGATTTCCCAGTTCGAGGCCAGCCTGGTCTACGGAGTGAGTTCCAGGACAGTCACAGAGAAACCCTGTCTCGAAAAAACAACAACAGAGGCTGGTGAGATGGCTCAGTGGGTAAGAGCACCCGACTGCTCTTCCGAAGGTCCGAGGTTCAAATCCCAGCAACCACATGGTGGTTCACAACCATCCGTAACGAGATCTGGCGCCCTCTTCTGGAGTGTCTGAAGACAGCTACAGTGTACTTACATATAATAAAGAAATAAATCTTAAAAAAAAAAAAAAAAAGAAAAGAAAAAAAAACAACAACCAAAAAAACAAAAAAACAAAAAACAAAAAACCCAAAAATAATAGGAGGACTTTCAGCCAGGTATAGGGTTACACATCTGTAGTGTAGCACTCAAGAGGCTGAGGCAGGAGAACTGTTGCTAGTGTGAGACCAGCCTAGGCTAAGTAGTAAGTAGATAGGCCAACCACAGTTACATAGGGATACTGTCAAAAATAAAGTAACTGTAATAATTTTTAAAAGTAAAAGTTGTCCTCCTACCAAGCAAAAAAGCATTTATTTGAAAATGGTAGGGGAGGCTCTCTGTAACACACCAACCACTCTTAACAGGCAGAACAGCTGTCTTCTTTGAAACAGTGGGTCCCTGTTGCCCTAAGCCAAATGCTATAGACAAACTGCCTGTCTCAGGAAAATAGGGGTTCCTGTACTTTCCACCAAAAAGACAAAACCCAAAACCTGCAGTCTGGTCAAGAGAAACCTGCAGGAGCCAAATCGCATCCATTAGGAGCTGTGAGGTCTGTTAAGGGGACTGAGTGAGAGGGGTGTGTGTGTGTGTGTGTGTGTGTGTGTGTGTGCAGAACAGGGGTCATAGCAAGGACAAAGGGCTCCCAAGACAGAAGGAAAGAGAGGGGACTAGAGGAGAAAAGGAGAAACAGGAGGCGGTGTGTGGAGAAACAAGAGGGAGGAACCAGAGGAAAAGAAGTGGGGGTGAGGGAGACGGGGCAGGGGAAGGGAGGAATGGGGGAGGGGAGAGTGACAAGCTGGGCAGACAGCTGCAAGCCTGCCAGAGTTGCTAAACTGCGGTCTGCTGTCCACAACAACCGCACTTTCTCCAGGAGCCAGCTGAAGTTTTAATCCTTCCCCAAGGGAAGTGAGAGAGAGAGAGCTCTCAAAGCCTACGGTCCAGCTTGAATGACACAGAGGGGGGTTTCCTATTGGATTTAAAAGTCTGACTGCCACAGAGTATGGTAACATGAAGCCAAGCCCAGACAGGGGGACAGCCCACTGAGCCAACTACAGTTAGAGCTGTACCCTGGCTTGATTCCCAACACTAACAAGGCCTTGTGTGTGTGTGTGTGTGTGTGTGTCTACGTGTCTTCCTTTGGAAGGAACATATTTTGGAAGGCCAGGCTGAGAAACAATATTTCAAAAACGAGCAATCAAGAAACAACTCAAAAGCATCATTAATAAAATTAAAACAACACAAGTGTATGACCATCTCAGTGATAAAGCAGTTGACAAAATTCAACACCAGAAGCAGAAAGCCACATTTTCCCATCCTTAATGGGACTTCTGCAACATCACAGCTGACAGAACATCTGCTCCTGAGATCAGGAACAAGACAAGGCAGTCTACACTCGCCCAAGCCACTCAGCATCCAACCATGGTTCCTGCCATAATCTAGTAGTGACGTAAAAGGAAAAAAAGACGCTCAGACTGTAAAGATAAGGACTAGATCCACACAGAAAAGCCATGGTGCAGTGCATGCTGGTCATGGCAGTGTTCAGGAAGCAGGGACGGGGAGGTTGCAAGTCAGGTCAGTCAAGATGAGCAGGGGCTACTTAGAAACCCTGTCTCAAAAGCCCACGGCTATGCTAGGCATGGAGGCACACACATTTTAATCCCAATGTTCAGGAGTCAGAGGCAGGTGGATCTCTGTGAATTCCAGGCCATCCAGAGATACACAGTGAGCCTGGGTCTCAAAAATTAAGTAAAGATGCCGGGCAGCTGTAGCACATGCCTTTAATCCCAACACTTGAGAGGCAGAGGCAGGTGGATTTCTGAGTTCAAGACCAGCTTGGTCTACAAAGTGAGTTCAAGGACAGCCAGGACTATACAGAGAAACCCTGTCTGGGGGGGTGGGGGGTGGGGGGTGGGGGGAAGCACTGGTCTGGTAGAATCCACATGGCAACTGAAAGCTATCTGTTTGTTTGTTTGGTTGGTTTTTTTGGTTTTTCGAGACAGGGTTTCTCAGTATAGCCCTGGCTGTCCTGGAACTCACTTTGTAGACCAGGCTGGCCTCGAACTCAGAAATCCGCCTGCCTCTGCCTCCCGAGTGCTGGGATTAAAGGCCTGCGCCACCACGCCCGGCCTGAAAGCTATCTGTAACTCCAGTTCCAGGTGGCTGACCTCCCTCTTTTGACCTCCATGGGCCCTGTATGCACGTAGTGCACAGACATACATGCAGACGAAACACTAATACACATAAAAATAGTAAACCTTTAAAAATAAAAATAAATAAATTGAAGGGCTGGGGGTGTGGCTTAGGACAGAGTATTCACAAAGGTAAGACTCTGTGTTCTCTTCTCACACAGGGCAGAAAAGGACATTTAAAAAAAGAAGAAGAAAAAAAGGAAGAGAGAAAGCCTTAGGCAACCCACAAATGTTTTCAGAGCAAAGGCAGGGTCGTCAGATCAGAACAGCCGGTTGTGCTGCTAATAGCAGCAATAAGCATTTCAAAACTTAGGAAACTGTCTCCTCCATAATATTCCTCAAAAGAAGAAACTCCTTAGATACAAACACAGCAAAAATGCAATGCTCAGGGACTGGAGAGATGGCTCAGTGGTTAGGAGCACTGCTTGCTCTTCTGGAGGTCCTGAGTTCAATTCCCAGCATCCACATGGTGGCTCACAACCATCTATCAAGGGATGTGTCTGAAGACAGGTGCAGTCTACTCATATGCTTTTTAAAAATGCAACGCTCGGGCTGGTGAGATGGCTCAGTGGGTAAGAGCACCCGACTGCTCTTCCGAAGGTCAGGAGTTCAAATCCCAGCAACCACATGGTGGCTCACAACCATCCGATAATGAGATCTGATGCCCTCTTCTGGAGTGTCTGAGGACAGCAATAGTGTACTTACATATAGTAAATAAATAAATCTAAAAAAAAAAAAGATACTAAGAAAAAAAAAAAAAAGAAAAAAAATGCAACGCTCAGTGTCCAAATAACCAGGAATTTCTCCCACACAAGCTGAGGGAGAAATGGGAAGATGACAGTCCTGTCAGGGGCTTGTAAGCGGGTTCTGTAGACTGCATGCGACTCCTACAGTAGCTCACAGGCCATTAACATTCACGTGGAAATGCGGTGTAGAGAGATAGCTTGGTCAGCAAAATTCTGCCATGTAAACACAGGACCTGAGTTCATTCAACCCCCCAGAACCCACATTTTTAAGGAAGCTGATGTGCTGGAAACTAATCTCAACCCCGGAGCTGGGGGTGGAGATAGGAGGCCCCTGGGCTCTCTGAACAACTTAGCCTAGGGGACTCTAAGCCAGAGAGAGATTCTGGGTGGCACTGGAACAGGAAAGCACCTGAAGGGGACTGGAAACACAAGTGCATGCACACCTACCTTCTTGAGCATGAACACATACCCACACACAGACACACACACACGCACACGGAAATGTGAGGATTAGAACAGGCTCACCAACCTTGATGAACAACAAAAAGGACTCAACCTGCCCGACTCTGTGCCTACTCCATAGCCGCAGCACCCGTGCAGCGTGCTACATCTGCCTTGTGTACATCAATGGGACTACCCGGACTGCTGCAAATAATCTCTCATTTTTAGCTTTCCAGCAAGACAATCACCATGGAAAGAAAAGACTTTTCAACCTAAGGTGCTAGGACCATCAGCAGTGTGTGGAGCTGGGGGTGGTGTGCAGGCCTGCAAGGCCAACGACAGTCTGGTGTGTGCCTCGTCGGGAGCTGTGTCTGCTCACTACTCCCAGATTCACCCTACCCTGCCCCCACGCTCCTTCAACATCTGGGGCACCAGACACTGCAGCGAGAGCTGGGGAGGACAGGCCCCTGACCTCCAGGAGCTTATGGATGAAAGAGGGAGGACCCGTGTAGTCGTCAGGGAAAATGGGTATGAAGCAGCCAGCCATACGCCTGGGCCAGCATTACTCAAGTCCCGACACTCCCAGAGCAGCTAGCTCTGTATCACAATGTACGAACAGAATGTGTCTGGAATTCCACAGAGCTATCTCCAGCAATGGCTGGGCTACACTCAAAGAGGAATGAAGTCCCTACAAGGCTAAAGGACACAGCAGCCCTGTGTACACAGGCAGCCCTGGCAGGCCTCTAGCTCTCAGAAGCCGTTTCTAAAATTTCACAAATGTGGGCTGGAGGAAAGCTCAGTCAGTAGTAACATGTCTGCCACACAAACACCCACATAAAACTCCCTAGAACCCACATAAAAAATCTAAGTGCACACCTGTAATGCCACGCTGAAGAGGTGGAGACAGGAGAATCACCTGAGCCATCGCGCTGAGTCAGGGGGCTCTGTGAGAGATCCTGCCTCAGGGGTGGTGTGATGGTGGTCATGGCAGGGTGCCTCCACAGATAAAGGCGCCTGCCACCAAACCCAACAACCTGAATCCAATGCTCAGACCCCAGTGGTGGAAGAAGAGAACTTCCACAAGAAGTTTTCAGATCTCCAGTGGTTCTGTGGCACCCCCTCTCCCCCCCACATATACACCCACAAAAAAAATAAAAGCAAAAGAAAAATTCTTTAAATACTAAGGTGGAGAAGAACTTGAGAAGACACCCAATGTTGAGGCCTTCAGTCTGCACACATGTACACACACAGGCGCGAGCACTAGGGGAAGATGCTGAGATCGCTTGCTCTGGCGGGCTGCCCCCACTCCACAGAGTGTGCCCACTCACCACAGCAGAATAAGAATAACTCATACCAACGACGGTGTTGTGCTTTGAGCGTTGTGAAAATCAAAGGCCATGGGAAAGGGTTGACTGAGTACCCCCACCCGCACACCCTGTGCATGCTCCACCGTGAACCACGGCTACTGCTGAGAACCCACAGCACGTGAGCCAGCCACAGCTGGCCTGCATGAAACGTATAAGCTTCAGTTCCATAAGACAAGGGCAGCAGTGGCTCTTCCAGCGCCGTCCAAGACGCTGGGTCGTGTCCCCTGTTGACCAGTGACATCTCTTACAATATTCTTTACCTTCAAGTGGCCACAGACAAAAATAGCAGCTGAGCCACTGTCAAAATGCTGATACAGACAGGCCACCTCGGGTCAGAGAGGGCTTCCCTGGCCAACTGTAGGTCAGGCCTCAAAGGTGAGCAGGAGTTGCCAGATTAGGGTATGCTGAGGAAAAGAGCAGGAGCCACAGGCAGGAGCCACGGGCAGGAGCCATGGGCAGGAGTAACAGAAAGGAAAGTCTGTGGGGCTGGATGCATCCAGGGGGAAGCTGAAAAGGCCTGCACAGCTTTAGCACGAGGAGATGGCAGCCTTTTGAGCCCACTGGGGAGTTCCTGAGCTTGTTTGAAGCACAGGAATGATGGGGCTCTGTTTGTACTGCAGGGTGGCCATATCCTATCTGGGGACATCTGGGAGATGGTGGGGTGTAATAGGAAGACTTGGGTCATGAGGAGTATGAAATCAAGTGGGACCAGGCCTCTTCTCTACACAAGTTCCCACCGTCTGGCACTGCACTGCACTGCCTAAATGACCATAAACTGAAGGCCCCTTATTATGAACCAGAAGAAATCTTCCCCACCCCAACCCCCCCCCCTTTTTTTTGAAATAGGGTTTCTTTGTGTAGCCTTGGCTGTCCTGATTGTAAACCAGGTTGGCCTTGAACTCACAGATTCATCTGTCATTCCCTCCCAAGTGTTGGAATTAAAGGCATGTGCTACCACGGCCTAGCCAAATCTTCCTTCTTGATAAGTTGATTATTTCAGACACTTTGTTATAGCCACAGGAGGCTGATAACAGGAGGATAAACTACAGTAAAACTCAAGGATCAGGAGTGAGTCAGAAACTAGATACTAACAACAAAGACACAGGCCTGGGAACAGCTCAGGGGCAATGTGCTGGATAACTGGCTGGATAACCAGCAGGAGCCACAGTCGGGAGCAACAGTTGAAGGCTGCCTGGGGAGAGGAGGCTTCAGCCCACAGGAACAGTCATTGCAAGGGTGGAAAAAAGGACAGGAGAGAGGACTTTCCCAGGAGCCCAGGGGAAAAGTACATCTCAAGAAGGAAAGAGGGCTGAAGGGGGCTGGAGAGGCCAGCCTGGTCTACAGAGTGAGTTCCAGGACAGCCAGGGCTGCACAGGGAAACCCTGTCTCGAAAAACAAAAACAAAAAACAAAACGCCCATACAAACTCCCAAACCTTGTCCTGGGCTTTCACCTCTGGCCATCCTGTCGCATGCACGTGTCTCACCCACACCCATTCGCTAACCATAAAGCTAATTGGCAATTTTTTATTGATTCCTCTAAGGCCCTCCATCCCCGGGGTGCAGGATGCAAACGGTGCACAGTGGGAAATCCAAATAATCCAAGGTGGCGGATCCTCGTTCCTGCCAATGGGCACACAGGAGGCAGGCTCCTGCTTCTCCCTGTCTAACCGCTGCAAGCACATTACCTGTCTGTAGATAGGGGTGCTGCTGAGGCTCACTGGCTAAGAACTGCACGAGATCACACAGCCTACACCGGCTGCACGGAGGACAGAGGACCAGGTTTCCAAAGTAAAAGCAGTGTGACCGTGGCAGCTTCAGTCACTGCGAGGCAGGGTAGATTGCATTATTTATGGCCCAGCAGTCAGTTATCCCCATTCCAAAGCTCCTAATTGCAGCTCACACCACTTCTAAGGAGGAGGGTCAGGGCCCTGGTGGCTGGGTAATGAGTCCCTTTGCCCCTTGGAAAGCCTTCCTCTAACTGGCTGAGATGGACCAATGAGGCTGCAGTAATTACCTCGCTGTTCATAGTACCCAGAGCTGGGTAAGCTAATACTTCCAAAACAAGCATGGCTGTCAGCTTCTAAGGAAAACCTGCATCTCTAGCAGGCCCCACACTCAGCCGCTCACTGCCATCTGGCTCTCGGATGTAAGAAGGCTGGAGACTGGCTGTCACATTTAGACTGAGTTAGAGTGTTGCAGGAACAATCTTGGGAACAACAAAACCCAGGACTGGGGCTGGTGAGATGGCTCAGCAGTTAAGAGCGCTGACTGCTCTTCCAAAGGTCCTGAGTTCAAATCCCAGCAACCACATGGTGGCTCACAACCATCCGTAACAAAATCTGATGCCCTCTTCTGGAGTGTCTGAAGACAGCTACAGTGTACTTACATAAAATAAATAAATAAATACCCAGGACTGAGTAAGAGGAGACAGATAGCTTTTCTTCTACTGTTCTGAGATGGGGGTCTGATGCAGCCAGGGTAGGCCTCCAGCTCACTGAGGCCAGCCCTGAGGATCCTGTGTCTCCCACTGCTGGGGATGAAATCTAGGGCCTCTGGTGTGCTAGGCCAAGCTGTATCAGCAGCACCCCAGGAAGAAATAAAAAACGGAGACAGCAGTCCACACCCGACACTAAACACACAAGGTGCGTAGTTCTTGGTAATTTGGGAGTTATTTGGTTATCAGGAAAACAAAGGACCTAAACTTCTTGAGGGTTTTCTTAAATTTATTTGAGCAACACCTTAGCAAGCCCTGGATTGAAGAAGGATGCGGTGAGGATGGTTAACAGGATAGAGAGGAAAGGAGAGAAAATCCCCCACGTTCCTGCCAGGCAGGTGAGTCTGCCTGACGACAACTAACTGCAAGTTTAGAAAGAACTGGTTGAGAAGATTCTGAATGTTCCCAACTGTTCCATGTGCTTTCTGTCTGACCCAGCACAACTTAACAGAGGGGTCATTTCAGGTTAAATATCCAGCACTGGGGAAAGTTAGGGCAGGAAGTGAAGCAGAAACCATGGAAGGACTCTGCTCGCTGGCTCTGTTTGAGGCTCATGCTCAGCTAAGCCTTCATATACAGCCCAGGCCTAGGGATGGTGCCATGGTGCCACCCACAGTGGGCTGTGCCCTTCTGCCCACATCAATCACCAACCAAGACAATATCTCACAAATGTGCCTACAGGCCAACCCAGTGGAGGCTAGCCTTCACCCGAGACTCCCTCTTTCCAGGTGACTCTAGTTTGTGACACGGTGATAACAAAAACAAAGCAGAGGACACCCACAGACGAAGTGGAGCCCAAGCATGGCAGTTATGATGGCCGTTCTCATCTGCACATGTGGATTAAAAGCAGGGGTAGGAGACAGAAGGAGGAGTGGGGAGGAAGAAGGGGAGGGCAAGCATGGTATCACATTTTTAATCTCAGAAGGTAGGAGTCAGAGGCAGGCAGATCTCTGTGAGTTTGAGTCCAGTCAGACCTACAGAGTGAGTTCTAGGCCAGCCAGAGCTCCCTGTCTAAATAAATAAATAAATAAATACCCAGGTATATTTTAAAAATAAAACTGACAATCCACATACACATCTCAGGGCATGGGTAGTCCTTCAACCTGGAGAGAACAGGACTCCCTACCTCCACCCCTGGGCCTGTCTGGGAAACCACATAACATTCTGGAATGAGCAGGTACAACCCTAATTCATTCAGTTCCCCAAGGAGCTCATCGCCATGGAGTGTCCTCCACCAGTGTCCACAGGAAAGCATGGGGCACCTTTCTCTCCCACAGCTTCATGCTATGCTAACCACCTGCCAGCCATGCTCCAGGCTATGCTACCTGTCAGCCATGCCCCCACCCCCACCCCTCCCAACCCCTCCTCCCACCCCTGAACCTGCAGATGGAGCTGCCAGTGCCCTCCTTGGCCTCTTAAGAAGCCTTACAAAGTAGGAATGAATCCCACCCTGCTTGCTGAGGTGAGGCAGCTTCCAGAGAGCTGGCTAAGCTTGCCTCAATCTTCCTGGGATTCTACTATCACCTCGCTGTGAGGAAGGAGGGGGCACACCCCAGGCAACCAGGCTCTAATTCACAGAATAATTTTTAACACAGTGATTTTTTGACTTTTTGTTTGTTTGTTTGTTTTGTTTTTGAGGCAGGCTCCCTGGGATCTCAGGCTGGCCTTGAACTCAGCATACTAAAGAATGACCTTGCTGGACAGTGGTGGCGCACGCCTTTAATCCCAGCACTGGGGAGGCAGAGGCAGGCGGATTTCTGAGTTCGAGGCCAGCCTGGTCTACAAACTGAGTGCCAGGACAGCCAGAAACCCTGTCTCGAAAAACCAAAAAAAAAAAAAAAAAAAAAAAAAAAAAAAAAAAAAAAAAAACCAAAACAAACAAACAAAAAAAAAAAAAACAAAAAACAAAAAACAAAAAAGAATGACCTTGAACTGAAAAATCCTCCTGCCTCCACTTCCTGAGTGCCAGGGTTACAGGCTTGTACCACCACACCCAGTTTGTGTGGTGGCTGGGGATCAAACTCAGGGCTGCATGCTAAGCAGGCACACTAAGACAGGTCACATCCCCAGCCCCCAGGGCGAGGCTCAGATGAGACACTGTATCCATTCTAGGCACAGATACAGCACTCATGAGAAACCATCACTGAGCAAGCCACTGAGAATCTCTGGAAAGCTTTGACTCAGGAGACAGTCAGTGAGGTTGGCTGACACCAGCTGTCATGCTAATGCCCTTGGCAGCAGTATGCCCTTTTCCTCAGTGATTTGGTCAGCAGTAGCCTTGTGATCATCAAGGAAGGAGGAAGTCTAACGTTTTTTTCTTCTTCCTTCAAGAAAACATTTTTTGTATGTTTGTGTTCTAGTTTCATTCCACTGCTGTGATAAAATATCATGACCAAAAGCATCTTGGGAGAGAAAAGAGCTTACTTGGCTTATACTTCCAGGTCCCAGTCCATTGCTGAGAAAAGATAAGGCAGGAATTCAAGCAGAGGCCATGGAGGGACGCTGTTAGCTGGCCTGCTCTCTGGCTCATGCTCAGCTAGTCTTGCACAATCCAGGACTACCAACCAGCCCACTGTGGGCTGGGCCCTCTAGCATCAATTGATAATTCACATGGCACCACCACAGGCCAATCTGAGAGTGGTAATCCCTCTACAAGGCTTTCTCCCAGATGGCTCTTCAAACTGATAATTAGAGAAAGCCAGAATAATCTGGCTGTCGTGTGACCTGGGCTAGACTAGAACCCTCTTTATGACCCAGGCTGCCCTCAAAATCTTCCTGCCTTGGCCTCCAGGATACTGCTGGGATCCCCTAGTGGAACTATCACATCCAGTGAGAAAAGTAATTGCTTAGCTACAAAATAGAAATGTGGCTCTCAACGTCCTTGTGTTCCAAGTCTACCCTGGGATAAAGACACCATATGCTTCTTAGATGCATCTGCCACTAAGCCTTCTTTGCTAAATGCCTGATTAGCAATTACACAGAACACCTACAGTCAAACCACCATCGCCACTAAAGGTAAACACGCTCTGACATCACAAACTCCATTAAGAAGGTACATGGATCCGGTCCTCACATTAGACTCTCGGTGTCCACAGCCAGATGCCCTGAGTCCCCACAGCCTGCAGTACGACCCTCCCTCTGAAGTCCTCCTCCTGGAGCCTGTTCTGCCTCACTCCCCTGGCTCTCCATAGCAACAGGACCATGGTGCTCCCCTGAGCAACTTCCTATCATACTCTGATCATAATCTAAGTTCCTCACCAGGTAAGTCGAAGCAGGATGTGGGTGTCTATTTGCCCTGACCACCACCAGGTCCCTCTGCCTCCATATCACCTCCCTAGGGACTCCAGGGCTCAGCCAGCCACAGTGACCTTGCCTAGTCCTGCCACTTACTATTTGCTGGCTCTGGGAACCTCTCCCTGCACAGTTCCACTTCCATTATTCAGTCTCTCCTTACTCCTACCCTTCCCAGAGACACCTGTGTCACCTGCCCACTACTCTCTTCTCCCTAGATGCTGAAGTAGCTCTGTCCTTGACACTCAGCAACTCACAGTTAAACCACTTTACACCAGCCTGGACCCCTCTCCATTCTGCCAGGAATCCCCTAGTTCCAACGCACATGTGTGTGCACCCACGTATGTATGTGATGTGTGTGGTGTGTATATGTGATGTGTGGGCAATGTGTGTGGAATGTATATTAGTGTGTGTGTGTGTGTATGATGTGTATGTGTGGGATCTGTGTGTGAATGTATGTGGTATGAGTGTGTGTGTAATGTGTATATATGTGTGGTATGTATATGTGATATGCATGTACTATATGTGTGAGTGTGGGTGGTATGCGTGTGTGTGACGTGTTGTAGGTCCTATGGGGGAGCAGCCAGTGCTCTAAACTGTTGAGCCATTTCTCTGGTCCAGCTCACGGATGTTAAGAAGAGGAGTAGCAACTTCAGGCAGAAGCCTTATATTCTATAAGGAGTAGACCACAGAATTCAGCTGCTGGGCTCAGTATTTGTTCATCTCACCACACAGTCAGGTCTGGGGCTTCCCCCAGCCCCCAATCTTTGATTTTTATTTTAACGATTCAACAATAATTTTAAATCCCTAAGTATTTTTCTAAGCAGATATACTGACTTGTCTTTGAAATTCTCCGTTAAAACTGTCTTCAGACGGCTGTGACCACAATTAGTCAGAAACGCCCCTCATCTGTACACAGACCGCTTCCTTAGGTTGTGCGTATAACCAGGAAGTTCTGCCAAGGTTACAAACTTAAACCGATCAAGACTCCTGCACTTTGAAATAAACGTTAGGGAGCGTCCACCGAGAGGCCACGCCCGGGATATGTCGCCTCAAAGCCTCAGACAGTGAGAACAGTGTAACGGCGACTCTGTCCTGTGGAGGCTGTGATGGGACCCAGGACAGCAGCAGAAAAGATGACCAGCTGGCTAATGTCACACAGGCTTGTCCCCTCTGCCCCAGGCTCACTTCTCAGCCTGCCACACTCTGAGGACAGGAAGATACCAACCTGCAATTCAAACCAGGCTCCTGTAACTTAACAGCTCTCGCCCAGGGTGACCCCCAGACCTCCCAGCACACCTGACACTATCTAAGCAAGGCTGAGGTTCACAGTTGATCAGGGCGGACAGGCTTTGTGTCCCGCAGCAACCAAGTTTCACACAGAAGTGGGAGGGATGGGGAAGAAGGACAGACAGTAAGAGAACTTGGAAAACAGGGTGGAGAGAGAGGGAGAGGTGGAGAAGGACAGGGAAGAGAAAACAGAGAGGAGTAACGGAGAGAAAGACAGGAAAAATAAAAAGACGGAAAAGGGAAAACTCTGTGGTTTTTAAAAAAAAAAAGGCGCTGTTTCCTGGGCAAACTATCTACCAGTGTGAACCCTGACTTTTCCACGCCCTGTATTATACCATATTCGGGAAGTGAGCTCGGCTGGAACCGCGCCTAAGAACATCTGTCCACGACTGGAAACCGCCCTAAGAATAGCACAGCTGGTGTCCCAGGACTAATGAGCTCACCCCCACGTGACCACGTCTGCCTCCTTCCTCTGCCGCTCCTCCTCCAGGGAGGTGGGAAAGTCCAGCCCTCCCCCACACTTAGTCTTTATTTCCCTCGGGGCCTTCATTCTTCCTTCCAGAAGCCACTCCTGCCGCTTTCCTGAGCTGGGATGCTCAGACCCAACAATTCCCCTGAAAAGACACGACCTTAGCATGAAAGGCAAATATGGGGAGAAAGGTGGGCCCATCGCTTCAGGGCTCGACGCCATCAAGAGGGTTACGCTATGCTGGCGAATGGATCAATTCCTTGAAATAGCCAACTTCTCAAAGTAACAGCCACATGGTATATCCAAATAGTTGTGTGCATGTCTACAAGTAACGATGAAAGTGCTGAGACTGGAGAGTGCTCAGCTAGTATAGTGCTTCACAAACACGATGACCTGAGTCTGAGTCCCAGCACCACAGGGACAGTGTTGGCATTTTGTCTAGGCTCCGCCCCACAGTTGCCTGGCAACAGCTTGGTGGGCCTGACTCACTATAAAAGGGGTTGCTTGCTTGCCCCCCTCCTTGCTCTCTTGCTCTCTTCTCCTCTTGCTCTTCTCCCTCCCACCCCATTCCCTTCCCCCTCTCTCCACGCGCTCATGGTCGGCCTCTACTCGCCCCCCACCCCCGCTTTCTCTGTCTTTACTACCCCATCAAACACCCCCCCCATGCCCTACATAAACTATGCGGTAGTATGGATGGTACCTTGGGACAGGAGTGGGGGTGGGAGGTGGACTGGGGGGAGGAGTGAGAAAGGAATGCCTCAGCATGGGCCCTCAAAGGTACCCCCTTCCCCCACATTATGACTCCACCAAACATATCCCTGCCTTCTTTTCCTTTTATAAAGCACAACAGGATATCCCAGGTCTAATGAAAGACCCTGTCTCAAAAAATAGAGCAGAAACCCCTTGAGATAGCTCAGCCAGTAAAGGCATTTGCCCAGCCTGATGACCTGAGTTTGATTCCTGGGACCCACATGATAAAAGGCAAGGGCTCCCCCCCCCCCCCCGTGATGAGCACACGTGCACATGAGTGAGTGAATGAATGAATGAATAAATGAATGAGGTAGAGAGACTGAGAAAGACATTGATACAGGCTTGTTTTTTTCTGCCAGTTAAAGTTAATCTGCCTAGACATCAGAGCCCCTAACTGCGACACACAGACACAGACACACACACACACTCAAGAGTATGCACACACAACTTAAAGAACAAAGAAAGGACAGAGGGAAGGACGCAATTCCTAACTGATTAGGAAAGGCTAGAAAGTCCTGTGGCATAATGAACAGCCCCTCCAGGAGCCCCTGTGACTGGGTCTGGCCAGCCCAGAGCTCATTTCCCATAGACCAGGAACACTGCTAGAGTGTAAGCCCTCCAGACCTGGGAAGGGGGCAGGGCGGTGAACAGACCAATGAGGGTACAAGCCAGGGAGGTTTCACCCTGACTGGTATCTGCTCTGAAAACTGACCCCACAACCCTGCACTTTGAAAGACCTTCCAGCATTTTCAGAAACCACACCCAGGCACAGGATCGGGAACCCTAGCAGGAATCCATAGGAGGGGATGCCTAGTGGTGCTGAGGTTGTCTCTATGGCAACCGAAGAGGCCGCTGACTCTGGGCAACAGATCCAGACTGCCAGATGGGCATCTCTCACTCACTAGAGAAAGACAAAGGGCCCTTTTGCAAAACCACACTCAGTAACACACAATAGCACGCATGCAGTCTTGAGGTTAACAAATTACCAAATTCCACCCCTGTCTACCAGGTAATTATACCCATAGCAATTACACAGCTAGCTGAAAGGTGGGTAATGATTAACCATCAAACAGCGCTCTACACCAAGACCTGGTGGTGCTGCCGTCTTCGTTTAAGACATACATGAGTTGCACAAGTCTTGACAAGCTCATATTTTTGATTTATAATGCCAGGGCAGCCCACGGGTTAAAGCTGACAAACAAATGGAACATCAGCAAGACAATCATTGCAGGCTTGGGGAGAGGCTGGGCTGAGGAACGCGTGCCTAACACTTGTGATGTCCTGGGTGGGAGCCTTTAAACTGACAAACCTTTGTTTAATTACTTTAAGGAATATCATACTTTGTCTCCTTTTGTGGAATATTCAGCACCCTGAACAGAACCTGCTGCCAGACCCAACACAGGCGACTTCCCTCACAGGACACCGCGGGCCTGAACCTGGAACATGGCTATTTTCATCTTTGTCCTTTTGCACTTTGTAGGTCACATATCCAGGGCGAGCTGCTCTTTCTCATGCCTTACAGACTCTTCCTGGCTCCATCCTCAGTTCCTACTGAGCTATACTGGAAACTGAGCCAAGAGGAAAACCAACAGTGCTGATCCTGTCTTGAATTAATCTTTTCTTATTTTGCCTCTCATGCCCCTCCACCCCTGCCCCCACCATCATTTGGAGTCTTTAAAGTACTACATTAAAAATAACCACTTATACTGAGCTGAGGATCTGGCTCAGTGGTCAACTGCATGCTTATGGTGGGCTTGAGGCATTGAGTTCAATTCCTGACTCAAAAGAAAAAAAGACTGATCGTAATTCCTGAGATTTTTTTTTTCACTTTCCTTTAAATTCTGGACCTCCAGGCAAGTGCCCAAGTCAGAAGAACAAAACACCCTTAGGAAACGAAAAAAAAAAAAACAAAACACTCAAGTTCCATTACCCACCCTGAAGACTGGATAACAGTCAGTCACCTTAAGGACCACCTGACAAAGTGTGTGTGACTGTGTGCTATGTGTGCGTGCGTGTGTCAGCCATGACACATATATGGAGGTTACAGGACAATTTCAGGAGTTGGCTCTCTCCTTCCACCTGTGGGTGCCAGGGATAGAACTCAGGTCCTCAGACTTGGCCACAAGCACCTTCACTTCCTGAGCCATCCTGCCGGTCCCATTTACTTCATTTTACAGCCTGATGAGTTCTCACCTGAGAACAGACAAATTAACTAGAACTCCTTCACAGGTTTTAATTATGTCTCACACTGGCAGTGCCCCTTTGTGTACTACTTTGCAGGACACATCCACATCTCTGGCCTCCGGTGGTGTGAAAAAAAAAAAAATTATTCTGCAATCCTCCAGAATGGCCTTGTGCATCGGCCTCTTTTGCTCAACATTCTGTCTGCAACGTTCAGGTGTTTGTTGAATGCATTCATGCCTCATTCTTTCTCCTGGCTGAGTAATACTCCATTGTGTGGCTTGTGGGGTTTCAGTTTGGGGAGGGGGGTCTCATGACTGAAGCTGCTATGGAATAGGTACCAAAGCACCCACTGAGGAGATGCGTAAGCCCAGCCTGCCTCTGGGTACCAGGTGATGTTCAGGTTTTATTGTTCTTCTTTAAAGATGGGGTCTCATGTGTAGCCCAGGTCGTGTAGTCCAATCTGACAGACTCCAGACTCCGTCTCCAGAGTGCCTGTGCCACCGCGCCCACCCCAGCTGCTCTTTCTGTGGGGTGATCGACACACCTTCAGCACTATACCTTTAGCACTCGGCACTGTCAAATGTCTCACCCGGCTGCCGGCTGCCGAGGAATCTTTGCTAACTGAAGCAGCTTCTGATTGGCTCTGATTTAACACAATTCACAGCTCTAACAGTCAAGCTCTCCACCCCCATGTCACAGAAAAGGATGGAAATGTCCCTAATGCAGGCTCACTCGCTCTAGGCACCAGACAAGTATGGATGATGTCCTAAAGGGAGCCTGCAGAGGGTCACCAGCAGTACCAGTGCTCAGGTGCTGCGTGCTGGTATAAGGTGTCTACATGGCTGTTTGTCTGGCTAGCACGCACGGAGCCATGGCTAGCTTGTAGGGTGTCCTGGACTTGATTCTGAGCACCACATAAACTGGGTGTGGTGGGGACGGCCTGTAACTCCAGAACTTCAGAGGTGGAGGCAGGAGGACCAGAAATTTAAGGTCACCCTTGACTACTACATAATGCATTTGAGGCCAGACTAGGACATATGAGATCCTCACTCAGGAACAAACAGAAAATAATAACAAATAGAGGTGGCTAGGTGTTTCAGCTCTGACTGCCAATCCTGATGACCGGACTCCATCCCCTGGTCCCACATGGAGGAAAGAGAAAACTTCCTTTGCCAAGCTGAACTACACACAGGCGTACACATGTACATACATGTACACACACACACACACACAATATAAAGACTTCCTTAAGCATTTGAACAAAAGTCCTCCACAAAAATCAATAACTACATAGTGTCTCCAAAGCTTAATGTCTCTGCTGAAGTACAGGAAACCAGGTGGCATGAGAGCAAATTTCTGCACACCTACTGTGTACAAACACATCCTTGCACACCTGTGTACAAACACACCCTTGGCCTCCCACAGACCCCATCACAGTCACCATGAAAAGGCTCCTTCCCCAGCTCCCCTCCCTTTCATGACCTCTTTTGCAACCATGCTGGATTCCTTCTACCAAAGACATCTCTCCCCAGATGGGCCCCAAACCCTTACCTGTTGCCAACATTGACCTGAAGACTTCACTGTCCCAAACATGTCAGCCTGGAGATCTGAGGAGCACATCACATCATGCCCGCCCCATTTGGGAGCACTCCCATCAGGATGCCCCCAGGGCCAACTGTGATGGCTTACCTTCACACAGGCTCAGCCTTGACCCTGCCCCTCCCCCACCCTCTAGGCCCTCCTCCACCCCCCAGCCTTCCCTTTTCCCCTACACATCACCCAAACTTGCCAGCTTCTTTCCACTCAGACAGGACCTACCATGCAAACAGAAGTCACCTCCCCTCAGTCTGAGAAAAAGCTTTCTTAGCAGGTCTCAGGCGCCATGGAGACCGAGGGGGCCCTAGACACTCACACTGACTCCAGATCCTTTTACCACAGCAAAGTCAGACTCCCCACTCTGCCATGAGGCTTCTTTTTAGAAAATCTGGCAGATTCAACCCTTTTCTGCCCTAGGGACCAAGTGGGGATTCTTGGGGTTCCTGGGGGTGACCAGGTGGGTAGTTCTCACATTTGCTTCTGAGGGACACTGTCTGCCATGCTGTCTGTTGTCCTCGGCCAAACAGAATTTGACATGTAGAAAAATAACCAAACTCCGAGGGATATTTATAAAGTTCTTTTTTTTTTTTTTTTTGGTCTTTTTCGAGACAGGGTTTCTCTGTGTAGTCCTGGCTGTCCTGGAACTCACTTTGTAGACCAGGCTGACCTCGAACTCAGAAATCCACCTGCCTCTGCCTCCCAAGAGCTGGGATTAAAGGCGTGAGCCACCACCACCTGGCTGCAAATGCAATTCTTGTCCCTTTTAAATGTGCATCATTTCTTCCTGTCCAATCCCACTGGGTGAGCTGAGCGGGGGCAGGGGAGGGGGAGACTCCCGTGTGTAAAGCACTGACTATGACAGCCTGAAGAACAGAGTTCAAATCCCAAGGCCTACATGACACCGAGCCCTGTGCTCTCTCAGGGAGCTCCCTGACCAGCTAGCCGGGGTACACAGTAGCAAACAACAAAAGAGAGACCTTGTCCCAAATAAGGTGACAGGTGAAGACCAATGCCCAAGGCTGTCTTCTGACCTCCACATGCGCATCACGGCTACAAGTTCCCCCAGGGACCTACCATTCAGTATCTAAGCATTCCCACCTATCCTTCAATTTGTAGATGTATTTATTCACTTTTGGTTTTTAAAGGTCTTACTTGCTATGTAGCTCAGGCTAGCCTCAAATTTGAGTCAATCCTCCTGCTCTCTGCCGTTATGAGAGAAACCATGAACAAAAGCAAAGTAGGGAGGAGAGGCATATTCATCTCACACTCCCAGGTCGCAGTTCATCATTGAGGGAAGCTGGGCAGGAACCTGGGGCAGGAACTGAAGCAGAGGCCACGGAAGGACAGTACTTGCTAGCTTGCTCTCTATGGCGTACTCAGCCTGTTTTCTTATAACACCCAGGACCTGCCCAAAGGCAGCACTGCTAACAGCCATCTGGGCACTCCCACATCAGTCACTGGTCAAGAAAATGCCCCACAGACTTCCCACAGACCAACCTGATGGAGGCAATTCCTCAGTTGAGGTTCCCTCTTCCGAGGTGCCCTAGGCAAGCTGAGGGCACTAACCAGCACAGCCATTATGCACAGCTTAATCACTTTTTAAAATACAAACAACTCCCCCAACTCATATACGGCACAGACACATCCATGGCAAACGCTGACATCTCGTATTTTTTTCTGTTTTCCCAGTGTGTGTCTGGGACCTTCATTGGCTTTGCAATCACAAAAACATCCTGCTTGTTTTCTCAAATAGCCAAGCTGTTTCCTTAAATACACAACAACAAACAGTAGGTTTCCCACAAGCGATCTCTGGAATGCCTGTATCCAAGCATCCAAGCATCCAAGCATCGGGTCCAGAGGGATTTTCCTAATGTCGTGGGACTATGGCAAAGTTAACTCTTTCTCCTCAAAGCCTAAACAGGGAAGTTGTCAAGGACACAAAAACCACAGCCTACACCAATGCTTGATGGTGCTGAGGCCTCTCCCTGCTGTTGCTGTCCAGGGAAGACAGCAAACTGGCCAAGGCAGGTGGCCCACAGTGTGTAGGTACCATGGGTACCAACTCCTGCATTCCCTAACCACCCTCTGAGGTTACCACACCATTCAGGTGCAGTCAAAGAATACCTGGTGTTGTGTGACAAGACTTTCCTTGGGGGGATGCAACACACACAGTTACTCACCCCAAATAGGGAGCCCATGACAGACCAAAGTGTGAATACCATGAGTTTATTGGGGTTACTTACAGGAATATGGGTGAGAGATTACCTTCAGGAATGTGGGTGAAGGGTTACTTACAGAAGCAGAAATGATTCAGACAGTGGCATCTCCAATCCTGCCCCAGCATGGGTGACGGCTCACAAGCTGGGAACCTGGAGCATGCTGCACAGCCTGCAGACAGCTCAGCCAGCAGGTTGGAAAGGAACTTTTCCAGGTGCCTGGGTTGGTCTAAACCTCATCTCAGACAGTTTCTGCTTCTTTCAGGTCTGGCCTCTGAGTTGCCTCTGCAGCTCAACTTTATCCAACCTGAGTGGAAAGCTCAACTTTTAATGTTTACTCGTAGAGGGAGGGACCTAGTGAATTTGGTCTGTTTCAGGGACTTCCTGAAGCTATTTTGAGTAGTTTACCTTCTTGCAGGAGGGAATGCTTTAATGTCTGAGGAAACTGTTATACAAGACCAGAGGCAGAGGTGGGGAGGGGTGAGGCTGCAGAGGTGGAATGGGGTAAGGTCTGGGAGGTGGGAGTGGGGGTGGGGTGATGAAATGGTCAAATACTAGCACAGTGTGAATGAAGCCCTGCCTGAGTTTGACCCTCATAGAAAAAGAAGAGAGGGTTTTATGCTAGGATCAACATTTCTAAGCACCGGTCTCCAAAGGGGAAAGGAAGGCTCACTGTGCACGACATTTCCCCCAGACCATTAGATCCAAAGGCTTTTATGTCAGTCATCATGGTACACCTGTTATGCCAGCCCTTAGGAGGCAGAGGCTAGTGGATCTCTGTGAGTTCAAAGACACAAGTTCTCAGCTGAATGAATGGATGAATGAATGAATGAAAAATGGTTAACAAGAAGGTAAAGACCTTTCTTTTAACTAATAGATGAAAACATTCATGTCCATAAAGCAGAATTATCTGATATCCACAGTATTTGGCATCTCATTTAAAACACAATATGCCCTGAGCCATCTCAGGACATCTGTCCCCACCCCAGGCTCACAGATACAACCCCATGAGTCACACATAACGATCCCCTCCTGTTCTCTTTCACACTTTGCTCTAAAACCACTATGGGGTACCCTGAATCACAGGTCACGGGCTTGCGTTTCTGTTTGTTTGCCTGCGTTTTTAATCCTCTGGCACAAAGTTCACCAATTCCATCCATACAGGATGGCACGCAACTGCCCATCCCTGTAGTTGAAGCACGGCCTCAATTTTCTTCCCCAGTTTTAGCAGTAGCGAAAGGCCACTAAGAGGACCCATTGAGAATGAATGACCCTTGATATCATGGCCACCTCCAAAATTCCCAACTCAGAGTCACAATCTAACAGGCTAGCCCTATTTACCATGAGACACCCCCACACCCAGTATACAGAATGTGGCTCACCGGTAAAGCAGAAGTTGGCCTGTGCAAAGCTGTGGCTTCCGTTCCCAGCACTACAAAATGAAACAGCACATGTCATTTCAATCTGGTTTAGATTCTTTCTCTCCTAGATCCACCAACTGTAATTCTGGGTATACACCCAAAAGAAATGAATGTAGGGACCCAGTGTATTATTTGTACAGCAAAGGTCGCAGCAATGTGAGCCACAGTGGCCAATGATGGAAACCCTGGTGTTCAGTAATGGACAAAATATTATTCAGGCCGGGCATGGTGGCACATGCCTTTGATCCCAACACTCGAGAGGCAGAGGCAGGCAGATTTCTGAGTTCGAGGCCAGCCTGGTCTACAGAGAGAGTTCCAGGACAGCCAGGGCTATACAGAGAAACTCTGTCTCAAAAAAATAAAAAAACAAAACCAAAAATATTATTCAGCCTTACAAAAGAAATTTGACACATGCTTCAACAATAACAGCAACAAAACCACACAAATAAACAAACCAGCAAAATGAGCCAGACACCGAGGACAAGATGGCTTGTTTGGCATTTCTGGTGTGGCCAAGTTTAGAGACAGGAATTTGGGGTGGAGGGTTATCAAGAGCTGGGATGGAGAGATATGTTTAATGGGTAGTGAGTGTTTCAGTTGAGGACAATAAAGAAGGTCCTGGAAATGTAGGTGAAGGTCTCTACACAACACAGACATATTTAATGCTACACGCTGAAAGCAGTTAAAATGATATATTTATGTAATATATATTTCATGGGTATTTTTTAAGTGAAATAAAAAATGATCGTTCTTAGGAAAATCAAGGTTTTCTGTTACCTCACGTTAAGGGACTTGTGTAGCTATGGGGAAGGACATGAATAATTAGCCAAGGATTGGCTGCTTGCTCTTCTCTATACACAAGACCGTTGGGGAGCCAGAGGCCTGAGGGGGTCCGTGGCTTCATGAAAGGCAGGCAAGAGCAGGTGGCACACACGGGCCTTGGATCTTACACCCCAGCTGCCACTCGGCCACTGTACCTTGTGACACTTCTGCTCGGTGTGAATGACCCAAAACTTTAGACCCACTGAACAACAAAACAAGAGTAGATGGGTGAGTGTGTCAAAGACCCAGCTAAGAACCGGGCAGATTGGTGGGTGAATTCTTAAGAACTCAGAAAGACTGGGCTGGAGTTGGGCTCACTTGATAGAGTGCTTCTCCAGCACTCATGGAGGCCTGATTTGGTCCCCAAGCCCTAAAAACTGGCATGGTGGTGGACTCCTATAATTTCAGCACTCAGGAGGGTCAGAAGTTCAGTCATCTTTAGCTACATGACAAGTCTGAGGCCAGCCTGGGCTACATGAGACCGATCATAAAACAGCAGTCATCTATCTTTGTGTATATGTGTCTGTGTGAACATATGCATATGTATATGTGTATAGGCATGCATACATAAGCATATTCATGTCTGTGTATATGTGCATATACGTGAGTGGGTATACGCATATACGTGTATCTATACGTATATGCCTGCATACCTATGTATACATAAACAATACCTATCTTGCTGATGTCTTAGCTCCCTGCAGAGGCAGGAGGGGAGTGTTCCCGGCTGACTACACTTGGGGCTGTTCTCCTGGCTGCTGAGAGAGAATAGCAAGTCAGTCCTTCCTCTCTTCAGCACCTCCCACTTTACAGTTCATTGCCCAGGATTAAAGGAAAATGGGGTTGGGGGAGGAGTGGACTCAAAGATCTTTCCTAAAAAACACTAAGCCCTTTCCTTTCAGTGCCTGGCAGGGGCGAATGCAAGGAACACTGAGCCCCAGCTCTATGCAGCAGGGAAGGGACTTACTCTGCCCAATGCCCACAAGGTCTGGTCAACTCAGAAAAGAACCTGTCTGCCTAAGCACATGGTGATGGCTCTGTACACGCTGCCTGGAGACATGTTGAAAATGCAGGCTCAGATTTAGCAGGGCTAATATTCTGCAGATCTAAGAAGTTTCCAGGTTGACACGATGAAGGTGATGGCGGTGGTGATTGCGGTGATGGTGATGATGGTGGTGGTGGTGATGGCGGTGGTAACAGCGGCAATCGAGGACAACGATGACCAAGATGCCCCCCACCCCGGCCCCATTCTGAGAAATGAACCCTCTATGTTCCTGAGGTCTGCCTGTGCCACTACAACAGGGACCGAAATTTACACAGAAAACAGAGGAGGCTAAGTTCCCCCCATTAAGTACTACCCTCTTAAGCTGTTCTTCCTCAGGACACAACCACCTCCTGCCACCATGAAGCGGAGCTCTTAGCCTCTTGGCACAGATGAGCCCTCTGTGGTCTCTCAGCTTGGTCTTATCCCTGGGAAGATGGCTGACACTCCTGCAGCTTAGAAGACTCTGTCCCTACTCCCAGAGAAGTCTCCTGAGATCTTCAGACAAGCAAGTCTGGGACAGCTCCCACACCCCCACATAAACACCTCAGCCAAGTGAGGCCAAACTACATCTAGCATTAGAGAGACTTCTTCTCTTTGGCCACATCCCAAACCGGAAATAATTTCTTCAGGATAGAGGTGAGCCTGTACGAGGCCAATGGGCTGAACTGTTTTCTAAAAGCCGGTGCTGGAGAGATGGCTCAGCAGTTAAGAACAAATGTTGCTCTTACAGAAGACTAGGTCTAGCCAGGCAGTGGTGGTGCACGCCTTTAATCCCAGCACTCGGGAGGCAGAGGCAGGAGGATTTCTGAGTTTGAGGCCAGCCTGGTCTACAGAGTGAATTCCAAGATAGCCAGGGCTACACAGAGAAACCCTATCTCCAAAAAAAAAAAAAAAAAGAGAGAGAGAGAGAGAGAGAGAAGGAAGAGGGAGGAGGAGGAGACTAGGTCTCTCAGACCCCAGCATCCACATCAAATGGCCAAGACACTTCAGCTCTAGGGGGACTCTAACGCCCTCTTCTGACCACCTCAGGTACTGCATCCATGAGCAAGTTCACAGAGATACACATACACACATAGCTTTTAAAACTAAATAAAACCCTGACCTCTCCCAGAATGTTCGATGGAGCCAACTGTCGGGTCCCACCACACATATTCTTGCTTAGAAAGAGCTGCCTAAAAGGGCTCCCTTATTCCACCAACCAAGCGGGAAAGTCAGAGAGAGGGTCTATAACACAGTGGCTCCTCCTGTGTCGACAGGCTCTCCATATCCAAAGCCTGACTAATAGTGATATTACAGATATAAATCGCTTTGAAGCAACACAGTGAGCGTGGGATTCCCGTCAGCTCGTCCCCGTGAACCTGCCAGAGGATGGAGGCATATTTCAATCAACATGATCGGGTTATCTAGTACTAAAGTCCAGGAATCGAGGCTGAGAACAGTGACACTGAGGTACCGGGAAGAGTGGGTAAGGTGAGGGCACAAAGTTCAGAACATACAGTCAAGTCGCACAGGTCTCACACTTGGGGCTATCTCCAACTGGCTCTCTCTCTTTTTAATGTTAGTGTATGGATGATGTGCATATGTGTGTGTTCACGTGGGTACATGCGTGTGCATGTGGAGGCCAGATGATGACCTCAAGGGTCATTCCTTAGAAACTGTCTGCCTCGCGTCTTGACACAAGGGTCTCTCACTAGTGTGGAGCTCAACAACTGAGCTGAACTGATTGGCCAGAGAGCCCCAGGGATCCATTTATCTATTCCGCCTCAGTGCCAGAATGACCGAGATGACCCAGAACGATCGTCTGAGGCCACCACGCGTGGATGGAGCACGAGTCACACTTTACTGATTGCGGCCATCTACTCATCCCTGATTCTTAAGAAAGACGAGATGAGAGAGAAGGAGAAGGAGAGAGAAGATGAGAGGAAGCAGAGAGGCAGAGAGAAGCCAAGAGTGAGCCGGGGAAAGGTTGGTTTACAGTCCCCCGGACACACGCAGCATGGTCTAACTCGGCAATCCAGGTCATTTATATTGTGGTGGCTACTCTGACATCCCTAGTTATTCACAGTGTCCACTTCCAGCTTGGCACAACACTCCCTCTGGTGAATTCTCTTCTGCTCTTGAATGTCCTGATGCGCCAGGCATCTAGAGCCCGAGGACGGCCTGGAAATGAGCCGCCTCCGGGCCTCTCAGGCTGGGAGCGTGCATGCATCACTCTCCACTGCTTGGCACCACCGTGTCAATGTAGGAAGGAAGACTGACACACAGGAGGCTAAGAATCCATCTTGATGGGGAGGTGAGTGGGGAAGGGCAAGCATGGTGGGAGATGGGGACCCTGAGAGGCCACGGTTTCAACCGTCAGCACAAAACAGGGAAGGAACCGGATGAAGTGGGACACAGAGCCCACCCCTAGTGACACATTTCCTCCTGCGAGGCCTCACCGAGTAAACTTCCCCAAACAGCACCACCAACTGGGAACCAGTGTGCAAATGCCTGAGCCTCCAGGGCACAGCTTTCAGGTGTTGGGGAAGGCAGGATAAAGCACCTTTACACCAAAGCAAGAAGAGTCCAGGCTGGGTGCAGTGGCTCAGGCCTGTGGTCTCTGCAGCGAGGAGGCTGAGGCTGAAGCACCTTGAGTCCAGGAGTGACTACTAGCTTAGAGCAACATAATGACATTCTCAAATAGCAAGCAGGACAAATCCACACAGTGTGCTGGCATATGCACACTGTATCCCAGCCCTTGGGAGGTGGAGGCAGAGGGATTAGGAGTTCAAGATTAACCTTGGCTCCATAGCAAGTCTGCTGTCAGCCTGGACTGCACAAGACCCTCCCCACCCCTCAGACCCACCAAAAACACTGAATCCTATTTTCTGGTCTTCATCACAGTAATCATTAACTCAGAAAAGCATCAGAGGCCGCGGCTAAGCTCCCAGACCCTCTGCTAACTTCCTGAGCCTTGACGGCCACAGGAATGAATTAAAAGCATCAAGATAAGCCACTTTGCAGTGTGACACTCTTTATAGCCAGCAGCCACCTGAGAAGCCACTGCCCCCAGCAGTCAGAAGGCTGCACCTCGTAAAGTTCTTAGAATGGTGAGGCCTTTTGAACAGGTGGCCTGGGAGCTGTCCGGCTGGCCCAAAGCCTGGACAAGGATTCTGAGATGCCCACGCACCATCTCACCTGGTCTCAGCACTCCAAGTAAGCAAGCTTACTTAAGCAAGCATCAGCGGTGCCACACAGCCATTCAGAGAAAACAAAGTCCGGCCTAGACCTTCAGATAAACGTGCTGGCGCTCACGTACACCACACCACATGCTTAGACGGACCTTTTCAAGACTGAAAGTGACCCCACTTGGGTACCCCCCCCCCAAAGAGGGCAAGCTGGATCAAGGATCATTGTTCAGAAAGAAAGAAGACAGAGGCGGAGCCAGAACACTCATTCATCCCTGCACCTCCCACCCGGCAGACTTAACCCCAGACTGCAAAGTAAAGTTGAAGATCCCTGCGGCCCTTCCAGTGGAGACCGGTCTCCTAATATCTCTGAAAAAGAGCACCCTTTGTCCCTGCGTTTTCAAACACATGGGGAATAGGCTCAGCCTGGAGACGCCGGCCACTGCAATGAACTCGAGTTTGTCAAGCTTGTAGGGCAGAGACCAAAAGTGCTTTAAAGGCCTGAGTGTGGAGGGCTCAATCTGGGGAGCCCTCAAGAAGGTGAGAGGGAAGACTCTCCACTCTGCCGAGTTGACCTCTGACCTCTGGACATTGTCATACACACAGTAATAAGAGAAAACGAAAAAGGTCTGATTGTGTGTCTACAACCTGTAGTGAGTTTAAAAGAGTGCCTCACCCTCCAAGCCTCCCTTATGGAACAGAAGGGGAGAAAAGGACCTCCCCTGGTAGGAAAGGTGACCTCCTGCCCGCTCACCCACTGTCTTATCAGATGCCTGGAGTAACTCAACAATTAGGCCTTTATAAAGTGCCCAAGCCTAGAGGAGCAGGAGGCCTGCTCTGCACCTGGGAGCGGGAGGTCAAGGTCGGGGATCACAGGTGGCTCGTGCCAGAACCATCCAGCAACGCAGAGGACTCCGGGTGTGCAAGACCAGAGGCAGCCTCAGGCTGGCGAGAAAGAAGTCTTCATTCAACGGCTCCCCGACAAACAGACGCAGCCATTTGGAAACTGAAAGTTTGAAACCCCTTTCATTGTGAATCATGAGCCATGTCACTGTCAAAGCCTGACTTGACACACACTATAAACCTATAAAAGTTATCATTACCATAATATGTCTTAATTATTCCCACCAGGACTTTTCAAAAGTTACAACACTACAAGCTCAGTCAGACCTGAGAGCCCTCCAATGATCTATAAACTTTCATAGAAAACAAACTAACGAACAAAACCACTAACTGTATTCCTTCCATTGGTCCAGTTGAGTTTGGGGGACCAGGATACATGGGACAGGCAGGTAAGACTGGCTAAGTTAGGGGCAAGGTCACACAGTCTGCAGAGGCTGTGAATCTCAGCTTTTCCACTCCAAGACCAGCGTCCTTACCTCAGGAGGGTGGAGCTCAGCTCTGCGCAGGAAATCAGACCCCAACCGTCCCCGGGGCATCAAACAGGAAATGGACCTGGTGCCTTGCCAAGCGGCCAACAGCAACCCAGCCCTTGGCAAACCTGCTATGCCTCCACCTGGGCGTTGAAAGTCAGTTTAGCATCCCCCTGGGCCCAGCTCTGATTTGCAGCTGCTTCTCCACTTGGCCTGGGCTTCTCTGTGAGCAAGCTGGAGTCAGAGGTCACAGCCTTTAGTGTGAGACCAAAGGGGAAGGCAGCTGTCTGTCGCCCAGGTCCACCTCCACCTGTCATCTCCACCCCAACAGGGAGACCGCCCCACTGCACCCATGCGCGCGCGCACTCACACACAAACACATACACACATACACAGGGGCGCTGGAGGCTGCTCAGAGCTCAAGCTGCCCTCCTCCCTCTTGACCGTTCTGGTAGTTAGAAATTGGAAAGGACCCTGTGCCTAGTCTGTTTCCTTATGGCTTTCTTCCACCTTCCCAAAACTAGAAAACCATGCAGGAAAAGAACATGTATCCTGGCTACCCTCTACAGACAGTAGGGTCAACCTTACACAGTTTCAAAGTTTGCGAAGCAAATCGGGAAACAACAAGAAAAAAACCCCAGAGGCCTCAGCATCCATTCTTCCTGCTCAAAGTGGGCAGTAAAAAAGTCTGTCTGAGCAAGCGCAGGCAACTGCTTCTAAGGCTGAGGCTTTGCTGGGGGAGCGCCAGGGAACTTAAAAAAAATCTTCCCTTAACAAACCCGAAAATTTTGTTTGTCCTGACATTTGCTTTTTACCCTCAAGAGGCTGACCTTGGAGACGACACAGAATTGTACAACAGAAGTAAAAGAAGTGACCCAAAGTGAACTCCTTCACTCTCAAGGATAGAAAGGGGGGTCCCTAGGCGCACGACGTTATTTACATGAAGTTCGGGCGGCGAGTGGGAATGTGGGTGCTGCGCGCGCTCGGGCCCCGGGCTCTCTGAAGGTCGTCGGACTGTCTCCGAGGCTGCCCGGGCCCAGAATTGGAGTACACGCGGCGAGGCGGGACAGGGTGGCCTTAGGGCACCTTTCCGGGTGTCCTGGGTCGTCCTGCAGGTGCCACTGGGGAGCAGCTGAGCCGGGGCCCCTCCCCAGCCGCAGGCCGGGAGCTCGAGCTACTTACCCGCAGGAGGCGCGGGGACGGCGGGCGCGGTCCCGGGGCCGGTGTCGCTGCTCCGATTCGTTGTCCGCCCGGCCCCGGCCGCCAGTGGCTCACGTTCCCGGGACTGCGAGGCTCAGCGTAGGCGGGTGCCCGGCGATCCGGGACGCTCCGGGGCTCTGCACGCGCGTGTCACGGGCCGGGGGCGCGCGGGGGCGGGGGCCGAGTGGGCCCCGGGGTGGCGGGTGGGGGCGCGGCCGGGGACAGGGACCGGGCCGGGGATCGTGTCGCGGGCGCCGCAGCGCGGCCTCTCGCCATGGCTCCGCGCGGCCGGGCCTCGCGCCTCCCCTCGCGCTGCCGTCACCGCCCGACGCGCGCCGGGCCCTCCCAGTCCGTCCCCGCCCCGCCCCGCCCTCCCCGCCCGGCCGCCACCTGCACGACAGTCTTCGAGCGCTACAGTCCTCGGTCCCCGCAGCGAGAGGCTCCGAGACCCCAAAAGCTCTGGCCCACTTGGCACCCCGGAGCGTGCGTCCGGGCACTCGCGCTGGGGCGGCTTGGGGACCCCACTGCCAGCGCCGTCTTGGGGTATCAACCCCGGAGTCAAGCACAGAGTTAACGACGCAGGAGGGGGCCATAGACCAGCCATGAGGGCAATGCCATCAAATGAGGAGCTGGTGGAGGTGGCAGAAAGGACAAAGAAACCCTCTGGGAAGCAAATAACATGCAGACTGGTTAACATGGCCCAGCCTACGCGGTCTGCCTACGGGTTACAGGGGACACTGGACGGGACTTGGAGAGACCCAACCTGAACCGAAGATGAGGAGAAAATAAACCCCTCCAGACCCTCCAAATTTCAGGACTAGATAGGAATTGAATAGGAAAATTGTCCAGGCAAAATCTTCCTTGAATGCTCACTGAGAGTTGGGGGAGGGGAGCACTGGTCACTAGATATTTGCTTGAGCTAGTCCATTTCTCCACAGACTTTCTCTCAGCGACACCTGGACGGGGGTGGTGGTGGTGAGAATGCCCATTCAAAGCACAGTTGGGGGGACACGTTGACCTCTGGTGAGAGGTGGGCATCCTCCTTAGAACCCTGCTCTACGCGGTACTCCTAGGAGACTGAAGTTTCACTAAACCCATTATGAGCTACATTTATTAAAGAGGGATGAGCTGTGTCCCAAAATCCCCATGCCATAAAAAACACACACATGAAGCTTAAAGATATGAAACCTGTCAGGAATGGGAGGGCTGACTGACTGTGGCTAAATGGTGTGCCTTTGCTGCACTGGGTGGTGTGCAGAACATTCCAGAACATTCCAGCTGACCAGGCTGAAATCTGCACTGTACGGCCTAAAATACTGGGTTTAATTTATTATGTGCACAGACAAGACTGTCATCATTAGGACTTAAGGGGCAAAAGCTGCAGGTGATTTGGGAAGAAAGAGGCATCCTGATGGGAACAAGGGAGAAACTGGATGGGCCAAACATTATCAACGAGTCTCAGTGTTGGGTTCTAGAATATCTTTTTCTTTTCTTTTCCTTTCCTTTCTTTTCCTTTCCTTTCTTTTCTTTTCTTCTCTTCTCTTCTCTTCTCTTCTCTTCTCTTCTCTTCTCTTCTCTTCTCTTCTCTTTTTCTTTTATGTGAGTACACTTTAGCTGTCTTCAGACACACCAGAAGAGGACATAGGATCCCATTACAGACGGTTGTGAGCCACCATGTGGTTGCTGGGAATTGGACTCAGGACCTCTGGAAGAGCAGTCAGTGCTCCTAACCCCTGAGCGATCTCTCCAGCCCCTAGGGTATCTTTTATGGGTTTGAAGTTCTTTCTAAATAGAAGAATTCTCCAAAACATCATATAAGAGCTGAGGCGAGCCGGGCATGGTGGCGCACGCCTTTAATCCCAGCACTTGGGAGGCAGAGGCAGGTGAATTTCTGAGTTCGAGGCCAACCTGGTCTACAAAGTGAGTTCCAGGACAGCCAGGGCTATACAGAGAAACCCTGTCTCGAAAAACCAAAAAAAAAAAAAAAAAAAAAAGAGCTGAGGCCAGGTGGACAGTGTGTGTGTGTGTGTGTCTATGTGTGTGTGTGTCTGTGTGTGTGTCTCTTGTGTGTGTGTCTCTGTGTGTGTCTGTGTCTGTGTGTGTCTGTGTGTGTGTCTCTGTGTGTGTGTGTCTCTGTGTGTGTGTCTGTGTGTGTGTGTCTCTGTGTGTGTCTGTGTGTGTGTGTCTCTGTGTGTCTGTGTCTGTGTTTGTCTGTGTGCACATGTGTGCGTGTACACCTATGTGCTTGTGAGTGTGTGTATGCACGTGTGTGCATGTGTGTGTGGAGAATGCCCATTGTATGTATGTGTACATGTCTGGGCGTGTACTCATGCCCCCACTAGGAGGCCAGGATTTGACATTAGGTGTCTTCTATTGCTCTCCACCTTACTCTTTTTGCCTTGAGAATTTTATACATGTAAACAATGTACTATGGTTGTCCCCATTTCACACTTCCTACCCGACATGGCCACCCAGCACATTCCCCTCACGACCTCATGTCATTTCCCCCAGCAACCCAGTTAATGCATCGGTGCTGCTCTATGTACTGGGTGTGGAGCATCCGCTGGAGCATGGTACCCTCCAAGGACCATTTGTACTCCCCAGCAACTATCAACTGCTAGAGGCTCCTACGTAAGAGGTGGGGCCTGGATTTAATCTGTCCCATCTCTGCCCACTTCTGTCTGTCTTCGTCTTGTGCTGGTGACCAGAGCTGGTGCAAGTCCCTGTGAGTGACAGTCGTGCCACGTACAGAAAACAGTGTTTCTCAGCCTCCTCTCCATCCTCCGGCTCTTACGTCCTGTCTGCCCCCTCTTCTGGGATGTCCCCTGAGCCTTAGAGGGTTGAGTCACTCACTGATGAGGCTAGACTGCCTAGCTAGCTAGCCTTCAGAATGAGCCCATCTCTGCCCTCCCCTGCCCCCAGCACTGTTATGAAAGTCACATGCCACCATGCCTGACTTTTTAGGGAGTACAGGGATCTGGGCTCAGGTTATAGGTTTACATAGTCTACACTTGACCACTGAGAGTCATCTCCCAGCCCAGTTTTGGGTTTGAGGTGGTTGGGTGGTTTTAGATTTTAGAGACCATCTCATACAGCCCAAGCTGGCCTTAAAGTGGTCACTCTGTCCCTGCTTCCCAAGTGCTGGAGTTACAGATGCACACCACAGCAGCAGGTAACAAAACATTGTATTTTTGATTGTATTTTGATAGAATGTAGAATGATAGAATGTAAATGTGCAATTATATCAATGGAATTTCAGTCACACAGATTAAACCATCAGATATACGCCAGGTTTGATAGACTATGGCAGGCTGGCAGGATCTAGAACAAGCAATCTGAGAGGGACCAGCTTCAGAACCCAGTATTCAGTAGGAATGGTCCTGCATACAACCTGAAGACTTAAAGGGGCAGGGGCAGATTGTCTGAGGTAAAACCGGTAAAACCAATGCCTTCTGGTTCTGGAAGTTAAGAACCGTCATCTGGCCTAATCCATCTCCTTTCCCTTGGGACGTGATCGCAGTTTGAGGTGTAGAACCAGGGCCCCCCTGGTTTTTTCCCACTGCCATTTCAGCCATTCCTGACTCCCCCTTCACTGTAGGATGACTCTCTCTGTCAGGGATCCCACAGCCACCACGCCTGACTGGGAGACAGGGTAGCACCTTGCTGGACCCTCATCAGAGAAGGTTCTTCTTGCAGTGGATGGAAACTAACACGGAGCCCATAGCTGGACAGTGTGCAGAGAGCAAGAGACATCTTTACCATTTTTTTTTGTTTGTTTTTGTTTTTAAAGATTTTATTTATTATATGTAAGTACACTGTAGCTGTCCTCAGACACTCCAGAAGAGGGCGCCAGATCTCGTTGCGGATGGTTGTGAGCCACCATGTGGTTGCTGGGATTTGAACTCTGGACCTTCAGAAGAGCAGTCGGGTGCTCTTACCCACTGAGCCATCTCACCAGCCCCCATTTTTTTTTTCAGCTTAGTTTTTTTTTTTTTTTTTTTTTGGAAGTTGGTTGTGTTCCGAGCACTCAGTCCTGCGTGGGATTTCTGTGTCACATCCTCTCCTGGAGGCTCAAGGGTTTGTGTGAGAGAGAAGGGAGAGAGATTGTTAAGAGCCAGCATGATGGATGGCTCTGAGGAAACGGTGTCTTCCAGACATGATGGGACTGGTGTACATATGAGCTCACGGAGACCGTGGCAGGAAGCACAAGACCTGCACAGGCTCAAGCCTGAAACAGTCCCAACGCCCAGAGAGGGAAGCAAACACAGGCTCCCACCCCTGATCAATAAGCAAGTAGTTGGTACCCGCTGGCGAAGGGAACCTCGGTTTTCTCATCTGGAGTGTCGCTGGGTATATCAACCACACTCCAGGGCAGGATGCTTGATCAGAAGCAGTTAGCCAGCACAAAGCTCGCTCCACGTGTGTGCACACGAGTGTGCTGCACACACTGTCAGTGTGTGTGCATGTGTGTGTGGTTTGGTTTGAGACAGAAAAAGAATATGAAATTGGGTGGGTGGGGAGAAGGATCTTGGAGGAGTCCAAGGGGGGAGAATATGACCAAAATATATGAAAATAAAATAAACCCTAGACTTAAAAGCATACAGCCGGATGGGGAGAGGTGTTCTTTCAGCCCCTTCTGGTGTGTACACGCCTCTTAATTGTGGACATGTGCAGCTGAGGGTAGCCTTGACTGTGGCCAACACAAAGTGGTGAACTTACTTTAAAATAAGGCATCTTTACCATTTTTTTTTTCAGCTTAATTTTTTTTTTTTTTTGGAAGTTGGTTGTGCTAGAGCACAAACTTTGTAGATGACAACATCATGTCACAAGTCTGGACACCTCTCATTTGCAGGAAACTGCGGGCAGAAAAGTGGCGTAGAACCACAGAAGCATCAAATTAGTGGTCAGCCCATAACTGCAGCTGTTCTATGTTCCTGCATTTTTACCAGCTGTCTGAGACTTGCTTCCTACAGCCACGAGACGCCAAGCTGGTACAGATCCATGAGGTCGGCCACTCAGTCCCGGTCATTGTCTGCAGCCTTGTTCTACAGGCAGGGCCCTGACATCTGGTTCCCAGCGCCAAAGTACACACAAGGATCCTGTCCCTGATGAGAAGGAGCTGGTGTCCTTTCCCCAGCATGGAGGAAGCAGGTGGCAGGCAGAAATGGTAATTGCCCTGGCAGGTCTCAGATTGGCAAAACACCGGGCAGAGGTCTCTGGCTTCCACTGGGCCAAGAGAACCACTTTTTACTTCCCTTTTGTTGAATTGAATGAGCCAACCCATTTGAGCTGGCTGTGGCCTTCATCCTTAATCCCAGCACTCAGAAGGCAGAGGCAAGAGGATCTTTCTGAGTTGGAGACTACTTGCTCTCTGTAGTTCTGGGCTAGCCAGGGCTATAAAATAAGATCCTGTTTCGAAAGAAATCAGCACATTTGATATTTTCCAGGATCTGAGATAGTAACTCAGATAAAATGCAAAAAAAGGAGTGTACCTGCTCTATACTAGTTTAAAACCTGCAGTACAACCTGGGACCCCAGGTAAAAATGCAGAAAATGACTTAAGGCTGTCCCTGTTTTAGCCTGGGCCCCAGGATCAGGACTGAAGAACAGTTAATGCGTAAGTTGTTTCTTTAAGAAAGTGACCCCATAGGAGGGAAGGAAGAGTTAGGAATAGAAAGAATGAGACAAGGAGGGGGAAGCCACCCCAGCATACAGAACCCCTCCAAGCACCTGGGGCTCTGTTCTATCAAACACACTGATGAACTGGACCAGGTGAAACATGGAGTCTTTCATCTCCCAGTTCCCATCTCCTAGGACTCAAAGAGATGCCAGGAGAAGTAAGAGAACAAGATGAAGTGTGGTGTAGACACTGGGATTCCTGTCTGTGTGTTCAGTTAATTCCCAGCACCCAAAACAGCACCTGACTCACAGCCGATGGGAGTTCCGTTTGCTGATTTGCAGCCCACGGAAGAGCAGTTTGAACTGACAGCTGAAGAGATGAAAAGAAATAGGTGCAGCTGGGGTTGGAACTCTCGGGGCCGAGGCTTCAGCGCCAGAAAGACCGAAGCATAGGCTTATTTGATGCCAGGAGCCAGAGACCAGCCTAGGCAGTATTGTGGGCTCCCATCCTACAATGTTCTGTTTGGTGTGTGTGTGTGCCTGCTTGTAGCACATATTAGATCAGGCTAGTGCATAGCTCTGCGCTCCTGCTTGGAAATTCCTCTTGTGGAGCAAAGAAGGAAGCTCAGAGAACTCAGGAAGTTAATGATGCTTACGAGCCTCAGGACGATCACAGAGTTAGGGCAAGATGGCTGTGCTGGTTTGAATATGCTTGGCCCAGGGAGTGGCACTATTTGGAGGTGTGGCCTTGTTGGAGTAGGAAGTGTGTCTTTGTGGCTGTAAGACTGTTTGCTTTCAGAACAAGATGTAGAACTCTCAGCTCCTCCTGCGCCATGCCTGCCTAGATACTGCCTTGCTTCTGCCTTGATAATGGACTGAACCTCTGGACCTGTAAGCCAGCCCCAATTAAATGTTGTCCTTATAAGACTTGCCTTGTCCAGGACAGCCAGGGCTCAAAGAGAAACCCAGTCTCGAAAAAGCCAAAAAAAACAAAAAAAAAAACAAAAAAACAAAAAAAACAAAAAACAAAAAGACTTGCCTTGGTCATGGTGTCTCTTCACAGCAGTAAAACCCTAAGACAATGACTCAATTAGAAAGGGGTTTCCTTCCAAGTCTGACTGTGCAAGTTCAGTTCCCAGAAAATCATATGTGGAAGGAAAGAAACAATTCCAGAAAGCTGTCCTCTGACTTACACACGCACAATGCACAAGCACAAATATATACATACAGTCACACAAAAATGCACACAGACAGACACACACATATACACAGACACTACATACAAATATGTGTGTGTATGTGTGTGTGTGTGTATATATATATATATATATATGTATAGTACAGGCACACACATATACACACAAACATGTACACACACATATATACACAGACATACACACATATATGTGTGTATATATATATACATAGACACACACAGGCATAGGCAAACATATATACGTATAGACATACAATTTTATACACACACACGTATATATATACACAGGCACACATATTATACATACAGACACACAAAAATGCACTCACACACATATATACACAAGTGTGTACATACACATACACACACACACACACACACACATATATATATATATATACACACACAAACATAGACACACACAGATGCAGGCAAACATATACATACATATATACATACATACACACACATACAGACACATGTACACACATACATACAGACATACAAACATTCATGCACACGTGCACACATACATATATACACACAGACACACACATGTACACACAGACATACTCATATAGATAGACAGACAGACAGACACAATAAACAAACAAACAGGTTTGTTTTTTGTTTTTTTTTTAGTTAAAAATGGGCTGGCGAGATGGATCAGTGGTTTAAAGCACTTGTTCTTCCAGAAGACTTAGGTTTGGTTCCCAGGACCTACACAGGCTCACAACCATCTGTAACTCCGGTTCAGGGCATCCAACACCCTTCTAGACTCTGCAGGCACTGCATGCATATGGTCCACAACCCTATCTGCAGGCAAAGCATTCACACACATAAAACAAATAAATGTAAAAAAATAAAGGTTTTGTTTTGTTTTTTTTCAAGACAGGGTTTCTCTGTGTAGCCCTGGCTGTCCTGGAACTCACTCTGTAGACCAGGCTGGCCTCGAACTCAGAAATCCACCTGCCTCTGACTCCCAAGTGCTGGGATCAAAGGCGTGAGCCACACTGCCCAGCTAAAGTTTTTTATTTTTGTTTTGTTTTTTTTTTGTGTTTTTTTGGTTTTTTTTGTTTTGTTTTGTTTTTAAAACAACCCAAGGTTCTATAAGAAGAAATAGTTGCTGGAAAAAGGAGAGTCTCCAGTGGAATTGCCTGCATGCTGGGCAGGATTGCAGGGATACAGCTTTTGTGAGTCCACACCCAGGCTAAGGTAGGTGTTCCAGTGAGGCAGCTGTCTTTAGTGACTTACTCTCCTGCAAGCATCCCCATAAAAGTTCACTGGCTTTGCAAGTTAGACTCTTTGATTTTTTTTTAAAAGATTTATTTATTTATTTTATGTATATGAGTGCACTATAGCTGTCTTTAGACACACCAGATCCCATTACAGATGGTTGTGAGCCACCATGTGGTTGCTGGGAATTGAACTCAGGACCTTTGGGAGAGCAGTCGGTGCTCTTAACCACTGAGCTATCTCTCCAGCCCCTAGACTCTTTGATTTGTCTTCCATATCCTGTCTTCCGTGTCCTGCCTTCCATGTCCTGTCTTCTGTGTCCTGCCTTCCATGTCCTGTCTTCTGTGTCCTGCCTTCCATGTCCTGTCTTCTGTGTGCTGTCTGAGATGAGCTGATGTTTGCTCACATCTTCCCAGGAGGTCATGCAACAGCTGTCTGAATGATGACTCCAACAGGTACAGTCCTGCCTCTTATGGTCCTTTCATTCCCAGAGAGGAGGCAGATAATGTGATACACACAAGCCTAACCTATGATTGGTTTGGGAAATGGGACATGAAGTGGATGCAGGATTATCAGGATGTATGATGAATTAGATGGGAGGCTCTATCTAAGGAGCTAATACATGGAGATGCAGAAGTGCCAGCCTTGTAGATGGGATGAACATCGGACCCACCAAAGCGCATCTCAATAGCTGGAGGTGGGACTGGGTTTCAGAAAGGGTCTTGGGGTGTGGAGAGAGAGTGAAGAGCTTTAGGTTGGGAACTAACGTGCTGTTGGACAGGTCTATCCTCAGACAAACTGCTGCTCACTAAGGATTATCCCAGCTGGGTGTGCTGAGTAGAAGGACCTTCTCCTGAGTTGTAGGTAATTCTGCCCTGATTGCACATGGCCTTGGGCTCTCGGGGAGGGGCTGGAGGACATAGGCTGGGAAGACTAGGAGAGCCATCCACAGGGCCATGGTAACCTGTAAGGGGTGGCTCCTTTAAGGTCATCCCCACTCCTGGCAGTAACCCCTGCCCATGGTCTGTAAGTAATCCTGATAAACACACTTGCTTCCTGGTGTAAACTTTGGTGAGATCAATTTTGTTTTGATATCAGGAAGAGAACAGATGTTGTCTGACCCCTTCTTCCCAGGGAGAAAATTCTGGAAACATATCTGTGTAGTCACAGGGATGTGATGAAACAGAGGTGAATTTAGAGAACCTTGATGTTTTTGCTAGGCAATGGCGGGACAGACAACTGAGAGCATCTGCAGAGAAAACTGGGACATGGTTGTCCATCTCCCTGTAGTAGGAAGCTGAAATGGCTGTCCAGAGGATAATAGTGGGTTTAAGGGTGTGTGTGTGTGTGTGTGTGTGTGTGTGTGTGTAGTGTGTGTGACTTCAGCAAGAAAGATAGGAACTCCTGTGTTAGCCTATGAGCTGAGAGAAAATTTGGACAAGTGGAGGAAGAGACAGAGGTGCTGGCTTGCAGTATCCTAGGGCTGGAGGGCCAGAGGGAAGAGAGAACACCTATAGGACCCTTCCTTGCAGGAAGCATTAAATAGTACAGGAAAAAGATCTGAGGTAAAGGTGGTTGTGAGAGGACGGGAGAAGAGGTGACATATGATGCCACCATCATGGGTCAAGGTAGGATGTGCTGACCAGAGGGCAGAGAGAGCTGAGGTTGGGGAAGGATGGGATTGTAGAGGAGCCTGCCTGTGCCCGATGCTACTGAGGAGGCAGTGTGTACTGGGTGGAAACCTCAACAACTGTCCCCTTAATGTGGCAGCCAGGGCACCCGAGGGGTAACTAGATACCCCACCTTAAATGATAAAATCGCTGGTTCTCTAAACACTCAGGCTCGTGTGGACTCTGGGACCAAGTGAGCTCTCTGTTCTCCACCCCAGTCTACGCAGGAGCAAATGATCATAGAAAGCAGGAGCTGGGGATGCAGCTGGTGGTAGAGTGCTTGTCTGGCATACACGGATCCCGAGGTTTGGTTTCTAGCACCGGGTAAAACCTGAGCACGGAGCCTCACCTGCAGTCTCAGCACATGGCAGGTAGAAACAGGAGGATTGTTGGCTCTACAGCAAGTTAGAGATCAGCATGAGCTATATAAGATTCTGTCAGGTGGAAGGAAGGGAGGGAGGAAGGAAGAGAGGGAGGGAGGGAGAGAGGGAGGGAAATGTGAAAGAAAGCATGGGTAACATGATCAATACAGAGAGGGAAGAATAGATTCAGTGTTTGGCTAACATGTCCACCATAAGGAGTCTAAGAACTAGGCAGAACCTATTTTTATTTGATTTATTTTGAAACTTTTATTTTATACGTATGGGTGGTTTTTCCTGCATGTATGTCTGTGTACCCACATGTGTGCAATGTCCATGGAGGTCAGGAGAGGTCATTAGATTCCCTGGCACCTGAGTCATAGACAGTAGTGAACCACCATGTGGGTGTTAGGAATCTAACTCAGGTCCTCTGAAAGAGCAGCAAGTGTCTTAAAGGCTGTTATTTCTCCAACCCCTGGCAATGCACTATAAAAGAAAAAAAATGTCCTGGGCATGGCAACACATACCTTTAATACCAGCACTTGGAGTGGGAGATAGAGGAAAGCATATCTCTGTGAGTTCAAGGCCAGCCTGATCTACATAGTGAGCTACCCAGGAGCCAGGGTTACATAGTGAGACTGCCTTAAAAGAAAGTTCTGTTGGTTCGAATGGTAAGGTCACAGTTTTACAACGGTGCATAAGGATATATGGTTGTTAAGTAGAACTGGGTGCTGGAAGCCTGATCCCAAGGGAAGACACCATCATTTATATATGGCCAGGGTAGGACACTGTCTTAGTCAGGGTTCTATTCCTGCACAAACATCATGACCAAGAAGCAAGTTGAGGAGGAAAAGGGTTTATTCAGCTTACACTTCCACATTGCTGTTCATCACCAAAGGAAGTCAGGACTGGAACTCAAGCAGGTCAGGAAGCAGGAGCTGATGCTGAGGCCATAGAGAGATGTTGATTACTGGCTTGCTTCCCCTGGCTTGCTCAGCCTGCTCTCTTATAGAACCAAGACTACCAGCCTAGAGATGGTTCCACCCACAAGGGGCCTTTCCCCCTTGATCACTAATTGAGAAAATGCCTTACAGCTGGATCTCTTGGAGGCCTTTCCTCAACTGAAGCTCCTTTCCCTGTGATAACTCCAGCTGTGTCAAGTTGACACAAAACTAGCCAGTACAGACAGGCATCATCACACCATGTCCCCTCTCTAGCCTGCTCCTGTCCCCTCTCTAGCCTGGTGGTCACACCTCCTCTGGCCTTGTCCTCTGTCCAATAAAACATACTCTGTTCTACCAGTAGCTGGGTGTTCTGGGAAACAACAGGAGGTTCTATTTGAGAAGTTTCCATCCCTTGTTCCCTTGGGTAATATGTGATCTGCTCAGTCTCCTGGACTGCCTTCATTGATTAGACATCCACATGACATGTTGTGTGCTGATAAAACACCCTTCAGTGGTAACCTTCTTCTTCCCTCACACTGATCTTCTGGTCTTGTCAGGCTCTTTTCTTGCCCAGCTTCTCATCATCATTCACAAATAAACTGCATAGCCCCTGGGAAGTTCAAGGCCAGCCTCAGCTACATAGTGAGCCCATATCTCCAGACAAGCAAAGACACACTGGGGACTCAGCTCAACTATAATCCCAGCACTCAGGGAGTAGAGGCAGGAGGATCCGATATTCAGGGTCATGCCTGACTTCATAGCAAGTTTGAAGCCAACTGGGCTACATGAGATCCCGTCTCCACCCCAAAAACCCTTTCCCTCTGTATATTTCAGGGGCTACTCTGGGAGAAAGCCTATGCTCCAAGGCAATATGTTGTGCTTAATCTTGTGCTAGTCCATGCTTGAGAGGTCAGCACAAGGAGACAGCGAGGAAGCCGCTGAGACTGTAGTTATGTCACTCCGAGGAGAGGAGAGGCGGGGCCAGCAATTTCTGAACTGTGAGGAATGTGGGAGAAAACAAAAGTCTCAGCCCTGTTGGGCTCAGCACCAGCACGGAGAAAATTCTTCCTCCTGGGTCTTCTAAATATATCAGTTTTAGCAAATGAAGCGGTGACCCAAGATGAATAGCCTCCTGTTACTCTTGCTGAGAGTCATGAATATATCAGCCAATGAGAAGCAGCCTCTGGAGAAGAGACAAATAAGCCAATGAGAAGCAGCCTCCACTGCGTAGCCCCGGCAGCTATAAAGGCGACTTCTTAGGTCGAATGTGACTAGTGAACTTGATTTACTTTATCCAGCATCACCCCACGCAGGGCATGCTGACATCACAGCAGACAGGGAAGGACAGTTCGGTTAGCTGTAGCGATAACTTTAGGATTTCGGGAACCGGGCACACTCGATGCCTTTCAGAAGGTGATAAGACAGCAGGGCACGTCCCGTCCACAGAAGAGGACACAGATAATGATAAAAGCGTGAAGTCCAGAACCAAGGGCCGGCTACCGAAGTGTTCCGGGATGCTGCTAACAGGTGGATCTTTTCCGTAATACCGAGTCCAGCTTGGCTTTCCATCTAAGCGGCTTCATCCTGTAATCCTAGCTCTTGGAGGCAGGGGCAGAAGGACTCAGTGAGCTCAAGGCCAGCCTGGGCTACACGAGAAATGGCTCAGTGGGTAAAGGAGCTTCCTTCCAGGCCTGAAGACCTGAGTTTGGTCCCTGAGACCCACGTGGTGAAAAGAGAGAAAAATCCTCCTGCAAGTTGTCCTGATTCTCTCTCTCTCTCTCTCTCTCTCACACACACACACACACACACACACACACACACACACACTAATATGATGTATTCATGTATTCTTTATTTTAAGATATATTTCTTTGTTATGTTTCCCTTTTCATTTCTGATTTTATTAATTTGATGCTGTGTCCCTCTGCTTAGTCTGGCTAAGGGTTTATCTATCTTACTGATTTTCTCCAAGAACCAGCTCCTGGGTTTGTTGAGTCTTTGTATAGTTCTTTTTGTTTCTATTTGGTTGATTTCAGCCCTGAGTTTGATTATTTCCTGCTGTCAACTCCTCTTGGGTGAATTTGCTTCTTTTTGTTCTAGAGCTTTCAGGTGTGCTGTCAAGCTACTAGTGTATGCTCTCTCCAGTTTCTTTTTGGAGGCACTGAGAGCTATGAGTTTTCCTCTTACCACTGCTTTCATTGTGTCCCATAAGTTTTGGTATGATGTGTCTTCACATTCATTAAATTCTAAGGAGCCTTTAACTTCTGATATATATATATATATATATATATATATATATATATATATATATATGTATATGTATATATATATACACACATATATATATTTATTTATTTTGCTTTTTTTGAGACAGGGTTTCTCTGTGTAGCCCTGGCTGTCCTGGAACTCACTCTGTAGAGCAGGCTGGCCTCGAACTCAGAAATCCGCCTGCCTCTGCCTCCCAAGTGCTAGGATTAAAGGTGTGCGCCACCACGCCTGGTTCTGATGTATTTTTAAAAGAGACTAAAGTTCTCCCAAGTACAACTCCAGAAACTATACAGATCTCTATTCTCAAGAGGTAAAGTTAATAAAATAAAATAAAATAAAATAGCCAGGATGGTGCTCGGGAGGAAGAGAAAGAGGATCAGAAGTCCAAGGCTATTCTCAGCTATATAACACGTTCAAAGCCAGCCTGGACTACATGCATCTGTCTCAAAAAGAGAGAGCACAAATCACCATTCTCTGTGGACCACACTAGTGAGAGTAGAAATACTTTGCAGATACCCACACTGAGTGAAGTACCTAAGGAGGCCAGTAGAGGGTACCAGATCTCCCGGAACTGAAATTACAGATTGTCCTGAGCCACTATGTCAGTGCTGGGAACTGAACCCAGGTGCCCTGCAAGAGCATACAGGGCTATCAACTGATGAACCATCTCCCCAGCCAGCAACCAGTAAAATTTAAACCACAAACTTTTCTTTTTTTAAATAAAATCAAGAAATCCAATATACTTTGAAATGATTTTTTTTTGAGAGAGACCCTCTTGTGTTATGTTTTTTGAAAACTGTCTTATGAGAGGATGCTTTACTGAGGACATCCATAGCATTTTTCTGGAAGTTGCCTAAAAAAGGGCATATGCTGCTTTTGCTGGAGTGGACACTTGAGAGAACACATAATGTTTGAGAGGGTATAAATATAACCAAAGAGACAGTGGATGGCATTGTATGGTATTGATTTATCTTTCTGCTCTTGACTGATCATTTGTCATGACTTCCTAGAGAGAAATGCACCTAAAACTTCTGGTGGCATTCCAGTGGCTTCTTGCCGCTTCCACGGACTCAAGCTGACTGATCTTCCAGATCGAACTGCCATTGCGGATTGATGAATGGTGTTTGTGAGTGGCACGAACTATGGCTACTAATTCATATAAATTAAACTGCTAATATCCTGACAACACAGATTGGATTTGCCCCCCAAAAATATTTCTGGGGCTGGAGAGATGGCTCAGTATTTAGAACTACTGGAAGTGTACTCTTCCAGAGATCCTGAGTTCAATTCCCAGCAACCACATTGTGGCTCACAACTATCTATCTATAATGAGTTCTGATGCCCTCTTCTGGCATGCAGGTGTACATGCAGATAGAGCACTCACAAATTAATAAAAATTAAAATAAAACTATTTCTAAACAGGTCTGCATTCTCTTTTTTCCTATTACCCTTCCTTTCCACAACCTCTGGTGGATGATGGGCTAGAAGGGAGGTCAAAATATTTAAGTATACTTATTAAAATAGGTTTTAAAAATATAAGCCTACAGGACTTACTAGTAAAGCATTGTTTATAAAAAAAATAATTTGAGGGGGGGAGGGTATGGGGGACTTTTGGGATAGCATTTGAAATGTAAATGAAGAAAATACCTAATTAAAAAAAAGCAACAACAACAACAAAAAAAAAACCAAAAAACTGATTTGGCATGTTGAAATTTGACATGTTACTTCATACCTATATTATTAAATAGATAAATAAATCAAAATAGCATGTGAAAAAGGGAAAAAACAATAATTTGAAAGTATACTGCTTTTTAAAAATCTGGAAAAGTTTAGGACATGTGGATGGAAAAAGCAGATAGTTCTGATTGTCTGGGGAAATACATGTTTTTAGCTGTTGGGAGTGTACAGGAAGTAATGTATTCTTGTTGCAACTTCAAAACACAACTGAAAGGAGAAAGGACCCATCTGGGCTCATGGTTTCAAGGTGCTGTCCACTGTGAGGGACATGGGAGAAGCTGCTCATGGCCAGAGAGGCAATGGTGGTTTACATCTGGGCAGGTTAGGAAGCATATATGGGACAAGAAGTAAGGTCAGACTATAGGCCTCAAGGGCCATTCCACATTGTTCAGCTTCCTCCAAGCTGGTGCCACTTCTCACAAGTTCTACAAGCTCCAAAGCCTGTGGGACACTTGACATCCAAACCATTAGAAAAAGCTAAAATAAATAGTTGCAAGAGATCCCATCAATAAAGCAGGACAAAGTCAGAGCAGACCCAGCAATGTGACAAGGCCAATCCTGCTCCCAGGGTTACAGAAAACAGAAGTCTAAACAGTATATTAGAAGACTCCTGGGGCTGGAGAGATGTTCAGAGGCTAAGAGAACTTGTTGCTCTTCCAGAGGACTCCTTCCCAGAGCCACACCTGGCAGCTCATAACTGCCTGTAACTCCAGCTCCAGTGGATCTGAGGCCCTCTTCTGGCCTCCATAGGCACTGCACTCACATGTGGTGTACACACAAACACACACACACACACGAAAAGAAAGCGGCTTCAGTGCGCCTCATGTGTCTTCCCAGCACATGTTTCCCTTTCCCTTTTGCAGTAAAATGAAGAGACTCAGGAATCACCAACGTCTTGCAGAGATATTTGTCCTCACTGTCTCCCGGGCTGGACCTCTAGCAATGCAGGTGTGCCTCTGGCCCAACAGTCTTCCTTCTCAGGCTCTGCCACACTGTGCCCTCTGACTGTCCGTCCCAGCCCAGCTGATAGGAGGCTATCCAGGCTAATTAGAGTTGATTAAGACCAAGGATGTCGACAGGATGCTAGCCAAAGTAGCCAGATGGAAAGATGTGGTGTTGATCTCTCATCTGTGGCAGCTCCACTCAGATGCCCCTCCAGAGGGAATAAAATCATAAAAACGTTTAAGACAAACACCTGTGAAATGCCAGAATGAAGCCATGCTTTCCTGGACCACTTAAACACTGATAATAGAGCTGGAGAGTTGGTTCGGCAGCTGAGAGCACTCGCAGCTCCTGCAGAGGACCCGTGTTCAACTCCCAGCCTTCACACAGCAGCTCACAGCTGCTATAGCTCAGCCTCAGGGGATCCAGTCCCCTTTTCTGGCCTCTCTGGATACCAGGCACTTAAAAAAGGTGAAACCATAATGTAAAATCAACGAAGAGAGATAAAGATTATGCAGAATTTAGGAGTGAAGTCAAGATATCTGAACAACCGGTCTTGATCAGCAAGCAAAACCTATAGTCATATACACCAGGGGCCATTTCTGTCACAGCAATGGACAGGCTCTAAACACCTTAAAACGAGAGGGCTCTGAGACAGTCCTGAGAATGCGGATTTGTGGCAAGCAGGAGGCTAGTCACCCTCCTTTTCATAGCAGTCAGGATTCTGTGGGCCCTTGGGTAAATCAGATAGAAACTGTTTTAGTGCAAGAAAACTCCAAGAAGTTTCACGAGACAGGTGGGTTATAATTCAATTCATAGAAAATACTTTTCCAATGGAATTCTTTTTCTTCGTTACTCCCTAACACCTGCCCAGTTCTTCCTGTGGTAAGGAGACAACCCTAGCATGGTCTGTCTAGGGAATGTGACTCATCCTTTGGTGTCCTGAGATTAACATCATCACATTCAGCATTTTATGGGACTGCAGTCATGTAGACCAAACCTATGGCCTAATGTATGCTAGATAAGCACCCTATTTCTGAGTTATATCCCTAGATTTTTGATAGTTTAAAAAATATATTTTATTTTGACAGATCTCAAATACGTATGTATGTATGAATGTATGCATGTATGTATCTATCTCAAGACACCTACTGTGTCACACTCAATTCCGTATCACCAGCTTCAAATGTCTGTTGGATGCAGTCTTCTATCTGAACAGTTCCCTCCCCGACCCTGTGCAGCAATGCTAACTGCAGACATCAGTTTCATTCATAGCATTTCAGTGTCTCTAGACTGTCCTAAGTCCTTTAAGGACGTGCTGTCATCACAGACCCAGGTTGAGAAGAGTCGCCATGAGCTGGTAAGTGGTCACACATAATTTCCTTCTTTGGTTGTTGAGTTCATAATCTCTTTTTCAAGGCTACATGGTCAGTTTGCATTTTGCTAGAGATATGTCACCTTTATCAGATTTTCTCATTATTATTTATTTTTTTTTTTGGAAAGTGACATTTAGCAGGAAAAACATGCAGTAGAGCAAATTATCAGGGCTCAGAGGCTCAGAACATAATCCCAGCTCTCTGGATTGCAAGACTGAGGAGCAGAAAACTGCTTCGCCTGTGGGAACTGAAGGCTTTCTCTCCTCAGACTTCCTCCATGCTGTCTGAGGTATTAATAACTCTCTTCAAAAAGTCTATCTCTGTAGATAATTAAAAAGAGAGAGAGAGAGAGAGAGACAAGGTCTTATATCGCTTAGGCGGGATCTAACTTAGGGGCTCAATCAATACTTGTCTCCTAGCTCCCCCAAATATAAGGGTATCATTGCAGATAATTTTTCTTCCTTTTTTATTATAAATATTTAAAACTAAAATTATGAACTTTCTCCTATAAGTACAAAAATAGCCCAAGGGAGAAAGAGTGATAACATGGAAATAGACTTTAATGCATATATTAAAATTTAGAGCTGTAATGAGGAAGATATCAAAATTTCCTAAAGAGAGGTAGAATCTTACTGCTAGTATAATTGCCTAATTATTCTTAGAAGTAATAAAGTTACATTCTAACTCCCTGTGTTTGCCAAACTAAATCCTAGGTGGATTAAGTAATTCAATATAGGAAGGAAGCAATAATAAGTAGGAAGATACAAATCTACTATGTAAGAAGATACCCATAAGCTTGAAAAGAATTTTAAAAATAAGGTATGTTAGTTTTTATTGCCACTGTGACAGATACATGAGAGAAATAATTTAAAGGGAGAAATTCAGGGATGGAGAGATGGCTCAGCGGTTGAGAGCACTGGCTGGTTTTCCAGAGGTCCTGGGTTCAATTCTCAGCAATCACAACCATCTATAAAAGGATCTGATGCCCTCTTCTGGCATGCAGGTGTACATGCAGGCAGAACAGTCATACACAAAATCAATCGAGAGAGAGAGAGAGAGAGAGAGAGAGAGAGAGAGAGAGAGAGAGAGAGAGAGAGAGAGAGAGACTGATTGATCATGATGCACAGTTTCAGTCTGTGGACCCACTGTTTCTGGCTCCCAGCCAGGTGGATCGGTAAAACGTGGCAGGAGGGTCTGGTGGGACAGGGCTGTTCATTTCACGGGAGCCAGAAAGCTGAGAAAGTACACAAGACAAGATACCTCATAGGCCTGCCTCCAAAGACCCACTTACCTCAGCCAGTCCCCACTTTCATAATTACTTCTCAAAGCTAGAACAACTGTCCTGGTACACGTGTGTCTTAGTTAGGGTTTTACTGCTGTGAACAGACACCAGGACCAAGGCAAGTCTTATAAAAAGCAACATTTAATTGGGGCTGGCTTACAGGTTCAGAGGTTCAGTCCATTATCATCAAGGTGGGAGCATGGCAGTATCCAGGCAGGCATGGTGCAGGAGGAGCTGAGAGTTCTATGTCTTCATCCAAAGGCTGCTAGTGGAAGACTGACTTCCAGGCAACTAGGGTGTGGATCTTATACCCACACCCACAGTTGTTGCGGCCTGCCCGCAGTCCACAACATGAACGGTTCAACTGAGAATGGCAGTTCGAGCTGAAAAGAGAGGAATCTAGACGGGGCGGAAGAAAGAATGGAGCTAAGACAACATTCTGATCAAAGCTCAATTTTACTATTTTCAGACACTCAATTATAAAGGAAGGGGGAGGGAACCCGATTTCCCGCCAAGTAACTCAGGGTCCAGTAGCAGGACGAACACATGTGTGCCTCCAGGCAGCAAAGGCAGGTTCCAGCAGTAGGCGTGGCAGGACAAATGAGCAGGAAGCTCCACCCTTGAGCAAGCAGGTTCCAGGCTGGGGGAAGGGAGGCCACACACAGTGACACACCCATTCCAACCAGGCCACACCTATTCCAACAAGGCCACACCTTCAGATGGTGCCACTCCCTGGTCCAGTGATATACAAACCATCACAACGTGCTTAAATTGAGGACGATCACCAGCTGCAGAGAAAGCCTTCACCATGAGTCTATGGGGACACTTTTTATCCTACTCTGTAACACAGAGACAAGGTAAAATGTCGATGTCACCTACCACGTAGGAATTTATCCTCAGACACAAAAACAGAAACAGAGATGCTTGCCAAGTCTGATGTGCAATATCGTGTTCCTTAGGTTAGGTGGCTCAGTTGGTAAGGTGCTCACCACACAGGCTTGAGGACCTGAGTTCAAATCCCTAGCAACCACCTGAAACCTAAGTGGGATGGTGCATGCTCATAACTCTAGGGCTGGGGTGGTGGGGACGGGTGGATCCCTGGGACTTGCAGGTCAGTCAGCCTGCCTTAACCAGCCATTCCCAGGTGCCAGTGAGAGACCTTGTGTCAAAAATAAAACCAAGGAACAGCTCTAGAGGACAACACCCAAGGCTCACATCTGGCATTTACTCACACGCTCTCACAAACACAACTGCCTTCTAAGTCAGACAACTGCCATCTCCGACTGCTGAGTTGCTGGCCAAGGATCGTCTCAGCAGGTCCAGTTGACTATTGGCATTCCGTCCTAGGAGAGGACAGGAGGGTCTTTGGACCTTTACTTGGGTTTCCGATCGCTCCTCCCAGCCATTTATATTTTCTCCTAATTACTTGTGGAGCAGGGAGTATTGGAGAGGTCCTAGATATACAGGCTGAAGAAGTGGGGGTGGGAGGGGAGGGCCACCCCTGTGGCTATGGGGAAGCAATCTTCCACGCTGGGCGAAGACTTTTCCAGTGCTTTGGGTTTGCAGTGCTTCTGTCTGTTAGCCCTCATCCGGGCTCTGTATGTAAGCCTAACAAATTCATTGGTTCCCTCGCATGAGCTGTGGTGGAATTATACCTTGGTTTATCCTTAGAAACTTAGGGTCCGCCGGGCAGTGGTGGTGCACGCCTTTAATCCCAGCACTTGGGAATGCAGATTTCTGAGTTCGAGGCCCGGCTGGTCTACAAAGTGATTTTCAGGACAGCCAGGGCTACACAGAGAAACCCTGTCTCGAAAAAAAACAAAACAAAACAAGAAAAGAAACTTAGGGTCCTATCTCCCCACCGCCACACCCCACCTAGAAAAGGAACTTTAGCCCCATCTCTAGCCCGATTCTGGTCAACTGAGTTGGGCTTTCTTCCTTCCATAGATACTGCCAGCCTGCTCTCACATCGGAATGGAAGTTGGAGGACTCCAGTTGGAGGCCAACCTGGGCTATACAGTGAAACCCTGCTTAAGGAGGAAACACAGCAAAACAGCTAAAGCTGTGGCGCTCTGGGACCAGGCAGACATGAAAGACTAAGTCCCACCAAGATGTGCGGCGCAGGCAGCTAGAAGGCTGGGGCCACGCGATTATGCTGCCTTCCCGGTGGGATCTGATCACCACTGCACGCCCAGACTAGAGAAGCCGATCCGTCCTAACCTCGGTCCGCTGAGTCTGCAGCGACCAACGGGCTCCAGACCGAGAAGTTTCCTGAGGAGGCTCAGAGGCAACAGCGGGTAGATGGGGAGGGGTGGCTCTAGCCACGCCAATCTCCGGTCACTTCCGGTCCATGCCTCCTAAGCTCAGCCAATCAGCGCCCTGTATCGCCGGCGTCCTATTGCTGTCATGGAGACGAGGGGGCGTGTAAACGCCAAGCAGGGCCTACAGTGGGGCTGTGTGAGTCTCGCCATCTCTCCCACCTCTTTCTAGAAAGGATGCACTGGCTTTAGAGTGCCTAAGGCCACTTAGGTGTACTCAAAGATTCTCACTTCCGGCCCCAGCCCACAGCGCCGGAAGTGCTCAACCAGGCAGCATCCGGGTCTTTTCCGGCCGTCCTTGTGTTGCCATGGAGATGGGATGGAGGCTTTCAAATACTGAGGGATGCTCGCCGGGCAAACCTGGGAACTGCCCACGATTCCGGTCTCTTTCCAGTTTCCAGTGTCCCCTTAGGCCAGCGAGATCATGTTCGAAGTGGCGTGGGGTCCTTAGTGTTGCTGGATGGGCGCGCAAACTCGCTCACTTCCGGGTTCCTTCTGGGTAGCGATCAGCCAATCAAAGTCCCGCTCCTTTTCCCGCGTCTCGCAGGTTGTCATGGTGACGCAGAGGGCTCACCCACGCGTCCAGGGGAGTTGGCCAGGTCTTTGGGTGCCTCGGTTTCCTCTGTCCAGGCTGCGGCCTCGCCGTGGCAAGGCAGAGCGCGTGCAACTCGGGTCCCCCACCATCGTGCAGGTGGGTGGGCAGCTGCAGCTCCATCCCTGGTTACATTTCTGACACGCTTCATTCTCCTCAGAGGCGCGACCACTTCCCACAGGACAGCAACTTATCTAAAGTCTTAAACTTAAAAAAAAAAAAAAGTTTATTTACGTGCGTGTGCACGTGTTGAGTGTTTGCGGAAGCCAGAAGATGGTGTTGGATTTCCTCGAGCTGGAGTTACAGGTAGTTGTGAGCCACCCGGTGTGGGTGCTGGGAACAGAACTCAGATCCTCTGCAAGAGCAGTATGTATTCTTAATGGCTGAGCCATCTCTCTTGTCCACTGATAGTTTTGACAAGGTTTCTTGTACATGTGAGAGAGTGTGCGCGCTTGCATGTGAGTGTACTGGTGGACGCTCCTGTGTGTGCAGGCAGAGCAGGGTGTTGAGTGTCTTCCTCTGGCGCTGTCTGCCTTTTGCCTAGAGACAAGATCTTTTTCCCCAGCCGGAGGCTGGTTGTTGAGACTAGACTAGCCTGCCAGTGAGCTCCTGGGGTTCTCCCGTGTAGGCCCTTCAAAGCTGGGATTACTGGGTTTCTATGTGTGTGTTGAGTATTTGAACTCAAGTCTTCAGGCTTGCAGAGTAAACACTTAGCCAGGTGAACCGTCTTCTCAGCCCCATGTTCTTTTGTAACAAAGACATTTTAAGCTATCATACAGTATCAGGGCTTCACTACGACATTTTCCTATATGTCTGTCTTTGTGTTTTCCTTATGTCTGCCCCTCACTATCTTCCTCTGCTCCTCTTACCCCCTCCTGCTTGTCCTCTTTCTCATCCTTTCATAGTTGTCTTGTGGCTTCACAGGACCTACTTTTATGTCTTGATTTTGCATGAGAGGAAATATGGTGTTGTGTCGTTACTGCCTCCCGTGACCCTTTGTTCCTGCTTCTCCTCCCTTTAGGCTCATTTTTCTTCCCCATAGTCCTCTGTTTACTCCCGTTCCTCATATATGGTATATGTTTAAATCTAGGTTATATATTATTTTGTATATTCCCACTCAATTTCGCCAGAGAGAGATAACGTAGTGTTTGTCTGCCTGGCTCTGGCTTACCTCATAGCATCACCGCAATGACTGACTCAATTCATCTTCCTGAAAATGATGTCATTCCACTCTTCCTGACAGCTGAGTGGCGCCCTGAGAGATGCCAAGTATCTCTGCGTATGCTGCCTGAGCGGCCTTTGGATGTTCATGTGCACGTATGTGCATGCGTGTGTGTGTGTTCACACAGGAGTAGCATGACTGGACATGTAGGTGATTCTATTTGACTTTTGAGAATGCTCCATGTTGATATCCTATGGTTTACTGTATAACACAAGAACCTGGCCTTTGTCTGCCTATCTGTGACTCTTTGCCCACTTCTAGGTGCAGTTTATAAATCAGAACTTCCTCTTTTCTCTCTCCTTCCCTTCTTCCCTCCTTCCCCCCTTCCCTTCCTCCCTCCCTCCCTTCCTCCATCCTCCTTTTCTTCTGTCCTCCTCCTCCTTCTGTTTGTTTGTTTGTTTGTTTGTTGAGACAAGATTTCTCAGTTTAGCCCTGGCTGTTCCGAAACTCACTCCATAGATCAGGTCGGCTTCGAATGCAGAGATTTGTCTGCCTCTGCCTCCTGAGTGCTGGGATTACAGGTGTGCGCCACCACTGTTGGACCAGAATGTGTCTTACACTACCTTCTCTGCACAAGTCTCCCTCTTTGCACGTGTCCTCACCAGTGCTTCCTTGATGGCAGCTGTTCAGACTGGGATGAGTACCAGTGTTTTGAGTTTGCATTTCCCTGATGGCTGATAGTAGGAACATATTCTCACTCATTTATAAGCTCTCTGTCTTTCTGCTTTTGAGAACTATCTGTTCTCTTCATTTTCTCATTTGTTCGCTGGTAGTTTATATTCTTGGTGCCCTTGTGCGCGCGTGCGTGCGTGCGTGCGTGCGTGCGTGTTAGACATTAATCTTCTGTGAGATGCATTGATAGCAAGGATCGTCCTTCTGTTCTGTGAGCTGCCTTCACTCTGACTGGTTCCTTTACTGTGAGGAAGGGTTTCAGCTGATGTCATTTGTTAGTTCACATGGTTATACCCTGAGTTTTTTTCCGGAAAGTACTGCTTCTGCCTGTAGCTTAGAATGCTCTCCCTGAACATTCCCGGAGTTGCTGCTTCAGGTCATATAGTAACATCTTTGATTTGTTTGAGGTTAAAAATTTTCACACTCTTTGTACAGGGTGAAAAATTAGGATACATGCATGTGCTGGCTAGTTTTATGTCAACCCGACACAAGCTAGAGTCATTAGAGAGGAAAATGCCTCTGTAAGATTAGGAGTTACCCAGTGTGGTGCTGGGAACTGCACTTATCTCCTCTGGAACAGATGTTTGTGCTTTTAAAGCTCTGAGCCATCTCTTCAGGGCTGACTTGAAAACATACAGTGCATCTTGCACCTCTGGATTGCAGCCAGCGTGGTCATGGTTTTAATGTATTCCTGCATTCAGTTTGTAACTATTTTATTTAAAAATTCTGAGTCTATATCAATAAAGTTGGTCTGTATGTAGTCTCTCTCCCTCTTTCCCCCTTCCTCTCTGTCTGTCTGTCTGTCTCTCCTCTCCACCTCTGTCAATCTCTCTCTCTCTGTTTCCCTCTCCTCCTCTCTGTCTCTCATCTGCTCTCTTTCTGCCGTCTATCTTCTGTCTGCATCTCTGCCCTCCCCGTGTGTGTGTGTGTGTGTGTGTGTGTGTGAGTGTGTGTGTATTACTTAGCTTTGGTGTCGGGTGTCCATGCTTTCTTGACTTAATTCAGTGAGTTCACAGGTGATAATATTTTATTTGCTGAAATAAATGACCCAGCAGTCTGTGCGCCATGACTGACACTGGGCAGATGTTGAGTCATCTGGATGTGGCAGCTCAAATGGAGCAAACTCCTGTTTTTTTTTTTTTTGGTTTTTCGAGACAGGGTTTCTCTGTATAGCCCTGGCTGTCCTGGAACTCACTTTGTAGACCAGGCTGGCCTTGAACTCAGAAATCCGCCTGCCTCTGCCTCCCGAGTGCTGGGATTAAAGGCGTGCGCCACCACGCCCGGCCCAAACTCCTGTTTTTCATTATGGAGTCACTTCTGGCAAGGTGTAGCCTGAACCATTGGTCTATACAATGTGGAGTAGTTGACCCGACCTGCACTGTCACGGCCACACGCACAGGCTGTTTCTTTGCTTCTCTTTCTTGTGAAGTCAAGGGCTTGCATGTTGCTCTCTCAGGCCAGGCTCTTTCCACTGTGATGGGGAAGAGCAACAGAATTCTGGCACTGTGAGTTCTAGGCCAACAGCTGGCTGTGGTGAGTTCTAGGCCAGCAGGTAGTGTCACTGGAGAGGAGGGAACCTCAACTGAGAAAATGCATCCATAAGATTAAGCTGCAGGCCAGCCTGTAGAGCATTTTCTTAATTAGTGATTGATGGGAGAGGACCCAGTTCATCGTGGGTGGGGCCATCCCTGGGCTGGTGGTCTTGGCTTCTGTAAGATAGCAAGTCAAGGAAGCCATGGGGAATAAACCATAAGCAGCACCCCTCCATGGCCTCTGCATCAGCTCCTGCCTCCAGGTTCCTTCCCTGACTTCCTTCCATGATGAACAGTGATGTGGGAGTGTAAGCCAAATACACCCTTTCCTCCTTAACTTGCTTTTGGTCGTGATGCTTCATCACAGCAATAGTGACCCTGACTAAGACACGGGGCTACATAGAACGATGCCATTTTTAAAAAAGGTGGGAGAGAGACTGGAGACATGGTTCAATGGTTCTGGAGAGCACTAGCTGCTCTTCCAGAGGACCTGTGTTTGGTCCCCAGCACCCACATAGTGGCTCACCGCGGTCTGTAACTCCAGTTAGAGGGGATATGAAGCCCTCATCAGACCTCACTGGACGCCAGGCACACATATGGTGTACAGATGTAAATGCAGGCAAAACACCCATATGCATAACATAAACTAAAAACAAACTCATCTTGTTCTCTTATTTACAAACAAAGCACAGCGACCCTCTGTGGCTGTGGTGGAGCTGAGTTTGCGGCGTTGTTTATGAGTCCTAGGCTGACTCCTGGAGCTGTTGGCTTGCATCTGTCATCCTCTTTTCTGTTTGCTTCCCAGGAGCTAGACATGCTGTTTTACCGTATATGAGCAGTCGATCCCAGACATGGAAAACTTCGTCTTGTATGAGGAGATTGGCAGAGGAAGCAGGACTGTCGTATATAAGGGGCGCCGGAAAGGAACCATCAACTTTGTAGCCATCCTTTGTACGGAGAAGTGCAAACGGCCTGAAATAACCAACTGGGTAAGTCCTGGGGAGTTCTACCCTCCTGGAGGCTGCAGGATGCCAGCTGATGGTGAATGTAACCCCGAGAGTCTGGGTGCAGAGAGAAGGCCAGCCTGGGCTACATAGGATGGTGTAGAATGCTTGCCTACTGTGTGCAAGGCCCAGCATTTTGTTCCCAGTACTCAAATAAATAGGTAACAAGTTAACAGAGGCCTTTAGGCTTCAGTACCCACAGTCAGTGTCTTCACCCTGCTAAGAGGGCCCCATCTCTTGTCTGTTGCTGTCAGCCTTGAGTAATGAGCTAGCCTAGGCGGTGGTCAGCTCTTGTGGTTTTGGTGCAAGGGGATCTATGGTAGACATTTGTTTTAAGAGTTGGTGTATGATGGTTGGCAAGATGGCTTGGTGGGGAAGCACCTGCCACCATGGCTGACGAACCTGAGTTCCACCCCTGGAACCTCGCAGCTCGGAAAAGCTGTTCCCTGACCTCCACATACACCCTCCAGCGTGCAGCCCCCATGCACAGGCAGCGATTCCCTCAGAGGCCAGAGAACAACTTCCGGGTTCCTGGGGCTCCTGGGGACTGAACTCAGCATCAGGCTCGGCGGTGAGCACGTCTGCCCGCTGAGCTAACTTGCTGGCCCAGTACGTATCATGCTATAGGACCACATTTACACTTCATTCTGCAGGGAGGCGTCCACTCTCACTGCCCACAGATTGTTCTGAGTTAACTGTGAGCCTGGAGGCTGAGAAGGAGCTGCCAGCTGTGCTGTGCATCTTCTGCAGACACAGGGTTGGGGGGACAGTGACAGAAGATATCACCTGACCAGCAGGACAAGCCAGGCCTTGGAAACGATTGCCGGCTGTGTGAATACAGCACAGATTACACTCTCAGCACCTGGGTCCAGCGTGGCAGAGTGGGCTGCTCACACGCCCACCACTCTGTCATTGATGGAGGTTAGCTTTGCTTGGTGGTGTCCACTCAGGTAACACAGGCTGTATTCTAGATGCCTGCCTGCAGCCTTCCAGGCCCTTTCCCTCCTGGCCTGCAGACACTCCCTCTGCACAGTACAGATTAGCCTTGTGGGTTTTGAGTGTTGTGTAAACAGATCCTGGATCCCTCTGTGAAGTAGAGCTCGTGTTTCAGACACTAATAGGACACATGGATTGGAGGGGAGCAGTGGTTTTGTTGGGTGTCCAGCTAGATGGATGGCGATGCCAGTCACTGAGAGGGGAGACAGCCCAGAGATGGGCAGACCTGATTTTGGTTTCAGGGAGCCCGTTGTCCATCCAGTGGACTGTTAGGAAAGCGTGGGTGTCTGAGTCTGGTTGAGAATTACATCTAAAACAGAAATGTAAATTGGGAGCACTGTTGTACTTATCAATGTTATGTCGCAGTGAGGGACGGTTCAAGAGGCCTGGCTTTCTCCATTACAGCATGTAGAATGTATAGAGGGATAGAGCCAGCAGGGGAGAGCACAAGACAGCACCCAGCAGCAGACTGGAGAGAGGGAGTGGGCTAGCCACACTGATAGTGGCTTCTCTACCCCTCTGAGACCAGTGAGGCAGGCACTGGGCCAATGACTACCCCTGAGTTCTTTGCTGGTGTTCTAGCTTCCACTTTGCTGCTATTAACTACATTTGCTGAGAGGAGACTCTTTGCACACTTATACAACTGAGGGGGACAGGCCCAAAGTGCTCACAGTGAACCTAGCTCTAGGCAGAAGCAGCACCCTAGAGCGGACAGCTGTGATGGGGGGTGGGGTGGGGAAGGGTTTGTCAGAGAAAGAAAGATACAGGACAAAGAAAGAGATCAGAGGTGCTGTTGTGCAGCTGAGAAGAGAAGGTCAGCTGTACTGTGCAGTGAGGAGAGAGAGGTCAGCAGTGCTGTGCAGTGAGGAGAGAGAGGTCAGCTGTGCTGTGCAGTGAGGAGAGAGAGGTCAGCTGTGCTGTGCAGTGAGGAGAGAGAGGTCAGCAGTGCTGTGCAGTGAGGAGAGAGGTCAGCTGTGCTGTGCAGTGAGGAGAGAGAGGTCAGCTGTTCTGTGCAGTGAGGAGAGAGGTCAGCAGTGCTGTGCAGTGAGGAGAGAGAGGTCAGCAGTGCTGTGCAGTGAGGAGAGAGAGGTCAGCCGTGCTGTGCAGTGAGGAGAGAGAGGTCAGCAGTGCTGTGCAGTGAGGAGAGAGAGGTCAGCCGTGCTGTGCAGTGAGGAGAGAGAGGTCAGCCGTGCTGTGCAGTGAGGAGAGAGAGGTCAGCCGTGCTGTGCAGTGAGGAGAGAGAGGTCAGCAGTGCTGTGCAGTGAGGAGAGAGAGGTCAGCAGTGCTGTGCAGTGAGGAGAGAGAGGTCAGCCGTGCTGTGCAGTGAGGAGAGAGAGGTCAGCAGTGTTGTGCAGTGAGGAGAGAGAGGTCAGCTGTGCTGTGCAGTGAGGAGAGAGAGGTCAGCTGTGCTGTGCTGTGCAGTGAGGAGAGAGAGGTCAGCCATGCTGTGCAGCTGAGGAGAGAGGTCAGCTGTGCTGTGCAGTGAGGAGAGAGAGGTCAGCTGTTCTGTGCAGTGAGGAGAGAGGTCAGCAGTGCTGTGCAGTGAGGAGAGAGAGGTCAGCAGTGCTGTGCAGTGAGGAGAGAGAGGTCAGCTGTTCTGTGCAGTGAGGAGAGAGAGGTCAGCCGTGCTGTGCAGTGAGGAGAGAGAGGTCAGCAGTGCTGTGCAGTGAGGAGAGAGAGGTCAGCCGTGCTGTGCAGTGAGGAGAGAGAGGTCAGCAATGCTGTGCAGCTGAGGAGGTAAAGGCTGAGGACTTAGGGATGGATGGAGAGGTGACCAACCAATGGCCTCCAAGGTGAGACTTCAGTGGAGACAAAAACTGGAGCTGGGTGTTCACAGAGGAGAAGATAGACGCAGTTCCAGCTTTCTGCCGTGTGAGGAGGGAACAAAGGGAGGGTGCATCTGAGGTTAGGATATTACCTCAGGCGGAGTGTTTATTCTTGTCCTGTGGAAGGGTCCAGCCTGTGTAAGCTGGTCACCATCAGCTCCATTGTCCTTCTTGCCTGACTGTGCTCCAGGCCCTTTTGGAGCCTCTTCAACTTCACCTGCCTTGGAAGTTTACTGGGAGTGGAGGAGGAAGAGGTCTGCTGGGGGTGACCTGGTATCTTGACTGAAAGCCCTTTGGAAGTTCCCTAGGAAATGTCTGCCAGTGACGTTCTGTAACATTGCTGGTATCTATAGAACTGGAGTGTGGGGCCGTGGGTGTGGGGGAAAGAGGGGAGTGGGGGAGAACCCACGTCCCACCAGATTCCTGTGCTCTGGGCAGGTGGACTCGGGAGGAGTGTGCACACTTTCCACATGGCCCTGGGTGGGCATCAGGCTGTGTTAAGCCACTGACCCCACACGGTGGGTGGTGGACAAAGGGCAGCCCCAGGTACCAGGTTCTCAGTCTCCAGCATCCCATGCTGGATACTGTGGAGGAGCTGAGAACAGAATAGGGGCCCTGGGGTGGCTCTTGGCCCCAGGGAGGAAGAGAAGAGAGGGCAGGGAGAAAGGAGAGAAGGTAGAAAGAGAGAGGCTGGCCATGGCCACATGGAGAGAGGCAGGAAGAGAGAGAGAGAAAGAGGGCTAGAGAGTAAGAAAGGTAAAAGCTTAAAAAGAGAGAGTGGTGGGGCCAAGCAGCCCCTCTTATAGTGGGCTGGGCTATCTTGCTGTTGCCAGGTAACTGTGGGGAGGAGTCTAGCCAGAATGCCAGACTCTTGGGACATTGTCTGCGAGACTGATAGCCACAGACCTCCCCTGTGGGGGCTGTGGGGGCGGTTGCTTCGACAGGAGCCAGGGTGCAGGAGACATGATCGAACACATTCTGTCCCATGTAGGTAGAAATTACTACCCACTGGGTCCCACCTGGGTTCAAGACCTAAGCTTGACTGGAGACCAGGCTGTCAGTGCATAGCGCATTGCCCCACAGTGGAGGAAATGTTTTCTGGTTAGGCATGAGGCTGCTTTAGGTCATCCTGGCTTCTCTTACCAAGGACGTAGATGAAGTGGATATTGGGTCGGCCACCAGGAGCCTTTTGGCAGGGACTCATGAGCAACTCTACAGGGACAGATAATAGAAGGGGGTGGAGAGTACTGATAGCTGAGGCAGGTGGGGCTGGAGTGGTCTGTCCTGGGTAGCCAGGCCGAGGCTAGACCCACTACAGCTCTCAGTCGGCTGGGCAGTCATGGACAGAGGGTGGGAGGGGAGGGATATCCAGCGCACCTTTTGGGCTTTGTGTTTGGTTCTTTTCTTATTTCACCATGCATACAAACTACCAGTTTGTGTATGTGAGCTATGAGACTGGTGACTGCAGAGCAGACCCTGTGCCCGAGTGTGCTTAGGGCTGGGGAGGCTGAGCCATGTTTGTGGGTGAGGTGCATACACCAAGTTCAGGTTATGGCATTCTCAATCTCCATCAGATATACTGGGACTCAAGGCCGTCACAGCACCACAGTACACCTATGGTTCCTTGGGAGCAGTGGACATTTTGATGTGACTTTCAGCCATTTACCATAAGTAGTTTTCTTCACACTGCTAGCAATTGCACACTTACTCGTACACTCATACCCACACATTGGTACACTCACACGCTCATGGTGTTTGTTAAAGTCGCACATCATTAGCCTTTCATGTGAGTCCTTGAGAACCAGCGCTTACTTCTGATGGCCATAAACAAACCCCACAGTTAGTGTGTTTTCCCAGTTGTAAATGCTGTGTGTTTTTGTAGGTCCGTCTCACCCATGAAATAAAACACAAGAACATTGTAACTTTTCACGAGTGGTACGAGACCAGCAATCATCTCTGGTTGGTGGTGGAGCTTTGCACAGGTAGGACTGTCATGCAGACACAGGGCTGGCTGGAGGGCAGCGGCGATGGGCGGTAGGTGGTGGGCTGTGAATGGTGGACCATGGATGATGGATGTTGGCTGATCCGAGCTCAATTCCTGTAGGTGGTTCTCTAGAAACTGTGATTGCTCAGGATGAAAACCTCCCAGAAGATGTCGTGAGAGAGTTTGGGGTGGACCTCGTCACAGGGCTGCACCATCTCCACAGGCTGGGCATCCTCTTTTGTGACCTTTCTCCTGGGAAGGTAACTAGTGGACGCTGACTTAGTGGTACCTCACATCTCAATCCTGAGGACTTTCTCAGGGCTATTTTTTTTTTTAATAAAAGGAAATTTATGTCATCTATGTAAGCTGTCTATGGAAATCTACGTCATCTATGTAAGCTGTCTGTTTATGTTGCTTTTGGGACAGAATCCCTCCTCACTGTGGAAGTCTCTGAGTTTTCAGTTCTTGCGTTGTGTGCTGTGAGTGGTGAGCCACTGCAGTCTCGCTTAGCACTGGAGCATGGGCGTGCCTGGTCTGACTGTGGCACACCAGACTGTCCTTTTCCTGACAGCACAGACGGCACTTCGTTTTCATTACACTGCTGGCCACAGGTGGATGCCTCTGTGTACTATTCAAGGGTCACCGGCCTGTTCAGCTTCCCAGCTGTCCTCAGGCAGACTTGGAAGCTGTGTGTGTGTGTGTGTGTGTGTGTGTGTGTGTATGAGCTTCCTTCTCTGCAGTGTTTGGGTGTGTTCAAGCACCCCACACTGCTGCAGAAGCTACGCACTTAGCAATGGCAGCAGCACTAGTCTGAGCTTTTCTTGTCCTTTATGCTGCAACGTGAGGGCTGATCGTTTAGTTTGTGGTTTGCTCTGTCAGCAATCTGTACGTGAAGACAACTCTGAAGGAAGGGGTGGGAACCAAAACAAGGAAGACGGAAAGGAACACCATGGAGATCTTACAAATGATATAATAGCTCTTGCTCGAAACATTCATAGACCTAACCCAGGTCTCAGCTATTACTGTAGCGCAGAAGGCAGGTAGGTACAATGTGCAAATGTATGGGTGTTATCTGTAGACTTTGAAATTGGAATTTTATAGATTTTTCACATATCAGGAAATACCATTAAGAGCTGGGCACAATGGCTTGTGCCTATGATCCTATCACTTGAGAGTCGAGGCAGGAGGATTGCCTGGTATATGTAGTTCCAGAACATAGCCTGGACAACAGAATGAGACCCTGTCTCAAACAACTAAAACCTAAAATGACTCCCTTCCTAAACATACTGGTTTTTTATTTATTTTTGAAAACAATTTAAAAATATTTAGTTTACAGCTGAAAACAGGTGAGGGTGTGGTCTTTGGGTCTGAGGCTATAGTTTGCTTAGTATTGTGTGGAACATTTAATGAGGTGTACCGCAAGACTTGACAGGAGGGTCTGTGATGTAAACTGCTTTAGAAAACTAGTATTGGAAAGAGCTGAGCAAAGTTCCTGTTTCTGCCAATAAAGTTTTATTGAAATACTGCTGCACCCGTGGCCAGCGTGTTACCAGTGGCTATTGTTTAGAATAGCTTTGGAGCTGTAGAGTTAGGACATGCTGAGTGGTAGTCTGTGTTTGAGCACGTCTCCAGGGGATGCTGACAGTCTAGGCCACTGTGGTGGGTTAGCTGACATCCTTAGTGAGTGTCTGTGAGTTAGGCCAACTTTAAACTGCTCTCACCAGAAGGTCGCCAGCCCTGTTACTGTTGTCTAGACATTTTCAGTGACGTGGCTGGAAGTGATGTAGCTTCCTGGGCTGGTTCAGCAAACTACAGCCAACTTCTGATCACACAGGGCGTTGGCCAACTTGAGTCAGTCCCAGCCCTTTGTCTGTGAGACTTCCATGAATCCCCACTGAGCAGAAAGAGCGGGTCTTATCCTTCCTGCTGTACACGTGAGAAACAGTACACCAAGGACTGCCAAGGTCAGGCAGTAGGTAGGCGGTGACTTGGGCCTACCTCTTATGTCCAACACTAGCACTAGTTATGGTCCCTCAGTTCAAAACCCTGCACTACCTTTCTTGAGTAAATGACACACAGGCAGGCGGGTCTTTAAACCCCCAGCCACCTCTGTGTGTTCTTGGGGCCTTGAGCTCTGTCAAATATCCACATCCCACAATGCTCCAGGCCTACATGGTGTGGTAACCTCATACAATCTCTGCACATCAGAAAATCTTCCCCCAAACAATTTTGACCCACAGACTGTGGGTTTAGAGCTCGAGGGTACAGAGGACCAGCCATTTAATCTTTATCTTCGTAATGCAACCTGTGTGTTCTTATCTTTCCCACAGCCCAGGCTCCCTGCTGGCTCTCCGGTGTCTGAGCCAGCTTTGATTCTGCTGTTCCTAGAATGTCATATTGACTGTTGGGGGCGGGGGCAGTAAAGCTCCCCCCCACAGTTTTATTTATACCACATCTTCCAGGACCATTTCTATAGTTCATTGGCTTCCTTTTATAAGTTCAGTGTCATACTTCTTCTGAGCCGTGACAGAACAAGGGAGCCGCAAAGCCCTGGGCACAGTTTGCAGGGTCCCTGTGAGGCCTGAATTGGGCTCTGAGGCCTCTGATGCTCTCTCTTTCCACCTTTGCAGATACTCTTGGAAGGGCCTGGAACACTGAAGTTCAGCAATTTCTGCCTGGCAAAGGTGGCAGGGGAGAGTCTGGAGGAGTTCTTTGCTTTGGTGGCAGCAGAAGAAGGAGGTGGTGACAGTGGAGAGAATGCACTGAAGAAAAGCATGAAGACCCGAGTCAGAGGTACTCGGGAGCCTGTGCTGAGGAGATGGCATGGTTTCTGCTTCACTGCTCACACGTATGTGGGGAAACATGACAGAGGGTCATAGCTGCATCCTGGGCAGCTTGAAGTGTCCCCGCAGCTCTGAGGGTGTGTCAGCACAAGAGGTCTTGGACAATGTGGGCACCTTCTCATCACCCACCAGAGCAGAGCTAGCTCACTCAGCTCTCAGAGCAGGCCTGGCACACACCAGTGGTTCTCCAGTGTGCTCAGCCCCATGGCCAGGTTGATCTTTGTGGTCCAGGCAGATCTCGTGGGGTGTATTCTTGGCAGGTGGGCTTGACAGTGAGGGGCTGCCAGCAATGTCAGGGTTACTGAGCTTAGGGCTGGGGGTGGCTCAGTGACTGCTTGCTGAATGATCAGGGGGTCCTGGGTTTGATCCCCTAAAGCCCATGTAGAAAGAGCCAGGTGTGGCTGCATGCATATGTTCTGGGGAGCAGAGACAGGAAGATCCCTGGGGCTTGCAGCGCAGACACTTCAGTCAAACTAGCGAGTTCCAGGTTCAGTGAGGGACTCTGTCTCAAACAATAAGGTGGAGATCTATAGAGGAAGTCATCCAAAGTCAAATCAACCCCTAGCTTCCTCCTGCATTTGATGTGCATGCATCCACATATGCATGCACATACCAAACACACACAGTGGATGTGGGTATGTGGCTATGTGGGCATGTCTGTGCATAGAGAGTGGAGGGCAGAGGGCAGCTTGGGAGTCTGTTCTCTTTTATTGTGTGGGTCTAGGGGATCGAACGCAGGCCATCAGGCTTGGTGGCTAGCAGCTCTGCTCTACTGAGCCATCTCACTGGCTCTAGCAGTTCTACCCTATGGTGTACGCATTCCCTGTGTCTTTCTATCTCAGTAGCTCCTGTGCTGGGAGTAGTTCAGACGCCCAACCCAGCCACTCTCGGCTTTGGTTTTCAGGCTCTCTGATCTATGCAGCTCCGGAAATCGTGAAGGGGACCGAATTCTCCGTAACCAGTGACCTCTGGTCTTTGGGCTGTCTACTTTATGAAATGTTTTCAGGTGATTGTTTTTTGGTTCATTATAAAACTAAATCATACTAGAACAAAGAGCAAACCGTGCGTTTAGTGTTTGCAAGTGCCTGATCTAGCAGGTGTCACAAAATTGGTTTTAAAACATTTTTGTGTATGCCAGACTCAGCTTTGTTTTTAGGCTGCCAGGTGCTCTTGGAGCATTCTGACATGTGATTTTCATAACTATCTGCAATGTAGAAGTGCACCGGACCACTGGGGAATATGTAGAAGGTCTCCTGCAGCCCGTGGGCGAGTGGCTCGGAGGCACTGAGGGACTGACCCCGTGTGAACTTGAATATTGATTTGGAAAATTAACTTTGCATTTGAGAAGGCTGGAAGTGTGTAGCCTGGACACTTGCCAGGCATGCAGTAGTTAGTAACTGCTCATTCCCTAGAACTTGTGTAAATCTTGTATTTAGGAATGTGTACTTCTCCTGGAATACCTGTAGTTAAGTTTGGGATTAGTGTCGGTGACAAACTGATTCTGGAAATTCATGTGATTTCAGGGAAACCCCCATTCTTCTCAGAAACGGTGTCAGAACTAGTTGAGAAGATTCTGTATGAAGACCCATTACCACCAATCCCAAAAGGTAGGTGAGTGCAGCCAAAGATCTTACCTGAGCTTTTGAAGGCCCACCTTCACCCCAGCTCTTCACAGTCCACCAAAGTTATGTGTGGCAGTGGCATCAAATCAGAACACTTTTACTCCTATTTTCAGCCATACTAGCAGCTTCCCTCATTTAAAATATGAATTACTACAAGCAGTCTGTTGTAAAGATTCACGTGTGTATGTGCGTGTGCGTGTGTGTGTGTGTGTGTGTGTGTGTACTGTTTCCAGTTGCTAGTTGTGGGGAGGCTTAGCCTTAGCACATACCTTTAATCCCTTTGGCTGGAATACACACACGCCTTTAGTACACATCTTTAATCTGAAACAATGAAGGAAGTTAGTTTGTAGAAGGAAGCACCCATCTTCAAAAGTTATGTCCATTTGAGTGGCAGACAAAGTGATGAATCCGAGGAAGATCTGACAGAATAGGATATGCCCAACTCTCACGAGAACAGAGTGGGGGAGGCCAGGCAGTTTTACCAAGAGAGTTGTGCAGAGAGAGACCCATGAGATGAACCAGGCAGCCAGAGATCCGAAAGAACTAGAATGGGTGAGCTCAATCAGCAGGCCTCAGAAGGTGAGAACATTCTAGGCCCAGATAAGACTGTACAGAGGCGGGAAACTTCCAGAACGAGGCCTTGGTTAGCAGATGGAGGCAAAAGCCTCCAAGACACGATTATGTCAGGTGAGTAAAGATTCTGTAACCATGGTGCCCAGCTTTCTGTGCATCGACTCCCAGTTGAAGGGTGCTCAGCTGTTTCTTAGGTCACTGTTGTCCTGGCCACTTCTTCCAACCACAGACTGGCCGTGGCCACAGTGCATACATACCCTCCTAAGTGCTATGAGGTCTGAGGGATGTGGCGGCGGCCCTATCATGTGGTTATGCTCAGTTTTGTTAATTCTCTGTTGAAATCTTTCTGAAGAAAGGAGGGGCCGCCAGGATCAGAATTACAGTGCCTTATAGGGCAAAGATGGGAAAATTAGGACTGCTTCAGAGAGGAAGGTCCAGCTAAGCACTGAGGTGTCCTGTGAGTGGCGCGGGCCGGCGGCCCTCCGAGTGGTTATTTCAGGGAAAGGACTGTCCCAGGGCAGCCAAGACCAAGCCGTTGGGATGCCCGCATGTGAGTTCCAGTTAAAGGTCTGCGTGTCTGCTCTGCACGCTGGTCCTGCTCAGCGCAGGCTGTGACATGGTTAAAGGGCCCAGTGCCGCCTGTGAACACAACCCCAATGTGTCAGTGCTGTTGCTTTAGATGCTGCTGAGGGACAGTAACACAACGTCCATGTCTATAGCTTCCTCTTACCCCATCTCCATTTGGGAAAATCTTTGTTCACAGACTCTTCATTCCCCAAAGCATCCTCAGATTTCGTTAACTTGCTGGACGGATTGCTGCAGAAGGATCCTCAGAAAAGGTACGGACCAAAGGCTGTGAGGATGAGGCGTGGAGGCCTCTTTCCTATCACGTGGGTACAAAGATTTTCCCTCCCTCCCTCCCTCCCTCCCTCCCTCCTTCCCTCCCTCCCTCCCTCCCTCCCTTCTCTGTCTCTCTCTCTCTGAGGATTTCACTGCATGGCTCAGGTGGAGCCCTTCTCAGCCTCCTGCACTGTGATTACAAATCAATACCACCTATACATCCCACTCTCTCTCTGTCTACTTCCTGCTCCTCTCATCCTCTTCTCAGGCTCCTCTTTCTCCTTCCTGCAGCCTTGGATGTTGGAGGGAGGGAGTTTTCACTGAGCTCAGTTCCTCTCAGTGCAGTGTGTGCACCTAGACAGTAATCAGCTGTCTTCAATGCAGTGAGCATGCCTACACAGTAGTGGGGTTCAGCTCCCTTCAGTGCAGAGTGCACGTCTACACGGTAATGGGGTCCAGCTGCCTTCAATGCAGTGAGCATGCCTACACGGTAATGGGGTACAGCTCCCTTCGGTGCAGTGTGCACACCTAGATACTAATGGGGCCCCGCTGCGTGGGATGCTTCCTGCCACAGTAACAGAAGCAAAGCAAGTAGAGGAGGGAGGCTGATTCCAGCTCACCCTTGAGAAAGGGTCAGAGGCCCTCGTGGTGGGTGAGGCAAAGCACCCAGAGCATGAGGCAGCTGGTTACATTGTCTCCTCAGTCAGGAAGCAGAGAGCAGACATGGAGTGGGGCAAGGTTATAGGATGTCTGGCCTGTCCCCACCTCCCATGATGTACCTCCTTCCAGCCAGTCCCCTTTTAGGCTCCACAACCTCCCTCAGTAACCACCAGCACAGAATGAGTGCACACACACACACAGACACATCTGTGTCAGCTCACATCAGAGCCACACAACCAACCAAAACATTCATGCTCGTTTTGTAAGACATTAGGCTTGTTGGATTGTGAACTTGAAACTTCAGATTCTGTGGCTGCTATGGCTTCTGACCTTTGATGTTTGCTAAGGAAGAGTGATATGTAAATCAGCTGATACTCACAGATGGAGGGATGTGATGCCATGTGTGTCAGGAATGTGATGCTGCTCGTGTGGGTCAGGTCCGAATCTCCTTAACGAGCTGTGCCATGTGTTTCCTAAAGATTATCCTGGGAGGGAGTTCTGCAGCACCCATTCTGGAAAGACGCCCTGCGGAGAGAAGACCCAGACTCGGCCTCCGAGGACTCCCCCTTCAGGTAGTGTGCCCCAGCCTCTGTGCCACCCAGGCCCAGTGTGGTCCTAGCCTTGGGGGCCACTTGGGGCTTCACCAGAACAGGTTTAGTCTTGATGTAATTGTTATCTTGTTCATTTTCTGATCAGGGTTTTTTTTCCCACCCCCCCACCCCCCCAGTCAGCATCTTGTGTGGAAGCCACAGTCTGGCTTGCTTGGCACACCTGGGTGCCTGTCTTCTGAACACAAGGCAGGATGCATTGACCCCAGTTCTGTTAGGTGTGGTCACAAAGTGTGGGTAGAAGTGACATGGGAACCATAGGACCAGTGACTGTTGTGTGTTCCCATAGGACCAGTGTCTGACTCACTAGCATTTATTCCTCTAAAGATCATGTGATGGGGAAGGGAAGGGAAGGGAAGGGAAATGTCACTGAGTTGCTGTCAGCCTAAGTGTAGAGGGTCTGTGATGAACTTGGCTTTCCTGCCGGCCTTCTATAGCTGTGTGTACAAGCAACTCCAAAATTAGGAGGTCAAAGCTCAGGATATGGCGGTCATGTGTGCCCACAGACTCATCTAAGTGTGTCCTGCCCTGGCATTTTGTTGTTAGTATAAAATCTCTCAGTCTTGGACACTGGGCACAGTGGTGGTATTGCTAACTTTCCCTGTTTGCTCCCTGGTAAATGACTGCTTCTGTTTTTATTTTATTTTATTTATTTTATTTTATTTTTTTTTTGGTTTTTTCGAGACAGGGTTTCTCTGTGTAGCCCTGGCTGTCCTGGCACTCACTTTGTAGACCAGGCTGGCCTCGAACTCAGAAATCCGCCTGCCTCTGCCTCCCGAGTGCTGGGATTAAAGGCGTGCGCCACCACGCCCAGCTACTGCTTCTGTTTTTAATTTTGCCAAATGCAGTGTGTTGTGTAGTGAAGTCAGGGTTTATTAATCGTGATCGTCTGTGCTGCAGCCATGGTCTCATTATGTCCTCCTGTCAGTGGGGCTTCAGAGCTGGGCTGGCGCTTTCCCCCTTCTGGGTGTTTCTAACCCAGCACAGAGTGAGCATCACTTAGACTCCAAGTCTTGGAGAAGCTGAGGTGATGTCAGGGTTACCTGGCAAGAGGATGATCAGGGAGCTCACGGAGAATTCATCTGCCCTCTCACCTCTAGAGGCCGCTCACTCCTGTTCCTTGGGACAGTGACTGACCAATGGCCCTTACAGTTAGTTTTCATGGACCCCAGGGAGACAGGGAGAGAAACTTGCTGGTTTTTGTGGTACTCCAGACTCTGGTGTCTGCTTGTCTGTCTGCTTCTGTCCATTTGTCAGAGAAAGGGTTTTTAGACTTCTAGGTGTAGATAGAGCTCAGTGGAAAACTGCTTGCCCAGTTCCGTGACCTCATAGGGTAAGACACACAGTGCAGCTACACCCTGATACCTTTTGAGATATTTCAAAGCCCCAGGGAGTCTGAGGTTTGTTTGTGTTGATCTCCTGTTAAGCAGCAGAAACGTCATGGAGTGTTCTGGACCACATGATTCCAGAGAGCTTTTGCAGAGCCCTAAGAATGGACAAGCCAAAGGGCAGAAGGCAGCTCATCGGCTCAGCCAGTCTTTCAGGCTAGGTAAGGCTTGGTTAGAGCAGTCTGTGGGCTGAGGACCGTCGAGAGGAGCCCCCAGCCCCATATTTGCTTTCTTTTCCATGCCTTCCCGTACTTCATTCTGCTCATGGTGGTGTCTGTTCCTCCTGGGTAACCTATACTCTTCGACCACAGAAAACCCAACTGAGCTGAGGCCCAAGAGCATCATAGGAGGCCAGCAGAATGAATCCATATTTCTCCTCAGGTATGTAAAACCCAGTTGCACCACCAACCAGTCAGAAGATAACAAAATTCATATTTTAAAGTTCCTGGCTAGAAAAGAAAACACTAATCCATGCTTCTACCACAAGCCTTGAAGAGAGTCAGTGCTCATCCCCAGGTGGACATGAACACAGAGAACGAAGCGTCTGGGAAGGAGGACATGAGAGTGGGAGGGAGACAAGGGGGTGGATGCGTGTGCGTGTGCAGAACACATCGTCATGAGAGCCATTGCTGAGTATAGTCAGTAGATGCTGGTGACACACTAAACATGTAGCAAATGTCACCAAAGGAAAAGGCTGTGTGTGTAGCATGCAGTTTAGACATAAGTAACTGATTACCCAGGAAACTATCCACGGAGCAGTTACAGGGCCAGCGGGAGGCTCAGTAGGCCACACACCTGGGAGACCAAGGGTTGGGGAGCACCAGATGTGCAGAGACATCCTCGGACTTCCACTTGCATGGGCACATGTACCAACACTCTTTACAAGAAGCAGCTGCACAAATTACAGTCACTAAAAAGTTAGGCCTCAAGCTGCTTATATGCTGAGGACCTATGCAAGAGGCATGGAGCCCTTCCTCCCAGCTCCCCTCCACTCTCCCTGCTAGGAGACAGGGAACGGACAGGATCGCTTCTGCAGCCTGTTAAGTTGCTGTGTGTTTTCCAGTTCACGGCCCACTCCAAGGACTAGCGCCATGGTGGAACTAAATCCTGGAGAGGGTGAGGACCCCAGCTCACCTCAGAAGACCTCTCCCTTATCCAAGGTGAGCAGCCATGGGATTTATGACACATTAGAGACACTTGTGGAGAACATTACCAGTTGATGTGTGAACCCTGCTGTGAGGATGGCATTCATTGACCATGGTGTGAACCCTGATCGATGCTGGATTTCCTGGCAAGCACAAGGCCCTGGTTGTTGCTTAGAGATAGGCTTTCAGTGGTGATTATATTGAGGTATAACGGACATGAAATACAATTTACCCATTTAAAGTAGATGTTTCATGGGCTGTAATGGGATTCACAGGCTGTGTGACTGTTATCCCAGCCAATCAGAGAGCTGCTTTCATTATCCTATAAAGAAACACTGTAACTGTTTGCCGTCACACTTGGCCTCCTCCAAGTCCCCACTCTAGTCCATGGGTTTTCCTAGACAGCCTATTCTACACACTTCATGTCAATAGAATTACAGAATATGTAGTCATTAATCATTGTATTACAGTTTGTGTGTGTGTATAACGTGTGTGTGTACCCCCACTGACACAATGCAATATGTGTGTGTGTGTTTAATTCTTTAGAAGCAAGGCAGCATGCCAGCCAGAACTTTTAAAATCCAACAATTTAATTTCCTGAGGAGGATAGAAGTAGTCGCATGTTTTGTGGATAAAAGATGGGGCAAGGCTCACCGTAAGAAACAAGACCAAGCCAAACCCTGGGCAGTGCTAAGTCACCTTTACCTCACGGTGTGGGAGGATAGCAGTGTGATCCTGGCTGGCCTAGTGGTGAGAACTGTTAGTGTGATTGACCAGGCAGCAGTGAGAACTGTTGGTGTGACCAGTCAGTGGTGAGAGCTGTTGGTGTGACCAGTCAGTGGTGAGAACTGTTGGTGTGACCAGTCAGTGGTGAGAGCTGTTGGTGTGACCAGTCAGTGGTGAGAACTGTTGGTGTGACCAGTCAGTGGTGAGAGCTGTTGGTATGTCCAGTCAGTGGTGAGAGCTATTGGTGTGACCAGTCAGTGGTGAGAGCTGTTGGTGTGACCAGTCAGTGGTGAGAGCTGTTGGTGTGACCAGTCAGTGGTGAGAGCTGTTGGTGTGACCAGTCAGTGGTGAGAGCTGTTGGTGTGACCAGTCAGTGGTGAGAGCTGTTGGTGTGACCAGTCAGTGGTGAGAGCTGTTGGTGTGACCAGTCAGTGGTGAGAGCTGTTGGTGTGACCAGTCAGTGGTGAGAGCTGTTGGTGTGACCAGGCACACACAGTTCAGTATTTATGTGAAGACCCATCAGACTGACAGTATCTTCATCACACTTGAAGTTCATTGACACAGGCGTCCAGGACCTCTGGTCTGTTGCTCTCCTTAGTAAATGTGAAGTGTGACTTTTGCTCTTGTTTCAGATGACAAGCGGGCACCTGAGCCAGGGGGCCCTTGAGTCCCAGATGAGAGAGCTGATCTACACGGACTCGGATCTTGTGATCACCCCAATTATAGACAATCCGAAGGTGCAGAGGGACGCCCACTGTGTGGGGGAGGGGAGGTCAGCGCATTCTCTGCCTCACTGTGTCTCCTCTCCTCTCCTCGGCTGCTTGGCCTATGTGCTGCATTGCCACAGGCCCTAGCCCTCCCCTTCCCTTCCCTTACACGTCAGTGCAGTGGGTATGCTTCATCCTGCTTGATCTCACTTGTTGCATGCCATGGAGGTCCACCAACCTCTAGATCCCAGCCTCAACTCCCATTCCCATCCTGATTCTAGCTGTGCTTACAAAGCACAGGGCTCAGTGATGGGGAAGGATGGGCTGGTCACACAGAGCCAGTCTCTTGCATGGTGTCCAGACTGATGTGGGGGACAGTGTGGCCCTGGGGTCTCAGCTCCTGGTGTGCTCTTTGCTTCTGTAAGAGCAGTGTGTTGCTGATGGGGACAGGGACTCAAGGTGAAGCATTGTCTCTGACTCCTAGTTTGCTGTGATTTCCAGGCCACACACTCACCCTCTGACTTTGCTCCATGTTTTTTTTCTCCTCCTCCTCTTCTTCCTCCTCCTCTCCCTCCTCCCCCTCCTCCTCCTCCTCCTCCTCCTCCTTTCTTCTTCTTTTAAAATATTTATTTATAGCCAGGCGTGGTGGCGCACGCCTTTAATCCCAGTGCTCCAGAGGCAGAGGCAGGCATTCTGAGTTCAAGGCTAGCCTGGTCTACAAAGTGAGTTCCAGGACAGCCAGGGCTATACAGAGAAACCCTGTCTCAAAAAACAAAAAACAAAACAAAACAAACAAACAAACAAACAAAAGAAGATTTATTTATTTTATCTATATAAGTACACTGTCACTGTCTTCAGACACACCAGAAGAAGGAATCACATTCCATCATGGATGGTTGTGAGCCACCATGTGGTTGCTGGGAATTGAACTCAGGACCTCTAGAGGAGCAGTCAGTGCTCTTAACCACGGAGCCATCTCTCCAGCCCCCTTTGTTTAAGTCTTCCAGCTTTGTATTTTTAAAAATCTTTTCCACATTCATTTGTGTCAGTGTCCCCTGCTCTCATCTGGGAACGTGTTGATTTCCTAGACAGGCAGTCTTTGCCTTACATGACCATCTCCTATAAAGGACTGAGTCTTTCCATGAGTCAGAGTCTGGCGGAGAGACTGGACTGCGCTAGGCTTCATGGGTAATGCAGTGTTGTCCCCATGGCCTTTGTAGACCAGCATGTGATTCCATTGGTTGGAGTCTCTTCCTTTATTTCCTTACTTAAGGTTACTGGAAAACTTTAGCAAGCAGAAATTTTGTTTCTTAAACTATTTTTATCTAAACAATTGTCAGTTATATTTTTAAAACAAGTTTTAGATTCAGGAAAAGGCTTGAGGTTAGAGAAAGCCTTGCTTGCCTTTGCTCTGCCTAGCCTGACGTGGTCGCCATAGGCTCAGGGTGGCAGGCCAAGGACTTAGTGACCCCAGTCTCCACTAACTCCACCCACTGACTCTGATGTCTTTTTTTCTGCTCAAGGCCCACATCACACTTGCAACCCCTCCATCCGTCTACTGTAGTCTGTCCCTGGCTGTCATGGCCTGTGACACTTCGTGACTGTAGCCCTTTGCTGAGTGACCGTCAGGTGTTTTGTGGAGTGTCTTTAGTTTAGATTTTGCAAGGACTTAGAGCATCAGATTTGAGTAAGACTCATTTTGTCATTTTGTCAAGAATGCTGTCTGTCTGTGAGGGCTAAAGACAGCAGCACACAGTTCTGCAGATGTTAGGCACAGGGGTGACTGATCACCTCTGGAGGCGAGGGGCCCATGCTCTAAACTCCTAGACCAGCCACTGATTTCTTCATCACAGGATTTCTCAGATGAAGTGCAGGTGCATGATGAAGTATATAAGTGTTAGTGCCCTCAGCAACAGCCATTCCCTTCTCAAAGACAGCCATCAAGGTCTTCCTGTCCTTCTTCACTGCCCATGCCACATCAAGACCTTAGCCCGCCTTCCACCCCCACCGACACTGTCCACACCACACCAGTCTAACAACTTGTTTCTTTATTATTTTTAAGAAGTTTCTCTCTGTGAAGATCTGTCTATAATTTTGTCCTGCCTGTTTGCCTTGTTTTCCCAGTCAGATGTCAATGTCTGACAGTAGAGTCATGTGTTTAATGGCTTGGCTCCTCCTCAGCTCAGTGGCTCACTGCGGCAGGACCTGAGCACTCTGTGAGGCTCTGTCTTACTGAAGATATTGGTGGAAATGGATTTTAAAACGAAACACTCTATTTATATTTATATCTTTGAATCTCACGTGGCACCATTGAATTATTTTTGTTTGCTGGTGCTTTGAGACAGGGTCTTGCTCTGTAGCCTAGGTGAACCCTTAGCTCTCCTGCCTGTACCTCCCAGGGCTGGGACCACAGGGTTATGCCCTACACCCAGCCTGAATCCTTTTGATGACAGACCAAAGGGTTAAGTGTCAGATGGTTCTTTTCTGACTTTGTTGGTCTGTGTTTGGATACAGGGACAGCTATTGAGTTTAAGAGGTTTCTTAAAAGTGGCTTTCCTACCACAGATAATGAAACAGCCTGCAATCAAGTTTGACCCAAAAATCTTGCACCTACCGGCATATTCTGGTAAGTCACAGAGCCATCGAACACGCAGGCCTTTGTACACAGATTGCATATGAACCTTCCTTACTTGCAAATGGAGGGTTTGTGAGAGGAATAGCTAACGACCTGTTTTCTTGTTAATGCTTTCAGCCCACCTCCTGCACACTAGGGGTCAACTGCAGATGTCTCGTCCTTGCCAGCTTTTGATTTTCCTCTGGGCTGATGTCCTTTTGTGGGTGGGGAAGCCTCTGGGGTGCTGGGCCTGTTTTCTTGCTAAGTGTATGGAGAGTCTCTGCCCTTCCCTGGTAAAGACAGCGAGATGTCAGTCTTGCATGTTGCTGCCGTGAGTGCCAACAGTCCAAAGGTTTGGGATCGTGTTAGAAGGACCAGGACAGTGGAGAGCAAAGTTGGGTGGCTCACCCCTCATGGGGAAGGTGTCTGAGAAGAGATAGCTGACGGCTGCTGATCATTACCCTTCAGCCCATGAAAGTCTTTCCTGGAGTAAACCTCAGGAATTTTGCTGTTTATCTTTTTAGTGGGCCAGTTCTCCCCTGTGGCTAGGTCACTTGGTGATTGGGACTAAATTCCAGATAACAAAACAGATGCACAGTTAAGAAGACACCAACTTACAAGTGTGCAGGCCAAGCTCATACATGGAAACAAGCTAAGAGCAAAGCCTCCAAGAGGGACGCTTCTGAGGGACCAAAGTGACAGAGTCATAGTGTAGCCAGCATCGAGAACCCTTACCCATGAAACCCAGGAAATCACCCAGTCCTTCTCCTGAGAGTTAGAGAACAGTTGCAGTTTTTACAAACGAGTCTGTCTATGGATAGAGATCTGTGCGGTTAGACGACATTTCTGTTGTCTTTGGTTTGTGTAGGAAGCTGGAGGCTGGAGTTCCAGGTTTTGCCAGCCACCCTACCAACCTGGATATGTCTAACAGTCATTTTACCAGACTTGTAAAAATGTGTGTAGATGTTGAGTGGATGTAGCTGTATGTGGTTGGGCCTGTGCACATGCAAGTGTGAGCATGTGTGTCAGAGCATGGCCCCAATGTTATCCTTAGACACGCTGTCTACCTCTTCAGAGGGAGGTCCCTTGATCTGAGCTCATTGACTAGACTAGACTGGCTGGCCACGGAGCCCCAGGAAGCCTCAGCTGTCACTTCCTGAGGGTCAGGATTGCACGTGTGGCTTCAGACTCACGTCCTCATGCTTGCAAGGCTCCCTGTCTCCCCAGCTCTCTGACCTGAAAAGATTATTATTATGGTCATTATCATTACTGTTACTATTGTAGCTGTTGTTCACTGACATGGTTATGTCTCCCTGAGTAGAGACCAGCCAAGCAGAGCATCTCCTCAGAGCGGGGGTGGGGTGCCTTTCTGTTAACAGTCATGTGGTGTTTCCTCTTCATCCCGGCCCTGAGTTCTCTGTTCCTCTGCTTCTCACTCGATGTCTGCTCAGCCCTCTCCACTTCGCACATGCCCCCTTGGCTTCCTTCTCTCCACAGTGGAGAAGTTGCTGGTCCTCAAGGACCAAGACTGGAATGACTTCCTGCAGCAGGTGTGCTCCCAGATCGACTCCAGTGAGAAGAGCACAGGGGCACTGCGGGCCAAGCTGAACCTCCTGTGCTATCTGTGTGTGGTGGCCACGCACAAGGAGGTGGCCACCAGGCTGCTTCACTCCCCGCTGGTAGGTACTGCAGGGTGGATGGGCTTCCCAGGGACCCACCACCTACTCTGTATGGTTGGCCTCTGTATCTCAAAGACATGTGAACAAGGGCTTGGGGCCGAGTGAGGGTCAGCTCAGAAGTAGAACAGAACAGGCAATTAAAAATAGACCAAGGACACACACACACACACACACACACACACACACGTTGTAGAACAGGGGATCCCAGGGCCTTACCCAGGCCAGGCAGGGGCTCTGCCACTGAACCACATCCCTGACCCTAGTTTTTATTTTGAGCTACCATCTGAGTTCCCCAGTCCTTGAACATGTTCTGTAGCTTAGTTAGATCTTGATCATATGATCCTCCTGCCTCAGCTTCCCAAGTTGCTGGGATTATAGGCCTGTGCCACCATGTCCAGTTGGTTACAATCGTAATCTGATTTAATTACAAAGAATAAAGTGATTTATTTTTTAATGAAAATTTTTCTCATGAAGGTTTTGGAAAACCATCCTCAACTCCTTCCTTGAAGCAGTTGTGTGGATGGTGATTTCGAACTGTGGACATTTTTGTTAAGTGTTGGCTGGGAGCCGTTGTACCTGTCCGTAATCAGGAGACGGAGCTCTGTGCTGGTGTAAACTCGGGTGGCTTCTGCTCCTGGCCACCTGGACAAATGCTAAGGTTTCCAATGTGTGAAAGGACAGAAAGCCGTACAGCATTCGCTTCCTGTTCTCCTTGGTGGGCCTCACTGGTGACTGTCATCGGCAGAGCTCCTCAGGCCAGCCTCTGGAAGGTGCAACTGTGGCAGTTGCTACTGAGCCCCTGAAGTCAGCCTGAAGAAGTTTCGGTTCATTTTGCTCCCTCCTAAGTCACTATGAAGGTTGCTTGTGTGTCTGTTGGGGGTGGGGAGAGTACTTAGTAGGACAAATCGAGAACATCTTGTTCTTAAATTTTTAAAGATTCATTTTATCTTTAAATTGTGTGTGTGTGTGTGTGTGTGTGTGTGTGTGTGCGTGCATGTTACATGAGGTGCTCTTGGATGCCAGAAGAGGGTGTCAGATGCCCTGGAGCTGAAGTTACAGATGGTTGGTGGTTATGAACCTCTATGCGGGTGCTGGGAATTGAACCTGGGTTCCCTGCTAATTCACTGATTGCTTTGGATGTTGTTCTGAATAAAACTTACGTTTTGACGTTTTTCTGTTTTAAATTCTAGTTCCAGTTGCTAATCCAGCACCTGCGGATAGCTCCTAACTGGGATATGTAAGTAACATTCGTATTTTAAAGCACATTCTTTGTGATTTTGTAGTTAATGCCAGACACACCTCACCATAAGCACAGTCCTAAGTCACCCGAAGTGAGCCTGCGGTAACCACGAGACACTCACAGCCACAGCCTGTTGTCCCAACGTGGAAGGCCGTCCCTTTTCTGGGTGTTCATTTTGAGATCAACTCACCTTTGGGTTTTTCTTCTTGTGCCTGCCTCTGTCACCTCTGTCTTCCTCCAGTGGCAGGAGTTTCCCCACGGTATTATGGAAACTGATGGGACAATCATGCACGGTGCTCATGTATGGGAGCTGCAGGCTCCAGGCTCCTCTTGCTGGGGCTTGATCACATGATGGAACTGTTTTCTGGGAGGAGTCTATGTGGGATGCAGAAGTGTAGAGTGGGATCCCAGGTCAGCCCTACCTCACCCCCAGGGAAATCACATTCACTGAGCCTCAGTGCTCGAATCTGTAGAGTGGGGCTGTGTCCTCACCTACTCAGTAGATCCTTGGCCGACTGTGGGGCCAGAAGTGAGGTCTGGTGTACCACGGTGGCGAGGTGGGGGTGGGGAGGAGGTGGGAGGTGGGAGGTGGGAGGGGAGGTGGTGGTGGGGTAGTGACTATCTGTGTCATCTTGGAGACTCATGATGGAATGCTGAGGTTGACAGAGGTGTGACAGCAGTTTCTCCTCGTGGTGAGATACGAGGGCATCCGTGGAGTTTTCGAAAGGCTTTGGAAGGAAGTTTTTCTTGTTATCTCAGTGCTGTTCTTGCTGCAAACAGAACTGGGCTGCTGTTTGTCTGATGTCATTTCCTGGTCTGCAGCGCCCCCTGCTGACTTGAAAGTGCTTCTATTCCTTTCTATTTTTTTTTTTTTTTGTCTGCAGGATTTTAATGCTCAGTTTTCACAAACACAATTATCTATCCAATTTTATGACTTACAGTAAAATGTACTAGCCTCTAAAAATGTGTATTATTTAACTGTCCTTTATACTCCTTTTAAATCTTTTAAAATTGATCACTGGGAGTTTTTACACAAGTAACACTCTAATGTATTTACTTGAATTGCACGTCCTGAGAACCAATGAAATCCATGATATTTTGATAATGAATGAAAATCTCAACAAAATACTTTTCACTAGAAAACAAGGGATCTGCTCCAAACACACGAGCTTTGTAGACTGCAGTGCAGACGACAGTGTAACAAGGGTGTCTGCCCGTATTCCCCGGAGCCAACCAGCTTCGAAGCTAACTGTTAAATCATTTTAAACTGAGAGTTACCTATCATGTTGATGGCTCATGCTACATCTTCTTCAGCCAGGCTCTGAGCACTTGCGAGTTTCTGACTCATGGTTGGAAGTTTGGTCAGAAGTGTCGGGAACACTGGTCCATGCCTGCAGCGGCTGCTGAGACTGTCAGCACACAGCGATTGCGTTTCTCAGGTGGTCTACAACCTTCTCGTAGTCACCTTGCGGTAGTAACTCTTCACCAAGCTGTGTCTCTTCAGGGAAGAGTTCTGGACAGCGTCAGCATCTCTTAAGTCAGGGAACTGGGAAAGACCGACTCTCTCCTTAGCAAGCTTGTTCTTCCTCGTTCTTGAAGTTGGGGCCACTCTGGTTTTTGTGGTGGAAGTAGATGCAGCACCGCATGAAGACAGCACTGCACACGCCCGTGGCCATGGCACTGTTTTGGCCCGCCCTCTTTACTCGGCTGGGGTGTGTGCCAGGCCGCAGCCCAACAGGCAGTGGTTAGCTCTAAGCTAGCTCCAAGGCTGATCACAGCACTCAGGCCACTTAGGTCTTATTCTTTTCTAGCACTGTTTAAAAACCCTTTACTATTTAAATTTGGAAAAAAAGTTTTTTGTTTTATCAGTTAAAAACATTTTACTGAGGTAGTATCTTACTGTATAGCCCAGGCTGACTTGGACCTCCTGGCTTTATGCCTTCCTGAGTGCTGGAGTTAGAGGTGTGTGCCACCCTGCCCTCTGCTCTCTGCTACTTGTTGTTTTCTTTCAAATACTGCTTTTAGGTCTTAACATTTTTCTGTCTCTGTCATCCAAGTTTGCTTTATATATAGGAAACCAAATTTAGTAAGGCATAGCATTGTCTTATGTGCCTTAGTAAGGCATGGCATCATCGTATGTGTCTTTTCTCCCCACAACACATGTGACTTTAATATTATTGACAACTCAAGGCCATTTTCCACACTCCCATCTCTACCTGCCAAGCACTTGGGGTACACTGCGCACACATCACCACACCTGGCTTTTAAGTGGGTGCTGGAACTTTGACCTCTCCAGTGGCTTGGCCGGGCTTCCCTCTGAAGCTGGCGTCTCTCTTTGGTCTTAGTTACTCTCTGTTGCTGTACTAAGACACCAGAACCAAGGCAACTTATAGAAAAGAGAGTTTATTTGGGGTTTACATCAGCACAGGGTTAGAACCTATGAACATCATGGCAGGGAACCTGGCATCAAGCCGGCAGGCATGCAGCAAGACCAGCTGAGAGCTCACATCTTCATCTGTAGGTTGGAGGCAGAGAACACTAACTGGGCCTGGCATGGGTTTTTGAAACCTTAAAGCCCACCCCTGTGACATACCTCCTCCACAGAGGCCATGCCTCCCTATCCTTCCCAAACAATTCCACCAACTAGGGACAAAGTATTCACACATGAGCATGGAGCCATTGTCACCCAGACCACCATCGCCCCCCCAGCTCCAGGATAGGAAACCACAGACTTGGGTCCTGCACCTGTCCCCTGTCCTCCTCAGTATGGATCACCTGCTGTGGGGATATCACAGCCTTCCCTGAAGGCCTGCTCATCCCAGTGGCTCTCAGGAGGTTATTTTCCACCATACTGTCCGCTTCATCTCTCTGGGTCCCCTGGGGTTTCTGTTCCACTTCCAGCTTCCTTTGGTTTCTGGTTATCTTGCAGGTCAGCGAATCTTTCATGTCCGTAGACTCTTTGTGTCTTTTTTCCCAATGAAAGTTTTATCAACATGACTTTTTTCAAATCACTCTGAAGCACTGCTTAGTAATTTATCAACATTCAGTGAGGTTATCAGAGCCACCTCATTAAAACTAGTGTTTATTAAAATAGAAGAATAGAGGCTGGAGAGATGGCTCAGTGGTTACAAAAGCACCAGCCGTTCTCACAGAGGCCTTGGGGATTGAACCACCTGTAACTCCAGTTCCAGGGACTCAGACGCCCTCTTCTACCCCCCATGAGCATTGTGAGCACTGGGTGCACATGTCTGCATGCAGGCAAAGCACAGATACATATAAAATAAAATAAAGGAGAAAATTTCAGCCAAAGAGAAAGGCTTTCATAAGATTAATAATTTATATTCTCCAGGTTTTTAAAAATCACAAACTGTCTAAACTTTGACACTGTGATTCGTGTTCTGTATGTACGTGACAGGGAGTTTCCCTGCACGGGGGCCTGCTCTGTCGTAGTGTATGTATGCGAGTGTGTGTGTGCATGTGCATGCCCCAGTGTGCATGTGGAGGTCAGAGAACAACCTTCAGGCGTCAGTTCTCTCCTTCCACTGTGTGGGTTCCAGGATTGAACCCAAGTCATCAGACTTGGTGGCAAGCTCCTTTACCCACTGAGCCCTCTTGCCAGCCCCACTTCCCCATCTTACAGCTGACTCAGGTCATCAATACGTAGTGGCTGGTAGTGATGACTGATGCCCGTGTTTCTCTTTCTCTAGACGGTCCAAGGTTGCTCGGGTGGTCGGCATGCTGGCCTTGCACACAACAGAACTTCAGGAAAATGTGCCTGTTATCGAGGTGATTTCTTCCATTACTGATACCTTCTGTATGGCAGGAAAGATTGCTTATAACTTAGCACACTCAGCTTTCATTGGCCTCCACTTAATTTTGATTTGGGGGAATTGTGCAGTTGTAAGACATGGCCCTTGGGACCCTCTGTGGGCTCTAACTCAGTTCATCTTCATGTGGAGTTTGGCCTCTTGGAGGCCACAGAGGCCCAGACTGCTTTAAAGCACGGCTCATACTTAAGTCAGTTCAGTTCCTTCTGGGTTTTCACGCTGAGTTCACTACTTCCCCCCTTGTCCCAGGACAGCAGCTCCCTGACAGGTGAGCCCTGTGCTTGGAGGTTCTCTGTGTCCTGAAGACCTTTTTTGGAATCAGCGTCACCCTCCCCTGCCTTATTTTGGTGCTGGGAGTCTCACTGAGGGCCCACGCGTGCTAGGCACGCACTGGCATTAGCAAGGGTTTTGCTGGGTGTGGTGGTGCATGCCTTTCATCCCAGCAGGGCAGACCTGGTCTATACAGGAGCTCCAGGCCAACCAAGGCTACACAGTGAGACCTTGACTCAAAGAACTGAAAATGGGAAGATGAAAGGGATTTATGTGGCTACCCAGCGACGCTCTGCCTGTGCAGTGAATGTCACCACCATGTGGCTGCCCCAGCTGTGTGCAGTCTGTGATGTAACTTAACAGTCTGGGCAGGCTCAGAGTGGCTGATGTGAGTCTGGGACAGTGGCAGCAGCAGCAACAGGGTGGATGAACCGGCAGGTTATGGGGATGAGCAGGCAAAAAGTAAATGCTTTTTTGAGGGCCTCGTGGCTGGGCTGCCTGGGGAAGATATCATTAAGGTGGATCTTCCTACAGTTAATTGAGAGAGACCCTCACGGATCTTTCTTGAGGCTCATATCATAATTCGTTCCAGATCCAGTTAGGTAGACAACCTAGGCTAGCCATCGCTCACCTACGTAGATATACTCATACCTAGCCTTGTTTCCTGGTTGCACTTTGATGGCTGTTGAGAGATTTGCTGATCGCTATGATAATATTTGAAAGCAGAGGCTGGCAGAATAAATTCTATGTTTAATATTCAAACTGCTGCATCGTCACAGACCTGCAAATGAAAGCCAGAACGATATGCCCAGTAGTCACCATGTTGTGGGAACTCAAAACTCCACACAACTATAAATGTTGGGGGGGAGCACTGGGGAGCAGTGGCTCCCACAGACTGCTGGTGGGAATGCAAGTGGGCGTGGCTGTTCTGGAAGACCTGCCGTTTCTCCCAGGGCTGAAGACATCTTTTCCTGCGATCTCATAGCGTCTGTCTGCTATCCCCCAGCTCTGGGTCCCTCGTGGCATGTGAAGGCATGTGTACCTGCAGTGTTGTCTGTACCAGCCTCACACTTATCAGAATGGATAGAGTGGGGATGCTCACTACACGAGGCACCAGCAGCACTGACAAGAACAAGCCGCAGCTCTGGGCTGGAGTGAAGCTCGTGGGTGGTGCTCGTCATGGACATGAGTGGGCAGAACCATGAAGTGACCCATCTGGGTACCGAGGAGTACCCAGAGGCTGTGGCTGCTCTTGCCCACAGGCCCAGCTCCTCTAGAGAGCTTGTTTCAGGGTTCCATCTGGGAGCTCCGCTATCCACACACTTGCCTGAAGCCTGGTCCTCTTCTATGGGGAAAGTCCTCTCCTTTGACAGAGGCTTCAGGAGGGAGGAAGGGGAAGGGGGCACCCTCCTTGCCAGCCAGGTCAGCCAAATCAACCCTAGCCATCAGTGAGGTGACAGATGTCGCAGCCAGGTCCGTCCTCACATCTCAGTTCCCCTTTGAGATGTCTGCAGGTAGATGTCACAGGGATCTGAAGACGAGGACTCCCTTGTGACATAATTGGGGGAAACTAGGAAGCTTCCTTTATCCCCCATGGAGTCTCCAGCTGGGGCTCCCTGGGACCTGGTTATCAGAAGTTCCCCACTGAAGGAATTCCCTGGGGTCTGTGCAGGGAACATCCTGAGTCACCTGGGACCTGGCCATCATCACCCCTGTGACGGGCTTGCCTCACTCCGCCTCCATACACATGGTTCGCCATCTCAGCGCTTGCTCTTGCCATTGCCTATGAGAAGCTCTTGGCCATCAGTTCCTGGGCTACACTGTGGTCACTCCCCCGAGGCTTAGGCCACGCCCCCGAGGTTCAGGCGGCGCCCCAGGCTCCTCCTCCTTCAGCTCTGCAGCTTTGTTTTTCTGCAGCTTTGCTTTTCTGCGTTTATTAGGATGAGATGCAGGGGCCTGGGAAACACTGTTTTTCTCACTTCCTGTTTTACAACTTTATTTTTGTGTGTAGTGTATGTGTTTGTACATGTTATGTACACATGTGTGTGTGTGTAAGGGCCAGGGGTTGATGTCCTGTATCTTCCACTGTCTCGCCCCACCTTACCTTCTCAGACAGGGGTCTCTCACTGACCGTCTGGACCGGCTGGCCAGTAGCTTGGGAATTTATACCTGTGGGGGTTTGAATAGGTTTGTCCCCATAGATTCATGTGTTTGAATGCTTGGCCATAGAGAGTGGCACTATCAGGAGGTGTGGCCTTACTGGAGGAAGTGTGTCACTATGTACGTGGGCTTTGAGGCCTCCTAGGCTCAGCCTCCGCCCAGTGTGGAAGATGGTCTCCTCCTGGCTGCCTTAGGATCAAGATATAGACCTCTTCACTCCTCTAGCCCCAAGTCTGCCCGGAACTGCCATGCTTCCTGCCATGACAATAACGAACTAAACATCAGAAACTATAAGCCAGCCTCAATTAAATGTTTTCCTTTATAAGAGTTGCTTGGCCCTGGGGTCTCTTCACAGCCTTGGCAACCCTCACTAAGACAGGACCCAAGCCTGTCTTTCTACCTCCAGTACTAGGGTCACAGAAATGCGTGACTGTGTTTAACTTTTATGTGGGTGTTATGGATCTGATCTCGGGTCCACACCCTTGTGTAGCAGATAATTTTCTCATTGATCTGTCTCCCCTCCCCCCATATTTTACAACTTTGGCAAAAATCGAAAATACTGTATGCAGTTACAATGTGTTATGAGGTAACAATGTGTATGAGCACACTCCATACCTGGTCACTGTGACACAGCTGTCCCCAGTTGTCAGAGACAACCCAAAGCCCAGGAAACCTTACTGTTCCTGACCTGCCATGTGTCCTGCAGATCAGCTGTTTCTAGGGAACAGCTTCCCTAAGGAGCTGTTTCTAAGGCTCTCTTGCTCTCTGCTTTCACAGACTCAGAACGGTAGTCTTCGTGGGAGGGTCTTTGTGCTGTAATTTTTAGATGATTACAATATCCAAGAGACCCAGCTTTAATAACATGACAAAGTTAACTTGTCTGATTATATTCCTGAACTTGACAGAAAGAAATAGTGTGTGTGTGTGTGTGTGTGTGTGTGTGTGTTTGTGTGCCTGTACTTTAAAAAAAAAAGACAGTCTCTCTATGTAGCCCTGGCTCACCTGGAACTTGTATGTAGACGAGGCTGGCCTCGAACTCACAGAGATCTGCCTGCCTCCTCCTTCCAAGTGCAGGGATTAAAGATTTGTGCCATTATGCCAGGTTCTGTGTACATTTTAAATTTTATTTCTTTCATGTACTTTAAAATACTGTTGTTATAAGCAATTGGCTATGTCAATTTCAATAGCCACTAGGTGGCAGCCAAACACTGAAGAAAACGTGGTAGATTTGGCAGTCTGTCTTCAGCCTGGCGGCCTCTGGCTCTGGGGGCTTGGCAGGCACAGGTACAGGTTTTGTCTTCTCACAGTGTCTGGAAGTTTCTCCTCAGTATCATCTGGCAGTTGCACTGGTCACAGTTTCCATTTGAAGGTTAATTCCTGGCGGCCTTTCTAGAAAAGGGCAGACGGTGGCCAGTGTGATTTGTGGGGATGCTGCTGCTGGACCTCAAATTTAGAACTCCTGGGGTCAGGTCTCTGAAACTCTCTCTGACCTACCTGCCTTCCTCTTATCTCATCATTGCTGGCAGCACAGCACTGGCCGAGTTTCCATTTCGAGTAGTATGAGCATTTTTTTTTTTTTTTTGGTGTTTTAATAGAATTTCCGCACAACACAGCTGTTTAATATGCTGACGGGGTGAGTCCTTGTGGGTCTCATGTGTAACAGCTCTCAGTCCTGGGGTGCCGTCCACGGGTTTAGTCCCAGGAAGGCAGTGGATGCCTTAGGATGCTGAAAATGTATGTGACTATGAGCCTCTTAAACCAACGGCCCAGGCTAACCCTTTCACTGACGTTTTTCTACACTGGAAGATGTCAAACATAAGAGTCAGGTGTGTAGGCTGGCACTGTTCTCTCAGTCACGGTCAGTTCTTGGCCAACCTTTGATCCCTTCTTCCTGCTGCTGCTTCTCCTCTGTCTCCCTGCTTCTCCTTTGTCTTCCTGCTGCTGCTTCTCCTCTGTCTTCCTGCTTCTCCTTTGTCTTCCTGCTGCTGCTTCTCCTCTGTCTTCCAGCTGCTGCTTCTCCTCTGTCTTCCTGCTGCTGCTTCTCCTCTGTCTCCCTGCTTCTCCTTTGTCTTCCTGCTGCTGCTTCTCCTCTGTCTTCCAGCTGCTGCTTCTCCTCTGTCTTCCTGCTGCTCCTTCTCCTCTGTCTCCCAGCTGCTGCTTCTCCTCTGTCTTCCTGCTGCTCCTTCTCCTCTGTCTCCCAGCTGCTGCTTCTCCTAGCTGCTCTTTCTTCTCTGTCTCCCTCTGCTTCTCCCCTGTCTCCTGGCTGTTCCTTCTCTCCTCTTTTTCCTTGTTCTGACTTTCTTTCTTGCTAGAATATTTTTAAGAAAATAATAATATCAGTTTACTCATATTTATGATTTATGTAATTTTATTTTTATGTATGTGTTTGTGTATCTGTGTCTGAGTAGAGATGTCCTTGGAGGTCAGAAGAGGGCTTTGGATCTCCTGGGGCTGGCACTACGGGTGGTTGTGAGCCACTTGGTGTGGGGAGTGGGGACCAAACCTGAAGCTTTTACAAGAGCAGTGACTGTGTTCAAGCGCCGAACCTTCTCTTAACCCATGCTTGGGCCCCACCTTCTCTTTGCACAGATCCACCTAATTTTCTGCCTCACACTCCTTTGGGGCCTGAGTGGTGTCACACTTTTGGGAGACCTGCACTTCATATATACACATGAACCTCTACAGTTTTTCTATGTAGCATTTATTATTATAAATATTCTGATTATAATTCATTTTTCTAATTATAGCAGTGTAGCTATATAAATCTCCCAACATCTCCCTACAGTAAAACCAAAAAAAGACATTTGGAAGTGCAGGCTAAATGTGACAAAAAGACTAAAAATGCACAAGAAAGGGAAGAAAATTCTCAAAAGTCACAGTGGACCTGACATGTTGGCCTGAAGGTTCCTGGCATAGGCCTGGCTCGTAGCCTGACCTCGGATGTGATTGTTTACAGCCCCTGATGTGGCTAATTTCAGTGAACTTGCCCTTGGATTTTTTTTTTTCTAGTTAACAAGCTTTTGTTTATTTTCTGTTGAAAATGTGTGCAATTAGTTAATCATATTTCAGTGAATCTGGTGGGGTCAGGACACAAAGGTATTGAAGCCCAAAAAAGTGTGAACTAAACAGACAATAATGTATTTCATTAGTTCTTTGAGAGTGTCATACAGTTATAGCTTTCTGCCTCGGCTTCCCTCCACCCCCCGCCCCCCAAGTTCCATAAAGGACATTTTGTGCAGTCCTAATGGGTGTGGGGCCACTCCTTGCAATGTGGTTGGCCTACCCAGGGGTCACACCCATAACAACACTCTCCCAGTCCCCCAAGGCCACCATTTGTCCATAGCTTCTGAGTTGTGGGGTAGGGGCTGCTTCCCGCTCCAAGCCAGACTGCTAGCTAACAGGCTTTGGCCCTGTGCAGACAGGCACAGGTGCTGTGAATCCATGAGAGCATCCTGTTCCTTTCTGTCCTGACCCGTTCCTGGCTCTTACAAACTCCCCGTCCTGTCCTCCACGATGAGCCTTAGTGTGTTGGGGTGTGGGATGATGCAGCGGCTATTTTGGGTGGAATACTTCACAGTCACATGCAGTCTCCACTTTGGCCAATCGTGAGCCTCGGAATTTAGCACCGCCCACTGCACAAAGAAGCTTCTCCAGTGAAGGCAAGAGCGGTCAAGAGCTGCACTAACGCGCATGGCTACAAAGTTAAGTACTGAGAACAAGAGCCGCACTAACGCGCATGGCTACAAAGTTAAGTACTGAGAACAAGAGCCGCACTAACGCGCATGGCTACAAAGTTAAGTACTGAGAACAAGAGCCGCACTAACGCGCATGGCTACAAAGTTAAGTACTGAGAACAAGAGCCGCACTAACGCACGGCTAGAGTTAAGTATTTAGAAGGCATTTGGGCCCTGTGTCCATTAGCAAACTAATAGTAGCAGGCTCATTCTAAGGGCCAGTGAGCTCCCCACCTCGGGTTCTTGTCCAGCCATGCAGAGGTAGGCGTGTAATTTCCTCTGTGTGAGGATCAGGCCCGGAAGCTAATGAGAGAGCAGTTGGTTGCACTCATGGGTGTAGCTCACCATGCCCGTTATTACAGTCCAAGTGTTCCCAGCTGGGTGAGATTGTGTCCACCTCCTCCCCAGCGGCCTGCATAGTACTTCTCGGTACCATGAGAGCGACATAGCAGGAGGAAGTGTCCCAGTCAGCACGGGTCTGATTTCTTCATGTCCTATGACCCGTGTGTGCAGTGTCTTCAGCCAACAGGGTCTGATGGGCAAGCGAGAGCAGTGGCCACAGCCTCTTCTGCTAAACAGACACTTTATCAGGTGAAAGGTCTCAGGCACATGGACAGGAAAGTTCCTTCTGCATGTGTGCAGATGTTAATTCCAATACTCATGAGACTTCTGACCTTCTTTCTTTTTGGGTTTTCTGGGAAATGATAAGCAAGAATTGAATCATCACATTTTTGTTTATGTACACAAACATTCTTGGTCTGTCTGTGTTGAGCCCCAGTGTTCCTGTCACCGGGGGACTGCCACATCCAGAGTCACTTTTTGCTAAATATCTCACAGCAGGTAATTTTTACAGGATGCACTTTCTAACTTCTCACGTGAACCATGAGTTCCTCTCCTGTGTTTGTGGCTCTGCCTGACTCTGCTGACCACGGTTGCTTGGGCAGGCGGGCACCTGGGCTCTGTTCTCAGAGCATTGGGAGGCGTGGGAGTCTGAATGCAGTGTCTCCAGAGCCTCGCCGGCCATTGTATTCAATGCTCTACTAGATGAAGAAATGCAGAGAGTGACTTGGGGATTGAAGGCACTGCCCAGGCACTGTAAGAACAGGTCCCTGAAGCAGAAAAAAAATGCAATTTAAAGCAAGCCTCTTTTGTAGTGCCACTATTTGAGGGAGAGTTGAAGGTCCAGCCTTTAAGAATATGCTAACAAGTGGGTAATAAGGCTCTCTTGCTCTCTACTTTCACAGGCTCAGAACTGTAGTATTCGTGGGAGGGTCTTTGTGCTGTAATTTTTAGATGATTGCAATATCCAAGAGACCCAGCTTTAATAACATGGCAAAGTTAACTTGGCTTCATTGAGAAACATTTCTTGGATGAGCAGGTGTGTGCTGTTCCCACGAGTATCACTGGGGTAGGCAAGATGGCTAAGCAGGAAGAGGTGCTTGCTGCCAAGACCGACAACCCGAGTTTAATCCCCAGGACCCGTGTAGTGGCAAGGGAGAGCTGATTCCTGAAAGTTGTCCTTTGGCCCCCACTTGTACACTGTATGTGCACCCCTGATATATAGTAAGTAGATGTAAAATAAATACGTATCATTTATACCCCTGTAGGGCTCTCCACAGTCCTGTGGCAGCCTGGAATCTGGGAGAGGCAATAGATTTCCCTCCATCCTCCTCAAGTTTTCTGTGTCTTTTTTGGCCACAGGGTCCTACCCTGGCATAAGGCAGCCGATGCAGCTGTAGAAATGGCTCCCTGCTGGGCTCTGCAGGGTGTGAGGCACCATGTGTGGTCAGGAAGGGGGGACCAGAGGCCGGGCCTGCAGTGTGGACATGGCACATGGATACGTTGTCCTTGGGGACTCCAACATTTTCACATGCACGCACGCGCACACACGCACATGCACACAGACACACACACACATGCGCACACACATGCATGTGTGTATCTGTGTGGGTTCACAGGTTGGAGGTCAGAGGAAAACTTGCTGGACTTAGCTCTCTCCACCACTGGGGATCTCGTGCAACTCAGCAGACTTAGTAGCCGCTGAGCCATCTTGCCAGTCCTCTTTGACTTGAGGAGAGCTAACTGAAATTAAAATGGTAAAACCAATACTTTGGGGGAGTTGTGAAAAACCTCAGTCATTCAAAGCAAAGGAACCCGTTCTCAGTTAGGCGGAGTGCATGGAGCAAATGTTCCTAGCAAGAAAGGCCAGACGTGGCGCAGGTGCAGGCGGACACCACCCTTCCCTTTCTGTGGCTCTCAGGGGCTGATAAGGGAGAAGCCAGGAAGCAAACGTTCCTGAATGGGGCCCTCTCAGTCAGAGCCTCCCAGCCATGGTGAGGTGGGAATGAGACTGTTCAGCCACGGTGAATACACAGGGCTGACCTGCCAGGGCAGTGCACTGAGGGCCGCTGGGGGCTGCGTGGAAGTGGATTGCAATTACTTCCTGGTCCATGGTGGGTGTGGTGGGCTGGGAATAGTGGAGGTGGTCATCTGGATGACAGAACTGGCCTAAACTCTTACCAGCACGGTTGTCTGATCCATTTGTCCCCTCCAGCCACAGAGGGCTCTGGTGTCATTAGCCTGCTACCTGCTGGCCCAGTGGAGCCCCAGAGGTTCTGGGTGGCCTCTGCTCTTGAGTGTCAGTTAGACACTCAACAGAGGCAGTTTCCAGGGAGCACGAGCAGAGAGGCCAGTGCTGCACAGGCTTGTTTCCCATCTCACAGAGGCAGCCCAGGCTCCTCCTGACCACGTCTGCCCTCTGGTGGCCACTCCGGGGAAGCCCTGGAGTCTGGACAATGTGTTCTCACTGAAGAGCTCCATCCACCCTGCTTCCATTTGCTGTCTATTTAAATAGTCAAATGCAGGTCTGCTGTAAGCTTCTGACCCACTGGCACGGCTCTGTCCCACAGTCCATTTCTGTCTAATGTAATATATGTGTGTTAATCCAAGGTTGTGGGTCTCAAGGATTCCTCTCTCCATGGTTTTTCAGGGCCCCCTTGTGGGAGGTTAGCCAAGATGCAACCTCCATGCACACAGGCAGAGAGGTGCTCTGCTTGGCTTGGTCTTATGAATACATTATTTTTGAAAAACAGTATCTGTAGTTGGTGCTTGGGTCGACCCAGTTCCTGGGCACTTGAGGTGAGTGGCATGCTTATGAGCTGTGTCCTGGACTCCCACGCCATTCCAGCTGTGCAGAGGTCACTGCTGCACCTTGCCGCATGTTATATAACAGTATATATGCTATTATATATTACATGCTGCACCCTACCCCATGTTATACAACAGTATATATATACCATTATATATTACATGCTACACCCTGCCCCATGTTATACAACAGTATATATACTATTATATATTACATGCTGCACCCTCCCCCTTGTTATGTAATAGTATATATACCATTATATATTATACGTAATAGTAACAGCCAGTGCATTGCTGCATTTCATTTTATCCCAGTGTCAACCATACAGCTGGCTTCTGATTGCCACATGGAGAAGGGCTGCAGAAGGATGATTGACAAGGCCTGGGCTGGCTCCTGACATTAGAACTCTCCACAGGCCATATCCCTTGTCGGAAGTCAGTTCTAGTAGCATCTTGGCACTCAACTGGCAGGCTCATCAGTGATCAGCAGGCGGATGGGGTGGGGTCTCCAAAACCCAAAGGGTTGGACCTCCGTATTGTGGTAGGCAGTACATGGTGCAATGAGTTATCTTACTTTAAATTTTTTTTGTTGTTGTTATTTAGTTTTATTTGTGTGTTCATCTCCCTGTTTGTATGTGGACCACCTGCATGCAGTGCCAGCTTAGGCCAGAAGAGGGCATCAGATTCCATGGGACTGGAGTTACAGGTAGCTATGAGCCACCTGATGTGGGTGCTGAGAACCAAACCTGGGTCCTCTGCAAAAGCAACAAGTGTTTGTAACCACTGAGCCATCTCTCCAGCCACCTCCCTTTATTTGGAAGGAAGATTCTTGTGTACTCCATACTGTGGGTCTCTTGAGGTCACTGCCAGTGCCACATACCATGAGCCTTTTCAAGGTCTGCCTCTCACTGTCTGCCATGTGACAGAGTCCGGCTCAGGTGCAGCTAGCAGAGCGTCACCAACACAATGGGACAGATTGGTGTCCTGTGTGTGACCAGACAATCCAGGGTCCTTCTGGGTGGGCACAGCAGGAGACCTGACAGGGAGGCGACTGGGAAGTTTACTGTCAGTCTCTCCCACTTCATCTCTGGCCTGAAAAGGCTGGGCCCTTCAGAGCCCTTCAGGCTGGTGCCCCCCAGGCCCACTTCTGCAGGATGCATCTGACGGTGGCACAGAAGGCTACACCCAGGGGCAGCCCAGCATTTCCAGCTGCCTCAACTTCTAGGCCCGTGTTTCTTCACTTTGGAGGCTTGTTAAAGTTCTGGGTACTCAGAACAATTCTGTCAAGAATGTTCCCAGACTAGGACAGACTCCCTGGAAGTAGATGCAGGCACTTGCAGATTTGAAAATTCATGATCCTACCACGTGGGCCAAATGAGCCCCAACACAGTGCCCCAGGAGCCCAGGATCTCCGGACAGCTGGCTACAGTGCACATTATCACACCTTAAGACAGGATGTAGTTTTGTGAATTTTTGGTGACTCCCATGTGGGCTGAGGGAGGCTCTGGAGATCTGAGTCTCTGACCCCAGGAACCAGCCAGCCTCACTGCCCCTTGTCCCTGGCTCAGTTCCCGTCATGGAGGGAGAGGTTCTAAGTGTGGGTGTCCATTTGCTGTTGACCTCTGTTTGGTTAGAATCTCCGGGGGTGGGGGGGGTGGATAGGGAGGGATGATGACAGACAGCAGACAGACGGACATTCCCTCACTGTTTCCTTTAACACCAAAGAGCCCTTGTTTCTTGGTGCCCTCTCTTACACACTGGCCCTTTTCTTATTCATACAGCCTTGGGGTCCCATCTTGATGTGGATGGTCCGTTTGATAGCACACGAAGAACAAGCCCTGGGGTTTGTCCCTGGTTCCCTTTCAGAAGCCATTTCAAAGTCACCAAGATTCACTACCGTTCTCCTGAGTTAAAGCTTGCTAAGTTTCCGGGTTCCTACTTTTTCTCTGTCTGTCTGTCGTCTGTCCTATTTTGGTCTTTGAAGTTTTTTTTTTTTTTTTTTTTTCTCTTTTCTTTTTACCAGCTCTGTCATGAGTCTATCAGATTTATCTAACATTAAATAATCCCAATAGGAGGACATTTAAATTATTTTGCCTGGAAATGGGCAAAGGGATTTCAACACAGCCAGTCTCTTCATTTACATGGCAAGGTTCAGCGCTACACAGTGTTCAAAAGGTGTTTTTATTATTTATTTTGCTATGTGGTCTCGGATGTTGAAAGGTCTCAGATGTGGATTCAAGAGGACCCTGAGACGGACTGATGGGGGGTTGGAGTTTACTAGACGTTATTAATGACATGGGCAGACAAACAGATAGACAGACAGACAGCAATGTGTTGACACTCTGAGGACAGTTTAGCCCTAGCACCAGAGACATAGCCGTGGCTTTGAGGAGAGGAATTGGGGCCCACATAACAAAGTGGGGTCTCTTCCCATCCGGTTCTGAGGGTGGGGAGGTTTGATAGCACAAGCCTGCTGCGGGGCTCTCAGATTTCCAGGCAGAAGGTAGGGAAGGGGGCTGGAGGCAGGATGTGTGGCCACCAGTGCCCCCTTGGTGTTGTCTCAGTAGGAGCCTGTGCTGTCTGTGAGGGGAAGTGCTGTGGCCGGGGCAGCAGCTGGGCTCTGACATTGCCTTCTTTCCTGTATGTGTGTGAGCCCCTGTGGCATGAGCGCAGAGCACCCCTTCAGGGGTCACGTGACACTCAGGTAGGCAGGTGTGAGAGCGGCTAACCCGTCTCACCTTTTCACTTTGCTTTGTGATTGTACCTCAGTCAATAGGAACATGTTTTCCTCCTTGTTACTGTCCGTTCACGCGCTCCATTTGTTCCTTTTTAAAAAAGAACGGACTGTTTTATGTGTTGGGCTGTTTTGCTGTATATATGCATATACACCATGTGCTTGCAGTACATGAAGAGGACAGAAGAGGGCGCCAGATCTCCCTGGAGCTGCTCTTACAAACAGTTGTGAGCTGCCATGTGGATGCTGGGAATTTAATTCCTGTCCTCTGGAAGAGCAGCCAGTGCTTTTAACCAGCTCTCCTTTAACCACTGAGTCACCTCTTCAGTCCCTTTCCTTGCCTTTTAAATATTGATATATCTATGTAAAATTTAAAGATAAGTTGAAAACCAATAACTTGATATTGCAGAGATGGTGTTAAATGCTACCTACCCATGTTAACTTTTTGTAGGTGGGATGTGAGGTTGCCAGGGTAACTTATCTGCTGTGTATCTGTTTACAAGATGCTAAACTCAGGTTTATGGTTTTAAAGGCTCACAGCATTAAAATTGTCTCAGTCCCTGGTGTCGCTTCACCACAAACACCAGAGAATTGTGAAAGAGAAATTCTATAAGTTCCAGTAGCAAGCTTTGGGATCAGAAAGCCTAACCTGATATTTGAGTATAGGATACCTTTGACTTTATGAAAATGAATCTTTTAATTTGAGGGTGTTGTTGACTTTCATGCAGAAGTTCTACAAACACTGGATACACTCCATCTGGCATCCCCCAGTGGTAGCACCTTGGGATGTTGACCTAGCGATCACTAAGGAAAGAACACTCTGTGCCTCGAGGCACATATCTGTCTGCCCATGCGTGCTTGTGTGCTGTGGCCACCAGGCTTGTCCCCTCTGTCCGCAAGTACTGCACAGAGAGCGAGCACGCAGCACGCAGCCTTTGGCTTCTTTTCTGCAGTGTAGTATTCCTGTGCTCTGTCTCCCCCTTTGTGTTTTTTTTTTTTTTTTTTTTTGGTTTTTCGAGACAGGGTTTCTCTGTGTAGTCCTGGCTGTCCTGGCACTCACTTTGTAGACCAGGCTGGCCTCGAACTCAGAAATCCGCCTGCCTCTGCCTCCCGAGTGCTGGGATTAAAGGCGTGTGCCACCACGCCCGGCTCCCCTTTGTGTTTTGAAGCAGTTTTCATGCACTCGGTGCACAGTGTATTTAACCATTAGCCCTTTGACAGACATCTGGGTCCTTTCCAGTTTTAAGAATTACAAATAAAATTGCTATAATCAGGCTTGTTTCTTTTTGTACAAATAACTCTTTATAAACCCTTCCCTAGGGTAAATGTTCAGGGCAATAATTGCCATGTTGTGAGATTTTTTTTCTCAGTTGTTTATTTTTTTTTGCAGTGCTGGGAGTGGCACCTGCCACCTTTGCATGCCAGGGAAAGGTCCTACCACTGTGCTACATCCTCAGCCCTTGGCTATTGAGGTGATGTTTTACATGTAGCACAGGCTGGCTTTGAACTCATGAAAGTCCTGCTTCTGCCCCTACACGTGTGCTGCAGTACACTATCTTAAAGGTACACTATCTCAGCTGGTTTACTGCATCAGATGGCTGCCCCATTCACACCTCACTGTCACAGGGTGGATGACCTCTCACCACCCAGGGCTTTCCAGGCTCCCTCTGGGTTTTAGTTGTGATAGTCGTGGGGCAGGGCCTCATTGGGGGTTAATTTTCATTTCCCTGATTTCTATGGTGCTGAATTTGCTGACTGCCCATCCTCTTTGGAGCATTGTCTCTATGCCTTCAGTGTTAGATCAGCCTTTCCTAGTCCTGGATGGTGAAGCACCACATCATGACTGTTCCCTGGATGGCTTGTAGCTTAAGTCCATTTGGGCTAACTGTTTGTTCAGGGTGTTGGACTGAGGTTGAGGCTCACCTGTGTTTCCTGGTAGCTGGTGGCTGTCTTGTCTCTCAGGCTGACTGCATGACAGTGGGTCACTATATCGGTTTGTCACATTGGTCAGGCATACTCTTGTGGATGCCTTTCTGTCCTACTGTGAACAGCTGCTCTCCCACAGTGCACTCTCCTTCTTTCCCTTGAAGTCTTGGCGGGCCAATCCCAGCCTCTGTTAACCCCCATGCTAGTCTGTGTCTAGCAGTCTCACATCAGAGAGACCATGGTGCATTTTGTCTTCTGTGTCTAAGACATGGGAGTCGAAGTCCAGGACTGTGGCTGTGGATTTGCCTTTATTCTTCTTATTTATTTATTTATTTATTTATTGATAGATATAGGGTTTCTCTGTGTAGCCCCAGCTATACTGAAACTCACTCTGTAGACCAGGCTGGCCTCAAACTCACAGAGATCCACCTGCCTTTGTCTCTCAAGTGCTGGAACTAAAGGTGTGTGCCACCATGCCTGGCTTGTCTTTATTTTTGGTAAGTTTTCTGGGGTTTTGCTTTACATTGCTTACAGCTCTCTTAGTGGGGATTCATATTTAGGATTGGTGTGTGTATATGTGTGTATGATAGGTAAATATATATGTATATGTATATATGTGAGCAGTTATATGTATATATATCTGTATATAATGTATGTATATGCATATATAAAACATGTCTGTGTATCCATGTCTGTGTATGTATATGGCATATTGCATATGTCTATGTCTACATGTATGCATGTAAACAGTATGTGTATATATGTCTGTGTATATTCATGCATTTGATGAGTGGACTTCTTTACTATCATGTAGAAGTTTCCCTTAGTCTCTAGCAGACTTTGTTTTGTTCTGAAGTCTCTGTTTTAAATACAGCCGGCTTTGCTTTCCATTCACTCCCGCTGCTACATAGTTTTTCATCTTTCACAGCCAACCCACCAGTTTCACCAAACTTTTATGTGAGTTTCTTGTAGGCAGCTTATAGTTGGGTCAGCTCTGTTTTAATGTTACTCTTGCAGTCTCTGCCTTTTAATTGCTTTATTTATGCCATTTATACTTAATTATTAAAATATTTGCTCCTATGTCTGACGACTGGCTTTTGTTTTCTGTTTGCCTTAACTTTTTGTTTTTACTGCCTTCTTGGAATTTGCTGAACATGCAACTCCATTTTGAATTTTTTTCCCCTGTGGTGTTACTGGCTTCTTCTCTTATGTAGATATTGTTTTCAGTAGTTGCTCTTAGGTTTTTATATCAGCATATCATAGTGTCATTTTACTAATTCAAGTGAGGTGTAGAAAATTCCTCCCTTTTTAAACTCTGTCTATTATGTAATTATCTAAAATATGTTCTCTAAATATATCAGAGCCAAGTTGTAATTTAAAAATTTTTGCCTTTGCATCAAACATAATTTATAAGGTATGACAGGAGGAAAGCATGTTCGCTTCTCTTCTGTTTTGTGCCCTTTCTCTTGTTTTGTTCCCTACACTGCAAACTGCCTTATTGGGCCCTTTGCTCTCTCTTTAGAATTATGTACTCTCACCATTTAAAAGTGTAATTTGTTAGTGACCAACTTGCTGACTTTGTAGAAAACAAACTTCTGAGTGCTGGCAGAGTCAGAGGACTGAATGTGACTTCATGGCAATTGATGATGATGAAGGACGTCCTGTTGGGTTGAGCACTACAGCTCGGTGATTCCCTTTAACAAGCACTTCAGTTACAGAGTACACTTCTTGGCACACCCTTGAGAGCAGGAAAGAATGGATCATCAACAGTACAATAACACGGGAAATTCTCAACTATAAGAAAAAGACCCAGGATATGGCCATCTGTACATAGACTTTAGAGACTGTGAACCACAGACTAGTGGCAAAGAGAAGACCATTGTCTGGGACTACCAAAGGACCATCAAAGAAACTCTGGGAACTGAGGAGTTCTCAGATGTACACACATTCCAAACGTCACAGGAGCCAGCGAGATGGCCCAGTGGGTCAAGGAGCTTGCCACCAAACCTGATAAACCTGAGTTATATCCCGGAACCCACAGTGGAGGGGGAGAAACAGTTCCAGAAAGCTTCCGTCTTCCTCATGTGCCGTGGGATGTGCATGCCTGCATAAGTACACTGATGAAATAGAAATATGAATGCAGTTTATTGCTCATCAGTTGTCATTTGGGGTGGCTGTCTAAAGGTGTCTTGCTAGCAAGTGTTCCCATGATACAGATGAATCACTTCAAGGTACCCTGAAGTGATGTAATTTTTTTTTTCCTGTTGCAGGCGATCACACTCTTAACTGAATTAATTCGGGAAAACTTCAGGAGTGGCAAACTGAAGCAGTGCCTCCTGCCCACCCTTGGGCAGCTTCTCTACCTCGTAGCCACCCAGGTGAGACTGTCTGATGAACCTTGGGATGTCTGAAGGGCTCTGACGCTCCCTACTGAGCCCTCCACAGATCCCACCTCACTTCCCTTTCCCATAACTTAGGGCCTTAGGATGCTGACAAGTCCTGAGTAGAGAGCATCTGCAATCTTTTTTTTTTTTTTTTTTTTTAAGATTTATCTATTATATGTGAGTACACTGTAGCTGTCTTCAGACAAGCCAGAAGAGGGCATAAGATCTCATTAAGGATGGTTGTGAACCACTATGTGGTTGCTGGGATTTGAACTCAGGACCTTTGGAAGCACAGTCAGTGCTCTTAACCGCTGAGCTATTTCTCCAGCACCCCCCCCCCCCCCGAGCTTCTGCAATCCTTTTGTGGCTCTCATCTCACCTCCCTCCCAGTGTGTTTGTTCCTTTGGCTTAGCAGAGTATCAGCTACTAAAGTCCTCAAAGCTCTCGGTGGGTTCTTGGTGGTTAGAGTCCTTCAAGCAGGGGATGATGTTGATCTTCCGCTGTAAGAACTCTGCCTGGTTTCAATGAGACTCTACCTTGTACAGATACAAACCTTGTGATGACAGCTGGTGAAGGACAGCTGAAGTTAGCCATGAGTAATTGCTGTTCACCGTGTGTTTTACAGACTATTACTGAGTGGACATTGATAGATTATGGGCTAGTCATATCTCACCCTTGTGAGCTTTAGATATTCTTACAGGTTTCAAAAGGCAACATTCTTTCTCTGTATTTTTAAAGTTTTGTCTCTTCCACTTCCCTCCATCTCTAGCCTAGCCGGCCCTGCTGCACCCCTGTACCTTAGCACTCCCTCCCCGTACCTGTGTACTGTACCCCCCACCTGTGCACTGCACCCCCCACACCTGTGCACTGCACCCCCACACCTGTGCACTGCACCCCCCCCCCCCCACGAACCTGTGTACTGCACCCTCCAGCCCTGCTTCCCGCACCTGTGGGGTGCATCCCCGCACCTGTGCACACACTTTCCTCTGCTTGTGCCATTTTCTCCCATGATACCAGCTTTTTTCTCTCAAGTGGACCTAGCTTTCCTGGCTTCTGAGTGGCCTGTGGTGAGGCATCCTGTCTATAGTTTCTGCACTTTTTCCCCTCCTGGACATTTTTTTTTCTTTTTTTTTTTTTTGGTTTTTTGAGACAGGGTTTCTCTGTATAGCCCTGGCTGTCCTGGAACTCACTTTGTAGACCAGGCTGGCCTCAAACTCAGAAATCTACCTGCCTCTGCCTCCCAAGTGCTGGGATTAAAGGCGTGTGCCACCATGCCCGGCTCCTCCTGGACTTGTTTTGTAGCACTCAACTCCATGTGATTCATTTATATTCTTTAGTATAAGTTTCTCTCTCTGTTCTTTATTTAGCAGTGTCTCATCATGACCGCATGACTGTTGTTTAGAAGTTTCAGTTCGAAGTACATGTTAGTTAAGTGTCCTGTTGGGTGTTGGGGATATAGCCTAGTACCTGTGAGACCCCGGGCTCAATCCACAAGACCAGAAATGAATGACTAGTAAGCCAGTGAGCCCACGAGTAAATAAAGAAATGCAGGCCGTGTATGCAGGCCCCTGACGGGAGCAGGGAAGGAGTGAGGAGGGTAGAGAGACATGGTGGAGAAGTGTCCCTTGGCCCAGACGTGTCTCGATCCTAAGGGAGCGAGGACAAGTCCCTAAGGTGTAAGATGGACTCTTAGTCCACTCTGGTTTAAGTGAAGGGATTAGATGGAGATCCCCCAGGGATCCCCAGGTTCATGAGGACAAGCCAGGGACAAACAATTCGGTCGCAGCCATGGGTCTCTGAGGAAAGGTAACATCACTGGGGCCTGGTGATGCTGAAGTCTAAGGCTCGCGACTAAAGAGAACACACTGGGTGGTGACAGAAGTCACTGGTGACCTGGGGCTGGGGAAACGGAGAGGTGGCTCAGGGGCCCAGGACTGCCAGGAAAAGTAAGGACCAGAACGTAGATCCTCAGAAGCCATAAATGTCAGGTGGGCAAGCTGGCTCTGTGAGCTCTGCTTCAGTGAGAGACTCATCCTCATTGTAGAAGGTGCAGACACGAAAGATGGCGGTGTCACCCTCTGGCTGACACACACACCTGAATGTATGTGAACACAAACACTCCAGTGACGCAGTCCACACACACACAGCAGTAGCTGGTGGCTCAGCCCTGCCTGGCTTATACATCTTTACTTGGAGTGGGAATGCAGAGCCAGGTAGAGTGGGCTGAGGAGACCCAGAAGCCAGTCGATAGTGGTTGTATGAGGGAAGAGGTGGCAGGAGACGGCACCCTCTATATAGCCCAGGCTGGATCTTCTGGAGTGGGAGGCAGAGAACCCACTGAGGTGGAGACGAGATTTAGTGGAGAGAAGACATTGTGTCTAGGAGTGGTAGAGGACAGGTTGTTGTTTGTTACCTATGGGCCCAGAGAAGGTAGGATGGGAATGAAGCCAAGTGGGAGGAATGTGTGGGGCTGTCCTGTCAGGACATTGGGCATCGGGAAGATCGATGCCTCCCAGCCTGTGTGGACTTGGTTATTTCTTTCTCACAGATTCTCTGAGGAGGGGAGAGTTCACGAAGTGGCAGGAGGGTCACAGGTTAGAGAGAGAGAAATAGAAATGGTTGGTTAGAGAAGCAGAACAGCCAGAGACTGGAGTTGACAGTGCCCCAGGGCACTAGTGGGTCATGCGTTACCTCTGTGACCCGTGACTTTCTCCAGGGACTTTGTTGTTTGACCTCAGGACTGGAGAAAGCAAGTGACTGGCTGCCTGCAGTCTTAGGCTTCCCAGCAAGGGCAAAACTACTGCCGGAAAGGGAAGGTATTTCAGGCTTTTGGTGGAGTGGAGAATTTTAGGCCAAGTGATCCAATGCAGGAGCTCTGAGGAAGGAGGAGGGAGGGCTGGGATGGTGAACCGGGGTTCCCAGGGCCTCTGTCTCCATGTTCCCAGCACATGTTTCCCTCTGCATTTCGCTGCTTCTTGCCTGTTTAAGGGTTGTCCACTCTAGCGTGGACTTCTGCCATGGTAAGAGTTGAGAGTTCTGCATCTTCCACCTCACACAAGATAACTGCTCTGAGGGCTGAGGGCACAGCCAGCCTGTAGCAGGAGGGCCTGTTCATCATGCTATGCAAATACTGTGTGCGCACGTGGCAGTAAGAGGCCCCGGGTCAGGTCCGAACGTCAGGTGCGAGTTGTGATTTCAACGAGACCTGGAAAGTTTCAGATGATGTCTGCTTGAAAGTTTTTCCTCAAATGACGACGACCTTTTGTGGCACTGCCTTCACTGTCTTCCCTACCTTTTTCTTTTTTTTTTTTTTTAGGAAGAAAAAAATCAGCACTCCAGGGAATGCTGGGCCGTCCCCCTGGCTGCGTACACTGTGCTTATGAGGTGCCTCCGGGAAGGGGTAAGGAGCCTTTGTTGTCCTCTGTAGACCCAGTCACTGCAGTTGCCCTCCAGGCTAGGAGCGTAGCCTGAAGCAGTGCAGGCTGCTTGTCAGCCCAGCGTTGCTCCTGAATTTAAATAATCTGGGCAAGCTGGTGTCCCTATTTATTTAAGCGCCTGGTTTAAAAGATGTTGGGAAATGTGAACAGAGTGACCTGCCTGTCTCTTATATGATGTTATTAATTACCCTGCCTCTGCCCAAGATTTTGCTATGGCAGCGCAGCAGGCAGAGTGTATGCAGAGCCCTCTGAGAGCCTGCCTGCCCCGTGATGAGCTTGTAGCTGCTGTTCTGTGACCCATGCAGATGGCTGTCCCATGACCCCTTGTCATGGAGTGAGCATCTGTGCTACCACGCAGAGTGCTAATAGCTGGCCTTGCAGGGTGGTGGTCTCTGTTTCCTTGGTGTTAACTGACGTGGTTCCACCCAAGGAAAAGCCACAGGCTAAAGACATTAGTTACTGCAAGAATGAAAAAGGCCGCAGTGGAGGCAGCAAGCAGTCTTGGCCAGTGTCCCATGTCTGCAAAGGGACACCATGACCATGGTGACTCTTATGAAGGAAAACATTTAACTGGGGCTGGCCTACAGTGCAGAGGTTTAGTGCATTATTGTTGTAGCAGGAAGCAGGGCAGCTCTCAGGCAGACATGGTGCTGGAGGAGCTGAGAGTTCTACATCACAGTCTGTAGGCAACAGGAAGAAAGAGTACCGTGGGCCTGGCTTGAGCATTTGAAACCACAGAGCCCACCCCCCAGTGACATACTTCCTCCAACAAGGCCACACCTCCTAATAGTGCCACTCCCTGGTGACTAAGCATTCAGATCTATGAGCCTCTGGGGCCATGCAAACCACCATAGTGTGTAAATAAAGTCTGAGCACTTCTTAGCCTGTAGGTCCTTTGTCATGATGGTGCATGTGACATGGGTGTGACGTGGGTGTGATGTGGGATGTGACATCATCATTTATCAGTAGGGTGAGAGCGTGGTCCTCAGCTATAGCCAGGACCCATGCTCAGCCTCCCCAATCAAGGCTTAGGCCAGGACACTTAGAGGACACTGGGAACACAGATGGAGAAGGTGACAGTCCTGTCGACACACTGGCCTGGCCTGGCCTGGCCTTTTGGGGAGACAGGATGAAGCATGAGTGAATAAACATGTCAGGGATGTAAGGGCCTGAGGGCAGGTGTGAGGGCTGAGGCCCAGGGTCTTCTGCTGACAGTGAGCAGGGGGCCTTGGGTCTCCTCTCCTTCTCTCCTGAGTTGAGACTAGTGGCTCCCAGGAGATTTTTCTCCAGACTTTTCTTTTTTTTTTTTTTTGGTTTTTCGAGACAGGGTTTCTCTGTGTAGCCCTGGCTGTCCTGGAACTCACTTTGTAGACCAGGCTGGCCTCGAACTCAGAAATCCGGCTGTCTCTGCCTCCCGAGTGCTGGGATTAAAGGCGTGCGCCACCACGCCCGGCTCAGACTTTTCTCACTACTTTATTGCTGAGGTGGGAACAATGGACCCAAGGCTAGGGTGGCAAGGATTTAAGTATTTACAAAGCAAACAAGATACAGGCACTAGTCTCATGGAGAGTAGCCATTGGGGTGGAGGCTTCTGGGGCTGTTAAGATCAGGCTTTGTTTGGTGGGCACTGCAGGGTCCGAGTTGGACTCTGTCTGTCAGTCCATCTGTCCATGAGAGACTGGGTGCTCTGCTTCTTAATTTTGCCTTTGGTCTCCGTGTGCAGGCTTTGCAGATGACACAACATGGAGAATAACGTTTGGTCACTAAATTATTACCATTTTTAAATATAGTTTTATGTATGAGTAACATGCTTACTTTTATACCATGAGTTATATATATTATGTGTGCATGTATGTATACATGTGTACACACGTGTGTGCATGTGTGTATACATGTGTGCACACACGTGAATTTGAGTTATATGTGTGTGCATGTGTGCCCACATGTGTATATACATGTACTTGTTGAATTATGTTTTCATAAAGGGGGAAGGTTCGAGTTTTGTTATAATTTATGAAGATTCTTTGGAGAAGCAATTGAGTGTGGTCTTGGTAGTGTGCTCGCCGCCACCACCGAATTGCAGAACATGGTGTAGGGTGCGAGCATTCCCCCTAAGAAGAGACCGCTGTGCTTACGGCTCACATCCAGTGGTCCTGGGGCTGACAGAACTGCCTGATGCATCCAGGACTTGCTTCAAGGTGGAATCATTTCTAAAGCCTTTTACTCTCACCTGCTGTGGCTCTCAGCATGACTGGTGTTTCTGGTGCAGTTCATTTTCTTAGGAAAAGCAGAAGATTTGGAATCTGTGTGAAGTTGAACCCACATGCCCCTCGTGGGTGGGGAGCTTCCAGCCTGAGAATTTTCTTCCCCTCTTGGATTACACCTTACCTATTCTTTTTTTTTTTCTTTCTGTTTTGTTTTTTTTTCTCTCTCATTGTTTTATTTTTTATTTTTTAACAGATATAAACAAATATAATAGACCAAATACATGGACAAAAATACAAGAATTATATGATCATCTCAATGGAAGCAAAAAAATTTTTTTTCTGGAAAGATTAAACATGCCTTCTTAATAAAAGTCCTAGAACAAGTAGGACTGTAGGAAACATATTCCAATATAATAAAGGTTATGTATGACAAACCCATGGCCAATATCATCCTAAATGAATAAAACCATTAATAAGCCCCATTAAAATCAGGACTGGGAGAGGACTGCCCACTGTCCCTACTGCTCATCCATAACATGATTGAAGCATTAGCTGGAGCAATAAGGCAAGAGAAGGGATACAAACAGGAGAATATTAAGTCAAATTATTTTCAGTTGAAGATTATATTATCCTATACCCAGTGTTCCCAAAATTTGACTAGAAAAATTGTAGAAATTATCAATAATTTCAGCAAAGTGTTATGATACATAATTGGCTTACAAAATGTACCAGTCTTAATACATATGAGTACAAGCCTGCTGAGAGAGAGATCATGGACACACTCCTCTTCCCAGTTTCTCAGATAAAATAAAATATTTAGAATATATATAACGAAAGAGGTAAAAAAAAAAAAAAAAACTCTACAATGAAAACTTTAAATGTGTGAAGAAAGAGATTAATAAACACACTAGAATTTGAAGACCTCCCAAGTGTGCAGCTTGGTAGAATTAACATTGTGAAAAAAGACCTTCCTACCAAAACAATTTACTGATTCAATGAAATCACAATCAACATCCTCATCTCATTCTTCACATAAATAGAAAGAAAATCCTCCAGTTGACATGGAACAACAAAAGACCCAGAATAGCCTATTACTCCTAAATAGGTGTTTTTGTTCGATATTAGAATGGCTACTTCAGCTTGTTTCTTGGGACCATTTGCTTGGAAAATTGTTTTCCAACCTTTTACTCTGAGGTAGTGTCTGTCTTTGTCACTGAGGTGTGTTTCCTGTATGCAGCAAAATGCTGGGTCCTGTTTACATATCCAGTCTGTTAGTCTATGTCTTTTTATTAGGGAATTGAGTCCATTGATTTTAAGAGATATTAAGGAAAAGTGATTGTTACTTCTTGTTATTTTTGTTGTTAGAGGTAGAATCATGTTGGTGTGGCTATCTTCTTTTGGGGTTTGTTGAAAGATTACTTTCTTCCTTTTTCTAGGGTATAGTTTCCCTCCTTGTGTTGGTGTTTTCCATCTATTATCCTTTGTAGGGCTGGATTTGTGGAAAGTTATTGTGTAAATTTGGTTTTGTCATGGAATATCTTGGATTCTCCATCTATGGTAACTGAGAGTTTTGCTGGGTATATTGGCCTGGGCTGGCATTTGTGTTTTCTTAGGGTCTGCATGACATCTGCCCAGGATCTTCTAGCTTTCATAGTCTCTGGTGAGAAGTCTGATGTAATTCTGGTAAGTCTGCCTTTATATGTTACTTGACCTTTTTCCCTTACTGCTTTTAATATTCTTTCTTTGTTTAGTGCATTTGGTGTTTTGATTATTATGTGACAGGAGGAATTTCTCTTCTGGTCCAGTCTATTTGGAGTTCTGTAGGCCTCTTGTATGTTCATGGGCATCTCTTTCTTTAGGTTAAGGAAGTTTTCTTCTATAATTTGGTTGAAGATATCTAGTGGCTCTTTAAGTTGGGAATCTTCACTCTCTTCTATACCTATTATCTTTAGGTTTGGTCTTCTTATTGTGTCCTGGATTTCCTGAATGTTTTGGTTTAGGAGCTTTTTGCCTTTTGCATTTTCTCTGATTGTTGTGTCAGTGTTTTCTGTGGTATTTTCTGCACTTGAGATTCTCTCTTCTATCTCTTGCATTCTGTTGGTGATGCTTGCATCTATGACTCCTGATCTCTTTCTTAGGTTTTCTATCTCCATGGCTGTCTCCCTTTGTGATTTCTTTATTATCTCTATTTCCATTTTTAGATCTTGGATGGTTTTGTTCAGTTCCTTTGCCTGTTTGATTGTGTTTTCCTGTCATTCTTTAAGGGATTTTTGTGTTTCCTTTTTAAGGGCTCCTACCTGTTTAACTGTATTCTCCTATTTTTCTTTTTTTTTTTTTTTTTTTTTTCGGTTTTTCAAGACAGGGTTTCTCTGTTTAGCTCTGGCTGTCCTGGAACTCACTCTGTAGACCAGGCTGGCCTTGAACTCAGAAATCCACCTGCCTCTGCCTCCCAAGTGCTGGGATTAAAGGCGTGTGCCACCACTGCCCAGTTTTTCCTGTATTTCTTTATGGGAGTTATTTATGTCCTTCTTAAAGTTCTCTATCACCATCATGAGAAGTGATTTTAGATCCAAATTTTGCTTTTCCAGTGTGATGGTGTATCCAGGACTTGCTATGGTGGGAGAATTGGGTTGTGATGATGCCAAGTAACCTTGGTTTCTGTTGCCTATGTTCTTACCCTTGCCTTCCGCCATCTGATTATCTCCAGTGCTACCTGCCCTGGCTATGTCTGACTGGAGCCTGTCCTTCCAATGATTCTGGTTGTGTCAGAACTCCTCAGAATTCAGTTGTCTCTGTGATCCTGTGATTTTGGCATCCTGTGATCCTGAGATCCTGGGTGTGTCAGAGCTCCTGGAAGTCAAGTTGCCTCTGGGACCTGAGATTCTGGTGTGACCACGCCCCTGGGATCCTGTGATCCTGGGTGTGTTAGAACACCTGGAAGTGGAGCTTCCTCTGGGTGTTGTGGGACTGGCTGCAGAGTTTGGGCCCAATGTCTGCTCAGGACACCAGCCCAGACCGGGAGGAACCTGTGCCACTGGTTGGGTGGGGCTCCTGCATCCCTGGATCCCACTGGTCCCAGTTACTCCCAGTGGTGTTGGGACAGATGTTGTGTCCTACTCACCTCTATCCTATGATCCTGGGCATGTTAGAGTGCCTGGGAGTGGAGCTTCCTCTGGGTGTTATGGGACTCCATCTTATCTATTCTTTAGATATTTATTTATGTATGCTATGGCACAAGTCAGAGAAGAACTTGGGGAAGTCAGTTCTTTCTTCCCCCATATGAGTCCTGGAATCTAACTCACATCATCAGGCTTGGCTGCAAGCTCCTCTACCTGCTGAGCCCTCTCACTGGCCCTTATCCTCTTTTGTGGAATAAGGGCCTCTGTGACTTCAATCAAGTTTCCATCGTTGAATGCACAGCTATGCACAAAGTTCATTGGTCCTCAGTGCTGACCTCTGGAAGGGAGGGTACAGTATTTCCCCTGACACTTTTTGATGGAAGGAATCGAATCCAGGACATGTGCATGTTGAACAGGGTGTTGATGGTGCACCCTCTGCTGCCACCTCTGAGATGCATGCCCAGTTCAACAATTCTGTTGTTTATAGCTAGGCTGGGGTTGGCAAATGTTTGTCTAAACCACAGTTCCTCTCAGCCCCCAGAATGTGCTGGGAAGTGGATTTGCCCTTCCACCAGCAGGGTGTGAAGAGCCCAAGCCCACAGCTCATCAAACACTTGCTATCCTCAGGTATTTTGTTGTTAGGCAGGATGGGCAGATCTCCCGACGACGGTTGGTTTGTGAGGATGGCCAGCCTTCCTGTCACCTGCTTGCTTTGCTTTCTTCTCAGGAACACTTGTCTTCCCTTAGATCCGATTTACCTTTTGCTTTGTAGGGAGCTGTGCTGCTGTGCCCCACTGCTGGAAACCATTGCAGCCATCTGTAAAGGGGAGAAAGTCACAGTGGGAGCCCCCTTTCCTCACCTCCACTGGGCAGCTGTCACCATTTCGCCCCACCTAAGTTATGGCACTGAATTTAAAACCCAGGCATTTGTGCCTTTATTTTCTGAACTGTTGGGAAAGCTGCACACGGGGTGACACTCTGCCTAAAGAAATTCATGTTTGTCTCCTTCGATTGTGTGTTTCTGGTGCTTTAAAAAGATTTATTTTTAACTAAGTATGTGTGTGTGTGTGTGTGTGTGTGTCTTTGTGCACATGAGTACAGGTGCCCACTAGCCAGAAGAGGGCATCAGATCCCTTGGAGCTGGACATACAGACATGTCTGCCACCCAACATAGGAACACATGTGCTCTTAACAGCTGAACCATGTCGTGGGTACTTGTAGTTGGTAGTGGCCTTCCCACTTTCTTTACAGTGCCTGCCTGACAGCCAAAAGTCTTAAACCAAGGTCAGGTGAGATGGCCAAGAGGCAGTGGCCTTGCCGCCAAACCCAGTCTGCATGTGATTTCTGCATGTGATTAACATGCACTCCACACGTACTCCCTAAGGAAATAAACATAAGACATGAAGTCCCTGTAGTTAATGCAGATGCTTTTATGTATTCATTATAAACTTTCTCTTTTTTTTTTTTTTTTTGGTTTTTCGAGACAGGGTTTCTCTGTATAGCCCTGGCTGTCCTGGCACTCACTTTGTAGACCAGGCTGGCCTCGAACTCAGAAATCCGGCTGTCTCTGCCTCCCGAGTGCTGGGATTAAAGGCGTGCGCCACCACGCCCGGCTAAACTTTCTCTTTTATCTGTTCATATTTGTATGTTTTTTTGTTTTGTTTTGTTTTGTTTTGTTGGTTTTAGAGATGATTTCTTGTAGTGTAGCCTTGGTTGGCCTGGAACTTCCTGTATAGCCTAGGTTGGTCTTAAACTCCCAGTGTCCCCAGTACCCCCCAGTCCCCTCAGCCCCCCAGGTCCCCTCAGCCCCCCAGTCCCCTCAGCCCCCCAGTCCCCTCATCTCCCCCAGTCCCCTCAGTCTCCCCAAGTCCCCTCAGCCCCCCAGTCCCCTCAGCCCCCCCAGTCCCCTCATCTCCCCCAGTCCCCTCAGTCTCCCTAAGTCCCCTCAGCCCCCCCAGTCCCCTCAGCCCCCCAGTCCCCTCAGCCCCCCCAGTCCCCTCAGCCCCCCAGTCCCCTCAGTCTCCCCAAGTCCCCTCCCTCAGTCCTCACAGTCCCCTCAGCCCCTCAGTCTCCCCAGTCCCTCCAGTCCCCTCAGCCCCCCAGTCCCCCCAGTCCTCACAGTCCCCTCAGCCCCTCAGTCTCCCCAGTCCCTCCAGTCCCCTCAGTCCTCACAGTCCCCTCAGTCCTCACAGTCCCCTCAGCCCCTCTAGTCTCCCCAGTCCCTGCAGTCCCCACAGTCTTTGGTCTCTATTCTCCAGGTGCTGGTTTCACAGGCACGTGCCACATCTGGCCCCTCATATGGCTGTTTGGGGTCCTTTGTGGTTCCATATGAATTTTCGACTTTCTTCTTGTTCCTTTAATAACAGTGTTGGAACTTTGATAGGGAGGCCATTGCATTTTTTGGCAATGTTAATCCCTCCAGGTGGTGAACCTGGGCATCTTTCTGTTCATCCAAACCATCTTCAGTTTCTTTCCTCATTATTTTACAGTTTCAAGTCTTTGATCTTACAGTTCTTTGGTCAAATTTATCCCCCAAGTTTGTATTATAGATTTTTTTTCCTGAATTTTACTGTCAATTTTACTGAGGAACACTGGGCCTTTCTCTGCCCCTACTACCCTCTTGACTCCCTTCACCATGCCCTAAATAAACTCTACTCTATGACACAGAGAGAGAGAGAGAGAGAGAGAGGCTGAGACTGAACAACAGTGAGAAAACATGAGGGGACTGTCATGTTTTGTTTGGTGACCAATGCGTGAGCTCGTGGGCTCTGACCGAAGCGGGGGAGGGGGGTTCCCAAGGAAGGCTCATCCCTTAGAGCTCCACACCAGCAGCCTTAAGTTCTTGGTTATTTTCCATCATCACTAAGCACCCTAATCATTCTGTACATTTTTCTTTCTTCAGTTCAGAATTAGTACTTCATGTTTTGTGCCTTAAAGGGCGCTTAGGACTTCTCTGAAGATTGTGAAGTCGACCAGTCACTGCGTCATTATGCGAAGCCTCTTGTAAACCCTGATGTTCACCACTCTAATGGTGGTGCGGCCCCGGAGAGGAGGCCTGGGAATAAAGTCTCAGGCAATAGCCAACCCACGCAGAGCACCAGACGTCTTACACTCGAGGGGTGGGAGGAATCACACAAGTAAAGTGAACAATCTCAAGGACAAGCTGCGGGCGGCAAGAACACGGTTTCCATGGAAACATAGAAACAAATAGCAATAGCCAGCTGTGATCAATACTCTAACATAAACCCACTCCTCACGTGCATCTGGGAGGGGTTTGGAAGCAGGTTTCAAGAATAATTCAGTGTTTCTGAAGAAGCTGAGGTCGAGAGACTCTTGGCTTGTTTTCTTGGAGTTTCTCACAAGCACTCAGAATCTCCCTCACATGACTCCATTCTTGGACCATGTTCTGACATCTGTCCAACACTCCATCTAGGTAAAAGAAGTATATTTCTGGTTAGAATGGCATTGTGGGCATGAGGCTTCCTCTGTACTACAGTGCAGGCATTCATCACTGTGGTTGGTGAAAGCTGCCTCACCTCACTCTCCACAGGTACAGTTCCCATGTGAGGAGTCCCCATGGGCCATGGGAGGTCAGAGCTGTGTTCTGTGTGTGTGTTGTGTGTGTATTTCCCCCTTCCTTATTAGTAAGATTTCTCCTAAAGGAAGATTTTATTTTAACAAAGAAAAGTTTTACTGACCTCTTTAGCTTTGTTTTGCATGTTGTCAAATGTACAACAAGGCAAGATCCTCTAAACAAATCAAATTTGGTTTTTCTTCATTATGACTTTCCTGGTGTTGAAGATGGGGCCAAGTGCCTACAAGGGCCTACATAGTTGGTGCATATGCTGTCTTCCACTGTGCAGCCTCTGATGGATAACCAGGGAAGAATTCTTACAGAAGGGTTTCCCACAGTGATTACATTGATAGGGTTTTCTGCTTCTGTGGTCTCGCTGCTGTAAGGACAAGGAAAGAACTCTTTTTAAATGCTGTCCCACGCTCATGACCTCTGTATGGGTTTTTGTCTCCAGCATGAGTTCTGTATGAGTTGAGAGAGTTACTGTGGATCCCATGTGATAAGTTGAGATCTGCAGTGAATCGCATGTAGCCACTGTAGCCCTCTGAAGAGCATCAAGGAGACCACTCTGAATAAAGGGTCACTCACATTTACTTAATTCATGATTTTATTAGAGCATTCTTTGTTGTCCGAGTAGCTGAGCCCTCTGGTAATGGAGTTTTCCATATCTCTTACGTTCACTGATATTAACTTCAAAATCTGCTTAGTGAGGACTGTGCAGTCTTTGAGTGTTCTGCACACTCCAGCCTTTGAAGGGTCTCTCCTGTGTGTGGGATCTCAGAAATGCAGTAAGGAGGAGCATGCCAAGGGTTCCCCACATTCAGCATATTGCTGTGGGTTTATTCCAGTCTGGGTTCTCTGTGCTGTGCTGTGACAGAATCCCCAGCCCATGCAGCCTGAGGGAGGAAGGGCTTATTTTGCCCCTGGTGTGCGGGTGCACAGTCCACCAAAGCAGAGGTGTGGTGGCTGCAGCTCTGAGGCTGGGTTTCCTTGCTTCCTCCCTTTGCAGTGCCCAGGGAGCAGAGGAAGGAGAGCCGTGGGCTTTTCCTCTTTCCTCCACTGTTTTCTTTTCAGCTTTTTCATTCAGCCTAAGATCTCAGATCCTGGGTTGGTCCCCCACACTTCCCGGTGTACTCACCTCCTTAGTTATCCGTCTCTGGAAATGTCCTCAAAGACTTGCTCAAGGGCGTGTGTGTCTCCTAGGTGATTCTAAACTCAGCCAAGTTGATAGAGAAAATTAGCTGTCATATGTACTTAGGGTTGAATCACCCTAAAGACCTTTTCATATTTGTTGTCTTTAAAGGGTTTCTCTCCAGCATGCCTTCCCTAACATGGGAGTCCCAGCATGCCCTCCCATGTGGTCCCTAACATGGGAGTCCCAGCGGCAGCATGTCCCACACTCAGTGCATTTCAGAATGTGTTTTCAGTATGTCTTAGTCAGGGTTTCTATTCCTGCACAAACATCATGACAAAAAGCAGTTGGGGAGGAAAGGGTTTATTCAGCTTACACTTCCATACTGCTGTTCATCACCAGGGAAGTCAGGACTGGAACTCAAGCAGGTCAGGAAGCAGGAGCTGATGCAGAGGCCATGGAGGGATGTTCTTTACTGGCTTGCTTCCCCTGGCTTGCTCAGCCTGCTCTCTTATAGAACCAAGACTACCAGCCCAGGGATGGCACCACCCACAAGGGGACCTTCCCCCTTGATCACTAATTGAGAAAATGGCTTTCAGCTGGATCTCATAGAGGCATTTCCTCAACTGAAGCTCCTTTCTCTGGGATAACTCCAGCTGTGTCAAGTTGACACACAAAACTAGCCAGTACACAGTATGAGTTCTCTACAGTCCTAAAGGGGAGCGCTCCAGCAGAGACCTGTTCGTCTGCTGCCTGCCGGATTCTCTTGTGTGAACGTCTTGTGTGTTGAATCCCAGCTGGAGACCTTCCCACATCTGCTACATCCAGAGGGTCTTTTGTACTGTGAGTCTATTCATGTTCTAAGTAAAGGGTGAATACTTCCGACAAACATGTCTACTCTATCATTGCCACAGGATGTCTGCTGCATCAGTTTTTCTTTAGATTGAATGGGATGTAAACTCTCACAGAGAGGTCCTCCACAGGCTCTGGACCTACGGGGCTAATGCTTGTCTGCTTGCTAAGGAATGTATTACTCACAGAGGCCTTCCCCAGCCATTGTATTGTGCATTTTCTCAGCCGAATTGATTTGTGATGTTCCATCAAAGATGACTAGAAGAACATAGTCTCATATTTTTTGTGACCCTATTGGTTTTTAATTGTTTAAAATTACTTTCAAGTGTTGTGAGAGTATGTGTGTGTATCTCTGTGTGTGTGTGTGTGTAGAGGCTTAGCTGTCTTGCCTGGGGCATCACACACACACACATACACACACACACTCATACATACATATACACACACACACACACACACACACACATATACACACACACACACACACATACACATACAGTTTTGAGCCTGAAACTTGCCTCGTAGGCTACATGGCTGGAGAGCTGGCCTCGGGGATCCACCTGTTTCCAGCTCCCCAGCAGTGCGATTACAATGCCTCCACTGCCTACCTGGATCTTTTTATATGAGTTCTGAGAATCAAACTCCTCTTGCTTGCAAGACAAGCACCTCACCGTCATTCCCCAGCCTTGCATTTTCCTCTGTAGAGCTGTGCTCTCCTGTCTGCTAGGGAATAGTTAATGAGGGAGGGGTCAGAGCCAATGAACTTTCTACATCATCGAGTGCCAAAATTTCGTATACATTTTAAGCACTTAAAGAGGCTTTACATTCATTCACTCACTGTGTGTATGTGCACACATGTGGGCACACATGTGCTATGGTGTGCATTCAGAGGTCAGAGGACAATTTGTGGGAATTGGTTCTCTCTTTCCACCATGTGGGTCCTGGGGACCAAACAGGCCTTTGGGATCCGCAGAAAGCACCCTTATCCACTGAGCCATCCCCCCCCCCCCCCAGCCCTCCTTAACAACGTTTCTGCTTCCTGAAAGCAGTTTGATGTGTTGATGTTTGTTTTAGCCCCTGGGTGATTTGGTTACCCTTGTGGGTATGTCTGTCTCAGGACTGTCGGATCCTGTGTTTGAGCGCCTGTGTGTTGCTGCTGGTTGCCACCTGATCGTCCTTAGCGAGGGCTGAGCTGACAAACGCTCCGTACTTTGACAGTTGCATCTGGTTTTCACACTGCTCATGTGCCTTATGTTAGTTATTTTCTGGGTCATTTTCCCATTTTGATTTTATTTAAAGCAAGTGAGGTTGTGTTCTGCTTCCTGTTTAGTACGCAGAGGGCTGTGTTCTCCCTGCTCGCTGGCGAGGAGTCCGCTGGCTCTTTGTAGCAGCCTCAGAACAACCAGAACGCTATCCTCAGGAGCTATGAAGAGAGCACACGCACATGTTCCTCACACTGAAGAGCCTTTGCTTGGGGAAGCGGCACTTTTTGAATTCCTGCTTTCTGTTCATTCCTAGGAGGAACGGGTTGTCAATCACATGGCTGCGAAGATTATCGAGAATGTCTGCACGACGTTTTCTGCCCAGGCGCAGGGCTTCACAACCGGGGAGATTGGGCCTGTCCTGTGGCACCTCTTCAGACACTCCACCGTGGACGCCCTGCGGATAACCGCCATATCGGTGAGCCCGGCATCTTGGGAGGAGGGAACCAGGGTGGAGCACTCTGACTGAGGAAATACCCCTGAACAGTAAATTTCATGGAAAGGGTAGAGATGTTGGTCAGAGGGATATCTCAAGAGGTGTACTAGAGCAGAATTCTAAAAATTAGCCTGGAAGAGTTTGGGACTTTGTGGGATGTGGCGTTTATCACAGGTTAAAATTAGATGGAGCTGAGTGTGAGAGTTCATGGCAGACGGTGGGATCTGGGGGATGCATGCTTGAGTGGCCACAGTAGAGGTCCTTCCACCATGTGCATCCCAGGGGTCAGGGGTCAAACCCAGGTCATCAGCTTGGCAGCCACTGCCTTAAAGCCTGTGGTACCATCTTTTTTTTTTTAAATATTCATTTATTTATTATATGTAAGTACACTGTAGCTGTCTTCAGACACTCCAGAAGAGGGAGTCAGATCTCATTACGGATGGTTGTGAGCCACCATGTGGTTGCTGGGATTTGAACTCCGGACCTTCGGAAGAGCAGTCGGGTGCTCTTACCCACTGAGCCATCTCACCAGCCCCCTGTGGTACCATCTTAACCCCCTTCTCTCCTCCTTGCCACTGGGGGGTGAGCCTGGGGCCTCACATGCCAGGAAGTGTTCCACCACTGAGCAGTATCCACAGCCCCCCTTTTGCCTTCAGGAAGGTTGTCTGTCTCCTCCCTCCCTCCCTTCCTTCCTTCCTTCCATCCATCCATCGTTTTTTGTCAGAGTAAGTTGTCCAGGCTGGTCCCAAACTCCTGTAACCCACGCAGACCTTGAGGATCCGCTTCTCCTGCCTCAGCTCAGCTTCCTGACCGCTGAGCTTGCAGCCTGGGCCTCCAGGCTGAGAGCGTATCTTCTTGTTAGTCCAGGTTTTCAGATCCGCTTCTCCTGCCTCAGCTCAGCTTCCTGACCGCTGAGCTTGCAGCCTGGGCCTCCAGGCTGAGAGTGTATCTTCTTGTTAGTCCAGGTTTTCAGATTCTGAGCTAAAAGGTCGCATCCCATGAGAATGAGATGAAGCCACTTTAGTGTTCGGGCCTCCGCAACTCTGTCGCTCCCTTGCTGTTGATGGGTGGCCTGCTGCTTTTCATACGTGGTTGTCGTGACTGGGGTAAAGGTTAATGGTGTGTGAAGAAGTGTCATTAGTCTGTTGGACAAATGGGAAGCGTTCTCTTGTCATCGTCTCTGGATTCCTGGTTGTAGGGTGCTCAGGCTGTGTTTCTCAGCTCCTCCTCATACCACCCGGGGAGGGGGGCAGTTTCACACCTCACCTTCCACCCTGAGGCTTCCCATCTCCTGTCATCCTCAGTTCCCCCCAGCTGCCCAGAGGAAGATGGAGGCCTGCCGGCAGCTGCCCTGGCTCCCTCCTACCCCTTGTGCTTACCTCTCCTTTAGACCATTATCCCAGTGAGAGAGCAGCTGAGTGCAGCTTCTGTTAGAGCCCTCCTGCCTCTGGGTCTTTTAGTTCCTTCTTGGGAAACTCACTCAAGTGCTTGACTCTGCACTTCCCCAAGTGAAGGTGTGGTGGTTTGAGTTTGCTTGGTCCATGGGATGTGGCACTATTAGGGGGTATGACCTTGTTGGAGGAAGTGTGTCACGGAGGTGGGGGTGGGGTGGGAGGGTGGGGAGGATGGGAGGGTGGAAGGTGGGAGGGTAGACTTTGAGGTCGCTATGCTCAAGCTCCACCCAGTGTGGGAGACAGTCCCCTTCTGCTGCTCTCAGCTCCTTCTCCAGCATTGTGTCTGCCTGGACACTGCCATGTTTTCCACCACAGTGATAATGGACTGAGCCTCTGAACCTGTAAGCCAGCCCCAATTCAGTTTTCCTTTATAAGAGTTGCCTTGGTCATGGTGTGTCTTCACAGTAATGGAAACCCTAAGTAAGACAGTGGAATTTTTCTTTTCTTTTCTTTTCTTTCTTTCTTTTTTCTTAAATATTTATTTATTATATGTAAGTACACTGTAGCTGTCTTCAGACACATCAGAAGAGGGTGTCAGATCTCATTACAGATGGTTGTGAGCCACCATGTGGTTGCTGGGAATTGAACTCAGGACCTTTGAAAGAGCAGTCGGTGCTCTTAACTGCTGAGCCATCTCTCCAGCCCCGAAATTTTTCTTTTATTCTTAGATCCTTGTAGCCAGGATTTAAGGAATCTTTAATTAAGTCCATTTTCCAAAAAGCAAATGCTGACATGCTAGCAAGTCCCCAGTCTGCATGTCCACTCTTCACAAAGCCACTTCTGTAGGGAGCTATTGGGGCATTAGCTCCTTTCTAGCCAGCATACTGGGCTTTCCCAACTGCTGCTGAAACTGACTGGAAGTGCTGTCCCCCACTGGAGTCTGAGAACCAGCATCCTGGGCACTGAGGCTCTTAGAGAACACCAGCGCCAGTGGGGCTTGGAACAGAGATTGGATCATGTTGTTCTGTGACGGAGTCAGCATCCTGGCTGTGGGGAGTGAAGCTGGGGAATGAGTGGGAAAGAAAAAGCTCTCTGAGCAGGCAGGTTGTAGAGCATGTTCAAGTTCTCAGCAATTTTACTTATTTACTTGCTGCAGAAATGACAAAATCTATCTTTCTTTCTTCCTTTCTTCCTTCCTTTCTTTCTTTCTTTCTTTCTTTCTTTCTTTCTTTCTTTCTTTCTTTCTTTCTTTCTTTCTTTCTTTCTTTCTTCCTTCCTTCCTTCCTTCCTTCCTTCCTTCCTTCCTTCCTTTCTTTCTTTCTTTCTTTCTTTCTTTCTTTCTTTCTTTCTTTCTTTCTTTCTTTCTTTCTTTCTTTCTTTTTGGTTTTTTGAGACAGGGCTTCTTTGTAGAGCCCTGGCTGTCCTGGAACTCACTTTGTAGACCAGGCTGGCCTTGAACTCAGAAATCCACCTGCCTATGTCTCCCGAGTGCTGGGATTAAAGGCGTGTGCCACCATGCCCACCCGGCTCAACAAAATATTTCTAAGGTACATTTTTCTGAAAAAGTTTACTTCCATATACTTAAACAGCCGTGCATGAGTGTAGGGAGTCTCTGAGCCGAGGCTCTGACCATCTGTGAGAGCTTCCTGATTGCTCTGGGCCATAGCCTGTCATCTGTGAAACAGGAACTCTTGTCAGATATTCTGAGACAGTGTCCTGCACACACTGAAAACAATGTGTGCCTTCAGCAAGGTGCCTCTAGTTGAAAGGGAAGACCATGTGTGAGGCCCAGTTTGTGGAGCAGAGTCAAGACTAGACATATTTTCAATTGATAGCATTAAATGTTTAAGTATCTGTACATCTTTTTCAACGTGAAGGGGCTTGGTAGTATTCTATGTTACGTAGTGAGAGCTCGTTCTGTGAAAGCCTGTGAGTTGTTAGCCCATCACTGTAATTATTATTATCACACCTCCCAGTGTTAGAGAGCAACTTTCAAATGTTATGTGTACGTATGTTAGCTTGTCTGGTAGTATACAGCACCATGTGTGTGCAGTACCTGTGGGGACCAGAAAGAGGTGTTTGTCTTAGTTAGGGTTTCACTACTGCGAAGAGACAGCATGACCAAAGTCACTCTTAGAAAGGACAACATTTAATTGGGGCTGGCTTACAGGTCCAGAGGTTTAGGCCACAATTGTCAGGGCAAGAAACATGACAGCGTCCAGGTAGACATGATACTGGAGGGGCTGAGAATTCTACATCTTGATCCAAAGGCAGCCAGAAGGAACTCTCCCTTTCACACTTGAGCATATATATTACCTCAAAGTGCTGCCTGCACAGTGACATACTTCCTCTAACAAGGCCACAATTTTACCAATAAGGCCACACCTCCTAATAGTGCCACTTCCTATGGGGCAAGCATATTCAAACCACCACAGTGCTGGATCCCTGAAGCTAGAGTTATAGTTATGAGTCACCATGTGGGTGCTGGGAATCAAACCAGAGTGCTCTGCAGGAGCAGTTGGTGCCTTAACCATTGAGACACCTCTCCAGCCCCTTTGCCTCAGTCATGTTAGCAGCTGGATCTGTTATCTCATGCTTGTTGGAAATGTCTGAGTCTATGGCTTTAAAACAAGTGACAAAGCTGCAGGTTTGTGCCCTCTCTGTTGAGCAGAGGTGAGGGGCGTGTGTGGGTGTTGAGCAGAGACCTGAGGTGTGTGTGGGTGTTGAGCAGAGACCTGAGGTGTGTGTCGGTGTTGAGCAGAGGTGTGGGGTGTGTGTGTGTGTTCAGAAGTGTGGGGTTTGTGTAGGTTTTGAGCAGAGGTGTGAGGTGTGTGTGGGTGTTGAGCAGAGGTGTGGGGTGTGTGTGTGTGTTCAGAGGTGTGGGGTTTGTGTAGGTTTTGAGCAGAGGTGTAAGGTGTGTGTGGGTGTTGAGCAGAGGTGTGAGGTGTGTGTGGGTGTTGAGCAGAGGTGTGGGGAGTGTGTGGGTGCCCTCAGAGTCTGTGAAGGATCTGTGCTCCTGCTCTCACAGGCCCTGTGCAGGATCACACGGCAGTCTCCTACCGCCTTCCAGAATGTCATCGAGAAGGTGGGTCTCAATGCAGTCATCAGCTCCCTGGCCTCTGCCATCTGCAAAGTGCAGCAGTACATGCTGACCCTGTTCACAGCCATGCTGTCCTGTGGGATTCATCTCCAGCGGCTGATCCAAGAGAAGGTAGGACTCTTCCTCCTACAGTGGTGCATGCTACATAGAATGTCATTGCTGCAGGCCTAAGCAGGCCTTTTGACCCTTGTTAGACTCCCAAATATACCACAGAGCATTCCTTGGAAGATGCAAGGAGCTGCTTTTGGAGACTAGCACTAGCATGTGGCTTCTGCTGTCTCCTGGTAATGAGGAGAAGTAGTAACACCCGTGAGCCTCCTTCTCGCTGGTCTTCCTTACACTGTCTTCAAGGCTCAGCTTGGTCCCGTTGTGCCTTGTCTTCCTCAAGGGAGAGGGCTGGGCTCCGTTTTCTCTGGTTCCTGTGATCTATGTCCGTTTCTCCCCTGGTCTAAATCTCTGTAACTCGTGTCATCTCTTGCTTCTTCTTCCTCCATTTTTTGATTTTGTCTCCTTCCAGGCTCTTGATACCCTTTATCTGATTCCCAGTAGTTTCTAGTCTGCACAGTGGCTCTGACGGCATCTCTGTGCCATCGTTTTTCCAAGTGTTAATTCTTGCCCCCGCTGAAGAACGGTGTGTACTACCACCACTTCATGACTGAACCACACTGGGAATGCTGCCCCTCAGGCCTCCTGCACGCCTGCTGCATCAAAGCCCACATGTGAATGTTGCCTTTGATGAGTGATTTGAACCCAGTGGTTTCAGAAGCCACCACACTTAAAAAAGACCATGTTTGTATATAAGTTGTTTAAGTGTCACCTTAAGGGTTGCCATAGTTTGGGTCAAAGTTAGCCGTGTTTCTAGCTTTTCTGGTTGCTGGGACTCTTCCTAAGATAACTTACCAAGCAGTGCTCTGTACACCTGCCATGGTGGTACGGGGCACACTTTAAAATCAGAGCCTCTTCTTCATTTGTCTGTCCACTCTGCCAGCAATGGATCCAGGTGCTCGCACATCTGGGACACGCCCCCTGACGCTGGGCAGCACCCTGCTCTCAAACCAGAGTTCTGCAAATCTCAGTGAAGTATTATGGATGCGGCCATTGAAACCCACTTTGTTGGCTGTGGTCCTACTGTATCGAATGCTGTCTGTTGTTTCTTATATTTAAAGCTAGAATTTTGTTATGTTAATAATATACTTGCATGGTATTGTAGTTGCTGTTGCTGTGATAACTACTCTTATGAGGCAACTCAAGGAAAGGGGGTTTATTTTAGCTCACAGTTCAGTCTATCATGACAGGGATATCAAGGCTATGGGGGCTTGAGGCAGCTGGTCACATCTATCCACAGTCAGGAAGCAGAGAGCCGTGACCACAGGCTGCTCAGTTCCTTTCTTGGCCTATACAGACCAGGATCCTAGTCAAGCGGGTGGAGCCACCCACAGTGAGCAGGTCCTTCTACCTCAGTGACCATAATCAGATACGCCCCCACCCAACTCTGCCCACCCTACCTACCCACCCCAACCCATGTTCCCAAAGGCCTGTCTCCTAGGCAACCCCAGACTTTCAAGGTGGCACTCAAACAGCTTGGTACATGAGAGTCTAAAGCACAGCACTTTGTCTTCACTCCAGTGTAATGTTACTCAGATGGCAGTGGCTGCAAGCAAGAATTGTTCAGTAATCTGTGTGAATATTCCCTATTCAGTCTTCCAAGCATTCTACCATCATTGTACAATCACTCTATGGCTGTATGGCTTGGTCTTCTTGTGGGACTCCTAACAGTGGGAGTGCGGTTGTCTCTGACTCTCTTGCCTGCTCGTGGGACACGGGACACTTTTCCTCCGACTGAGTTACATCATCCAGCTTTAATATGAATGGAGGTGCCTAGCCTTACGGGGACTCATATCCTTGATATCTATGGTTGATATCCACGGGAGACCTGCCCTCTGCTGAAGGGAAATAAGGAGAGGAGCTGGGGAAGAAGGGAAGGAGGAGGGATGGATGGGAGGGCAGGAGGAGAGGGCAAACTGTGGTCAGAATGTAACATCTGAGGAAGGAATAAATTTTAAAAAGAAAGAAAACAAACCAGTCGCCCTTGGGCAGCTTTACTGACTTGTGGTAGAGAGGTGGAGAGTTTTAACAGAATTACTTTTAAACTTTTGATACACTATTGTATTATATTTTACAAAGTCATAAAAATTAGATTCTGTGGCTCTGTATTTAGTTTCTTCCCTTGGCTGTCCAGGTGCTGCTGCACACCAACAGGGAAGGATGGAGCCGAGCCAAGTTTCACAGTCAGTGCCTTCCCTTGGTGTGTCCAGACTGGATGAGTCCAGAGCCGGTGGGGCAGCAGGATCCTGGCAGGGCAGTGAATGGCAGGGAGGAGGGGTCTCCTCGGCTCTGCTCTGCTCTGCAGTGTTACAGCCATCTTAGATGATAGTCAACAAAGCAGCTTGTGTTGTTTATGGGGGTGAACTAGGGCTGTATAAACCTTGGAGAGTGTGAAGGGGCTCTTCTTAGGGTGAAGTTTCATTGGCTGAAGTTTAAGGTTCTGCAGATACCTCATTTACAGGGAGAGGCCTCCTAGAAAGTTGAACCTGAAGCTCAACTAATTGCACCAAGGATTACGTGACATTCCTCAGGCAGAGTGTGGGGGTTGGGACTCCCCAGACAAGGTAGAGCAGAGGAAGCCCTGTTGGGAAAGGGAACCCTCCATTTTGCACCTAGCTCGGGGAGCTCTCCAGACATGTTATCTCCAGATAAAAGAGGGATGATTATTCACTTTTAATTCACATCGGCTCTTGCTCCCACCCAAGTATGCACCAGATCCAACTCTGCTTGGCTTCTGAGACCAGATGACCAGCCAGTGCTGTGGCTAAGGCAGGACCTGTCTTTTCCTTTCTTTAAACTTTATTACTGTGTGTATGTGATTGTGTGAGCACATGTGCCATGGCGTGTGTGTGTAGCTTTGTGTAGCTGGTCTTCACCTTCATGAAGAATCTAGTGACTGAACTGCAGGCCTTGAGTTCCATGGCAAGTGCTTTACTAACAGAGCTGTACACTCAGGATGTCATCATGCAGAAGTGCATCCTGAGTACCCAGCTCGGGCAGAAATGCATCCTGAGTGCCCAGCTCGGGCAGAAATGCATCCTGAGTGCCCAGCTCGGGCAGAAGTGCATCCTGAGTGCACGGCTCAGGGCATCACATTTACCCACACTGGTGCCATCTTGAAAACTGAAACTCAATATGCAGACAACATCTTGTGTGGCAAGTCATAAGGCTCTGAGAATAGTTAGTTCTTGTACTTTTGTAGGCTGTCTGACACTACACTGGCATGGGGAAGGAGGCATGGTCTCTCTAGTGCTGGTTTGGGCAGGCGTCCAAGTTCCTTGTTGAGTTCTTTGATACTGAAGTTGAAGGATGAGTGAGCCCCTATGGCACTGGTCAGAGGGGGTCCTGACTATCTTCCTTGCCTTCTCTGATGGGCACCTGGCTGGCAGCTGGGCAGCTGGGCCCTGGACACTTTCTGCACTAACGCTAGTGTCTGGGAATGGTGCTTTCATCACTGACGGAAGGATATGAAGATGTGGGCTTCCTGCTCTGCCTCTCCTGGTGACAACCACAGGGGAAGGGAGAAAGATTACTACTGCTGCATGTGAGCAAGCTACAGACTCCATATGGTATGCTCTGACAGCAAGGCTGGGAAGGGGGACCCAGCTGGGGAAAGGGACCCACTGGAGAAAAGTTCCTGGGTTTTGCAGAGTTGTGATGGAAGCTCCAGCTTTCAGTGAGTCTTTATTGACACTGCTCTGTCAGGGGATGGTATTGGGGTACCCTATCATGATCAGATGAGGTCTAGGACCCCACAGCCCCTTTGTTGATGGAGCCAGAGATGTGTTTTTCGTGGTATTTGGCGAAACCGAGTAGTCGGTATCTAGTAGTTTTCTGTGTTGCAGACTTAACCTGTTCCTTTGGCTTTGCATAGTCATGCTTGATTATTTTCTTGTGTATTTGTGCATGTATTGTATGCACATGTGTGTTTGGTGGGCTCACCTGTGCATGCACAGGTGGGGATATTTTGTAGCAATTTCTTGGGATTTGAAGCTTTGATCCTGGTTCTGACTCAGAAGCTGAACAACTCACAAGTCTCGGAAAGTCCCTGAAACAGACCAGACTTACAAGGCTCCTCTCTTCCCAAGGTTATATAAGTGGCAAGGATGGCTGAGGAGAGGTGACCCTCCAGCCTGTTGAGTTGCAAAGATGGCAAATTTTCTAAGTCCACACTCAGGCTGGGTGGGCATTTTGGTGATGCAGTTGTCTTTGAGTTACCCGTGTTCCTGTGAGTAATTCTTCACTCATGCTTTTGTAAGTAACTGCAACAAACCCATTGCTTCCCCAAGTGTGGCTTTGATAGAGTCATATCTTTGGTCTGTTCTTACTGCCCTATTTGAGGTGAGCAGATGTTTGTTTATATCTCCTCAGGAAAAGGCAGGAAGGCCTCTACTCCTTTCCACCTTATTAATTTTTGAGAGAGTCTCTTACCGAACATAGTGTTTGCAGTTTTGGCTTGGTTACCTGGCTGGTCAGCACATTCCCAGTGTCCTCCTGTCTCTGTCTCCCTCCACTTAGTACTGAGGTTAGAGGTGCAGGCTGCCAGGCCTGGCTTTGGCCTTTGTGCTGGGGATCCAATGCTTGGTCAGCAAGTGCTTTACCCCAGAACTGTCGCTCTGGTTCCTTATTTTCTTGTGATAAACTTTTAAGTAAAATTGCTGGGTTTCTTTTATTTCTAAAAGGCCCCTTTCCTGAGTAGTTTACCTGTAATAGTGCCGTTTAGTATGTTGGAAACAGCTGTCCTGCTGCTGAAAGGCTCAAGTGCCGTGTGGCAAAAGTGCTGTGTCTCAGAGCTGTCCTGAGTTCATGGTCAAAGCCCCTTTTCTTTCTGTCAGTCTGTTTGTCTATCTTCCAAATCTTAGCCCAGACACATAGAGGCCCGATGGTAAATTCCTCTTTTCTTCTCTTCGTACTCTCACCTCTGGGGCTTCAGTAAGTCACGGGAGTTAGTTTCACTTGTTGACAGTTGTAGTTCTAGCTGGAATCTATGTCCTGAACTCACACAGGTTGCAAACTCCACTTTGTCCTTTGACATGAGCACATGGTCAGCTGGTGGCTGCTCTCGGAACTCAGAACCTCTAAGCACAAGAGGAGTCGGGTCCAGAAGACTGTGCAGCTCAGTGCAGCACCCAGCCTCAGAGAACCTTGGCATGCTGGGTAGTTGTCACAGAGACATACCCTGACTGCAGAAACAAAACCACCTAGAAAAGACTCCCTAGGAGCTAACTGGGATGAGGAACCGAGAGTCGGCTCCGAGAGTAGCCAGAGTGAAGGAGGCTTGAGGCATGCATGTGTAATGAAAAGGTTCAAACGCCCCACGTTGTGAACCTGTCACCAGTGGTAGCACACACAGCTAATTTCATTTGACTCAAGTACATCAAGGACACTCACGTCATGTTTCAGTTACTACCTGCTTCACCATGTCACAAAACTAACAGTTTAGGTCTTCTAAACATGTATTTGTATGTGTGCATGCCTGTACTTACATCTAAATATGAGATTGCACACATCAGCATGCCTGTAGAGGCCATCATACAACTTGCAGGAGTCCAGTCTCTACTGCTATCATGAGGTTCCTGGGGATTGAACTCAGATCATCAGGGTTGGCTGCAGGCACCTTTGATGTCTTGCTGGCCCTGTCAGTTCGTGATATCCTGTCATGTTCACAGTTTTCTCATTGTCTTGTACGTGACTTTGATAGATTATTTGACCTGGGATCTAACTGCTCCTGCCTCAGGTCGGCTGGTCTGTTCACCTCCGCAGCACAGAGGTCCCCTGCATCCTTTTCCATCTTCAAAGTAGATTTTTGAGCAGAGACTTCAGAGTTCTGTGGACTTTCCCCCACCTGGATTTGGCTGATTGAATCCAGCAAACACTATAAAACACAGCATCTTTTAACATGATGCGTGTGTTTCTTGTAATGTGTGCTTACAGGTTTGACTAGATCCTGGTTTGGAGCCCCAGGGAAGGGTAAAGTCCACCAGGGAATGGATTCCTCCCAGGAGAAGAGAGACCATGGGCCACTCACCTGCCTCCTCTCTGCTGTGTGGAGCTGTGGTGGCGTGGGGCACGCACAGCACAAGTGGCACCCGGTCTTCCTGAGGCCGCAGCAGCTTTGCTTTGGTGGCGTTTGCCGAGGCTGGGCTCTTCCGGCATCAGAATCTTGTCATTTCTCTTTATTACTTGGATTCCTCTGTTGGAAAGATGTCTGAGGAGCGATCTGGTACATTTTACCAGAGCAAAGGCAGGGCAAACGCTTTGTACATTTGTTTACTGGTTTGCAGAATAATGAGTTGGTTGCTTAGCAGTCTCCAAAGACTGTTTCTTTGAATATTCTTACGTGTTCGCTTTCTGTGTAAGTCAGCGCAGCACAGAACAGCTTTTTTCCTAACGGCTCCGAGTCGCCTCCTGGGCCTTTCCGTCTTGACTCTTGTGGTCTTTGCATCTTGCTGTGTGATATGACAATGGTTTCCGGCTTGGATGTCTTGTCTCAGGATCTGGAGCTGTCTGTCTCTCTAAGGAGTCTGGCAGGGGCTCTCCCTGGGTTTGGGCTGCTATCATCTCCAGTCTTTTTGACTGACGGAGCCAGCGAACATCTATTTAAAAATATGTCACCTGCTTGTGGTGGCATTTATAGTTTTATATTTAGTGGGGTTTTTTTTTGTTTTTTTTTTGTTTGTTTTTTTTAATTTAAGCTGGAAATCTTGGTTCCTAATGTGATAGGATTTTACTGTTTTGTAGTGTTTGGTCAGGATGGCAACACAAACATTATGATTTTAAGTACAATTCTTATTTTTTTGTCAGTGTTTTTGTGTTTGGGACACATAGGCATGTGCAGGCAGGTTAATTAGTGTGCTTCGTTCTCTTATGCTGGACTCTCTGACACTGCTAATTCCATAGGTACTTAGGTATTTACTTGATTTTTTTTAATTGAAGTATATTAAAAATAGTTCAATTTGATTTTCTTTTGAGGCAGGGATACTAGTATCCCAGGCTGGTCTTAATCTCCCTATGATAGTATCTCAAAATGACCTGATCTTATGACTCTCCTGCTCCTCAGTGCTAGGATTAGAGCTGTGCACAGTCATGTCAGGTTCATGTGGTGCTGGGCATGGGACCTGGCTTCGTGCATGCTGGGTAAGCACTCGAACGCTGAGCTAGAATTCTTGCCTAGGCATCTGGGAAACTGGCTCGGTGGGTAAAGTGCACTTGCTATGCAAGTTTGAGGGCCAGGGTCTCCATCCCTAGCACCCACATAAAAAGCTGGGCGAGACTGGCTAGAGGGTCATGTGACAGACATTGTCTCAAAGGCAGAGATAAAGCCGGATACTTGAATGCTTCCTCTGGCCTCTCTCTCTCTTTCTCTCTCTGTCTCTCTCTTTCTCTCTCTGTCTCTCTCCTTGAATGATGAGTCCGTTAAAGGAAACAATGACCTGGATCCTGTGGATAGCTCAGTGGTTAAAGACCCTTGTTGCCAAACTGATGACCTAACCAGAGTGTGATGTCTATACCCACAGAGGAAGGAGGGACCCAGCTCGCAAAATTTGTTCTCTGACTTGTTGTACATATGTGCTGTGGCAACACACACATACACACTCATACACACTCATGCACACTCTCATACACTCTCACACACACTCATATATACTCTCACACACATTCTCACACACATGTACACACTCACATATACACACACTCACGTACATATTCTTACACAACTCACACATTCACACTCACACACATACTTTCACATACTCATACACACAGTTCTTTGTTTGTTTGTTTGTTTTTGTTTTGTCAATCTGATACAAATCTAGACATATCTGAGAAGAGGGACTCTTAGTTGAGAAAATGCCCCATCAGACTGGCATGTAGGCAAGTCTGTGCAGTGTTTTCTTGGTTAATGATGGCTGTGGCAGAGCCCACTCACTAGGGGCAGGGCCACCCTTGGGCAGATGGTCCTCGGAGCTCTAAGCAAGCAGGCTGAGTGAGCCTGGAGAGCAGCGCATGCCCATTGCTGGGCTTCAGTCCCAGCCTCCAGGTCCCTGCTTCAGTTCCTGCCCTGACTCCCCTTCGTGGTGGTCTGTGTATCACAGCAGCAGAAACCCTAAGACACTTGTTTTCCTTCTTAAGCATAAAGTTCTCTGATGGGTAACCTGCTTTAATCTTCTGTTAAGAATATAAGCAAATGTGCCTGCTTGCTTGCCTGTCTGTCTTTCTGTCTGCTTGTCCTCTGCATATTCGTATAACTGCTATCTTCTCTCTCCCTGCCATCTACATCTGTGTGAGGAGAATGTTAGTGACTCTCCCCACTTCTGACTGGGAACAAGTCAAGCACCGAGTCTTAGGGATCCCAGCAGAACCAAGCTGCCCTACTTAGGGAAAATGGCCCCTAATAGTAAGTTCCACTGGGCTGGAAGAAGAATAATCTTTGTGGGAAGACACAGCTTTATGCAGTGTGGACCCCTGCCCCTGAATACTCTTCATATCTGTGTGGCATCTATCTATGCCTTGGTACCCAGTGGCTTGGCACCCACTTCACACAGGGCTCTGTAGTGAGAGTCATCTAATGCGGATTCTCCACAAGCCCTGGATCCTGACCTAACTGGCAGAAAAGGTGACCAGGCTTGCATTTTGGACCAGTGTTTAGTTGACACTAAAAACTGGAAGGGGCTGTGATGTTCTTTTCTCCCAAGGTTAAGAGGTGGCCCAGGCTACCCCAAAGGTGCCGTCTGTATGTTCTTGGTGGGTAACAGGTGAGGAAGAGCCTCATTCAAAAATCTGCCTTTGTTAAAAGTTCACTAAGTTTACATTAAACAGTTTTGAGTTCAGAGTTCATATTAATCAATATTTGGAGCCATTTGAGATCTTTGGTTTTTTATTTTATTTGTTGTTAGTTTTGTGAGTCAGTTTTTCTATGTAGCCCTGCCTGTACTGGAGCTTACTTTGCAAACTAGGCTGTCCTGGAACTCACAGAGATCTCCCTGCCTCTGCTTCCTGAGTGCTGAGATTAAAGGCTTGTGGCACCACACCTACCCAATTTTTGTTTTTAATAAATGGATTTAAAGATGGAAATTCTCTACTGTTCCATTTCTTCTTAAAGTTTTTCTGAAATCCTAGTATTTATTAGATTTTAGGAGCCCAGTCCCTCATTGAAAATCGTGTGGATTATTACAGTAACTGACTTTGAATATCCATGCATGTTTATGGGAACACTGTGACAGGCTAATTAGTGTCATGGCAGTCTGACCAGCATCGACAGACAGTGTGGTCCAGTCCCAAGGGGGGCCCATAGGGAGCCCCTGGAGAGCCTGCAGTGAGGCAGCTTCCTTAGCGACAGGTGTGTTCCTTTCCCTTTAAAGATTTATTTATCTTATGTGCATGAGTGTTTTGTGAGCATGTATGTCTGTGAGCCTGTATGTATCTGATGGACACAGAGGCCAAAGGCATCAGATCCCCTGCAACTGGAATTACAGATGGTTGTGAGCAATGATGTGGGCTCGGGAATTGAACCTGTGTCCTTTGGAAGAACAGCCAGTCTCTTAACCACTGAGCCACCTTGGCAGCCCCCAAGGTGTTTTTCTTGCAATGTCACTAGATGTACTGGTTTAGAAGTTGCTAATGAAGGATTTATGAAATGGCAACAGATCCCCAAGTGCTAATCAGATGATGAGTTTGCATCTTGCCATAAACTTCATTGGAGTGAGTGTGTGTCCTTCCCACGAATGCCTTCCCCGTGCTTCCCAGGTTGGATGTGAGGTCAGCTTGTGTTCTCACTCCTACCAGCAGGAAGCAAGAGTGCAATGTCATCATGATCACCTGAGTGCCCTTGGTGATCTCAAGAACATTACCACACCAGGTAACATGGACAGGCTGTTCTCATTGGCTGTCGGCTGTGATGCTGCGGGGGAAGCAGCCTGGCTTTGCCCGCCCATGCTTATCACTCATCAGCTAATCTGATCTTTATGATGTGTGTGTGTAAGCAAGGACAGCTTTCCTCAGGTCTGTTCACCTTACTTTTGTGCAACAGGGCTTTTCACTGGCATGAACTCTTGGAGTAGGCCAGCCTCAAGCAGTCACCAGTGTCTGCCAGCTCCTGTGACCCCCCTTTCTGCCTGCCCAGGTGTCTGTCATGAAGCTGGCTGTGCGCTGAGAAGTGGTGTGTTTGCTTTGGTTCTGTGTCATCTAACAGATTTCCTATTTCCTATGCTGACTGCTCTGGTTTTATTTGTGCTGCTGTTACCACTGCAAGGACGTGAATGTGGGATTCGTCTGTTTTTCAGTCTGAGGATAAATTCCTTCAGATTAGCAGCTGTGTCAGAAGAAAGAGGCAGGATTTTGAGCCGAGGTAATTTCCTGTCAGCTGTAGGCAGGGCGGAGCCCTCACCAGCTGTCAACTGTATTGAAGGTTGATCTGTGTGCAGGGACACCTTCATCTTTGCTGGTCTGCTTTTCATAAAGTGAATTAGTATTTTTCGTGACTTTATATTTCTTTGGCTATTAATGATGACAACTTGAGTGTCATGGTGACACAACCCTAGAGACCTCTGGGAAGAGGGGACCTCAACTGAGGAATTTCCACCATCAGACTGGCCTATAGACATGTCTGTAGGGAGTTTCTTGATTAATGATTGATGTGTGAGGACCTAGCCCACTATGGGCAGTACCATTCCCTAGTCAGGTGGGCCTGGGCTGTATAGGAAATGTAACTGAGGAAGAGAGCCAGCGAGTAAACAGTATTCTCTCATGGTCTCTGCTTCAGTTCCTGCCTCCAGGTTCCATGCTTGAGTTTCTGCTCTGGCTTCCCTCAGTAATGGACTGTGACCTGTAAGCCAAATAAACCCTTTCCTTTCCAAGTTGCTTTTGATCACAGTGTTTACCAGCACAGCAGGAAGCAAACCAGTACATTGGATGCTGTGCTGAAGTCATGCTGTGCCTACAGGATTCTGTAGAGGATGCTGAAGGGGCTCCACTGTTATAGGTCTTGTTTTTTTACGGATATTTGTCCATCAGGAGAATTCTCCTTTACCCACATAAAGTGTGCTGCGGGTGCAATATTTTCATGGTTTCATTTCCACGAATTGAGCGCCTTCTCTGCATGTACTAGAGTGCTTCCTCATTCTGAGATTTAAATCAGCCCCCATCTCTCCTCTCCTTTTCTTCCTTCCATTCTTCCCTCCCTTCCCCCACCTTGGCCTCTTTTTGCGTTTACTTCTCCAAGGTTTATTTCCACTGGGACACGGCAGCTGTTCCTAGTGTGTCACTCCTGGCTCTCCCCCAACTCACTGTCCCAGTGTCATCCAGGTGTGTCAGCTATTTTCTCAGGGTTTTCTTTCTCCATGAAGAGACCTGCCCTGGAGTCTCTGACAAGTTCCAGTGTGGACAGGCGGCCCTCATAGCTGGTCACAGCCAGCACCGTGCAGTCATGAGGGAATTCCTTCACTTTTCCTGGGTTCAGTGTTCTTGTCTTGCCTTATTTCTACCTGGTGACTAAGCAGGCATCGGGAAGAGGAGCTGTGTGTGTGTGTGTGTGTGTGTGTGTGTGTGTGTTGGTGTAGAGGGCCAGTGTGTCCCACATCTGTTCTACTGGAGCTCACTACTTACAAGCTTCTGTGTGTCTGTCCTTAACCATGCCGGCAGTTTTCTGACCTGTCTAAAGTGTGAGCACTATGTCTCTTTCATTTCAATTACTTAACCTAATTTCCATTAAAAACAAACCAGGAACTTTAAAAGGAGAAACAGACATGGATTCAGTCTCCAGACTGCAGGCTGAATCCAGGTCTGCATTCAGTCTAATGATGTTCCTTATGGGAAAAACCTCTGGGTCACCTTTGGTCATGCAGCCGTCATTCTGGACAGGACCTGGTGGGAGCTCGACTGCTTGGAGTGTGTGTGAGCATGTGGGCATGCAAGTGTAATTTTAATTTTTCAAGCCCCATTTTAATGATGGTTCTTAAACACTTTAACCTCCCTTGAAGCCCACCACCCACCAGAGGTAGTGGGAAAGAAAGGATACAGGGGAAGTGGACCTGTTTAGAAACGTTCTTTGTGGCAACTCCCATCTGTGTTGTCTGGAAATTGGCAGTTCAGTTCACAGGTCAGCAGCAGTAATTTGATCCACTTACAAACACTTCATGGATACATCAGCAGTCCAGTTTGGTAGAGTCGGGACAGCAAATGTGAATCAGTAGCAGTGGCACGACCTAGCAGAGACAGCCAGGCCTCAGCCTTGGCACAAGTCAGCAGGAGGGACCTGGAGGAGCACCAGCAGTTCTTGGTTGTGCCTCTCAGGGAAGCAAAGATCAGTGACAACGTGAGACCCACACGCATGGCACAGCTAGCTGTCCCTGCAAGCCTAGTCCTGTCTCTGTCACTGTCCGTTAAGTCCTATTTATACCGTCCAAACATCACGTGTTCTCTACAGGTCTTTCCTCAGCATGTGCTTCTGTCTAAGCTGATGTCACTCCCCCAATCAGCTGGACTCCAAGGAAGCCACCAGCACACCACCAGAAGTTTGTTGGTTTGGTTTTTTGTGTTTCTCTCTATGGAATTCTGACAAATGCAGCTCAACTAAGCAGTGTAAGGTGGACCAATACCTGCGTGTTGTTAGTGAAGACTCCTTCATCATATGTTCTTTCACACACTTGCCTTGGCAGAACATCCTCTCCTGTGTCTGCTTCAGTGAGATGTTTCTTCACAAGTCTGCCTTTCACCTGTGTCCACTTCAGTGAATCACCCGTTCACGTGTTTACCCCAGCAAAACACCATGCAACACAACTGACTCTCCAAAGAACCCTTAAGTTCCCACTGTGTGTGTGTGTGTGTGCCTCTCCTGTTTGCATATGACCCCGTCTGGCCCTTGCTCAGTGTTGTCAGGAGAATGGAGGGTTTTCATTCATGTCTGCCATCAGGGTGGCTCTTAGGCTTTATTTGTTAAGCCCCACAGAGCTCTGTGAGCTCAGTGTAAGAAGTGTGAGCCCCACAGAGCTCTGTGAGCTCAGTGTAAGAAGTGTGAGCCCCACAGAGCTCTGTGAGCTCAGTGTAAGAAGTGTGAGCCCCACAGAGCTCTGTGAGCTCAGTGTAAGAAGTGTGAGCCCCACAGAGCTCCGCGAGCTCAGTGTAAGAAGTGTGAGCCCCACAGAGCTCCGCGAGCTCAGTGTAAGAAGTGTGAGCCCCACAAGCTCCGCGAGCTCAGTGTAAGAAGTGTGAGCCCCACAGAGCTCCGCGAGCTCAGTGTAAGAAGTGTGAGCCCCACAGAGCTCCGCGAGCTCAGTGTAAGAAGTGTGAGCCCCACAGAGCTCCGCGAGCTCAGTGTAAGAAGTGTGAGCCCCACAGAGCTCCGCGAGCTCAGTGTAAGAAGTGTGAGCTCAGTGTAAGAAGTGTGAGCTCAGTGTAAGAAGTGTTTCTGTGCAGACATATCTGCTTCTGCTGAGACTCAGATCTGCGCTGTCCTCCGGCCTCTAGCTGGTCCGTCTACTCCCTGCCACACTTACTTCCTGTCTGAGCTGAGTACTTCCTGCCACACTTCCTGTTAGTAGTTCCTGCCATACTTACAGTTTACACTCGAGTACTTTGTAGTTTTCAAGTGGGCTGGATTTGAATTCAGCTCAGAATTTGAGCAAATCACTCACCATTTGAAAAATTATCTTCTTTAAGAATGTAAATGTTTTTAATTAAAATATAATCAAATCACTTCTTCATCCTCTTTCCTACTCCTAGTCCTTCCATGTCCCCTCCCTTCAACCCCTCTCATAGCCCTCCTGCAAGATATAGGTGTAGGAATTAGGGTTCCATTTGCCCAGGAATTAAGGCCAACAATCAACCGGGTTGGGGGGTTGGGGATGCTCTTGTCAGCACTCACTGGCTAATTTCCGGTTTAAGTGAGATAGTGGTACATGTGGGTTTGGACAAACTAAGGACACAACGTGGCTGAGGAGATTTTATCTCCTGGCCCTGTTTGCTCATTGCAGGCTATGAGCTGACCTGTCTAACATGTCTTCCACAGGACTTCGTCTCTACAGTCATCCGCTTACTTGACAGTCCGTCCACTCCCATCAGAGCCAAAGCCTTCCTGGTGCTGCTGTACATCTTGATTCATAACCGGGACATGCTGCTGCTGAGCTGCCAAGCCAGGTATGGGGCCTCCGGAGGCTCTGTCAGGGGCCTGTCTGATTGCTGGTTTGTATGTGTGATTGTCGTGGAGACTGGTTATCAGCCTTTATGTATCTCCTATTGAAAACCCTGACTAAAGTTTATCAAGCCTTTAATCTATCTCCTCGGCAGTTTAATACATCCCAGGGAGGACCCTGAGGCAAGCAGGCTTCAGCCTTCCCAAGAGCTGGGATTACAGACGCCCTGGAGACCCTGAGGCCATGGTCAGTCAGGGCTCTGCTGGGTACATAAAAGTGGGAAAGGCACTATAGCTGGGCAGCTTCTGAGCTATTCCTACCTGACAACGCTGGCCTGGCCTCCTTCCCAGCCTTGTGGCTGGCCAGTCACCTGCCATCTTAGCCTCACCCTGGCCTCCTTCTCCATTAGCATAGCAAGGTCCCACCTGAGACATCTCCCTCTCCCTCCCTCTCCCTCTCTCTCCCTCCCCCCCTCTCCCTCTCCCTCTCCTGCCCTCTCCCTCTCTCCCTTGCCTGGAAGTTCCGCCTTCTCCTCTCCTGCCCATTCAGCTCTTTATTTAACCAATCAGGAGGTAATGGAGAACCATGTTTTACAGGATGCTGAGTCATGTCAAAGCCTGAGCTGCAGCCAGATCTCTGGGTATAGGAGTCAGCATGTGAACACACAGTGCACAGAAACATCCCCAGCACAGCGGGAAAGAAGCGTCTGAGGCACTTGACTGTGTGCGAGGGAGGAGTCTGGGGAGGCTGGAATGGGGTACCAGGTGCTTAGAGGGCTGGGCTGTGAGTGTCCCTAGAGGATGGGTTCCCAGCTGTTGTGCTCCGCAGAGAACATCTGGGGGCTTCTGGTCTCAAGGACTGAGGTGGATAGTCTCAGGGGAAAAACACCAAGGCTGATGTCTGGCCTCCATGGGCAAGGACAGACAAGCACACAAACACACGGGTGTATACATAGGCACCCTACAAGCTACATGTGCACACACAGGCAAAGGCAGAGTCACTTTTGCTGTGGGCAGGACCTCTTCCCGTCCCCGAAGCTCCTTCCACTGCCCTTGTTACCTGAGGTTGATTATTTGGGATCCACGCCTCTTCCGTCTGTCCTGGTCTCACGTCTGTCTTGGTTGGCCGGCACTCCTTCTTACCCAGTGTGCCTGGTCTCTCTGCTGTTTAAAGATACTTTCTTCCCATTAAGGTTCAGAAGAATTGTATATTCTCTGGGGAGTACTTCTTGAATCTGTAGATTTCCATCTTTCGAGTAAATCTGATTTTCACCCATGACTTTTTTGCGTACTTTTTCAAGCCCCTAGGCCTCGACTCCCCTTGTTTGACCAAATCTCCCTTTTGTTTTATCTAGTTTTTTGTTCCCTCTGGGGTTTAAGGTTTATAATTTCAAATGTTCTCTTCTCAAATCTCCTGGTGTAACTTATCCTTTTGGGTACTGTTGAGAATATCTAGTGAGGTTTTGCATTTTTCATTTAAGACTTTAAATTCTTTCCTTGGATTTAAGAACATTTTCAGGGCTTTTTGAAAATTTTATTTTTTACTACGCTTCTTTTGAGTCTTGGGGCCGTGCATGCCCCTAACACACATGTCGGGGTCAGAAGGTAATTTTTAGGAACCTGTTCCCTCTGTCCTCCTAGGAGTCCTGAGGATGGGACCTAGTCATCAAGTGTGGCAGCAGCCAGCTCTCCTTGCTGGCCCCATTACAGAAGCTTGCATGTGGTGTCTGTGTCTGGCTGGTTCTTCCAGCATGGCACTCTCGCTGCTGCTTGCTCCTGTCCAGCTTGGTGTCAGTGCGCGGTGATCTCCCAGGTCTGTGGTAGACACTGTTAGATGATATTCTGCAGGTTTTGCTTCCCAGGAGGTTTGAGTCGTTCTTCACTCTGCATTAGGTCCGGGGCGTGGAGGAGGTGTTGCTGATCACCGGACCTCTGACACTTCCCTTGTATGGGGATCAGGAACGGTAGATGGCTCCCTCCTGCCCCAGAGATCGGGGCCACAGTTGTCAGCGTCTCGTCCTTGCAGGGGGAAGAGGTGCTGCTCCCAGCTCCCAGCCTGGGTTCTTCAGTGAAAGCCTAATGCCCGCGGGCCAGCAGAACTCTGGAGGAGAAGGGAGAGGGCATGTGTGGCTTCCCTTTGATCTGTCAGACATCTTTGTACGTGAGGTTCAGGAAGGCAAGCTTCTAGGGGATATGCTGGGACTGTTCTGGGTTGGAGGCTTTGGAGGCGCTCAGGACTATGATGACGAAGGAGACCATGGCCATACTGGTCCTCACACACTGTTCCTCCCATCCATGTGATTGACCTGGAAGGTGTTCACTAGGTGTAGATAAGGGGAGAAGGGAAGGGCTGGTTCTGTATTCACTGTGACCATAATCCACAGTGACAGAACCCATGTATTTTCATGTTTCTGTATAGCGCTCATCAAAAATAGGAACTAAAGAACAACACCAAATTAGTGTCTGAGGCCAGTGGGACCGAGGGGTTACCTGTCCTGATTCAGTCATTATACTAAGCGTGATGGGTGGAGTGTGATGTGACCTAGTGCCTCGGCGGTCTGACACTCGTCCCCAGGTATGGTGCTAGTTTGAAGGTTATGGCAGGCGGAGCCCAGGAGGGGTGGCCTTGAAGTCCTGTCTTTTTCCTCTGCTTCCCGCCCAGCTTTTGTCTGCCTGCTCCTGCTGCCCTGAACCCTGCCGAGCCTTCTCTGCTGTGTAGACAGACTCTTCTCTCTGAAATCAGTGCTGGGGAAAGGGGGTGGGGGGAGGAGCTGAGCTGTGAGTAGGTCTCACTCCTGTCACTAAAAACAAAGCAAAACAAACAAGAATCCAGAGGAGAGCGTTTGAGGGGCTCAGCAGGTAAAGGTGACGGCCACCAAGCCTGATGACCTTCTGAAAGCTGTCCTCTGACCTCTACACATGTGCTGTGGCATGTGCAGATCCATATGCCCCGCCCCATGAACAAACAAATAAACAAAATAAATAAGTAAACATTATAAAAGATGAAAAGGATCATTGGTTTTTTTTCCCCTAGACTTGGGAATTTGACCTGGTGATGTAAGTTGTTCTCAGAGAATATAGAGGCCCCTGTTCCCTTCTGCCCTGCAGCCCAGGTGCTAAGTCACTGTGTCTACAGCAGATACCAAGCTGAATAGGACAAGGCACAAACCCGGCTGATCAGCTGCCTGTGCTGACTGCCCATGTGGCAGTACCCAGCCTTTCCTGGCCCTGCTCTCTGCCATAGCAGAGTCCCTAGCACATCATCCTATTGCCTGTCAGCCACTGATGGACGTCCCTGGCCCTCAGCCCGTGATAACCTTTATGGTATTCTGTGGATATTTTTCTGCCTCCTGTCATCTCTGCCATCCATTGATTGTCTATATTTCAGCACATTTTGTGTGATGTCAGCTCTCCCATCCATCTGCTGTGAGATCTGGCCGTGGATCTGAGCTGTCAGCATCAGATAGAAAGGATGTGACAGCCCCCAAATGTCCACCCATTTCTCCAAATGGCTGCGTGTGAGGGATGGTGAAATGGGGCCTTCAGTGTCTCTGGGGAGGACTCTTCCTCCTGAGGACGGATGGTCTACAGGTCCACCGTGAGGTGTGCTGCTAGCGAGCACGGTGTGAGAGCCCTGGGAGGTGAGTGGGGGAGTCAGGCTTCTCTCCCCTCCCCTCCTGGCATCTCGGTTAATATGGAAATCAGTGAAATAAAGGAAAAAAAAACCTGCTTTGATCTTAAAAGGAAGATTTTCTTAAAGAAATATTTACTCTGGATAATTGGTTAACTGTGTGGGAAAATTTTATTTTCTCTGCTTACACAAAAGTTAATTCCAGGTAGATTAAAGAATTATATACCCCCAAGAAACCAAAAACAGCTGGAAGGAACTATGTTTACACCTGGGGGAGAGAAGAAGCACAGAAGCAAATACTCATCTCAGCTCTGTTTAATCTGGAACCTTTGCTTTCCCTTAGAAATCACAGGTAAAGCACTAGCTGCTCTTGCAGAAGACCCAGGTTCAGTTCCTGGCACCCACACCGTGGCTCACAACAGCCTGGACCTCCAGTTCCAGGGGTTGTGCTGCCCTCTTCAGGCCTCTCTGAGTGTTGCACACATGTGGTGCATGTATGTGAAGGCATAACATCTAGATACAGAAATAAAATAGAAGTTGTAGGTAAACCTTACGTGCTCACAAAACTTCTATGGTTTTGTATTATACATAATAATCTCTCTGCTTTAAAGAGATTTCTAATGACAGGGATAGACACTTTGCATCATTAATAATTAAAGAAATGGCTGGAGAGATGGTACAGCGTGTGGTGATTGCTATGCAAGTCTGGAGAACTGAGCTCAGGCCCTGGAACCCTTGCAGATGTGTATGGAAAGAACACCTTCTAAAGGTCAGCCTGGCTTCCACGTGTGTGCTGGGACACATGAGCCTACACATGACGATGTATGTGCTGGGACACATGAGCCTACATGTGATCACGCAAAACATGGAAACAATGGCTAAGGATGATTGTAAGCGGTAATTATTGCCATCTTACATCTGAAATGAAGCTGAGGGGGAGGGGCATTTGCTGCTCTGCTGAGGCTACCTTTGCATGGGTAATTCTGGGATGTGTCTTAGGAACTGGATTGGGTATTTCCAGTATGTGGCTGAACCTGCACAGGTGTGTGCTTCTCTAGTGACCCTAAGCAGCTTACAGAGCAAACACCCTGCAGCTCTCTCACTAACTCTCCTCTCGCTGAGCCCCTGAGGAGCCTCCGTCTTTGCCTCTGTGCCCTTGTCATACCCAGGCCTGTGTGGAAGCACAGAGGCAGCTAAAGGGCTCTGGTGATGTTCACAGAGCACTGGCTGGGTTGGATTCTGTTAGTGAATGTTGCAATCCTGTGGAAACATACATTTTCATATGATCTCATTTTTTTCCCCTAGAATTTCCCTCTCTCTTTTATTATGTTAGTTACTTTTCTGTTGCTGTGGTAAAACAACGTGTGCAGAAACGGTGAAGCTACAGGATGTGGGGCGAGGCTATGAACTCTCAAAGTTGCCCCCAGTGATAGACTTTCCTCCAGCCAGACCTCATGTCCTAGGGGTTCTATGATGCCTCTAAACAGTGCCACCCAGTGGAGGCAAAGAACCCAAGTACTCGAGCCCCTGGGAGACTTCTCATTTAAACCATTTCATATCTATACATGTGTGTGATGTGAGTGTGTGGGTTCATATATACATAGGAGCACAAGTGAAAATGTGGGTGTATTATGTATGTGTGTGTGCACATATGTGTGTGTGTGTACAATGTATATGTGTGCACATGCATTTTGTTTGTGTGTGTGTGTGTCCAAGGCTGAAGTTGAGAATTATTTCAGTCTCTTGTCTACCTTATTCTTTGATCCAGGTTGTTTCAATGAAACCCAGAGCTCATTGGACAGAGCTAGTCTTTGGAGCTAGCTTGCTCTGGGGAATCCCTTCTTGGCTGTTTGAGGCTGTAATTGCAGGTGGGTCACCATGCCCACTTGGCCTCTCTGTGTGTGGAATCTGCACTCTGATCTTCCTGCTTCCACAGCAAGTGCTTTGCTCGCTGAGCTATCTCCCACTTTTCTTTCCTGGAGCCTCTTCTCAATAATCCTAAGCCCCAAGTGGGCTCTACCCATCCACTGAACTGCTGTCTAGTGCTCCTCGGCAGCATGCCCTGCACTCTTAGCCACGCTCAGTTGAAAGGCAGGATGCAGCCAACTCTTGTTTGACACCATGCTCACTGGACAGTTTTCCCCAAGGGTCGAGTTTGATTAGTTCAGTAGGATATTGTAGCTGCCCATTCAGGCTCTCTGCCAGTCCACTGCCATAGTCCCCAGTCAGAGTTAGGATTGGCAGTGCGTGGAGATCTAAACCTCCTCCACACATGGTGGACTCTCTGGACTTACAGAATCATTGCTACCCCGTAAATGATGGCTCACTACTGTGTGCCCAGACTACCAGATAACGGCAGGCAACTTGGCCTCAAAATGCATTGGCCCCACCAGTGACAGCATGGCTTTGCTCTAAAAACCCAAAGATTTATGCTGTGACTCACTGTGTTGGCATAGTCCTGGGCCCCACTCACTGCAGGCTCTAAGTAGCTAGTAGCTCCAGCAAAAGGCTCCAAGGAACATTCTAGATTCCTGTTTTTCCTTTCTGCTCATATGAACTCTCTTTTTTTTTTTTTTTTTTTGGTTTTTTGAGACAGGGTTTCTCTGTGTAGCTCTGGCTGTCCTGGCACTCACTTTGTAGACCAGGCTGGCCTCGAACTCAGAAATCCGGCTGTCTCTGCCTCCCGAGTGCTGGGATTAAAGGCGTGCGCCACCACGCCCGGCTCATATGAACTCTTATGTTTCAGGTCAATTAGTCAGTGTATGGGTTCTGAGAGTTGTTAAGTATGTCTCTCCCAGTTACAGATTTCAGAAGTAAAGAACCAACCAGAGTAGCCCGTAGATATGCTGGAGTTGCTGGGATTTGAATCTGAGTCAAAAGTCCATTTATCACCTGGCCTCCAGAGCTGACTCAAAAGTTTTGGTCAGAAATGAAGGTGTGGGATTGGAGGGGGAGGAGGCCGCCTAGGACCCTGGCAGGGATGGGGGAGAGAGGAAAGACACATCTGGTAAATATTTAAGGGAAATTATTCCTGAATGAGGAGAAGCAAGGGCTACATGAACAGTGTATGCAGTGAACACATAATGGGCTCAGCATGGAAGGAGCTAGAAGGAGCTGAGGGTAGTGAGCACGAGTGAGGCTGTCTGGTCAGTGTCATGCTCCAGCAGCAGCTGCCCATGAGGTTTGCAGAGGACACAGGTCACAGCCAAGGGGGCAAGGAGAAGCTGAGACGATGGTGGAGTGTGACCTTTCCCTCCTCTCCTGGTAACAGAGTAACTTGTGTAGGGAAGGAGGGTTGGATCAGCTCACAGCTGAGGACTATACGGTTCACCATGGCAGGTGAGGCAGGAGTGTGGACCTGGGCCACCTCATGTGTGAGCCACTCAGGAAGCAGAGAGCAGGGAGTGTCAGTGCACATCTGCCGGTGCACATGTGTGTGGTACACATCTGTGTGATGTATTTCTGCCAGTTCACATCTGGTACCTATCTGCTGGTACACATCTGCCAATTCACACCTGCCAGTGCACACATCTGTGGTACACATCTGCTGGCGCACATCTGTGTGGTGCACACCTGCCAGTGCACATCTGGCTCCTCTTTTTCCTTTTTCATTCAGCTCAGAACCCCAGCCTGTGAGCCTCTGCCTCTCACATTCCAGGTGGATCCTCTCTGGTGACACCCTCACAAACACATCCAGACGTGCATCTACTTGGAGGTCCTACGTCCAGTCAGATGGACAATGAGGATTAACCTGTAGTAGGACTATCTTAGACCAACCGACAGTGTAAATAATGACACAGAGACTTTTTAATATTTTTAAGCGGCTGGGCAGTCTCCTGACTGCACTTAGCAAGCTTCTCTCACACATATGCATGGTGCATGCGTGCATGGTGGATCCATGTCCATAGTTTAATATTAATGACCAACAGAAGGGCTGGGACCAGTGGTTCTCCTCTGATCCTGGGAGGCTGAGAGTCCTTGGTGTGCAAATGTCTTTGTTGGTGACCATCAGTCACTTAGAAAATGTGTCTTTTCATTGACCAAAGGCTAATGAAATCGGGGTGCTGTTTGTAACATGGGGAGAGACTTAATGCAGCCCTCTTTTCTTCTGCATGAACGTCTGAGCTTGTAAAGTGAGGTTGACTGCCTGACTGGTCAGCACCGCTGGGACTCCACCTCTGCAAACACATGACTCAGTGGCACTTGAGGACAGACTCTGCATCTGTCTTATCATGAGCAGTAATCTTTGCTGTGTGCTCTTTGCAGGCTGGTGATGTACATCGAGAGAGACAGCAGAAAGACCTCCCCAGGCAAGGAGCAGCAGGGTGGGAATGAGTACCTGGCCAGGTGCCTGGACCTCCTCATCCAGCACATGGTACAGGAGCCACCGCGGATCCTAGGTAAATGGCAGCCGTTTACCCTTCTCGGGGCCCATGGCTGCTTGCTTGTCTGTGGGCTGCTTCTATATCACCTCTTGTTATCACCTCTTGTTCACTCTTGTTTCTCTGTTCTATTTTAAAAATTAATTATTAGGAATTTTACCTGTGTTTTGAATATGTTCATCCCCCTAGGCTCTCCCTCTTCCTATCCAGCTTTGATTTCTATTTCTTCTTCTATTTCTTCTTCTTCTTCTTCTTCTTCTTCTTCTTCTTCTTCTTCTTCTTCTTCTTCCTCTTCCTCTTCCTCTTCCTCTTCCTCTTCCTCTTCCTCTTCCTCTTCTTCTTCCTCCTCCTCCTCCTCCTCCTCCTCCTCTTCCTCTTCCTCTTCCCCTTCCTTTTCCTCCTTCTCCTCCCCTTCCTCCTCTTACTCCTTTTTTTTTTTGGTCCCTGTCTAGCCCCAGCTAGTCTTGGCATTGGGGACCGCTCTGAGGTGTGATCATTAGGCACCTCAGGGGCAGAGCATTAAAACAAAAGAAGACAAAGCTATCAGACCCTCCCTCTCTTAGCAGCCACCGCGTGTCGGCCTCACACATCAGTCCTGTGGTTGTCTGGCTGGAGCTCCCAGAGGCCTTGTGCTTGCTGTCTTAAGTCTCTCTGTCTGTTTTTGCAGGGCAGTGTGAGACACTCTGCTTGAATCTGTCGCTTTAAGACTTAAATTTGTCTTGTTTACTTTATGATTGTTTCGTGTCAGTCACAGGATTGAGATGTGTTACACTGGGGTGTTACCTGAGGTAGATGGCAATTAAAAAATAAACAGGAAACTGGAATGGAGTTGAGTCGGTACTTGTGTCCCACACATGAAGCCGTGGGCTCCATCCCCAGCCCCGCATCATCCAGTGTGGTGATGTCTTCCTGCACTCCAGCATTTGTGGGGTAAAGGCAGGAGGGTCAAAAGTTCACAGCTATCCTCAGCTACATAGTGAGCTTCAGATCCTCAAAATAGAAAAAACAAAACCTCCCAAAGCAAGAACCATGCCCGACAACAGTAATTTAATATTGAGTTTATATGGTCATTTTGAGTTAATTTTCTCAACATTTTTCTTCATCTACATATGCACTTAGTCCTAGTCAAAAGGCTGAGAAATGATCTGCCCATATCTTAAAATTAGGGCCATACATATATTTGTTATTAAAATGTGTATTTGTTTAATGGGTTGGTTTTGTTGTGATCTCATTATGTAGCCCAGGCTAGCCTGGAACGCAGAGCTCTGCCTGCTGCTGCCTCTTGAGTACGGGGATTAAACGTATGCACCATCATGCCTATTTTTTTTTTTTTTTTCGAGACAGGGTTTCTCTGTGTAGCCCTGGCTGTCCTGGCACTCACTTTGTAGACCAGGCTGGCCTCGAACTCAGAAATCCACCTGCCTCTGCCTCCCAAGTGCTGGGATTAAAGGCGTGCGCCACCACGCCCGGCTTGCCTATTTTTGTTTTTTATTGATATTGTTTGTTTTTTGTTTCCTTTGTTAAGACAAAGTTTGGATTGGAATTGAACTCACTGTGTAGCACAGGCTGGTTTTGAACTCTGATCCTCCAACCTCAGTCCCTCAAATGCTAAGAATTCAGATATACAGCACCACGTCTGGTATACCACATTATATACAGGTTTAAGTTTCTAACCTGTTAAAATTTGATGTCATGGATTTTGATAGTTCAGCATCTGAGAACCTGGGTGGTTTGAAGAAGCGTTGTTGGTAAGGACACAAGGACACGGATCCACACCAGCAGAGGACACTGCCTGCATGGGAGGAAATGCCTTGCCTTGTTAAAGTGATTCGAGGAGGGGTGGGTTTCTTCCCCTGGTGTTCCCAGCAGGTGCGGCTCTAGGGCCGAAGTGTTTACTTAGCACATTGAGCTAGATTCTAGCCGTCACGCTGAAGACTCAGCTCTGCAGCGGTGGGAATAAGGCAACGTGGCCGTAACTGTCAGCAACTCTTTCTTACTTGTAAATTAGGAACGTTCTCACCTAATGATTGAAAACTGAGCACCTTACAATTCAGCCAGAAAAATGCTGGAAATTGGGCTAGAGAGATGGCTCACCAGGTAAGAGCTCTGGCGGCTCATCCAGAACACGTGGTTCAATTCCCAGCACCCACATGGCAGCTCACAACTGTCTGCACTCCAGGTCCCGGGGATCTGATGCTCTCTTCTGGGCACCTGCACTTATGTGTACACACACACACACACACACACACATACACACACAAATAAATAAAAATAAAATAAATCCTAAAAGTTTTAAACATTATTTTCATTTTTTCTTTGTTTTCTTTTTCAAATTGTGTTTTACAATCTCTTTACCTGTAATTTTAAATGAGTTTTCTAAAGCAATAAGCAATGATAATCAATTTGAAAAATACAAATAAGTCTCAGACCACTACTGTACCGTATCTCTTTATAAATTATGTCTAGGCTAGAAGTCAGTTATTGATAGTGGCAATGCAGACCGTCACACTCTGTCCCCAGAGGCCACAAGTGTCCTGTGTTACCAGCATGTGTGTGTGTTGGGGGAGGGTTGGGGATGTGGCTCAGTTGGTAGAGCTGCTGCCCAGGATGCTCAAAGCCCTGGGTTTGATTCCCAGCACTGCATAGAACCAGACATAGTGGCGCACAGAGAAAACACCAGCACTTGCCTGTAGATCCAGCGTCTGGGAGGTGGAGGCAGGAGAATTGCCTTGAGCTACATACTGACGTGGAGGCCAGCCTGGGCTACATGAGATCCTCTCTCTCACACACACACAAGTGAACGGAAGGCTTGGTGGCTGCCCAGTGCTGTAGGTTGAAGGCGAATCATCTCACCGGCTGGGTTGTGATGGACCCATGGCCAGAGGCCCCTGCCCCTCTGAGGTCTCTTACCACCATACCTCTCTTGCTGTACTTCTCAGGCGACATTCTCAATGCCCTGGCAAACGTGTCTGGCCGGAAGCACCCATCCACGGTCCAGGGGAAGCAGCTGAAGATGTGTCTCCCCATGATGCCTGTGGTGCTTCACCTGGTGATGTCGCAGGTAACACATGCCTACCCCCATGCTTGTCCCCAGAGCAGAGCCACCTCCACTGCGACCAGAGCCTTCCGTTCATTCGTCTTGGATTAGATGTGCTCATGGCTTTGGAGATCTAATCCGTGGGAAATCTTGTCCCACAGGTATTTCGACCTCAAGTTGTGACCGAAGAGTTTCTCTTCAGCTACGGAACTATTCTTGTGAGTAGCAGGAGCCATGTGTGGCCAGCACCACTGCCATTGCTGATGGCTGCAGCACGGGTGCGAGAAGGGAGGAATTGAAAGGCTCAGTGGTATTTGTTTGTAGGGAAGTGACCTTTTTATATTTTTATCTGTTCTCTGTAATAAAATTTGACATTTGGGAAAAATACATTCTCTCCTGATAATGTATTTTGTTCAGAGACAGCCCCTAATAGGGTAACAAGCCCACGTAAACACTCAGTAGATAGCGAGTTAGGCATTTGAACAGACATGGGTGGGAGTCGGGGGCTGAGAATTCCGTGCTACTAACTGGCTTGGTGCCAGCCACGCACACATCTCTCTAGGATGATGTTTTCTTTGCTAAGTTAGACTCAATTGTGCTCCGTTTTTTCTTTTTCACTTATTTTTGACAATGTGGGAAGATGTGAAAACAAGCTGACCTGTTACTTTCATTCCGGGTCTGCACACACAGATTTTTCTGATGATGCTGTGCCCAGGAAGTGACAGTGTGTGGTGTGGGCATGCTGAGGCAGGACACTCTAAGTCCTGTCACTCGCCATCTGGAGCCTGACCTTGCTGTCTACACTAAGCCCAGGAGTCTTGAGGGTGTCATAGCGGCACAGACAGCACCGTGACATTTCGGCATCATTGTTTCTGGGAAAACATTGTTGTTGTTGCTGCTAGTGAGTGAGGTTGTTTTCTAGAAGGTTCTTCCTGGAGGAGAAGGTGATGTTTCTAGGACACACATCGAAGAGAGGTGTCTGAGGTCAAAGTGTTGGGGCTCTGTTTCAACTTTGTTCTCATGGTATGAAATCCTTAAGTCTAGGAAGTTCGTGCAGTGGGCCGTGAATTCTCCTGCATCTGTGAGCACCACCCCAGTCATCTGCCACCCCTGTAACTAGCTCTTTGTCTCTCTCCTACCAAGACTGCTGTAAGGACATGGCATACATGTCAGGGTCTAGAACAGTCTTGTCTCCTGTAGCGTGCCGTGGAGTTTCACACAGTGTTGAGTAAACAGGTGTGGCCTGTGTTTCTGTGTGTTCTTCTCCCTCTGACCCAGTACCATTCCCCTCCCCTGCCCTCCCCTCCTCTATTCTCCCTCTCCTCCCTCCTCCCTTCCTTTCTTCCCTCCCCACCCCTCCCTCCCTTCCCCACCTCTTTTACTGTCTGGACTTTTCTCTGCTTGCAATGAGCACACTTTATAGTTTCAACAACCAGGGAAGCCGCTGTGAATTTTCAGGAGAGAATTGTTTGCACCTATTTCAGGGACAGAGCACCACATGGGCTCAGAGACCAGAATGGAGGCCACATCAAGGAAGGGCCTCTTTCTTCTCCAGGAACAGGTCTGCTCTCTGCTGGTCTTCTGTAGGTTTGCCTCTATACAGGTGTTGGTTGAGAATTAAAACCAACCTGCTTGGTTTATTATGGTGTGGGAAAAAACCCTTCACACTTCTGGGTCTTGGTTCTCAGTCGGGAGTTTAGATGAACACAATGGCAAACTTCTTTTTTTTTTTTTTTTTTTTTTTTGGTTTTTCGAGACAGGGTTTCTCTGTGTAGCCCTGGCTGTCCTGGCACTCACTTTGTAGACCAGGCTGGCCTCGAACTCAGAAATCCGCCTGCCTCTGCCTCCCGAGTGCTGGGATTAAAGGCGTGCGCCACCACGCCCAGCTGGCAAACTTCTTATTTTGAGGCTGGCAAGATGGGCTCAGTGGTTAGAGGTGCTTGTCGCTAAGCCTGATGACCTGGGTTTGAGCCCTAGACCCATCCAATAGAAGGAGAGGCCTAACTCTTGAAAGTTGTTTAAGGGCACCACGCATGCATACGGGCATGTACACATGCACATGCACACACACATGCACACGCAGGCACACAGGCACCCACGCACTCATGCACACAGTCACGCAGGAATGAGATGGTCTTTGGGCCATCTTCCGAGTTGAGGCAGCGTTCTCAGTGTGCATCATGGCTGCTCCTAGAACACCTTCATGGCTTTCTCATGGTATCTGTTTGTACCATCTTGGTGTTGAGTGACATTGGAAAGCACAGGTCACTGTCTAATCCACAACCTGGTTCAGTTATCTGTGCATTTGTTGTGAGCTATTGAGTCAGATGTTGCTTCTGTGAGTTTAATCTTCCTAGAAATTAGCAAAAATATTCTTCCAGTTCCTGTGTCCTTCTGATGTCATCGGAGGGAACCAGCCAGCCTCATGCCTTCCAGCCCCCGGAAATGGGAAGTGGAGGCCGACATCTAAAGCTTTGAAAACATTTGTTTTTCTCTTTGGTTAGCAAAAGTTTGCTAAATGTCATACATACATGGAACAATGTGTACAACTACATACATGTATGCCAATGTGCCTGCCTTCTGGACATGTCAGGGCTGGACCATGTCAGTTGACCTTGGATCTTTTCTCCACTTTATCCTTTGAGACAGGGTCTGTTCTGGAGCCCCGAGTTTGCTGCTTGGCAGAGAGTGTCTAGGTCTCCCTGTCTCCACCTTCCAGTCTTTCACAGTAAGCTCCAGGTGTCAGCTTGACACAACCCAGCTCCACTGGTGAGAGGGAATCTCAGCTGACAAATAGCCTGGAATAGATTGGACTGTGGGCATGTCTGTGATGTAGGAGTCCCAGTCCACTGTGGGCAGCGCAATCCCTGGGCAGGTGAGCCTGTTGGAGAAGTGAGTTAGCTGAGCAAGCCAGAGGAAGCAAGCCAGTAAGCAGTGTTCCTCCATGGTTTCTGTTTCAAGCTCCTGGCCTGCTGTCTTTCTTCAGTGATGGACTGTGACCTGTAAGCTAAAACAAGCCCTTTCTCCCACAATTTGCTGTTGGTCATGGTGTTTATCACAGCAACAGAAAGGACACTGTTGCTGCGGGATTACAGGTGTGCACTGCCAATGCTGTGCCCACTGCTACTGCTGTGCCCAGCTTTGGTGCGGGTGCTGGGCTTTGAACTTGGGTCCTTGTGCCTGTTCAGGAAGCACTTGTCCCACTGGACTGCCTCCCTGACTCAGCTTTGTGAAGAAATGCTCTACTTGTTCCATCTGGAGCTCAACATTCTTGTCAGTATTCTTTATAACGTGTCCAAGTAGTCTCCACCACACTAGGCTTACTATAGTTTAGCTTTCAAAAACTGTGCCTCGATGTGAGGTATTAAGTTCCCGCTGTATCCAGGAACAGCATACACCAGAACTTGTTGGCTTTGGGTAAAGCGGGTATGAAGAAGGCCCACAGTTGCTGTGTCTTCACTTATCACAAGGGTCCTTAAAGCAGGGACCTGGGGGTAAGTGGCCCTGTGTGTCTTTAATGGCACCAGGCCACAGCTTGCTGTGTCATGTAAGGGGCATTACCATCTTCATCAGAGCAGCTGTGACAACTTGAGAGATTCCCTTCCAGCTGTATGCAATTCTGCTTCAGTTGCACTGGGTCCTGTGGTCTGAGGAGGCTCTAGAGCAGTGTTTCTCAACCTCAGGGGTCACATATCAGATAGTTATATTACGATTCATAATAGTAGCAGCAGTACAGTTCTGACACATGAGGAACTGTGTAAAGGGTCGCAGCACTAGGAAGGCTGAGAACCACTGCTCTAGAGTGTGCAGAAAATGGAAGGCGACTTGGGGTGGGGTGTCAAGACTCCATCTGTGTAGCTAAGGGAACATGGCATCCTTCCTCACAGGCGCACAGCTTCCTGCCACCCTCAGCTCTGCTCCGGAAGTAAACCCAACAAACCCAGCAGTTGGGTAAGCTGGACACTGCTGGGGCAGTTCTTCACTCCGCTCCTTTTATGGTAGAACATTCTAGATAATTACATATGGGATATGAGACTAGAATTAGCTTTATATAAACATTTCCCCCAATTAAATGAAGTTTGGGTCTTAAGGAGTCTGCTGTTGTGCCAAGACTGAGCAGGTCGCTTTTAAACCATCTTGGGCCTTCATCTTTGGCCTTCACCAGGCAGGGATTAGCCAAATGCTAACTGCTCCTTCCCCGTGCTGTGGAGGCTATGGCCAGAAAACAAGAAGGAAAGACAAAGGGAGATGAATGGGTGGCTCTTTATTTCCTGCCTCCTTCCTTGAGGTTCTTGGTTCATGAGCCTAGGACAGGGAGGGACTTGTAGGTTCTCCTGACCTTGCTGGTTTATAAAAGTGTAGATTGACAGCCAAGGCACTCCCCAACCTGTGCGAAGCTTTCTGACAAGCAAGTTCTTGATGGCTCTAGGTTTGTGTTGTGGAGAAAGCAGAGATGGTATCCTGCTATGCTGTAGAGCAAATGACCAAATGCTTACTTGTAGCTCTGCGAATGTTCTGGGGAGGAGTTTCTGTCTTTGCACTGACTGTAAACACCCATTCCCATCTTGCTGTGGGGTCTGTTCTGCCTCCTGGAAGGACAACTGTAAACTCCGAGGTGCCCTTGGCCTGGCAGCAAGTCCTTTTACCCACTGGACCTTCTCTCCAGCCCTGACGTGCTGTTTTCTGCTCCTCACTCTTCCTCAGGATACGGCAGTCCTGAGCAGTCTGCTGGTTTGTGCCAGATTGTGTAAGGACTGGTTTCTTGAGCTGAGTGTGTATGGGGACTTAACGGGGATGAGAAGTGTCTGCTAGAGGCAGAGGGTGTATGTGGCTCTGCTTGACCATACATACACATAAAATAAATCTTAAAAAAAACCCCAACACCTTTCTTTTAAATTATGTATATGTATATATCTGTGTGTGGGGTTTGTGTACATGTGAGTGCAATACCTGTGGCGTCCAGGAGGAGGTGTCAGAGGTCCTGGAGCTGAAGTTACAGTTCTGACCCATCCAACTTGGGTGCTAGGAACTGAACTCTTAACCACTGAGCCACAGGTATATACTATTCATATATATGAATATACTACATATATTTATATAAGCACATTTTAAACTATGATTACAAAGTGTATAATATATATATATATATTTAGGCTTTTTAAAATTTATTTATTTTATGAATATGAGTACACTATAGCAGTCTTCAGACACGCCAGAAGAGGGCATCAGATTCCATTAGAGATGGTTGTGAGCCACCATGTAGTTGCTGGGAGTTGCACTCAGGACCTCTGGAAGAGCAGTCAATCCTCTTAACTGCTAAGCTACCACTCTAGCCCTATATTTAGTTTTTTCCCATGAACTTAAGAATCAGAGGTGTGGATTCAGACAAAATGCTACCTACCTAAGTTTTATTTCAGAGTTATTTTGAGCTCCTCATTTATTGAATACTTATTTTGTTTTGTTTTTTTTCAGAGTCACATTAAGTCAATTGACTTGGGGGAAACCAACATAGACGGAGCCATAGGTGAGCAGCCCGGGCCTTTGACACCCATGCATCATGAAGGGCCTGGGTGGCAGACACCTACGGTAACCACCTCTGTGGTCTCGATCATCCTAGGCATCGTGGCATCTGAGGAGTTCATCAAGATCACCTTGTCGGCATTCGAAGCAGTGATCCAGTACCCGGTTCTGCTGGCCGACTACCGCTCGACGGTCAGTTTCTCGGGAAGCCCTCCATGATTTGCTTGATAATCCTGTATACACGTATGTTGGGCTGACAGGTGTTCATCCCGTGGAGAAACCATTCAGGAAAGTGGGGAAAGCCCCAGAAAGCTGCTTCCAGTTTTGATTGGGGGGTGGGTGGGTGAGTTTCTCCGACTGTCTCTTTGCTTCCTCCCCCTTCTCCTGTGGTAGCACACGCCTGTGGAGGAGGGCTTTGCAGACATTGGGGGTGTTGCCCCTGCCTCGCTAGTGCTGGGATTTCAGGCTGCATGCACAAGTCAATCTGTGACTTGTGACTTCGCAAGCCCCTCGAGGGTTCTGGCTCCCACTGTGGCTGCCCACTCAGCCACTGCTCGTGACTTTGGTTGTTTTTCTTCTGTCATAGGAAGACATCTTGTAGACATTTTGCGTGTGTTTTCTCTCCACATCTACATTGCTGTTACAGTTTCCTGGTCCCTGCAGATGTGTTTGTTTATGTGCATTTCATGCAGTTGCTAATCAGAAGTCAGCCACATGCCTTTCTGTGGCATCTGCCACACTGTGCTCCTGGCTCGGTCGTCCTGTGTCCTCTCTGAAGCCTCCGTGTGCGTTCCTTTCTCCTCAGATGCTCATGCTGGGCTCAGCTAGGAGCCTCATTTTCTTCAACTGAGACCCTGTCATGCCACGGCCTTCTATGTGCAGGAGACATTGCACGCCATGACTTCTCTGTGTTCTAGGAGTGGATAAGTGGCCAGGCCTTGGTGGCAGAGCTGGTATTGCCCAACGTGGAGAGTCATATCCCTTTACCTGCACAGAGCCACGTATCAGAGGCTCACTGGACGCCTGTACTGGCAGGAGCCAGTGATTCCCAAGGGTCCTGTCGTGTGTACTTGGTGGTGAATGCCTCCTGCCAGAGTCCATCCTTTCTACCACAGACTTTCATCCAGAAATAGCTCTCGAAGCTCCCCGATGTCTTCTCAGGCTTGAATAATGTTAGGATTTGGGGGTTTCATACCTCATCACAGTGTGCAGGGATAGAGTTGGTCCACATTTCCCTGTACACCTAACAGGAAGGAGCCAGTCACCGCCATGGCGCTGGGTCCAGTGCATCCCAGGTCTCTGATTGAGATGTTACTTATTGATCCTGTTGCTTGATGAACAATAACCTCATGGCTAATTTGTTCAGATCCAGTGTTTATAAATATCTGTATTGCATTTAAATAGAAATTTAATTAGTGTGTTTTCTAATCATGAAACACAAGTGTGCTAATTATTGCCACGACAGCCTCAATTATGATAGGAAAGGCATCGTCACCATGTTACTGCTTCATAAAAATGCTCTCTAATGCTGAGGCTCATGGGAAATCTTCTAATTATCTCTTCTTGGGCATGAGTGGAATGCATGAGGAAAAGAATGCACACCCCAGGGAGCCTCTATTGTCTTAGATTTCAGCACATACCGTGTTCAAGGCTCCTGATCGATACCTGCCTAGCTAACTGCATTTAATTCTTGGTAAGCACGGAGCCAGCCCAGCTGCTGCTTTGGGTTGTCAGGGTATTTAGTTCCAGTGGGCACATGGAGGTCAGCTCCACCCAGTACAGGCACCTGTGAGTCACCTTTCACTGTGTGGAGAGACCTGACAATGGAGGGAGGTGTAAGGCAACACAAGTTCACTTTAATTGCCAACTTGCTACAATGTAGCATCGCAGTGGGAGGGAGCAAGTCTCCATGGGGAACTGTCCAGATCAGGTTGCTCTTGGGCATGTCTGCAGGGAACTGTCTTGGATATGGTAACTGATGGTAGGGGGTTGGTGCATTGGTAGGGTGTGTGAAGCACAGGACTAGCCCACTGTGGGTGGCCCCATTCCTGGGGTTTGTGTCCTAGACTGTATAAAAGGAGAGACAGTGAGTGTGAGCTAGCCCCAAACAGCATCAGGTAGCAGAGGGAAATGGTCCCACTGGCCCCACGGAAGAATGTTTCTATGACCTTTCCAAGAAGAGGAAGCACTGTTTAGTTTGAACCTGTCAAGTGTGCAAAGCTGGGACAACCAGACCTCCGTAGAGGAGGGAAGTGCTCCTGCTTCTGGTAACTTCTGTCAGCATCCAGAAATTGGTGCCACATGGGTGAAGCGCCCCTCCTGGTCACACAGGTGGGAGTTAGGCAAAGATTAAGTGTAACTAGTGTTTTTCTTCCCTTATCTCTCTCCCCTCCTTTCTGGCCTCAGTAACTTGAAACAATGTGGAGATTTATTTTTTTGTGAACCAGCTCTTTAAAGGAAGGCTAGAGAATGCAGGGCGAACTGTGGATAGGAGATCCTCAGGATAGGCAGTCCTGAGTAGTCTGCTGGTTTGTGCCTGATTGTGTAAGGACAGGTTTCTTGAGCTGAGTGTGTATGGGGACTTAATTGGGATGGGAAGTGTCTGCTGGAGGCAGAGGGTGTATGTGGCTCTGCTTGACCAGGCCTAGAGCTGAGCAGGCGTCCCCTCTCTCGGGGAAGGTGTTTAGGAAAGGACGCCTGAAGGGATTGTCCTCAAGTCAGGCTCACTTGGCCAGGGAGACCTTGCTGGGACCCTAACTGACAGTGTTGGGAGGAGGTGGGAGGAAGAATGGAGTTTGCAGTCAGAGAGAAGTGAGCAATGTCTTCCTGGGCACTGTGAGGTGCTTGGGGCTGTTGTTTCTAGGATGCCATTATAGAGATATGGAGTTATGTGCCCGGGTTACTTTTATTCTCTGCCCAGGAGAGGCACCGTTACTGGTGAGGCATACTGTGGTCAGAGAAACCCCTCCAGCAGGTGGTGGATTAGCATTTGACCCACTCAGGTCTGAATGTCGCCTTAGGGAGACAGCTTTATCTCACTGATCCTTTGCTAGATCCCCCACTTTGTTGAAACCAGTCCTTTTCTAAAATACCTGGATGGATTCTATGTATTATTTGGTGCCCCACCCTTGTATTCTCCACCGGAGCCCGGTCACCCCTGCAGAGTGGACATGGATTTTTTTTTCCAGTGTGATTATAGAGTTCTGCCTACATTCAGGGGAATGTAATTAACCCCCTGCTGTGAGAACCTTGGGTTGGTGTTGCTGAGGCCTGTAGATTCCATTTTCAGTGTTGCTTTAAATACACAAACTGAAGTGCATGCAGTTTTATGGAAAAGCCTTCATACTGAAATATCAACTGATAACACATTTGCCCTGGCGCTGGCTGGGCCCCGTGCCACGCACTGAGGTTGTTTGTCTGAACAGCTCCCTCTGACCTCAGCCCCCTTGTGGCGCTGTCTGTTCCCCTTCAGCCCTCCTTCAGATGCTGAGGAGGGGTGGGGGAAGGAGTGGGAGCATGAGCACGAGGGGTGCAGGGCAGACCAGAAAGGCCAGCCTGCCCTCAGGATTTAGACCTCCATCTTGCCTACTGTCTCTAGATGGTTTGATTCTTTCTAGGTCATTTTCAAGTGAGCATACTAGGCCCTCCCCATCTGCAAATTCAGGTCTGTAGCACTAAAAAGCAAGCGAGGGAGGTCTGCAAAGGCAGAGAAGCAGCACCCAGCATGCCTGTGAGGGCATCACAGGGTCGAACATTTGATACCCAGTGGCTGTATCAAACATACCTTCTCTCCCCAGAAACCCTGGCTCACCAACCTTTATGGTTATGTCTGTGTATGCACATATCTGTAAATGTGTGTGTGTGTGCACACATCTGTAAATGTGTGTGTGTGCACACATCTGTAAATGTGTGTGTGTGTGCACAGTCTGTAAATGTCTGTGTGTGCACACATCTGTAAATGTGTGTGTGTGTACACGTCTGTGTCTGTGATGCACACGTCTGTAAATGTGTGTGTGCACACATCTGTAAATGTGTGTGTGTGTGTACACTCTGTAAATGTGTGTGCACACGTCTGTAAATGTCTGTGTGTGCACACATCTGTAAATGTGTGTGTGTGCACACATCTGTAAATGTCTGTGTGTGCACACATCTGTAAATGTCTGTGTGTGCACACGTCTGTAAATGTGTGTGTGCGCACAGATCTGTAAATGTCTGTGTGTGCACACATCTGTAAATGTGTGTGTGTGTGCACATGTCTGTAAATGAACATACTTAACACCGAAGGAACTGCTGTGCTTTGATAGCAGTGTGATGAGACCCCTGTGGACACTGTCAGCTCATCTATATAATTTATTTTCTGTTTTTATAAGCTCTGTACCTGATGGTGTTGGCATAGGAGTCACATGTGTGTTGATATTAGGCTGTGTCAGTTATACACATCCCTCAGCCAGTAAAGTACAGACAGTCACCCTTGAGACGTCTGTGGGCAGGGAGAGGAAAGTCTACAAACTTGCTTGTAGAGCCGCTGCCTCCTCCTCCTCCTTCTCTTCCTCCTCCTCCTAACAACTCCAGGAACCAAAAACACTTCTTGACCCTGTGCCCTGAAGACCGTAATTACTTAATATTATTTTCAGTTGTATTTTATGTTTTCCATTTTGCTAGGGTCATTGTTATATACTCAGGAGCATATTCTGCCAAAGGAGCGGTGCTCTTCTTCCCCGTACTAGAAGCTGAAAGACGATACCCTGTTTTGAAAGACAGAGTTAATAAAATCTATCAGATGGCTTTTCTACTGTTTGTTTCCTTTCTGTTCTAGTTCATTCATTCTCTTGAATAACTCACCCTGACCATGGCCTCCCCACTTCTCATATAACTCACCCTGACCACGGCCTCCCCACTTCTCTACTTTTCCATCCTTTAGTGTGTGTGAATTGCTGAATGGACACTAATGCTCACATAATACATTTTTATGTATTTTCTTACTTTATTGATGTGTGTAGGTGTGTGCATCTTGCCAGGGTGTACACTTATGTGCAGGTGCCACAGAGGCCAGAAGAGGGCGCTGGATCCTCCGGAGCTTGACTTACAGGTAGTTGCATGCCATTCAACATGGTGTTAGGAACCAAGCTCTGGTCCTCTGGAGCAGAGGGTGTGCTTAACTGCCAAGCCATCTCTTCAGCCCTCCTGTGTTTCTTATTGAAAAGCCTCTGATAAAGACATCAGTGCTGGTGAGCTAAACGGGAGCAGTCTTTTCTTTGCTAGCACTTGGGTTAGATTTTTAAACTCCCATGCTCTGGAGGTTACTTCCGAAGGTAGAATTTGTCACTGTGGACACTGTTGTGGTTGCCTTGAGGCAGTGAGGAGAAGCAGCATTAACTAAAGCCAAAATGGCAGTATAGTTCTGAAGGTCTCTGAACATGTGTGCAGGGTTGCACAGCGCCTTCCTTCAAATGTGAACCGTCATGCTGTCTGCGTTCTTTTGTGAGTTGACCACCCCCCAACACTAAGTACAACTGTGAGATTTCCCCAGGCTATTCATGTAATCAGTCACAGAGAAGTGAATTGTTGAGTCTTTGTGGAGTGGGTGGTGGTGTGGAATTGGCTTTCTAACTTACTATGTTATTGAAGTTATTAATTTGCTGTAGAGTCTGAATCCTTTCTCAACACAGACTTGCAGGCCCTGACTCTTTTGTTTGGTTTTATCTGGGTTTAAAGGGCTCTCTCTTTTAGGTTCTGTGTACCTGACCCTGGATACAATGTGACCAGCTGCCTCACTCTCCTGCCTGCCACCATGCCTTCCCTATCACTGCACCCTCAGGTTGCTAGCCCAGATGATGTCTTACACCCCCCAAGTCACCTCAGGCTCTCCTCTCCCTCCTCTGATAGCTATGGACGTATTAGGGCTGGTCCCAACACCTGTTTTCTGTGCAGAGCTCCGAGCTAGAGCCTCCTGTCCTTTCTTCCAGGTCATGGATTATATTTTACCGCCCTTGGTCTCCTTGGTTCAAAGCCAGAATGGTGAGTAAGGCTATGTCACTGAGAATTGACTACTCAGTCTGGGTGCTGCTGGGGACCTGGGTCCTCACCACCGTCCTGCCTTGCAAGTGTGTACCACCTTGATGAGCATACGTTCTGTTCTCTCTCTGTCTCTCTCTCTCTCTGTCTCTCTCTCTCTCTCTGTCTCTCTCTCCTCTGTCTCTCTCTCTGTCTCTCTCTCTGTCTCTCTCTCTGTCTCTCTCTCTCCTCTGTCTCTCTCTGTCTCTCTCTCTGTCTCTCTCTCTCTCTCTCTGTCTCTCTCTCCTCTGTCTCTCTCTCTGCCTCTCTCTCTGTCTCTCTCTCTGTCTCTCTCTCTGTCTCTCTCTCTCCTCTGTCTCTCTCTCTGTCTCTCTCTCTCTCTGTCTCTCTCTCTGTCTCTCTCTCCTCTCTCTCTCTCTCTCTCTCTCTGTCTCTCTCTCTGTCTCTCTCTCTGTCTCTCTCTCTGTCTCTCTCTCCTCTGTCTCTCTCTCTGTCTCTCTCTCTGTCTCTCTCTCTGTCTCTCTCTCTGTCTCTCTCTGTCTCTCTCTCTGTCTCTCTCTCTCTGTCTCTCTCTCTGTCTCTCTCTCTGTCTCTCTCTCTCTGTCTCTCTCTCTGTCTCTCTCTCCTCTCTCTCTCTCTGTCTCTCTCTCTGTCTCTCTGTCTCTCTCTGTCTCTCCTCTGTCTCTCTCTCTGTCTCTCTCTCTGTCTCTCTGTCTCTCTCTCTCTCTCTGTCTCTCTCTCTGTCTCTCTCTCTCTCTCTGTATGGACTCACAGTCTTGGAACTTTTTTCTTCATTCCAGTGGAGTGGAGACTCTTCAGCTTGAGGTTGCTCTCAGAGACCACCACCCTGCTGGTGAGCCAGGAGCCGGAGGAGGGCGACGAAGAGGCCAGCTGCGATTCTGACAGCAGTCTTCTGGCACTCATCAGAGATGAGCTGCTACCCCAGTAAGTACCATGCTGCCCACTCGCACAGGCATGTGTATTGTGCAAGGGAGCTTCTGTCCAGCTGGCCCCATGATGGGCTCGGCTCTTGATGTCCCTGTATCTTTCTTTGCACATGGTCTCATGCTAGAGAGGTCTAGACACAGACAACAGCTATTCCACTGTGGAGAAGCTAGAAGTCTCAGTCCCTCTTCACAAGCCTCTGGCGGGCATTTTTTGCTGGGTACAGTGCTCTGATACAAATTGAAAGATGTTCCTAGATGGGGGTAGGGATAGGGTTATGATTCAGGACTAGTGGAACATGGAATTGTGGCTTCTTGTGGCACAACTCAGAAGTAAGAGGGATGACGGCCAATCGCCCTTTTCCCCAGACTCCTTGGGGAGGGGAGTTGGTAGCCTAGGTGATGAACATGGAGGGGGGTCTTTCTTCTGGTTGCCATGTTGCTCACATAGCAAGGATGGAGCACTAAGATTCCCAGGAGCTCCCAGGGAGGATGGGGACTCTGTAGGATCCTCATAGTGTAGAGAACCCTCCGTTGGATAACACAGAGTACTTTCTGCTTATCTCGAGAGGGTCTCTCTCTGTAACCTAAGCTTTCCTGGAACTTGCTGTGTGGGCCAGGCAGACCTTGAGTTGACGATCCTCCTCATCCTTGTGCTGATGTTACAGACATGCAGACCACGCCTTCACAGAGTGTTGTTAAAAAGAGTGCCTCTTCTCCCCATACGGTCATCTTACACGATTAAATGCGAGGTTGTATGTTTTGCATTACTGTGCGTGAAAGCCAGATTGTGGCTTTCCTCAGGGCTGGGCTGCAGTCACTCAGGTGAGCAGGCCTTCTGGAATAGCAGCCTTGCCTGAAACCTCCCTTAGTCTGCGGCATGGAAGATGGAATTGCCACAGAGGAGGAGACGGGTCTAATCATGCTATGAATTTGCCAGTGGTGAGTTTGAAATTCCTTACCTAGAACTAGATCCACTTTGAAACATAAAATCAAAGTCTAACATTTCAGGTGGCTTTGGTCCTGACAAACTGGCTGACCAAAGGGCATGATGTTTGTCAAATCCCATGCTTAGACTCTCTGTGATGACTCTGTCACCACGTCCAGGGGACTGAGGCTAACTAGCTGTTGGTTACTTCTGTCCTATAGTTCTCGTGTCTGTCTGTTGGTCCATCCACCCACGTGTGCATGCCCTTGCTTGTTGGTTCCGGCCCTTCCTTCAGTTCTCGTTGTCTTCTGATGGTTGGGTTTGGGTAATGCTCCCTCCTTACTACTGAGAGGGTGTTTCCTCTTTGGGGAGACAAATCTCACATCTTCTAGAAAATAATCCTGGTTTTTAGTCAGTGGAAAGACAGAGTTGGATTTTAAAGGTTCCTGCTGAAAGGAAACGGTATTTAATGAAGCTTAAGCCCAAGTCACCTTTCTTAATGAATCGGGTCCTCTCAGGAGTTTAGTACCCAAATCACCGTCAATGGTGGCTGAGAGATGAGAATGGTCTTATGTTCTCAAGGTTGACTGTGCATATGTGATGAGTACAGGTGCCCAGAGAGACCAAAAGACTTCTTATCCCCCTTGAGATGTATCTGGCTCTCTCATGAGGTACAGCCATGACATTCTCACAGATAAGCAGCCTCACAAAGTGGGGGTGTGGGGTAGGGTGGAGTGGGGGTGGGTGTGTCCTGAAGGGTTTTAATCTTTCAAGATGGCTCCAAGGAAAGGTGCTGGGCAGAGCCTGCTCTCTGGGCCTTCAGCAGAAGCGAAGGGGCTGGCAGAGACAAGATGCCAGGCCTCATTCTCCACATGAGGAGTGCACTTCCAAGCCTGTTGCAACCTCATTTATCGATGAGGACTACAGAGAAGATGACACACAGTGCCCTGGGAAGGTGCAGAGAATGACAGTAAAGGCGAAGGGTTTCCTGCTCCTACCTCACGGTCAGGGAAGGTATTACAGGGGCTGAACAGGCCTCGGGACAGTCACCTATGACAACTGCCAACATATATTTGAGCTTCCCAGTGTATTTATGTATTCATTTTTCAGATGAGTGTTTGGCATTGGAAGGATCATGCTGATAAAATGTTTTGCCATGTCATTATGACAGAATGACACCTGGCGTCCCTCTCCTCGGGAACATAAACACGGCCTCTCTTTCCCTTTCATTAAAAAAGAAAATTCTCTTGTTACCTGTAAAATCATCAGGGCCATAATGACTTCATAAATTATTAGGGCTTCATCCTTTAGAATCTGGGGAGGAACATGCTCCTCCTCCTCCTCCTCCTCCTCTCCCTCCTCCTCCTCCTCACAGGTTGCAAGCCGTTTGTTTCCTTTAAGCATTTGGGCTTTAGATGTTCCAGTGACAACACACTGTAGGCTCTAGGAACATTGCTTAGGAACAAGTGTCACTCAGACTTTGTAATTTCCATTCCTGTGGCTCAATAGATGTCTGGAAGTTTGTTTCCTTCAGGCACAGGATTCTGGGCCAGAGTTCCCTGTGTGGGAACACTTGTCCAGCAGTGCAAGGCCCTGGCTTACGTTTCTAGTAAAACACACACATGCACCATGCACACACTCACACCCACTCACACCCACACCCTCTCACACACACACACAGTGGGGTGGAGTGGGCATGAGAACGCACAATGTTACAGTGAGCAGACAAAACCCTCATGTGTCTGTGCTTGCCTGCAAAAGGGAATGTGAATATGGAATTCTTTCTTCATCTGGCATCTGTCCCCTTGTGATTGACCACGTGTCCACTGCTCCTGTGCAACACTGGGCCTCATGTCCACCACAGGACCCAAATGTGGGGTGGCCTAGAGACACTAGCATGGACAACCTATGCCCAGGTCTCTTGCTGGCTGCATAGCTCAGCGCTGGCTGGCTTTCCCTCGTGCTTTGTGCAGTGGGCGTTGGCTTCACCAAGAGTAATCCGTGAGCGTGCTGTGGTCATTGCCAGATGTTGGCATGTACCAATCTGTCACTCCCTAACATCGGGCCGTCTGAGGAGGGAGACTGAGGCGTGACGGTGGTTTCGTTCCTCAGGTATGAGCACATCCTCATGGAGCCTGACCCCGTTCCTGCCTACGCGCTGAAGCTGCTCGTCGCCATGACGGAACACAACCCCGCTTTCACCAGGTACTGGGAGGCCAGCGTTGTAGCTGCCAAGGGCAGGGTCACCAGGTACTGGGAGGCCAGCTTTGTAGCTGCCAAGGGGAGGGTCACCATTTAGTCCCCACTTTGTGTCGCTGACCCTGTGTTGGGCCAAGTTCACACGTTTTAACCCCTTACTTGAGTTTGCACCCCATGGAATGGGTGATACTTCAAACTGAGGAAGTGTGGACTCAGGGAGCTAGCCGGAGGCATAAGTTAGATTCTCAGAAGTCACACAATGCTTGGGTAAACAGTGAGAGCAGTACTCGCTACGTTCCTAGAGACAGGAGAGTCCTCAGATGCCAGCAGGCCAGCTAGCTAGAACGTATTTAAAAGCAGAGAGACCTTGCTTCGAAACAGGCAGCAGAAGCTGGGACCAACAGACAACAGATGACAGCAGATGTCATCTATTTATGACTGACATGTGTGGCCTTGTGTGAGCACACTGGCACACACATAAGTGTACACATACATACACATGTCTGTCTTACACATGCAGCCTGAATGATAAACACTTTAAAGGGAAAAAGCCCTCAACACATAACAGTATTTTATGTGTGTATGAGCGTGTGACAGTGTGTGTGTGTGTGTGTGTGTGTGTGTGTGTGTGTGTGTGTGTAGTGGATTTTGTTTTTTCTTTTCTGAGACAGTCTTATCATGCAGTAGAAGCTGGTCCTAATTCGTTGTGTCCCCCCGGCTGGCCTCGAATGGTACCAATCCTCCTGCCTCAGCTTCCTCAGTGTCAAGATTGCAGGTGTGTGCCACTATGTCCAGGTCACACGTGGTTTTAGAACACCAGCCAGTGCCCTGCTTCACAGTGAGGGAGCCGGTAAGTCCTGGCCAGGTTGGTGGGCTGTGTGGCATCTGGCTTAGCTAAAGCGACTTTGAGCAGCAGAGAGCTTCTGTCTGCTCAGAGTACTGCAGCCGAGACCCCATCTTAGGAACTCACTGCTGGGGCATTTTGATTCTGCAGGGGACAGTGTGATACGCACTGTACCCAGCCATGACAACTCAGGTGCACCAAGCCCACACCCCTTTCCTTTGTCCATTTTGAAGCTGCGTTTTCACAGTGGTTAGAATCTTCAGACTGAGCATTCTGACCTTTCTTCTTAAAGGAGTTCTAACGTTTCTTCCAACAAGAGAGCCATGTCGTTGTGTGGAAATTCAAGAGTGACATTCCTAGACATTGAGAATCGAGAACTTTCTTAGCGTCAGCTACCAACACACCTCAACACACCTAGAATGGTGGGAAGTGGGACCCTCAGATGAAGACTTGCCTCCATTCTGCTAGCCTGTGGGCACATCTGTGGGGTGTTTCTGTTGTGTCAGGAAGTGTTTGTGAACCCCAAAAGACCACCAAGGAGCCAATTCCAATGTAATCGCATTAGGGTCTCTTTATTACAAGCTCGGGCTTGGGCTCACCTTCAACCCAATCCTGACACAGCAGGATGGTAAGGGAAGGTGGAGCAGCCTCAAACCCCCAGCAGGACAAGGTTTTATAGGAAATGGGGGCAAGTGAGGGAGTGTCCGGCCTGGCGAGTATCTATTGCAAGCCGACAGGTGGGTGTTGTAGAGCAAGACCGTGAACAATCATGAATGGTCTGAAAGTACATCTGAGACAATCCGACTAATCCTTGGTTAACCGTTGCTAGGAAGTAGGTAGGGAGTGATTCTTTAGTATGGACCAAGGACAGGCTGTGGGTCCAGCTGCAAGTCAAGTTCACAGGCTTTTTTTCTTTTAAGATGCAGGCTTGTCCCAAGATGGAGTAGGTTTGGCCTCTCGTTTCTTGATTGCTAATTGGTGTGGGAGGTCCCAGCCCTCTGTGGGCATTGCCATCCCCAGCAGGTGGCCTGGGTGAGGTAGCCAAGCTCCTGCTCCAATTCCAGCCCTGGCTTCCCTCCTTGATGGGTTGTGAATTAACCCTTTCCCACTCGAGTTGCTTTGGTTATGGTGTTTATCAACAAGAGAAGGATATAGGACAAGACTGGTATGGCTGTGTCTGTCCAGGTCATCAAGCTTTGGCCAGTTCATTAATTGTTGTCTTCTTCTGTGCTGGGATAAAGGCAGGCAAGCGCCCTTTCACGGAGCTGAATGCACGGCTCTCACTTCCATGAACTCAAGTCTCTTCCTGTCCTGCAGGCTGTGCTCAGACTCACGTCCTCCTGGAAGGTAGCTGCTGCTCTGTCCTGTTATTTAATAACAGCTGATCTCACTCCTGAGGCAGGTGCTATGGACTCTAATTCTTCCGTTCCGATGAATCTCCCCACCCTAGAGAAGCGAGAACATAAAGAGCCTCCTCAGAACAGTCTTGTTTTGAAAATGATTACATCCAGGCTTGGAAGTTAGCTCACTGTAGTTTTTCCCCCTAAGCATTTAAGAACGGGAGCCAGTGCACTGATTCTTAGAAGCATTTTGTTTTGGTCTGAACAAGTAAATGTTAGAATATATTATCTCTGTCTTAAAGTCTAACAGTAAAGCCACAGGCTCTCTGGCCACCGCATCCCCTCACTGTCTGAGTCTGTCCTCCCCGCCCAGAAAAGCTAGGACTGTGTCACTTATACACATACACACACCCGCAGGGAGGTGTGTGTGTTTTGAAGTAGTATAGCTTTGTATCGTGGTAGTTGATTTTTAAAAATTGAGATTATCACTCCCTGGCTCCGTGATAATTGATTTTTTTGATTTATCAAGCGACCTTGGTGCTCTTTGCAGACTTATGTGCACTTATGTGTACTCTGGGTGACTTCTTTGCTGAACTCATATATGAAAACTAGATTTCATTTCATTTCATTTAGCATTCACCCAACTACTCACAACATTGAATCTCTTCAGTGTTTATTCTCTGTGCCTAATAAAAATAAGAGCTACATTGCAGGCTGGGTGTGGTGGCGCTCATCAGTAGCCCCAGCATTCTGGAGGCAGAAACAGGTGGGTCTTTGTGAATTCCAGAGGAACACCATGACCCAAAGCAAACGGGGGAGGAAAGGGTCTAGGTCTATATGTAGCTTACACTTCCACAGGACCGTTCATCACAGGAGGAGTCAGAACAGGAACTCAAGCAAGGCTGGGACCTGGAGGCAGGAGCTGATGCAGAGGCCATGGAGGGTGCTGCTTACTGACCTGCCCCTCATGACCTGCTCAGCCTGCTTTCTTACAGAACCCAGATCACCAGCCCAGGGATGGCACTGCCCACAGGACCCTCCCCCATCAATCAGTAATTAGGTAAAATGTCCTATAGGCTTTCCCATAGCTCTCTTAAGAGGCATTTTCTCAACTGGGGATCCCCACTCTATGATAGCTCTAGCATATGTCAAGTTGATAGAAAACTATCCAGTACAAGCCCTATGAGACCGGAGAGTTGTCCCAGTGGTTAAGAGCACAGGCTGCTCTTCCAGAGGACCCAGGTTCAATTCCCAGCAGCCACATGGTGGCTCCCAGCCATCTGTAACTTCAGTTTCAAGGGATCCCATGCTTTCTTTGGGCTTCTTTGGGCACTGCATGCATGCACATGGTACTCAGACATACCTGCAGACAAAACATCCATATACATAAAATAAAAAATACAAATTTTAAAAGAAAATAAAAGAGTCATATCCCCTTCAGCCTTCACTTTATCTAAGAATATGTTCCTCACATGGACTTATGGGGTAGCATTGGAAATGTAAATGAAGAAAATACCTAATTAATAATAATAAAAAAAACCTAAAAAAAAGTCCACATGTTTTTTCTGTGATTTAATATACTTCACAAGACTGTATATAAATATAAAGGTAACTTATGGTATACAGTATGGGAAGGTATATAATATCCTAAAGGAGTAAGGAATATTCTAAATGCTAATACTAAAAATAGCCGAATCATTTGTTAAAGGTAGTAAGTTATTTACCTCACTCTTCATTTGCCAATTGTTGACTGACTGACTGATTCATTCATTCGCTCATTCATTCATTCATTCATCGATCGACTCTGCTAGAGAGAGGACCTCACTGTGTGGCCTGGACTTGGCCTTAGATCTCTGTGCCCATTCTGCCTCAGGTGGCCTCTAGGCTTACGTATGGTCCATGGGTGATAAGAAATGATTTATTCTGGAACCAAATCTGAGTGACCATGTCCAGAACCAGGGATTAGCTAATCCCCAAGAGACCAAGTTCCAATGTGGTTCCGTGTCAGCAATTTCACATAAAAAAACAAGAGCTGTCGTAAGACAAGGGACCTTTCACATGCATCGGTGGAAACGTCGGGTGGACATGTGAGGTGGGAGATCTCCGCTCCAGGCATTGGAGCCTTTGGTGGTAGAAGCTAGGGGTCTGTACACCCGAAGGATTTACCTCATGGTCCCAGGACGTTAGGGCAGACAGTTTGTGTCTTAATAAGAATGGGCTTTGTGCTGCTTTGATGTATTATGCTGACAACTGGTTCACAGGCTGCCTTGCTGTCCCTGACTACCCTGTGGACTTCTAATGTTTTCCAAGGCCTGTCAGCCTGTGTGTACTCAGCAAATTTAGTTTTGTCTTGAGTATAGGAAACGATTGATTGCTGGGGCCAATCCCAGCATTCAGAATCTGAGGCTGATGACATCTGGCCCTGTAACTCTCTCTTACTGTCTTGGGGCCAGAAGCTGATGGCCTCTGGCAATTTAGCTCTCTTGCTATTTTGTGGCTAAAAGCTGCTGGTTTCTGGCGATTAACTCCTGCTGATAGCAGTAGGGTATTAAGGAAAGAGGTTAGTTGCTTGGGCTGTTTTCTCTCTGACTGGTGGGCATCTCTGCAGAGTTCATTAACTCTTTGTGAGCCAGAGGAAAAGGAAAAGGAAAAAGAAGAAAGTCAGGCATGTAGGAAAAAACCACACGCTCTGGATGAAGCAGAGCAAGAAAAGCTCCAACAACTTTTATTGCTGTTCTCAGCTGTTGTATTTTCTCTAAAATATTACCTCATACAGCTATCAGGTAGAACCGTTACAGCCGGATAATTGATCACATGGTTTTCTAAGCACTTTTACATCTGTAAGTTCATAGTAAGATTATGGTAACAGTTCATGGCATAGATCGATGAGGTTTTAAGGAGTTACAGCAGAATCATTTACATGTCTTTCCATTAACACTAGTACCTGACTAAGCATTCATTATCCTGACTAAACCTGACTAAACATCACTAGCTCTATAAGTTCATTATAAGTTTAAAGCAACAATTTTTATGTCATAGAGACAAATGATCTGCCTTATATCTTATTATTTTAAGTTTTATATAGATAAACAAATTAATATTTTACTTTCTGTCCTTGCACCTACAATAAATTGTCCATTCCCAGTTTATATGACCTTCAGTTACCAGATAATGGTCTCACAGCTAACCTAGAAGGAATGCTTTCCTTGATCATAAATTTGTTCCAAGCCTGCTTTCTTTTCTTAGTGGAATTAGCCAGTGACACATGAAGGTTTACAGGGCTCTATTTATAGCTTTTATTCTATAGAGGGCTTGAAATTGTATCAATTTAGGAATTCTATAAAATCATTATCAGGAACTATGGAATCATCAATTCATCTAAACCACGTCATTACATGAAAGTTCATCTTCATATTGATTCTGCAGGAGATGTGCTCAATAGGGTGGGCTGATGCCTAGGAACCATTAGGCTGTGCAATCGTGACAGGAAAGACAGATCAGCAGTGAGAAGCAACCCTGGGATGAAGTCTCTGAGGACCTTGTCTCTCAGAGCACACCCATCACAGCCATGCAAAACGGTGGGCCATCTCGAAAAAAACATCACTTGCTTGCCGTAGCCTTTTCTGAATTGCTTCTGACAGATGATTATTTTAAAATTCCTTATACAAAATATTTAGACAAGCACAAAGATGCTTTATTTTTGTTGACTTTGTCGCATCTGGGCTCAGCCCACGTCACACAGGGAGGAAACTTGCAGGACCATGAAGTGATCGTCTCACATCTACTCTCAAAGCCAAGAGCAGACCAGGTTAGAAGTGAAGTCAGCTTCACCCACGATCCTGCCAGATGTATCCCTTCAGACATGGATGGGAGAAAAGGATGGAGGGAGAGAACCATCTCCCGGATGTTGTCATCTGACCTCATGCACACTAGCAACTGCAAGTGTATTCACACACACACACACACAGATGCACACACATATACAGACACACACCCAGGCACACACAAACAGACACACTGCCATACACACACACAGGCACACACAAACAGACACACTGCCATACAGAGACACACACACACACAGGTGTGATGACAGCCAACAGACAGAGGAGATGTAATCATTGATGGGAAGAAGAACAGATGAAGGGACATGTGGCTCCAAGCTGGCCTTCAGGTCCCACCATGAGCTTTAGGTTTCAGTGGAGAAAGAATTAGAGCCGAGGCGAGAGGCACCTGAGTAGGTCGGTGGCAGAGTCTCCATGTCTAAGCTCTGGTACTTCAGGGTGAGCACGTTTAGAATCTGCACTGGGGACCAGCCTGGCCAGCAGTGTCTCTGTCTCTATCTCTGTCTCTGCCTGTCTCTCTGTCTCTCCCTCTCCCTCTCCCCTTCCCCCTCTCTCTCTCCTTCTTCCCCCACCCCTCTCTTTGGATTGATGGAGAGGCCAGCACTGGCTCTCAGGAACCTGGATGGGTGAGTAGCTCACTGTGTGGCCATGCTCTGGTCATGCTGTGATGTCCCCTCCCTGGCTCTCTCCTACAGCCGAGATTGTGTCTCTGTCTGCTGACAGCGCATCATTAATGCATCTCTGCTCACCCCTTCCTGTGGATCCTTGCTTTGACCTTAGCACTTTTTTTCCCTTCCTTGTGGTCATGGTGATACCTGGACCGTGCATATGCTAGGCAAGTGCTTCCGCTCAGCTATGTCCCAGCCCCGATTTTAACCCTCCTGAGAACAGCCAAGGTTTTCTGATGGAACATTTGGCTCCCACGTGCTTTTCCTTTTCCTGTTTCTCACCATAGCCCAAATCTTGGATATAAAGATGGGGAGTTGTGACTGACAGCAGGCTTCCTAAGCCGCACACCTCACAGACTTTGCTGCGTGATGACTGTGTCCTCTGCTGTATTCTCCATCCCTACCCCTCAGGTGTACAATGTGGACTGCCCTGCATGCAGGCTGGGTTTTCCTGCAATGTTTATGCATAAATATTGAAAATTGAATTTCATGTAATTTTCACATATTAAAAAATAGTCATCTTTGATGTCCTTCAGTCCTTTAAAAAGCTTAACAACAGTTTCCAGCCAATGGGTCATACCAATGCAGGCTGCTGGTAAGGAGCTTGGCCAGTGGGCATCCTTGTCCACCCTGAGGCAAGGTGAAGGCCAAGCTCACCAGCCTGGCTCACCCCCAAGCCTGGCCTCCTCACCACAGTTAGTGAACCTGTGTTTTAAACCAAGAACTTAAATTTAAAAAGTGTGTGTGTGTGTATGTGTGTGTGTGAGAGAGAGACAGAGACACAGACAGAGATAGATAGATAGTGTGGTATGCGTGTGTGTGTGTGTGTGTGTGTGTGTGTATGTGTGTGTGTGTGTGTGTGTTTGCATGAGTTTACATTCACTGTGTGAGTGTAGCACCCTCAGAAGAGGGCATTGGAGCCTCTGGTGCTGGAGTTATAGGCATTGGTGCACAAACTAGTGTCGGTGCTGGGAACAGAACCTTGTCCTCTGCAAAAATGGTGCAGGCTCTTAACCACACTGATCTGCCTTTCCAGTTCCATGAACGCGTGCCTTCTTACTCTAAGGCATGAGTGATCTGCGATGGGTCCCTGGGAGTATAGTCCCTGCTGCAGAGAGTGAAATAGAGTCACAGAGCCACCAGAGACAGGTGCCTGCTGCAGAGCTCAGGGTTCACAAAGAGGATGAACGTGGAGCTTAGAAAGAGTGTGCTCCAGACCCAGACAGCACAGTGCAGCAGGATGCGAGTGCCTCGTGAGCCAGGCCCTTGGCTAATGACCTGTGTGGGGATGGTTCCTGGAGAACCCTTCAAGGTGTGTCAGGGCATCCGATGTCTAAGGGCTATCGCCAGTGCCTATATGAGAGAGAGAGAGAGAGAGAGAGAGAGAGAGAGAGAGAGAGAGAGAGAGAGAGAGAGAGGAGAGAGAGAGAGGAGAGAGAGAGAGGGGAGGGGAGAGAGGGGAGGGGAGAGAGGGGAGGGGAGAGAGGGGAGGGAGAAAAGAGAGGAGAGGAGAGGAGAGGAGAGGAGAGGAGAGGAGAGGAGAGGAGAGGAGAGGAGAGGAGGAGAACTGCTACTGTGCAGAAGCCATCTTGTATACAGCTTCCCTTTCTCGCTCAGTGTGTGTGTGTGATGAATGTTCGCTAAGCAGATGTGGGTTAGGACTGTGTTACTGGGTTGTAAACAGAATTCCTGATTCCCCTCAAGTGTCCCTCCTATTAGAAGACACTTAACTTGACCAGTGATTCCTGTGTGAAAATTGTTACCCTTTCCATGACCATCTTGGGCAATGGGAGAGTTCTGTGTGAAAAGACTAGTACTGTAACTTAGTTCTAAGGCTTTCTCAGAGGGTGGAGCAGTCATGACCTGAGCCTATGACCTGAGCAAGTCATGTCTCTGTGTTTGTGTCCACCGGGGTGAGAATTTCCTCAGGGAAGAAGTGTCCTGCTTGGTCAAAATTCTTTGGGTTTTTGGAAGATAAAAGTGTGTTAAAACTGTGGGAACTTCAACCCTGGCATCTTTGTGTAAGTATGTGAAAAATATATTACACACTCAGGTGCACACACACTTCCACACATGCACACATATGTATACACACACACTTCTTGGTGAAGTGCATGCACACATATGTACACATGTGTACACATACACACACACACACACACCTTGGCGAGACTCCTGCAGTCCTCTGTAAGTGCATTAGGAAGCGTGGCAGGAAAGAGCAGATGTTTGAAGGAGAAGTACCACCACCATCACTGCTTTCGGGTCGATGACACATCATCCTGTAACTAAACATTAGAAAGCCATTTCATTTTGAAGCTGACTCACTGAACAAATAATTTGAAATGCAGCTTGATGTTGGAGATTTTTAATTTAAAATGACTGTCACTGGCTCACTAGACTGGTAAATTATATAAACGAAAAAGCTTTGTTTATTGTCAACTACTCATTCAGTCAGAATAAATATAAAATCTAAAACTCCTAGCCAGTATTGTTGGGAGGCTAAGCAAGTGTGCCCTCGGCTGGGTGTGTACCCCCAGTTCAGTGTGTGCACCCCAGTTCTGTGTGTGCACCTCCAGCCCAGTGTGTGTACCCCAGCTCAGTGTGTGCACCTCTAGCTCTGTGTGTGCACCCCAGCTCAGTATGTGCACCCTCAGCTCAGTGTGTGCACCCCAGCCCAGTGTGTGCACCCCAGCCCAGTGTGTGCACCCCCAGCCCAGTGTGTGCACCCCCAGCCCAGTGTGTGCGCAGATGGACCAGAAGCAGAAGATGAACTTCTCCAGATGATGGATGCACCTGACCAGGACCGCTTAGCTTTGCACATGGCTTGCCATTTATTTAAACCCAGGTCTTGTGTCAGGACCCTAAAGATGGACTCTCTAGATCACTTTATTTGTTCTTCTTCCCAGTGTAGCCACATTGAATAAATCACCTTTCTTTGCTTTTCACTATTAATTATCTCTTTGATTGGCATATGGGGGAGGGGTGGGCGAACCTATTGGAAGTGTTTGGGCCCAGACTCTGACCCTAAATTAAACCTCAGTTATGGGAGGAGCTGAGTGAGTCTGGTAGTGAGTTAGCTGATGGCCAGCAAGCATATGGGAACCTGAATCCTCCTGTGGAGATCTGACCTCTGCTAACAGCGAGATGATCAGAAATGGATCTTCCCTATACTCGGCCTCCAGACCAGAGCACTTCCTGGCACACCTCTGAGAGGCTGCCCTAGGCATGCATAGCCAACTAGACATCCAGAGGGCATTGAGCCCACATCTGGACATCTGTAAGCTGTTAGTTGGTGACAAGCTGCCAGGTGACCACAGTTCCTCATGGGTCATTGGTCTGTTTCTGTGAACTGCTGCTACTCAGACTGAGGGATTTCTCGACTTGTCACAGATGGGTACCGTAGAAGCTTGTGTTCTACAGACGGCAATGTAGACATTTCCCACTTTGAGTCCACTGTAACAGGCTATGTCCCTCCGCCAGCAAGAGATCTGCTCTGGCTTCTCCCATTCAGTCTGTGATGAGTCCATCTGATGTCCACCAATGTCCTTTGAAGACTCCTCACCCAGGCTCACTGACTGGACATTGGCTCTTGGTTCTCAGCCACCATGCTGGGAATGTCCAAGTCACGTGGATGGGGGGGGAATGGTAGATGCCCCAGCAAACAGAATTAACCAAGGGTTTTAAAAATTGCCCCAGGTATAAAGGCTTGTGAGTGTGGTTCCTTCCTATACCTTCAACTCTCTTAGATACCCCATCCCCTGTCTTCCCAGCTGTGACCTCAGTCACTGGGGGCCAAAGGCAAGACCAAATTGCTGGCCCACAGAGCCTGTGGACTTGGGAAATGGTTGTTTTGTGGAACCACATTTGAAGTAGTTACATGTTTCCCTAAAATACCGCAGCACTGACATCATTATAACGAAATTCTGAAAAACACATGGACAGAAGCAGAAATTGTAGATTATCCGTCCCATGCCATCTCATGAGTCAAAGCAGTCACTACCCTGTCAAGGGAATGGACTGGAGCAGGTGTCAGGGCAGATGGCAGAGAGAGAGACAGAGAGAGAGAGAGAGAGAGAGAGAGAGAGAGAGAGAGAGAGAGACAGAGGCACAGAGACACACACACAGAGAGACAGACAGACAGACAGACAGACAGACAGACAGACAGACAGAGGTAGAGGATCCAGGATCCTCCCTTGGGGAGGATGTGACCCTGTTTGGGAGGAGTTGGTTTGTGGACCCAGGCCTTTGCCTCATGGATTTTTCTTCTGCTCTCATTGTTGACATAGCCCCTGACAGAGGCAGCTTAAGGGAGGAGGGATTAATTTTAGGAACTTTTTTATTTTGAGATTTGTTGTTGTTTGTTTTGCTTTTGGTATAGCAATTGGCACTTTTGTAATGTGTCTTGATCATATCCACCCCCGTTCCTCCTCCCTCTCCTGTATCCCCCGCCCCTCAGTACACCCCCTCTCACTTCACATCCTCCTCTTCTGTGTAATACACTGATTCCGATCAGTGATGCGTGCCAGCAGGTGTGGGGTTGTCTACCAGAGCATGGCCATACTGGACAGAACAGGGGATCCTCCTTCCCAGCAGGTCTCATTTGCTGCTAGTGCCTCAGCCCAGGGGAGGAGCCTTGTGAGTCTCTCCCCAGCTCATGCTGGAAGTTGACCGAGCTCGGTCTTGTGCCGATAACCATGGCTGCAGTGGGTTCATAAGTGCATAGTCCCTGGCACATCTGGAAGACGACGTTTCACAGGGTTCCATCCACTTCTGACCGGTCCCACCCGCCTCATCTGCTATCTTCTCTGAGTTTGGGGGCTTTGATATAGATATCCGAACTCAACAGTCACTCCTTGGATTCATTAATACTCATGAATCTGTATTAATGGCTGCCCACTGCAGAGAGAAGCCTCTCTGGCCAAGACTGGGAGCAGCGCTCCATGAATATAAACATAAAGGTTTAGAAGGCATTAGACTCCATGGCCTTTTAGTAAAACAGTGAGAGTGGGTTTCCCCTTCGAGGGCCTGTGACCTCTCCAGCCATAGGCCTGGGACCATGATCACAGTCCTGGCATGAATTTCCTCAAGTGAAGTTGGCTTCCCATCCAATCACAAAGTGATTGGTTAGCTTGGCCCCTGCTCTATCTGACTTTACATTTGACTCCTTAGAGCCCATGTATAAGTGGGATCTCCTAATGTCGTCTTTTCTTTATTGAATATGGCATCTTTCTCTGTAGTTCAGGCTGGCCTTGAATTCACTGTGTGGATCAGAGTGGCCTTGAACTCATGAGCCTCCAAATTCAGCCTCCCCAGATCTGGGATTCTGTGTGTGTGTGTGTGTGTGTGTGTGTGTGTGCGCGCGCACGCGCGTCACCATATCCAGCCTCCTGCCTGCTTCATTTTATTTAGAATGACAACCAGAGACCATCATCCCCAGTGATGGCTTCTGTCCTGTCCTTTGCTGACTGGCATTCCGTTGCATGCCAAGGCCCACGGTTCTGAGCTCCCGTTCTCTGAAGGGCACTCAGGCAGTTGCCGCTCAGGACCACAGACACCTCGTGAGGAATGGTGGCCATCCTCGGTCTTTTCTGTGTTTCCGTCCGGGAAGCCCGTGTCTCCCAGTCCCTTTGCAAGTGTCTGTGAGCACCATGATGCTCTCTTTTATTTGTGTGTTATCAGAGACAGACAAGCTCCTGGGAGGCCAGGTGCTACAGCCCTGTTTCTGTCAGCCTGGTGTCTGAGACACAGACATCTCCAACAGAGGCAATGTGCTTGTCTTATCCTACAGAATCGACACTAACAAGATATTTAAAAATATGTGCTTTTTGAGATTTCTTCAGAGAGATGCCTTCAGAGGCCAGAAAGAGGGGATTGAATCTCCTGAAGCTGGAGTTAAAGATGGTTGTGAGCTGCTCATTGTAGGTGCTGAGAAGTGAACTTGCCTCCTCTGCCAGAGTGGTGTGTGCTCTCAACGACTGAACCATCTCTCCAGCAGCCAAATGTGATCATTGTTAACCAAACCTATTTGGAAAATAAAGTTTTATTGCTACACAGCCATGCCTGTCCACCTTGGCATCCTTACAGCTGCCTGCCACATCACTGCAGCTCAGCTGTGGTTGCCATAGAGACTGAGAGGCTGTGTAGAGTCCAGTATTTGCTACTCTCTGGCCTGTCACTGTTTGTCTTGTTTGTCCTTAATATTACTTTTTGTGGCACTGGGGTGAAGTTTCTCCCACTGAGCTGTGTCCCACCCCCAGATTATTAAGCTTAATAAAAACTGGCTTACTTGGATGATTCTGGTTTTATCAAGGCGATTTTTCTCTAAAATTTCATGAAATAATCATTGTTATAACTGATGATAATTTATAACCAGATTTGAAGAAAGAAAGTGCCTAGAGTGGACTGGGTGATTAGTGTCCAATTTTTTAAAAATTAAAGGCCATTAAAATTCATTGTGCATTAATTTATTTATGCCGGGAAGAAGCTAACGAGGCAGAGATAGAAAAAAGTGACGGCACCACATGCCGGTGGTCCTGTGCGCAGTGTGCTCTGGTGACAGCATTTAACCTGGCATTACCTTGGTTGGTTGTCTTTAGAATAATTGAGAATTTTAATTAATTTTCACATTAAAATATCACTTAGGCTGAGCTGATCATTGTGAAGATGTCTCATATTTGTGTTTAATTGCTGGAGTTGAGTGTATCCACTTAGACTTTCTCCAGCAGAGATTAAGCAGTTAGACATGGGGGTTTCATTCCACCCTATTAGGGTAGCGTTGTTTAAATTCATATCACCATACACGTGCTAATCCCCCCCTTTCCCTCTCCTTACAGGCTTGTGGAAGAAAGCAAACTGGTCCCACTCATTTTTGAAGTAATTCTGGTAAGTTTGCAAGTATGTCTTTTGGAATTCAAGTTTTAAAGTTTTGGGGTGAATTGCATGGTTGCTTCTCTAGCCCCCCTCCCTCCCTCCTTCCCTCCCTTCCTGCTGCACTTGTGTGCAGATCTTCTCTTCAGCATGAACGTCAGGAGGTTTCAGATCAGCCATCACACAGTTGTCTTCCTCAGAACTCAGAACAGCTTAGCTTCCTTCACCCAGCCAAGGTCGTGTGTCTTAAATGAACACTACCGTCAAACCAAATCTTCGCTCTGTGGCTCCTGTGTGAGGAGAATGAAATGGAGCCCAGCACTGGCTTCCTTTCCCTTGAAAATCTCCTCCTCGGCCTCTAGTGATCTGAGATTTGAGTTGCAGCTCAGAGTACAGGAGTGTCGCCAGCCAAGACAAAGTTCCCCTTTTACCAGCACCCTAACCCGCATAGCTCAGTGACAGCCTGACGAGACTCAAGACTCAAGACTCAGAGAGGGAGGGAGCTTCCCTCGTTCATCTCAAATATGCCTGCAAACTGTGTGCCTATATAGAAAAAGCAAAGGCCAGTCAAATGTGCCTCAGACCAAGCTCCCTGTCTTGGATGCTAAAGCAGACACCACACGCTGTCCACGTCTTCCTGTTCTGAAGGCTGAGGCTTGTGGAGGGTCTTGCTGTGACCACAGGACAGAAGGCGGGAAGACAGGGAGCAGGCTTTGTGGAGCCACCCAGGGGGAGGGAGAGATGGGGATGCTCCACCTCCTAGCACCCAGGGGCCCAGATATCAAGACACACATGCTGAATGTGGTGTACAAGGTTAGAGGGATTGTTCGGAGTGCGGGAAGGGCGTCTAGAGGTGGCATCAGGAGGAAGAGCTGCTGAGCGGGACTTGTCTGGGTTGCCACAGCCCCGCGCATGCCTCTTGCAATGGCTGCCGTTGATTGACAGCCTGCTTGGACCGAGTCAGTGAGTCCACCTCTGAGTGTGTCTGTGAGGTGTGCAGGCACAGGTAAGTCACGGGGGCTGTGGCATAGCACACAGCACAAGCCATCTATGGATTCAGAACTTGGGAAGACCACTGGGAGGTGTGAGGGGGTGCATTGGTAGTGTGTGTGTCATCCTGGCCTCCAAGTCTGTGTCCTGCCAACCCTGGTGGAGTTCCCGCTACGGTGGACAAAACCCTGAAACTCTGAAAAGAGAGATGCCCCTCCTTTGAGTCAGTTTCCTCGGTCACTGGGTCACCAGGTTGGCATCTCTCCACACTCAAGCGTACAGGCGTGTCCCTTGTTACTTGTTGCACACTTGAACTCGTCTTGCTTTGGAGGACAGTGGATGCAGAGAACTGCTGAGTTGGGCTGTAAAAGTTGGTCACAGTGTGGGAAGCAAAGCGTTCCAGAGTCACGTTTGGTGTGTGAAGAATGCAGTGACACAGAGGCCCCAGAACTAGGCAGGCCTTCCTGGTAGATGCTGTGATGACTGTGGGTCTGCCTGCTGTGGGTGGCTCAGTTCCCTGGGTGACTGGCAAAAAGTTCTCATTCTCCATGAAACCGTGTGCCGCGTGGGAGATCCCCACTTGTTTAACATTTGGAAATGTCAGCATCCCACCTCTAGAGTCTGCCGTGGGAGACTGGGAGGTCGGCACGGTCGGCTTCCCCAGCAAGTGTGGTGGAGGGGTCCGTGCTGCGGACAGCGGGGCTGGGGGTGGGGGTGGGGGTGGCAGGAGCATCACCTCAGCTCCTCTCTCACGTGCAAGTGTGTGTGAGAGTCTTGTGCTACCATCTGTGCGAGGATGCATTCCGGATCAAAACCAGGGGCCATGGAAGCAAAATGCCCATTCCCTTACACATAAGAGAGAGTAGGAGAATTCTTTGAGAATTTCACGCCTCTATGCAGCATACTGTGATCTTGTTCACCCCTAACTGCATCTATCCTCACCTCCCAACCCCCACACTCTCCCAGCTTCATGTTTTTGTTTTTGTTTTACTCAAGAATCCTCTGGGTCTAGTTCATACTGGCCATACGCTCAAGGGTTTGGGACCATTGACCGGGGGGCATGGCCAACCGACAAGGTACCTCCTTCCTCTTCCAGCAGCCATCTGCTGCAGCTAGCTCCTTCCTGCCCATGCTGCAGCGCTGACTGGCTTGCTCTTGCACATGTCTTGTGCAGGCGAGCACAACTGTAGTGAATTAGTGAGCACAGTGGCTTTGTCGAGTTCTGAAAACACTTTCACCCAGTTCCCCACCTCTGGCTTTTTCAATCCGTAAGCCCCTCCTCCATGATGGTCTCTGAGGCTTGGGGGCAGGGGACAGGCACCACAGACGTGTCCCTTTGCGGCTTGAAGGGGCCACAGATACTCTCTGCCCTTTGACAGTTCTGAGTTTCTGCTTTAACCACCATCCACTGTGCAAAGGGACTTCTCCGACAAGGTCAGAGAGAGGCAGTTCACCACGTGTTCCGTTAGAGTGATGGTTCCCGTCACCCTGTCTGTTCATGGCCATCTCCACGTCTGAAATCCCAGCAGGAAGCTCTTTCTGGCAGGTGATGTGCTGCATCTTCATGATCAGCAGCGGTGAGCACTTAGTGAATGTCACACCACCATTTAAGCCATGCTGTCCCACCCTCTCAGCCACAGGGACTGAGGGTGGAGCCTGCTTTTCACACCAGGAACCGAGTCCTGCACCCTGCACCACTGCTAGTGTGATGCTCTGTATCCAAGAGGACATCCTGTGTTATGTTCCTTGCTGGGTATTATTTGTTACTTTCATATTTACTTGTTGTGTGTGTGTATGGGGGAGGGCACCTACATTCCAAACACGTGTGTGGAGGTCAAATGACAACTTTCTATCATGTTGGTTCTGGGGACCAAACTCAGGTCACCAGGCTTGGCCACAAGTACCTTCCCCCACTGAGCCATCTTGCTGGCCCATGGTGTTACCTAGAGAGGATCTGCAGCTGCTAAGTAAAGAAAACACGAGTGAAATCAGCTGCTTTTACAAGGTCAGACTTTGATGTCCTTGAAGGATGTTAGTCAATTCCTACTCTGCTTCTGTCTGTCTTTAGTCAAATAACCTATGTCCTCCTCATTAGTACACGTAGTAACCAGTGCCGTGTCTGTAGCAATCTTTGTGGACACACCCCTTCCCCTTGGAAGTCCCCTCACCAGCTATCCCTGTTCTGTGAAGCATACTTCTGTATCCTGATGTCTCTGAACTGAAGCAAACTTTCCAAACCTGTGGAACCCCTTCACAGTTGCTGTCAGCCTAGTGACCTGGGTGTCACAGCCATAAGCAATTTATCTCACGTTTATTCCCTTTGCATAAATGTATTACAGACGTCTCTGTCTACAAAAGTCTGAAAAGAAGTGAAAAATAAGAATTCTGAGTTGAATTGTGATATTTTTCTCTCTGAGTGTCTGATAAAATACCTGTGCACTTTACAACTGGCCTGTTCCTGAAGTTAAGGACAGCACATACCTCAGAGAGGGTTAACATCTGAGTCTGAGGGCCTTTGTGTGGCATGTGACATGTGTGTGGCATGTGACATGTGTATGGAATATGGTATGTGTGGCATGTGCATGGCATGTGGCATGTGTGTGGCATGTAGCATGTGCATGGCATGTTTGTGGCATGTGTGGCATTTGGAGTGTGTGGCATGTGGCATATGGCATGTGTGGCATGTGCATGACATGTGGCATGTGTGTGGCATGTGCATGGCATGTACGTAGCATATGACATGTATGTGGCATATGTGTGTGGCAACCTCTGTCAGTGACTCTGAATGAGGCCCAGTAGGAAGATGCTAAGGGACCCTGTTCAAGTGTGGTTACCTGTCACCAAGACAGCAGCACACGCTTGATTCGCAGCATGGCAGCCTACAGTGACCTCTGGGTGACCCTTCTCTTCACTCTACCCAAAGCTGTTTGTGGTTAAAGCCTGTGTATGGGCTTGTAGCGTTTTTCTTCCTTCCCAGTGTTCCTTGTGCCCACAGTGCATGTTTTCCTTGGTAAACACTTCCCCTGAAAAGGGTTTTCTGGTGCAAGGTTATCTCAGCAATCGGGAGACAAGGAGTACCAAAAAGTCACACCGTGCAACAAACCTCACACAGGAAATGTATTGGAGAGAAACACAGAATGGTGGCTGCCTTGAGCAGGAACAGAGACAGCAGGGGCTGGGAGAAAGGGGGAGAGCTTTGATAGGGTCTTAGGAGCATGGCCAGTGAGCTAGTGGAATAGTACTGCTTCACCATTGACCCCAGACATGGAGTGGGGATTTCCAAGTCCTTGTTCTGGGACAAGCCAGAGGCAGGGTGATTTTTCCACCCACCTGTAACCCCTCCATCCCCCTCTTCTGGTGGGCAAGAGTTGTTGGCTTCTTCTCTACGGCAGGCATCCAGGACCAAGATGGAGGGAGCAGTCTGAGAGCTGGCACGCATGCTTTGCTGTCCTCTCTCTGGGTGCCATGTGACCAACTGCATCCTAGTCCCCTTTCTTAGAACTATGAGCTGCCCCTCCTTGAGGTTCCTGTGTCCCAGGATTTCACTGTACCACAGAAAAAAAGCCAAACCGATGGTGAGAGAGAAGCTTCCCACCCCAGGGTGTGCTCTCCTGTGTGTGTGTGTGTGTGTGCCTCTGTGTGTGCATTCGGCAGGGTATCTCTCAGAGTGTGCTCTCCTGTGTGTGTGTGTGTGTGTGTGTGTGTGTGTGTGCCTCTGTGTGTGCATTCGGCAGGGTATCTCTCAGAGTGTGCTCTCCTGTGTGTGTGTGTGTGTGTGTGTGTGTGCCTCTGTGTGTGCATTCGGCAGGGTATCTCTCAGAGTGTGCTCTCCTGTGTGTGTGTGTGTGTGTGTGTGTGTGCCTCTGTGTGTGCATTCGGCAGGGTATCTCTCAGAGTGTGCTCTCCTGTGTGTGTGTGTGTGTGTGTGCCTCTGTGTGTGCATTCGGCAGGGTATCTCTCAGAGTGTGCTCTCCTGTGTGTGTGTGTGTGTGTGTGTGTGTGCCTCTGTGTGTGCATTCGGCAGGGTATCTCTCAGAGTGTGCTCTCCTGTGTGTGTGTGTGTGTGTGTGTGTGTGTGCCTCTGTGTGTGCATTCGGCAGGGTATCTCTCAGAGTGTGCTCTCCTGTGTGTGTGTGTGTGTGTGTGTGTGGCTCTGTGTGTGCATTTGGCAGGGTATCTCTCAGAGTGTGCTCTGTGTGTGTGTGTGTGTGTGTGTGTGTGCCTCTGTGTGTGCATTCGGCAGGGTATCTCTCAGAGTGTGCTCTCCTGTGTGTGTGTGTGTGTGTGTGTGTGTGTGTGCCTCTGTGTGTGCATTCGGCAGGGTATCTCTCAGAGTGTGCTCTCCTGTGTGTGTGTGTGTGTGTGTGTGTGTGTGTGTGTGTGCCTCTGTGTGTGCATTCGGCAGGGTATCTCTCAGAGTGTGCTCTCCTGTGTGTGTGTGTGTGTGTGTGTGTGTGGCTCTGTGTGTGCATTCGGCAGGGTATCTCTCAGAGTGTGCTCTCCTGTGTGTGTGTGTGTGTGTGTGTGTGTGTGTGTGCCTCTGTGTGTGCATTCGGCAGGGTATCTCTCAGAGTGTGCTCTCCTGTGTGTGTGTGTGTGTGTGTGTGTGTGTGTGTGCCTCTGTGTGTGCATTCGGCAGGGTATCTCTCAGAGTGTGCTCTCCTGTGTGTGTGTGTGTGTGTGTGTGTGTGCCTCTGTGTGTGCATTCGGCAGGGTATCTCTCAGAGTGTGCTCTCCTGTGTGTGTGTGTGTGTGTGTGTGTGTGTGCCTCTGTGTGTGCATTCGGCAGGGTATCTCTCAGAGTGTGCTCTCCTGTGTGTGTGTGTGTGTGTGTGTGTGGCTCTGTGTGTGCATTTGGCAGGGTATCTCTCAGAGTGTGCTCTGTGTGTGTGTGTGTGTGTGTGTGTGTGCCTCTGTGTGTGCATTCGGCAGGGTATCTCTCAGAGTGTGCTCTCCTGTGTGTGTGTGTGTGTGTGTGTGTGTGTGTGCCTCTGTGTGTGCATTCGGCAGGGTATCTCTCAGAGTGTGCTCTCCTGTGTGTGTGTGTGTGTGTGTGTGTGTGTGCCTCTGTGTGTGCATTCGGCAGGGTATCTCTCAGAGTGTGCTCTCCTGTGTGTGTGTGTGTGTGTGTGTGTGTGCCTCTGTGTGTGCATTCGGCAGGGTATCTCTCAGAGTGTGCTCTCCTGTGTGTGTGTGTGTGTGTGTGTGTGTGTGTGTGCCTCTGTGTGTGCATTTGGCAGGGTATCTCTCAGAGTGTGCTCTGTGTGTGTGTGTGTGTGTGTGTGTGTGTTGGGTATCTCTCAAACTGACCTTGGCAGGGACTCAGGGGTGAAGGAAGAGCTGTCCTGGGGAAGGAGAGGGATTCTAGGTGGAGAGTGGGAGGGTCAGCTGCACAGGGCGAGTTGAATGTGCAGAGACACGGGCTGGTGTGAAGTGGTAGCCCTGGAGACTGCCGGGCAGGCCTTTCTGCTGTTTGCTTAATACCGGTTTTGGGAAGCCACCCTTAAAACGCACATGGCATCCTCCTCCTAGGTAGAGCAGTCTGTGCTGCAGGAGGCATGTGTGGCAGACACAGATCACTCACCTTAGGCTCAACTCGGTGAGACAGCTTCAGGTCATAGGCATCTGCTGGGAAGGAATCGCCGTGGCCCTCCGTCACTGGAGGATACAGACAGTGCTGGCTGTAGGTCTCCATTAGTGGTGCTCTAAGATTGGCCACAGGGACCGTAGGAGGGAAGCACAGATGGTGGCTGGTCTCTGAGGTTCTGCATAGGGTCCCAGGACAAGGACAACAGAGAAAGAGCATCAGCTGCCGGGCCCTATACACAGGTCACACCACAGAGATCAGGGTGGGGGTGGGTAGGGAGCTGCTCACCAATGGCTGCCTTCTGCTGCTGGATACTGCTACCCTGGCAGGGCCTACCCATGGGAGAACCACCTCCTACTTCCCACCCCCCCACCTATATACCTGGGTATATGTGTTGATACCAGAGAAGGGTGTCCTTGTTTTTTCACTGTCTGCCGGACTGCCCTGGGACAGGGCCTCTCACTGAGTCTGGAGCTGGACTGGCAGCCACAAGCCAAAGTCTCCCTCCTGCCTCTGTCCCACGGGTTCCAGGTGTGCATAGCTACACTGTTGTTTCTATGTGGCCTCTAAGGATTCGAATCTTGGTCCTCTTGCTTGGCCTGCCCTGCATTTTCACTGTCAGCACCATGCAGCCATGTTGGGTGATGTCGGAGGACCAGCTGCATCAGTGTGTGTGAGCCTGGACCAGCCTGCATCAGTGTGTGTGAGGCTGGACCAGCCTGCATCAGTGTGTGTGAGGCTGGACCAGCCTGCATCAGTGTGTGTGAGCCTGGACCAGCCTGCATCAGTGTGTGTGAGGCTGGACCAGCCTGCATCACTGTGTGTGAGGCTGGACCAGCCTGCATCACTGTGTGTGAGGCTGGACCAGCCTGCATCAGTGTGTGTGAGCCTGGACCAGCCTGCATCAGTGTGTGTGAGCCTGGACCAGCCTGCATCAGTGTGTGTGAGCCTGGACCAGCCTGCATCAGTGTGTGTGAGGCTGGACTTGGTCCCATTGACCCCGTCTTCTGAGCCCGAATTTCTAAGGCCCCTGGATGGCACTGGTAAGCATGGCTTCCCTAAGGCTGTGAGCCAGCACTTGCCTGACCGTGGGGTGTAGAACAGATGAAGAACACAGAGTGGAGGCTGTTCTTTTTCTACTTTGCCTCTTTGCAAAGCGTTACAAGTTGCACTAACGTGTGTTTTAAACATGACTTTGGATTAGCAGCCTTTGAACATTCCTGCAACTCTAATCTCTCATTTTATTTCTATGGTTTATGTTATGGCTACTTCAATAAATCATTTTAATGCCAAGTGATACAGGCAAACTATTTTATTGGAAGAAAAATCTTTATTCATGGCAGATTTTCCAATATGTGCCAAAATACTGCTGTCGTGATATTTTATGCTCCTGTTTCAAAACAAACAGTTGCAAAGCAATTTCAGTGGCGAATGTGAACAATAAAAATGTGATTAGCAGTTCACGAGCCTGGCGGCCATGTTGTTCTAACGGCTCTCCAGCACAGAAAGGAGCCACAGTAAATCTCTGGAGTCGGCTCTGTCTTCAGAAAGGCGTTTCTTTATGGGTCCTTGGTGCCTATAGGATTTCATCTCCCGGATGTTAAGGTGGCCCAGCCGCAGCCCTACCACGTGTAAGGAATAGTTTGGGTCCTGCACACTCGAGTTTATCTCTGCATCTCTCAGCTCTGGTTGTCCTAATTCATGTGATTGCTTCTTGGGGTTTGTATACAGGTTCCTTAGAAACTCAGATGCTGTGTACCATGCTCTTGACAGGGGTCTTCTATGCAGATAGGCGGAGATTTCCCAGCACAGGAAGCAAGGTGGTATTAACATTCCAGAAGGCTTAGGGATGAGCCTTTGGAGGGCACCCCAAATGGATGCCAGTAATACCTGGGGCATAGTAGGTTTGTCTTATTCTAAACCCACTTGTGCTGCTCAGGGCTTCTGTGGCACAGAAAGGGGCTATGTATAGCCCATTTGCTATTGGCCACACACAGGACTCCACCACTGCTTTTGTTCTGTTACTGATGTGAAAGTGAACTGGCCAGATAGCTCACAGGTAAAAGCACTCCCCATGGCAGCCTGACTATGTGAGCATGGTCCCTGGAGGCCATGTGAAAAAGCCTGTTGTGTTGGCTTTCATCTGTAATCCTAGCACTCCTGAGGCAGGATGGGAGACAGACAGAATCACCCAGAAGCTCTTACGGCACTTAGCCTGGCGTTTGTACATGGGGTCAGAAAGAGCAAGAGAGACCCTGTCTCAGAACAGAGTGGTGGAAGAAGCTGAGTCCCAAAAGTTGTCCTCTGACATGGACAGGTGTGTTATGTGTGTCCGCACCACACACCCCATACACACAACAGTAATTTAAAAATGAAATTCAAAGGTGGGTTTGCACAGGTTCAGGCTTGGTTCCTTAGACTATACGTGGTGAGGGACGTTCAGTTGGTCACAACAGCAACAGAGCGTATTACTGAGTAGGGCCACATTAGCAGAGCAGATGGGCCAAAGTAAACAGGATTAGGAAACTGACTTCCCTGCGATCAGTCAGCTGCTTTAGAGAAGACATCCTTAAACAAAATAAAACCTTGCATCATACACAATTTAGAAAAGCGGGGAGTTTAATACGCCTTTGGCCGTTCACAGAGAACATATAAATGGTGTCCTTTTCTATCTCTAGTTTAAAAAAAAATCCTATTTTTCCATTGCTATAATTTGGATCTGGAACGTCCCCAAAAGCTTGGATGACACTGATGGGTGTGGTAGGACCTCTGAGATGTAGGCCCACACCAGCCTTCCCTCCCTTTAGGTTATGTTGTCTCAGGTATTTGATAATAGCCGTGGAAGGTCAGCCCGCTGCCATCCATCATTCCTACGTGTCCTAAGTGTTGGGCGTGACTTTGAGTTAAAATGCAGGATTCTCTTTTCACCCCCTCTAAACTAGCTGAAAAGCACCAGGGAGCAGTAGGCTGGTGATGTCACATGCTTCTCAGGACAGCTGTCTGCTGTCTGCATTGTTGACTCTTGAGGGGTTGGGAGATGAAATCTAGGAAGTTGTTCTTCAGCATGGCGTCCTCACACAGGGGGTCAGGTCAGCATGGTGTCCTCACACAGGGGGTCAGGTCAGCATGGTGTCTGTCTTCACACATGGGCACAAGCCTGGCATGTGCTGTTCCTTGCTTCTACCCTGACTGTCTACCATTTGGGAATGCCCAGGGGTTGGCCACTGGCCACGTTGGTTTCAGACACGTGATAAAGTGTTTGCTGTGCTGAGGCGTGGCTGAGCCACAGGCCCCTTGGAACTGTGGGTGTCTGCAGCCCTTTGAGACATAGAACAAGTTAACTGACTCGTGGCCAGTTCAGACTTCTGGAAGGAAAGTGTAGTGTAAAACTGCAAATTCTTCAGATGTGACTACCAAATGTTGCTGTCTCCCAGAATCCCTCAGGACACCAGATCCCAGAGAGCGAGGAAGCCAGAGCACCTGCCTTTTCATTTTTAAAAAAATGTGCAGTTAGTGTTTTGCCTGTGTGTGTGTCTGAGTGAGGGTGTGAGGCCCCCTGGAACGGAGGTTACAGACAGTTGTGAGCTGCCATGCGGCTGGGGATTGAACTCAGCTCCCCTGGAAGAATGGCCATTGCTGAGTCATCTCTCTTGCCCAAGAGCACTCACCACCTCTTAGGTGATAGCTCGGCAGTGAAACGCCACTTTGGTGAATGAAAGCAGCCATTCCTGGCTCTGCATTTCTGTGCTCTCTTCCTGTTTTCCTGGCTGAGCAGTAGAGGCAGAATTGATGCACTTACCAAGAGCCTCAAGGATCCTCAGAAGGAGCCCAAAAACCAAGGCCTTAAGTCAGTGTAGACTTATGGGAAAGTGGAGATTTCCGAGTGGCTCCAGCCAGTGGAATTGCGCTTGGGATTTATTAGAGGCACCAGAGTGGAGCAGAGATGCGGTGCAAAGCCTCTCAGGCCAGCTACAACAGGGGACTTCTGGATTTGGACTCTCGGTGACAGAAATAACACATGCTTATAATTTAAACAATGCAGAAAGTCTGACAGGTCGTGAGGAGGTGTCTGATTTCATGGCCTTCAGATTGAAGCATCTGCTTAGCATTTTACACATGTGTAGTATGTTTGTTCCAAACTGGAATTGCATTAAGGACTTGGTTTCTTCTTTTGTACTGACTGTAGCAATATTGGTCGAATGTGAGTGTGCATATATGCATGCCCACGTGTGTTCATTATCAGTGACATCATTGCGCCAGGGCCATTTAGTTTACCTCATTAGGGGACATTTTGTGTCTTCTGTTTTCCCATATCTATATGGAAGGTTTTATTTTCATGCACATTCCCTAGAAAATTCAAAACAGCTCCTTCATCTCCTTGGTTAAATTTATGACTGTAATTTTTGCCTCTTTAACTTATTTATAAATGGAGTTTTCTTAGTTTAAAAATATTTCCGTTTACTGGTGTGTGTCTGTAAGTTTATACACATTAAGTGTAGGGTGTGGTGCCTTTACATACATGCAGGGGCCAGAAGAGGGCGCTGTTGTTCTCCTCTGTCACTCTTCATCCTCTTGAGGAAAGGTCTCTCCCTGGATTGGGAAGCCAGCCAGACCCAGTTATCCTGCTGTCTCTGACACCTGGGAGCCTGGGCTGCAGGCATCTGCAAGGATACCTCTGTTACCTGTTAACCTGCATGCTGAAATCTGAGTGGGCTCTGTGTGTTTGTAGAACTAATCCCTTTAACTGCTGGGCCATCTCTCCAGCTGTTCTTACAGATTTTAAGGTAATTCGTGATTGATTGTAGAAATGTAAGAGGATTTTAATATTCTGTATCCCACAGTTTTACTGAATACAAAGTTCAGTCAGTTTTGTGGGTCTTCACCGTGCAGTTAGGTGCCTTTCTGTGCAGTTTATGCGATATTTTTCTTGACTTGTCGCCCCACTCCCACTCCCTGATAAGATTGGCATGTCTGTGGGGACTTTCTTGCTAATCACTGAAAAGAGCCCATCCCACTGTGGGCAACGCTATTCCCTGGGAGGGTGGCCCTGGCTTACACAGGAAAGCTAGGTGAGCATGCCTGGGTGCAGGTACTCGAGGCCCAACAGGCAAGCAGGGCTCTACTGGCTTCTTTGTCAGGTTCCTGCCTTGAGTTTCTTCCCTGGCTTTCCTCAGTGATGGGTTATGACCTGGAAGTATATAAGCTGAAATAAGTCCTTTTATCCCTCAGGTTACTTTTGCTCAGTGTTTCCTCACTGCAGTGGGAAGGGAAGCAGGTCTCAAGTTTTCCTGGTGAATTCAGTCTTTACTTAATCTTACCAGCTTCATTTGGTCCTTGCCCGATGCCCCTGTCCCTGTGGTGTGGCTGCTGCTTCTGATGTCAGTATGCTGAGTTTCTGATGTCAGTACGCTGAGTTTGCTTTCTTTTTTATGTTCTCTTCGGCCCTTCTGTGCCTGTCCAACCATCCTGGACCGCCATATAGGAACTTGAGTTTCTTGCAGGCAGTATGCAGCTGGGCCAGTCTCACTTGTAATCTATGTGTGAAATTGTCTTTTCAGCAGTCAGTTTAGATCTTTTATACTTCATGTGGTAATTGATGTGTTAGGTATTGCCCGTTCCTTTATTCATTGCCTTTTCTCTGTTTCTGTTTTCCTCCTGTTGGTTTTCTATGGTTTACTTTAACATTTGTTTAGAATTTCTTTTTGGTTTATATGTAGTAGTTTTGACTGAATTTCTTCATAAGGACTTTAGTGTGTGTGTGCGCGCGTGCGTATCTGCGTGCACACAGGCACACAGATGCACACTCTATTCCTTCCTACTGCACATGAAAGTGTCTGTCTTCTCTGTGCATGGACCATGCTTTCTGTCCTCCTGCCACTGTTAGCCCTGACTGGTTCCCCTTCTTGGCTGTCAGATTCTCTTCCTAAGCATCACCTTGCTTCTCCTGACTCAGCCACATTCCTCTGTCATTAGTGCTAGGGGTGCCCAGTGTATCTTAAAGGACAGACCAAGTGGCAGATTTTCATTTGTAGAATTGGTTGAGTGAAGTCCCTCTGTATTACCAACTTCCTGCAGCAGGAACTGTCTCTTGTGTTCCACTGTGTTCCCACACTTAGATCACCAAGTGTTAGGAGCAAGTGCTCAGCAAACACCTGTGAGAGCAAGTGTGTGTGTGTGTGTGTGTGTGAGAGATGGGATGGTGGTGAGTCCAGGTTGTGTGTGTGATGGGATGGTGGTGAGTCCAAGCTGGGATGAGCCATGGAGTCTGGAGTTAACCTCAGAACCTCTCAAGCGACATACAAGAATATTAAGCAGAGAATTGATCTTTGCATTGCCATTTAGAAAGTTCTACCTGGCTTTTTCACAACGGGTTTGCCTTCAGAACACAGGTATTATGAAAGCCACCACTAATTCAAAGCAAAAATGGGAAAGGAAAAGACTCACATCAATATTGTAGTAATTGGACACGTAGATTCCAGCAAGTCTACCACAACCGGCCACCTGATCTACAAATGTGGTGGAATTGACAAATGAACCATCGAAAAGTTTGAGAAGGAGGCTGCTGAGGTGGGAAATGGCTCCTTCAAGTACGCCTGGGTCTTAGACAAATTGAAAGCTGAGCGTGGTTGTGTATTACTATTGACATCTCCCTGTAGAAATTTGAGACCAGCAAATACTATGTGACTATCATTGATGCCCCAGGACCCAGAGACTTCATCAAAAACATGATTACAGGCACATCCCAGGCTGACTGTGCTGTCCTGATTGTTGCTGCTGGTGTTGGGTGAATTTGAAGCTGGTATCTCCAAGAATGGGCAGACTTGTGAGCATGCTTTTCTGGCTCTACACCCTGGGTGTGAAGCAGCTAATTGTCGGTGTCAACAAAATGGATTCCAGTGAGCCACCATACAGTCAGAAGAGATACGAGGAAATCGTTAAGGAAGTCAGCACCTACATTAAGAAAATTGGCTACAACCCTGACACAGTAGCATTTGTGCCAATTTCTGGTTGGAATGGTGACAACATGCTGGAGCCAAGTGCTAATGTACCTTGCTTGGTTCAAGGGATGGAAAGTCACCCGCAAAGATGGCAGTGCCAGTGGCACCACGCTGCTGGAAGCTCTGGACTGTATCCTGCCACCAACTCATTTCAACTGACAAGCCTCTGCGACTACCCCTCCAGGATGTCTATAAAACTGGGGGCATTGGCACTGTCCCTGTGGGCCGAGTGGAGACCCATTGAGTGTTCTCAATCCTGGCATGGTGGTTACTTTTGGTCCAGTCTATGTAACAACTGAAGTCAAGTCTTTGAAGCTTTGAGTGAAGCTCTTCCTGGGGTCAATGTGGGCTTCAATGTAAGGAATGTGTCAAAGATGTTAGACGAGGCAATGTTGCTGGTGACAGACAAAACGACCCACCAATGGAAGCAGCTGGCTTCACTGCTCAGGTGATTATCCTGAACCATCCAGGTCAAATCAGTGCTGCCTATGCTCCTGTTCTGGATTGTCACACAGCCCACATAGCATGCAAGTTTGGTGAGCTTAAAGAAAAGATCGATCGTCGTTCTGGTAAGAAGCTGGAAGATGGCCCCAAATTCCTGAAGTCCGGTGATGCTGCCATTGTCGATTTGGTCCCTGGCAAGCCCATGTGTGTTGAGAGCTTCTCTGACTATCCTCCACTTGGTCGTTTTGCTGTTCGTGACATGAGGCAGGCAGTTGCTGTGGGTGTCATCAAAGCTGTGGACAAGAAGGCTGCTGGAACTGGCAAAGTCACCAAGTCTGCCCAGAAAGCTCAGAAGGCTGAATGAATATTACCCCTAACACCTGCCACCCCAGACTTAATCAGTGATGGAAGAAAGGTCTCAGAAACGTTTGTATCAATTGGCCATTTAAGTTTAATAGTAAAAGACTGGTTAATGATAACAATGCATCGTAAAACCTTCAGAAGGAAAGAATGTTGTGTGGACCATTTGTTGTGTGTGTGTGTGTGTGTGTGTGTGTGGCAGTTTTAAGTTATTAGTTTTCAAAATAAGTACTTTTTAATGGAAACAACTTGACCAAAATTCTGTCACAGAATTTTGAGACCCATTAAAACAGTTTAATGAGAAAGGAAAGTTCTACCTGGGAGTCTTCTGTGTGGGGAGAGTGTGTCGGAGCGTGTGAGTTAGCCAGTGGTTATTATCCAGCCTCTGTCCCTTCATGGGCCCCTTTCCTGGAAGTTCTTTTCTCTTTTCCTTTTAACATGTGTGGATAGACTCTCTCCCCTGTGGTAGGGGAGAAATGGATTTCAGAGTTTGTAGCTGTAGAAGGAAGAATATTGTTGTCCTTTTCCAACATGTCCATGTCCTAGCTTCAGTGTCGACATTACAGGAGCTAAGACTATGAGACTGGAACAAGGGTGGGCATGGACCAGGGAGGGCTGTAAGTCAGCTGACCATGAGATGGGGAGGTTGCTCTGGGTGATCCTGCGAGTCCTGAAACAAGGAAGGTCCTGAAAACATGGAGGGGATTTCTGAGTTTTGCATGAGAGAGACAGATCTGGCCAGCACAGGCTTTGGCTGTGATCAAATGGCTAGCACCAGCATGGAGGGTAGAGAACCTACTTTGTCTGCTTGTTTGAGCAGACATAGTCTATCAAGGCAGGGAAGGCTTGGTGGTGGGATGTGTCCTGCTGTGGTGGAGGATCCGTAATGTGGATCACGAGGCCGAGAGGGGACAGGAAGTGGAGCCGGGAGATAACCCTCAAGGCCCTTCCCCGTGACCCACCCACTTCAGTGGGGCCTCACTTCCTAAAGGTCCCACAAACTTCCAAACTGTTCCACTGGCTAGGGGCAGGTGTTCAGAGCCTGTGGAGACAGTTCGCATTCAGAGTGCGTCAGATGGAGGAATACAGCCACCTCGAGAAGCCGGAAACCATGATGGGGTGGGGGTTCCCCAGATGCTCCATAACATCACTCAGGCCTGTGGACAGCACTGGGCGTGTCTCTCACCCTCTAAAACTGTAAGGGTGGGTTGTGTCATTTCAAGCTGTGAGGCTCCTTACTATTCTTGATGTCAGTAGTGAGGAGAACCTCACACTTCCTCTTATTTAAAAAGTTTTATTTTGTGCACATGGGTATGCTGTCTCCATCTATGTCTATGCACCGTGTGTACCCGGTGCCTGCAGAGACCAGAGGTGGTCATTGGATCCTCTGGAACTGGACGTACCGACGCTTTTGAAGCTACCATGTAGGTGCTGGGAACTGAACCTGGGTCCTCCAGAAAAGCAGCAGCCTGTGCTCTTAACAAGGAGCCATCTCTCCAGACCCCATCTCTCCAGCTGCACGTGCACACACACACACACACACACACCAACATGCATGCACACACACATACACACACGGGCACACACATGCACACGCACGCACACACATACACACACACGAACATGCATGCACACACACACACACACACACACACACACACACGCGCACATGCATATGCGCACAGAGTAAATGGACCACGGAGGACTCGAGAGGGAATAGAAACAGTCTCAAAGGAAGCCTCAGCTAAGGTGCAACACAAACCTCCCTGGCTCATGCTGTGTGTCTTTTCTGTGGGATATGAAAACACCACATGTGTTTAATGATGATTCTGAAATTGAAATCCATGGTGTGACTTTTGGTCCTCACTGGGCAGAGCAGAACTGATGTGGTTACGCGTGTTGCCCCCACAGGTCATGGGTCAGGGACTTCTATGCCGTGTAGCAGAGCAGTTTCTGTTGTGTGGTAAGAAGTGATTCATTGGCTCGCTAAGATAGGCTTTCTTTTGAAATCCATCACTTGTATGCATGGAAATGGTGACTGCTTCCCGTGTCTGTCTGTCTGTCTGTCTCCTGAGATGCTCCCTATTCTCCTGAAACTCTGGATTTTAACTTTATTTCACTGTAAAACGTTCACGAGCATTTTCACAGCTCCAACCCAGCTCCTTTAACCTCCCCAGAGGGTTCCTTGTAAGCCTGTCACGGCCTGTTTAGAGAGCTGAGCCGATACACTGGGGCTGAAGCGAGGCCCAGCCTTGATGGCTGCTCAGGGAGCGATGGGCACCGTGAGGCAGGGTCCGGGCATCTCCGCTCTTCTCAGTCATTTTGCAACTGGGGATTGTAAAATGAGTTGTTATTCTAGCTGTTGTGCATAAAGGACACACAATCCTAGTACTTTATTTATAAGCTGTAAGCCTAGATTGGGCAGGGTGTGAGCTTTTGTAACTTATGTCCCAGTCATGTGTTCCTTGTTGTTTGCTGTTTGAATCTCACCCAGTTATTCTCGTGGTCATTTCCACTCCTGGTGGCGGCCGCCTCCCTTCCTCTCCTGTCTCCTCTTTTTTCAGTCTCTCCTGAAGCCGCTCACTCAATCCTCAAATTCTGCTTTATCCTCTCTACTACCCAATCACAGGCTTAGGCTTTTATTGACCAGTTCACTTTAAACTGAGGAGCAGGGCTTAGGTAGCGCCACTTGCTGTGCGTGAAGATCTGCTCGCCAGGGGCAACCAGGACTGGGGCCAGGATTTAGCCTTTGACTACACAGTAGCACCAGACCAAGCCTGACAGGGGATTCTCAGAGTCCCGTGTCCTGTGTCCACTTGTCCCTCAGAGCTGTCTTAGAACTCCAGAAAGGCACGATTGACTGTATTGAAATGATGTGTCAGAAATAAGGTTTGTGTTTTTAATCAAAAAGTCATTCTTTAATTAACACGCCTCAGAAAGATTCACTGAAGGTGAAGGTTTTTGGCAACAAAATTTAAAGGCCATGGAGCAATCTAAGTCTCCATGTAGGTTTCAGTGTCTCCTGGCTTGGGTTCTGCTTGTAGGTCTACCCTGTAAACCTGCCATCAGACGGAATCTGGTGGAATCTGTACATTTTTATTTGGAGTGATGAAAATAACTTGTGGTCTGCATTCTGTGGCTGGATATTTGCATATACCCATCTTACTTCCATGTATACCACAATGCATACTTCTGCATACCACACATATCCACGTATATCCATCATGTGTCTAGTTTTACTTTATCCAGGATCTCACTGTGTAGCCCAGGCTGTCCTGCACGGCTTCTGGCCACCTCACCAGCTCCTTCAACCCGGCCACCTCCCTGTCCCACCAGAGAAGTTGGTATATGGTCTTTTCATAATCCATGTGTACGTGTGAGAAATTCTTTCGGTTCTCTAACCCTCTCACATCCCCATTCCCCTCTCTCTTTCTGCCCACCTCTTTCCCATGAGAGGGATTGAACTCAGGGCAGGGCAGCACACATGCTGGGCTAGCCCTCCGCTGCTGGGCTACGTTCACCTTTTAGTTTGAGATGGAATCTGGCTAAATCACTTGCATCTTTTTATTTTCGGGGACCAGCAGGCTTTGTTAACTGTAGTCCGCCCTCCTCCGCCTTCTGAGTGCTGGGCTTGCAGGCACGCAGCAGCTCCCTGTCTGCTTACCTTCTTTAAAGGGAATCTTCACACACTAATAGCTCATTCAGCTTTGTTTGTTTTACTAAAGCAAGCCCGCTGTTCCAATGTCCCAGGGCTAGGAGGTGCTGAGGGCAAGCCTGGCAAGGGTCATGATGACCCTTGTTCTTGTCTAAGTAGTGTTCCCCTCTCTTCCCTTTCACCTTCCCTTCCTCCCCCTCCTTTTCTCCCCTTTCCTATTCTTTTAGCGATTACAATCCTTGGATTTTGATAGGAATTGTATTGAATCTTTACCTCCTTGTGTATAGTGAAATTTGACAATTTCAGATCTAAGTAATGAACATAGTTCATTTCTAGTTGTGGTGTGGCTCAGCCCTTTGCACACACCTTTAATCCCTCTGGCTGGAGTACAGACACGTCCTTCGTGCACACCTTTAATCCCAAACAATAAAGGTAAAGTTAGTTTGTAGGAAGAAGCACCAATGTGTGAAAGTGATGTCTAATTGAGTGGCAGACAAAGCGATGAATCAGAGGAAGATTTGACAGAATAGGATGTGCCAGATCTCTAGAGAAGAGAGAGGAAATGGAAGCTATTTTAGAGAGAGACAGACAGCACAGTAGAGCTCGTGGGGAGCAATGCAGTAGAGAAGGAGAGTTGAGCAGCACAGAGAGGGAGAAGGAGCGAATTCTACTGGGAGAGTTTAACAGAGACAGATGGAAGAGGGAACAAGCTAGACACAGGTGAAGACAGAATGAGCCAGAGAGTGAGGAACCAGAAGATTAGAACATATTGCCAGAGTTAGTTTGAAGTGAAGTGAAGGAATTCAGTAAGATGCTAAGAGAAACTAGATCAAATCAGTCAGTTTGAAGAAGAGATTTGAGCAAGAACAGCTGAGTTGGTCCAGCCAGCCAGAGTCCAGAAAGAACAAAGGGTCTCAGATTAGATTGTACAGAGGCTAGATGCTTCCAGGACTAGACCTAGGTTAGCAGACTGAGGCTGTAAGCCTCTAGACAACATTTCTATCAGTGCTGGGAGCCTGCCTGACCTGGAATGGTTTGAAGTGGGACACAGTGTTGGACATAGAAGTAGCTTTAAAGACTGATGATCTCTGGCCTTCTAGCTCTCTAACTACACTCAATGCTGAAGCTGCTAGCATCTAAAAAAAAAAAAATCTAAATATTTTCTTGCTTATTCTGTGGTTGAGAACCGCTGACTTGGGTGATTAACACCTATAGCCTATCAGAGGGGGAGGGGGGGACTAAGTAAAGGGTTAATCGCCAGAGCTCCTTTCTCTCTGGTCCAGAAGCCTCTCCTCTCACTTGTCAGAGGGGGAGGCTTTGAACAATACATTTTTTGAACCAGGAGAAGAGAGTCACCCTGGCAGAAGGAAAGGCTTTTACACAAGCAAATATGCATAAACACACATACATTCATACACACATGCATACATACACATTTGTTAGCACATACTATTTGTTGGGCCTAACAATCGGTCTAACCAGCTTACATATTACACACACATAGCCATACTTACATATCATATGGAGCAAAGCCCAAGCTCCGGCACAGGAAGAACTCACTCATCCTGGCTGAAAAATGAGCTCCAGTATTTACTGCATAGAACAAGAAAAAGCTTCTACCCTTCTATTGCTAAGTGAATTAAACCCAAGTCGGTAAGAAAAAATCTGTATCCTATTTAGTAAGACCAATCCTGCCTTGCTGTTAAGAAAAAACCTGTCCCATGGTAAGAAAGCCTGCCTGCTCTTTCTGCTCTCTCTGTAGTTTCTTCTTTCTTTCTTCCTCTTTCTCTATATGTTCCTTCTGCCCTTGCTCATATGTTATCATTCGTAGTCTTTTGTACTTTTTAGGACAATAGATCACATGGGTTTCCCAGGCATCCTTTTTTTTTTTTTTAAACAAAAGTTCACCAAAAGTTCTAACATAAATTCAAATCATAAATTGAGTAAGTTTACAGCAGAGATGTTTACATATGTTTCCATTAAGACTAGTTATCTAGCTAGACATTCATTACCTGTCACTAGTTCCACAGGTTCATTGAGAGTTAAAAATCATAATTCTTGTGACTAAGTTATCATTGAAGTTTTGTCTAGATAAACCCGGTCAATATTTTATCATCTGTCCTTACACCTACAATAAATTGTTAGTTCCTTTTTATGACCTTTGGTTGTTTTACGACCTCTTGTAATGTGCTCCAAGTTGTAGATGCCTGCTTTCTATCTCAGAAGCAATTAACTCATGACACTTGACTGGCAGAGTTCTCACTGCAGTTTTGACATCAGAAAGGATTTAATAACAGTTCTATTATAAAGGGCTTAATAATTACTAGTATAATCTTAGGAATTCTTATAGGATCATCATTATGAATTAAGAAATAATCTATTTGTCTATACAGCATCACTACAAGATAGTAGTACATCTTCATTGATGTGCAGAAATCTGCCCAAAAGGATGGGCTGATACACAAAGTTCATCCATTCTCTTAACTGGCATCTCCTATAAAGTCAAAATCAAAATACTGCCAACATCTCAGGATATATTACCATTGTAAAACATCATAGTGAGGGAACACTGGACCAAAGCAAAGCCAAAATCCATCAGGGCAAACTCCAAATTCTGCATCTCCATGTCTGATGTCAAAGCACTACCAGGTCTCCAACTCCTTTCCACTTTGATGACTGCAACACACTTCTTTCTTTTGGGCTGGTTCCACTCCCTGTTGTCAGCAGATATCCCACAGCTCTGGCACCTCTAACATCTTGGTGTATCCAAGACAACTTCAACATTGTACCTTCTTATACCAGTGTCTGGGATCCACACATGCTCTTCTGGGCTCCTCCACAGGGCTTGGGACACTTCTCCAGCTCTGTCCTCTGTAGCACTCTGGGCTTTGGTTGACTCTCCTCCACTGCTGCCGTTCTTGGTGATCAACCCATGGTACTGACATCTCTCTTCCAATGCAAGTAGGTTTCGTCATGAACCTCTCACAGGCTCTCTTCATGGTGCTAAGCCTCAGCTTCTTCATATGACCCCTTCAGTCCTGGGCCGTCAACTGCAACGGAGGCTGCACCTTCACCTATGGTCTTCTCTGACTTCTTTTAGTGCCAAGCCTCAGCTGCTCTCCATGACCCCTTCCTACCTTCAAAACCAGTGGCACCAGGGTGACCAATGCGCATTAACAAGCCCAGTTGCTGCAGGAGGTACAACTTTGCTAGGAGTCTTAGCCAAGGTCACCCTGGATTTCTAGAGTCTTCTGGTCTTTTTTTTTTTTTTTTTTTTTTTGGTTTTTTGAGACAGGGTTTCTCTGTGTAGCCCTGGCTGTCCTGGAACTCACTTTGTAGACCAGGCTGGCCTCGAACTCAGAAATCCGCCTGCCTCTGCCTCCCGAGTGCTGGGATTAAAGGCGTGCGCCACCACGCCCGGCTGTCTTCTGGTCTTTTTTTTTTTTTTAAAGATTTATTTATTTATTATATGTAAGTACACTGTAGCTGTCTTCAGACACTCCAGAAGAGGGCGCCAGATCTCGTTACGGATGGTTGTGAGCCACCATGTGGTTGCTGGGATTTGAACTCTGGACCTTTGGAAGAGCAGTCGGGTGCTCTTACCCACTGAGCCATCTCACCAGCCCCCGTCTTCTGGTCTTTTAATAGCTTCAACTAAGATTGGTTTGGAGAGCCATTTGCCTGGCGAATTGTTGGTCCAGTTAAGCTTCAGAGTTTTCTCTCTCTGGGATGCTTTTCTGGAAGCACTGGGCGCAGTGAAGAATCTTTAAGTCACCTGCCTGCTTGGTGGGTGCTAGGAGGGTGCCTGTGCTGCTGTGGAGCAAAGAGTAAACTACAGACCTGTTTTAGATTTGCCCCGACACGACACAGTGCGTGGCTGCTAGCCATGCACCTCACTGTCCCTGGAGGTGTGCATCTAGATGGCTTCGCTGCAGCATCCTGCTGGGTATGGACAGCTTAGCCGTCTGTCGGTCACACAGAGCACTAAACATGATTGACATCCATGAGAGAGCAGCAGGACTGAGACTAAGGGCTGAGGTGAGATGATGGATAACACAGGACAGCAACACAGGGAGGGTGGAAGGAGCTGCCTGGCTGATTCCGGTCTTTCCAGCAGGTTTGGTGTGACTGCAAGCCTGTAACTACAACATAATGCTCATCTCACAGACACAAATATAAAATGAGACTCCCCCCCACCTCAAATTGCAGAATGGCAAGATCTTAGATGGTCCATCTCTTATTAATCTCACAGGGGCTCATATTGGAATATAAATGGACCTTATTTGTGCTTGCAAATCAAATCACCATGAAAGGTTATTTCACGAGGCAGAGGCAAAATCATAATAAAATAATTTAGTGAAAACTGGAGCTGAGAGTGTGCTTAATGGAACATGATGGGGTTTAATTTCCTTACTATTTCCATCATTAAAGCTCCATTATCTTTCCCGAGACCTCATTTAGGCATCCCGTCACAACGCGTCTCTGAGATGTTTCTGGGGCACACAGGAGGCTGGGGTGCCATTAGGACAGAAACCACTAATGCTGTCCCTCCTTTCATTTCTGTGCTTTGATGGCCGCGCCTGTCATCTGAGCTGCATACCTGCTCACTCTCACCTCATCTCCTGAAAGCCATTCGTGCCTGTGGTCTTCAAAGGAGGGAAGTGTGGTTCGTGAGTCCAAAACAGAACCAAGTCTTACCACTCAGAGAGTCCCAAGGTGCAGAGGCTCGAAGGACTCTGGCAGGTCCACCTTGAGTCCCCATCTTAATCATAGCCACAGCTGAGTGAGACTTGACCACAAGACCACATCCGGTCATCAACAGCCACAGCAGACCTTTCCATTTCACACTGTGGTGGTGCTGTGTCTCTTGTTGGTCTTGAACTCCATCGAGTCCTAAAGTAATTGATACCTTAGGCACTGATTGTACTGCGTGTGCATGCACACGTGCGATCATTCTTATGTCTGTGTGTGTGTGTGTTATACACCTGCGTGCATTCAAAGGCCAGAAGTTGGCATTGAGTAAGGCTCATTGCTTTCCACCTTGTTCCTTGAGACAGGGTCTTCACTGACCTGAGGCTTGCTTCCGGCTAGGCTGGCTGCCTCACTCCCCGTGTCTGCCCTACCTGCGGCTAGGGTTCCAGGCATGCATGCATGCTAGTCCCAGGTTTTAAGAAGGTGCTGGGGGGTTGATCTAGGTCCTCTTGCTTTCACGGGAAGTGATCATATTCACTGAGCATCTTCCAAGCCCTAGGCATTCATTCATTTTTACCCACAGTTTCATGTGAATTCTAAAACCTCAGCCCAGTGCAGGTTTTTGGTCTGAGTAGCTGGCCTTGGTGCGGCTTGGTAAGGTTGAATGTCTTCTGCTGCAAACACAGTTCCAGTGCTGTTCCCTAAAACCCCTTTCTTTTCTGGGTCTGCAATTTCCATTGCCTGTTTATTCCTGAGAACTTCCAGCTCTCACTGGCCTCACCTGGCCAAATCCTCGGTACTCTGTCCCATGACCCTTCAGGGAGTGGCCTGGCCATCCTTCAGATAGGACCCCACCCCCAAAGGAACTTGATTGGGGCCTGAGCCCAGAGTGAGGCAGGCAGGCAGGAACTGGAATGGAGTGTTGTTTCTTTTGGCATTTTCTAGTCTAGGTCAGTCACAGGTGGCTGTTTACTTTTTCAGCTGAGGTTGGTGTCAATCCCAGCTGAAAAGCAACCTGGAAAAGATGGCTGGCAGTGTTGCCTTGAATCTGCCACCATGGTCCTTGATGGCATAGGCCTTGATCCATGAACAATAAAACCAAAGTGTTTCTACATCTGGGTGCAGGTTTGGGGTTCTCGTGTGGAGTCTCAAGAGAATCTGCCACGTTCTGCTTGTCTCACAGACTGTAGCGAGCAGGGCAGGTGACTCAGGGTGATGGTCGGTGGAGAAATGGCTAAGCAGCTACTGCCCTGGGAAGGACTTGTGCGTGGATCCCAGCACCTACCCTGGGCAGCTGCCAAGCTCCTGTAAATCCCAGGCCCAGGGGATCTGGCGCCCTCTTCTGGACTGACCAGGTACTGCACACATGTGTCTGTCTTCCTGAGACAGTTCGCACTGAGCATCCACAGCTCACCAGAATTCACAGGCAGACAGTGCCCTCGTGGCGGCGGTGGACAACAGTGCGGTAGGAAGGAAGCAGTTTTGGCACATGTGATACACCAATCAAGAGACAATCATTAAGACATTTTCCTAAAAAATAGCTTTTCTTTAAGAAACATTTCTTAAACTTTAAATTAGTGCATTATTTAATACCTCATTTTGTTTTGTCCTTTTTTTTTTTTTTTTTTTTTTTTTTTTGAGACAGGCTCACTCTGCAGAACAACTTAACAATTCTGCCTCCATCTTCCTCTCCAGGGCTAGAATCATGAACGTATGCCACCCTGCTGTCGAGCAGCTGCTTTTAACTGGAGATTAATTATCGTTTTCTTCTTAGGCTTAGCCTCCCTCAGTGGTCTTTGGTTCCTAGTTACTTTCCTGCCTGGGGATCTGGCCTGGTGCCTTGAGCACATAGGCCATGTTTACAGCTACTTAGCCTCAGCGCCCCCTCAGTCCAGTGGGGGAACTACACCTGGGCCCTGCAACAAGAGAATTCTGCCCACATAGCTCCTCATGCCAGTGCAGCAGGCTCTTCGCCAGGCAGCTGTGGGGCGAGAGGAGCCGTGTGCACGCTTGCATTTTTTTCTGGTTCATCCTTCCTGCTTCAGGCTGGTCTTTTGCTCAGCACATTGCAGGACAGGTCGGTCTGTCAACACTCCAAGAAGATACATAAATGAGATGGCATCCATCTCCAGGGACGCTGGCAGCTTCCCTTGGGCTCCGTTGCCAGGGTTCTCTGCCTAAGCAGACTTGGCAGTGGTCCACCATGCTGCCTCGAGGCACACCCCATCAGGAGCCAGGACCATGGAAGCATGTTGCTGGAACTCCAAATGACATGGATATGCCAGGCTAGCAGCCAAGCAACACAGTTAGCCTGCCAGGAAGGCCTGCTCAGCACTGCCACTACCGTGGAACCAGGGCTAGCATTCTAAGGATGAGCCCAGCAGTGGCTTGGCATCAGTATCCGCTGATTCCGGCCTGCTGCTCTGCCAGGTAGAGAGCTTCCCTCGAGCCCCTCCCTGTGGTGCCTGTCAGTGGGATTTAACAATAGCATTTACTCCCTTCTCTTCTGTAATCAGAAATGGGGATGATGTCCACTCGGTCTTCCGGCCATACTCTTAGGTTGCTTGCACCTTGCTCCAGATGAGAGGAGAGCCTGGGCCCAGGTCTCCTTAGCACTCACCCAGCTGTGTCAGAGCCGCTCGGCACCTGCCAGCTGGCCTCCTCCATCAGCAGAGGAGCTGCTCAGCTACACCATTCCTGACACAGCAGGTGCCACGCAGGCACTCCAGTCTCTGCCAGCCGCAGACAGCCTCACAAGGGGCCCTAATCTCGACCTTTATTCCCAGGAGTTCCTTGCCTCTCTCCGTGAGGCAAAGGGCAAGGCTGATTTTAAACTAGCGGGTGACCTTTGAGTCTCACCGAGCTTGCCTCCTTCCTCTCGCCCCTCCCCAAGGGTTGGTGTGTGACTCAACCACAGAAAAGTTTCCAAATTCTTCAGAAGAAAGTTGCCTGGAGCTGAGGGTTGTCGGAGCATTGTCCTGCATCTCCCTGATGCCCCAGCCTTCTGTCTTGGGGTTTCAAGCCACACCACGGCTCTGGACACAAACAGATCTGTAGAAACAATCTCCCTGGGCTCTCTGTAGATAGATGGGAGTGTTTCATCCCAGCTCTAGCTTATGTGATAGAAGCTGTGGGAATGATGTGGGAGATTGCATCCTAGACAGTATGGATGGAGAGGAGGATGGATGCTGAGCCTAGTGCGGGAGGAAGCAGAGTCGTACGCTGTGCAACTGTGCGGGTTGTATGTAATAGCAGCTACTAGTGGATGAAAGGACCTCATAAAAAGTCACCCGTCGAAAGCAAAGTGTCTTCCCCTCATGTGTGTTTACCATTGCTATAAAGACTACCAGCTTCTCAGGGCTCTGACAAGAAGCAAGATGTTTGCAAAGGGAAGTGAGTGTGCACTGTCACACCCCAGAGCCTCGCTTTGAACCCACTGTGGAATTGTGTGGTCCTAGGTGATTCCAAATCCAGCCAGGTTGACAGTGGAAGTGAACCATCACATTGTGGCATTTTCTTTCCGTCAGGCTTCATTGCTGACCGCAATGTCTTCTGGGTCTGCTCCGGTGGAGTCCCTCCTTTTTAAAGACTGAATACTATCCATTGAAGAAAGGATTTTGGCAAGGACCAATGCTAGCTCACAGCTCAGAAAAGTCTCCAATGCTGGTCTCTGGAGGATCAGGAGTTTCAGAGAGATTTCAGCCCCTCTTGGGGGGTGGGGGTCCCTCCTACCCGGAATCCCAGCAAGGAGGGCCATAGTCTGAGCACTGCTGTGACTTCCAGGCCAAAAGTGATTCCCTGGCTAACAATGAGACAGTGTCTTTGAAAATAAAAATACAGGGAAAAGGGTAATTGCATCATGATTACCTAGGTATCAATAGATTTGTATCCAGTGAGATTGGGCTGCATTTGCCAATGCTGTGGCCTGTGAGCAGGGGGTGCTGTGTCATTTCCAAGAAGGACCTAAATCAAAGATGGATTGGCCCTGCTCTCTTCAGTGAACAACTTTGCTATGTATCATTAGTTACTTATCAAGAGCAGTATGTTGTGTCGTCTGGTCTCTTATTAATCACCCCTTTCTTCCACCATCGAACTGTGAGCATAATTGGATGAAGTTGGTGGCTTGCAGCCGCCTTCACATCCATCTTCCTAAGCCAGTGTCACGGAAACACTGGATTGTGGACATCCACCCAGGAGTGCGCTGTGCACGTCTGATTCTGAAATCGGTGTTAGACACTGGTACTCTGGAAAGCTCACACCTTGTCTTTGTGTGTGTGTGTGTGTGTGAGAGAGAGAGAGAGAGAGAGAGAGAGAGAGAGAGAGAGAGAGAGAGAGCAAGAGAGAGCCAACCAGCATGGTGTCAGGGGAGCTCTCCACAGCAGGATTCCTAGTCACAGGCACACACTGCTCTCTGTCTACCCTGGAGCGCCTGGCATCTCTGCCCATGGATTTTCTCTGTTCCCAGGCAGTTGGACGTCACAGCCAGGGTGATGACCACCTCGCTGGCTCTTAAAGCTTTTGGCCAAGTGCAGTTAGTTGGCCAGGGGATGGTCACAAGTTATGCCTGGTCAGTGGACAGGGGAATGTCAGCATACTGTGGGCTGGGGGAACGTGTATTCACATGACTCAGAGCAGAAATGGGAAGATGGCTCACAGACCAGGCCTGTGGCTCAGACAAGGCTCTGCTGTGCCTGGCCAAGGTGAGCGTTGGAAGTAAACAAGGACCAGGTAAGTAAGGCTGAGGGGACTCTCCAGGAGGCTGGAGAGAGGGCTCCATGAGATGTGAGAGCAGCAAGTTTCAAAACGTGGGCTTGTAGATCATCTCCTAAGTCACAAACTTGGACTGAGGTGTAGATGCCCCAGCGCAGGAGTGAGAGGGACCGATGATAAAGTTCTGCTTACTCTCACCCAGCCCATGACCATCACGGTCAGTGCTTCTGGAATCAGACACTCAGTAGCACGGCATTTGTGGGGTAGAATGGCGAGCCCGGGAGGGGCGAGGTCCATGCTGCTTACAGCCATTATCACCCTCTGCCACAGATGCCACAGTCCAAGGAACCCAGTGAGCAGAACACAGACTCATGCTGTTTCTGGAGATCATGGCTCACAGGACGCCTCCCATTCCTGCATCTCTCCCTCGCCCCTGTATCTCTCCCTCGCCCCTGCATCTCTCCCTCACCCCTGCAGTCCCTCACCCCTGCATCTCTCCCTCGCCCCTGCAGTCCCTCACCCCTGCAGCTCTCCCTCACCCCTGCATCTCCCACCCACCCCTGCAGCTCTCCCTCACCCCTGCAGCTCCCACCCACCCCTGCAGCTCTCCCTCGCCCCTGTATCTCTCCCTCGCCCCTGCATCTCTCCCTCACCCCTGCAGTCCCTCACCCCTGCATCTCTCCCTCGCCCCTGCAGCTCTCCCTCACCCCTGCAGCTCTCCCTCACCCCTGCAGCTCCCACCCACCCCTGCAGCTCTCCCTCAGCCCACCCTCAGACCATGGTTTCCTGCTCTTTGCTGTCCATGAGTTGCTGCCTTCTGCACTCATGCCATTCTTTAGTATGCTTATGGTACATTGCCTCCTGCCTCTGCTGAGAGGTAGGCTTTATCACAGCAGGATTTTACTTACCCCACCCCCATCTTTATTTCCAAGTGAATATTTGGGGGCACAGTGAATATTTGTTGCAAAAACTGAAATGATTCTAAATGCAACAAAGTTGCATTGGGATCCTGGAACTGAGAAAGACAGCAGTGGCACCTGGGAACGTTTAACTAAGGCCTTGTTTAGTTACTTCCCTGTTAGTAACCGAGCTGCGCTCTGGTAAGATGCTGAAGAGAGGAGCGGGGCTGGAAGTTTACCTCCATCTCTGCAGTGCTTCTGTTTCGGAAGAGAAGGGACTCAACCCTTCAGCCACATTTTGGAGAATGAAGGAGAAAGGTAGTCTATCTTGAGGATGATGTAATGTTCTGCCCGGTCTGTTGCAGGAGCATCAGGAGAGCATTCTGGGTAATACCATGCAGAGTGTGATTGCGTTGCTCAACAATCTGGTTGCCTACAAAGACTCAAACATGCAGCTGCTTTATGAACAAGGTAAGCTGGGAATTGAACCTGGACCCTCTGGAAGAGCAGCCATTGCTCTTAAGCACTTATTGCTGCTGGACCAGACCCTAATAGATAGTTAATACTAATACTAATAATTGATCTCCAAAGTAAGTCTTAGCCATCAACTGATGTCCCCAGCTGCAGTTTTGACATTTTGGTCCTGGGTGTTGGAGCTCTACTTTATGTGCAAACTGTGCACTCAACTGCTTCAGTATTCCTCCATCCTGAGGAAATTATGCATTGTCCTCTAATGAGAAATATCAGCAAAGGCTTGGGGCTTGGGTGCACGACTGTACAGTTCCAGCCCCGCCTGTTTCTTGTGGGCTATATCCCGAGTGAAGCAGCTTCTGATACAGTGGGAGGCAAAGGAACGTACAGAGGAGAGAAACAATCTGAGCTTCAAGTTCTGTGATAAAAGGCTTATGAATCGGAGTAGGGTGTGGCCTCTGGCCTGTCCAGCCTGTGGTGGTGATGGTGACCCAGAATCCTTTGCTCCCTGCTACAACAACAGTAGAAGCAAGAGCATGATGAGTCCAGATCTTGTTAGGGAATAGAACTGGGCAGGCTGTGAGTGTCACTGGCCACAGCCTGGGCGTTTGGGGACACAGAGGTCTGGCATTCCATGGAGCTTGAGGACCATCTGACCTCAAAGATGAGAGCAGTCCTGTCCCTTGGTGCTCTTGTAAGCTAAGAATGACCTTGAACTCCTGACCCTTGCACCCCCACCACTCAGGGGCTGGCATCTGCTGTGTACCAGTGGTGCTGGATTGAAGTGTTAATGTGTAACTCAGTGGTTTGGGTATTGGTTTGTTTGTTTTATTAAACATTTTTATTTTAAAAATGGGGGTGAGATTATAAAACAGAGTGAGACTGCTTGCTTCTTTCTGAAAACTATCAGAGTTATTAACATTTCGGAGCTGAGATTGGGCTCATCCTGCACCCTGACATTTCCCTAATGGATCTGAGTGCCAACCTGGCTTTCCCAGCAGAGCTGTCAGGGTGACAGATTTACACGGCATGGCACAGTACCACAGACCAAAAAACAAAGCAAACAGAGCACCTCCAGAGAAGCATTTAAAGGAACTAACTCTCTTTGTCTTCGATGGTTCATAGAGTGTCAGGAATCAAGACACTGATTTTTTTTTGTCAAGTTTATATTAATCTGTCTAAATCAGCGTTTATTCAAGAGACCAGAAAATCACTTTGAGAGTAGTCTGTGCTCTAAGAATAAAGAAGCCACATTTGACAGCCTTCTCAAACTCCTTGAAGAATAACTTTCAAAGCTGGGTGGCACATGCCTGTTATCCCAGCACTAAGGAGGCAAAGGCAGGGGCATCAAGAGCTAAGGGCCAGCCTGAGCTACATAGTGAGCTCCCAGACATCCTGGGCTGCGTGATAAGTTCCAGTCCAGCCTGGGTTACATGAAACCCTGTTTCAAAAAACAAACTCACTAGACAAGTTGGCAAACCTGTTACCTGGAGATGCATTAAGCAGCATTTGGGGACACATGCAGTGTTTGCCATGTGGCTTTGGCCATTCAAACCTGAAGCAATCCTCCTGCCTCAGCCTCTTTAAGACAAGGACTACAAATGTGGCCACAAGGCCTGGTTTTGGTCTCATGTTTTAAAAACGTTTCTTTATTTTATTTCAAATTCTGTCTGTCTGTCTGTGTGTGAAGGTGTACATGCAAGTGCGGGTGCCTTCAGAAGTGAGGCATTGCTTGCTGTGGAGCTGGACTGACGGCTGACTGTGAGCTGCCTGGGGTGAGTGCCAGGAACCGAACTCAGGCTAGAGCAGAGCATGCTCCAGCCACTGAGCCGCATCTCCATCTCCAACTCTCGTTTCCGTAGTAACTGTCATGCACACGCTTACTCTGGTGATGGAGCTATAGAGGATGGAGCTGTAGCAGGCAGCCACATGCTTAGTGAAGTCTGAGAAAAATCCCTGAGTGTTCTAAAACATGTTCTCTGGAAACTTCTACAAGTCTCAGTTATGCAGAGACTGGGTCAGTTAGAGTTTACCTGGTTACAGCTCTCCTTAAACCTTCGCAAAAGCGCTAACTATGGGACGGGTGCAGTGGGTCTGTGGACAAGGGGCTTCATCTGCACAGCCTTGTGAGTGTGTAGGGCTGATGCTGAACTAGTCCTCTCCTAGGCCCCCCTGGCAGGGAACTGGCGGAGCAGCAGGGGCTGGAGTGAAGACCCCTTCAGTCACTTGTCTAATTAGTGTCTCTGGCTCTGTAATAGAGATGATGACATCACACCCACCCACCCACCCACCTGTAGGGGACTGGTGAAGGTGAAGCTGGCTAATGGGCATGAACCATTGGAGAAGGGCCCAGAACACAGTAAAGCCACCAGAAACAGCAGCCACTTTCCATGAACCAAGCAGGCTCCCCGGGGAGCCTTCCCAGCCTTGCTTTACTCCTGGTGCCTGTAGACACTTCCTGGCCTCAGCCTTTCTGATACCCTGTCGGTAAAGGATGGGTATGGAGCATGTGCCAGGCACCGCATGCAGGGCTGTGCACAAGGTTGGCAGGATTTAAGGTAAGATGATTCGTGAAGCAGTTAAGAGACAAATGCTTAAGAGCAGCCGTGGTACCCGGCACTCCCCAGCTATCCATCCCAAGCCCCTGAATCCCAGGGCTCAGCCTCATCCCCCTCCCCATTTTGCTGGTGGCACTGGGACAATGACATCCCAAAATCTCTCAGCCAGAACCTTCCCTGTCAGGAGACTCTGGAGAGCTGTGCTTGTGTTCTGTGTAGCTCGCCCAGGTGACGTGTGCAAATGCACCAACACTGGCACTACCTTCCCGTCCTCCCTTCTGTGTGTACCTACTGTGTGTAGTGTAAGACATTATGTATTTGAAAGCTTTGAGACCATCAAGATTGGTAATAGCTGACGTGTTCATTGCCTCCTGACCCAATTTTACCTCTGCTGCCATGGGACCCAGCTGGGATTTTATGCATCCATGTTTGGGAGCTAAAACATTGCATGCAGTGTTTGTCTGGCTTCCTCTGGCACCCACTTCCTCAGTGTTCAGTGAGGATTCCTCAGACCTCAGATGCTCTGAAACAGTAAGCCATTTTACCAGCCACCCAAAAGGGTTCCAGTAAGAGACAGTTAACAAGCTTCCTCCTCTCTCTCCAGACTTCTTTTAAGATTTGAGACAGGGTCTCACTATGTAGCCCTAGATGTCTGGGAACTCACTGTGTAGATCAGGCTGGTTTTGAACTCATAGAAATCCACCTGCCTCAGCCTTCTGAGTGCCGGGACTAAAGGGGCATGCCACGGTACCTTGCCCAGATTCGATTTTGAAACATGAATATTGGTGAGGAAAATACTCACAGGAAAGTGAGTCTGAGACTCTGGTGGAAGAGTTTCAGGCAGCTGTGCCTTCAGTGGGTGCTCAGGAGCTCCAGAGAGCCTGGCCTTTGAAGCCATCTTCCCTCAGAGAGCGCACACCCACAAGCATTTGGAGAAGGGAGCATGGCCTGGTGGTTGGCGGTTGGTGTGGGTTTGAATCTGGGCTTGCAGCTTACTCCCTGAGATGCCCAGGCTCATCTCTTCTAGAGATAATGGAGCCCCTTCCAAGTGTTTGTTTTGAAAGTCAAATGATAATATATGTAAATTTTCATGCATAATCACCAAGATTAGCATAAGCATTTAAGGTAAGTAGTAAAAGCCAATGAGCCTGTCATCTTGACATCTGACCATGTGCAGATCCTGCAGTGGGAAGGGAGCCGCAGCTGAGTGACAAGAAGAGACAGTGTGTGTCCCGGTTCTAATTGAGTTCGTCTTCACCAACCAGCAAAGCGCCACCAGCACGCCAGAGCCCCTGCTGTTAATAAGTGGAAAATGACTCATTTTCAAAATGGGTGACTGCAGGATTCTGAACAAAGGGACACTTCTCTTAGGAGGTGATAATTGAAGAGGAAGGCTTCATCAGGGGGGATCTAGGGCCGTGTGTAAAACGTGCTAATGGAGGCGAGGCCCAGAGGAGACCTGCAGCCGCTGCCCAGGAGGCAGAACTAAGCTGACAGCTGCACAGAGCACTCTGTCTGGCCTGATCACAGCTTATGGAGGAAATGAACCACACTTCTGGTGGATTAGCGCCACAGATGTGGCTTTAGCATTTACTTAATGATAGTTTGTTTGGTAAACACTTCTGATCCGTGGTTGGCTTTCTTCTTCACTGTACCTGGTGCTTTCTGTCATGGCCTGTCATTCCCCAGGGTCTTACAATTCCTTGTCAACTGAAGAGTAGAGAAGGTAATCCTTCTCTTATTCCAGCAGAGGAATAAATGTCTGCACACCTTATATCTGAAGAGAAACTAGTATCCATAATATATAAAGAGCATCTACAACTCAATGATGGGTAAACACAGGACCTAGCACAAATGCAGAGAAGACTTGAATAGACACACCGCCCCACCCCCACCCCCCAAGAAGAAGCACAAGTAATGGCATTTGTGGAGCCTGGGCGTCTCTTCCCCATCCCCTCAGCGTTCTCCCGGGCTTCTCTGAAGGAAAAACTAGTGTCCCTACTGTGGGGAATCAGTTGTCTCTTCTTCAAGAGGGAGAGCACCTAAGTGAATCACAGATGAAATGTTAGGAAGAAGCCTGAGAGGAGCACTGGCAGAGCACAGTGCGCAGGTACAGGCTCACGCAGGCGCAGGCTCACATCTGCCTGTCAGACTTGAGTGGCTCCGGGAGGCTGGACCCTGAGGTGCTTTGTGATCGATTATCTTTGGTTGGCATTGTTTTCGTTTATCCTGTGGTGTATGCAGGGCACCAGTTCCAGGCCCCGTGGTGAACACTACAGTTTCTCAGCGAGGACGGCAGATGGTCTGCCCGTAGCTTAGTCTCGTCTCCCTGGGCATCTCAAATCTTCTGTCGGGCCCTTAGTTCCTAATACAAGAGTGCTGTCATGGAACTGTGGGCCTGAGTTCTATTCAAGTCCCCAGGCGGCCACTTCACATTCAACAGGCTGGAGAATGGGGGACATGGAGGTCAGCTCTGGGCTTGGGGACGCAGTGTGAGAGGTTGGCCTCTGGGCTGCTGAGCTCCTGGACTGTGAGTCGCTGATTCGTGCTCACATCATGTTTACCGAGCAGCCTCGCTGTCTCCAGATGAAGTGCAGGGGAGAAGTTAATGTGAAGAAATCAGGCTATTAGGATGTAAATCGTTTTGTGTGTAAGCGCTTTCCTGATGTGTGGCGCAGCACATTCACTTTTATTCCCTTCTGCCACTTTTGAGAACTGAGGACGGAAATGTGGAAGGAGCAGGTTAGACTCCAGCAGAAGAAGTGCCGGCATCTGCCTCTCCTCTTTCCTTTGATGGCGTCAGCGCTGCCAAGCTCTCTGGTGCCTTCTCTTTTATATCCTTAGAGGGAAAACAAATCTCTAGCAGGCAGCCGTTACTGCAGCTCATTGCTACAGGACTCAGCAAGCGGGGCATTAAAGCAAAGATGGTTATTAATGGGATTAAAACAGTAATAAAACTTTATGGAGGCATTTAATAACTCCTCCACACACCATGAAACAAGGCTAATCCTTCCCCTTCACGGGTGAAGTGTGCTATCTGTGTCAGGGTCCACTGCTCTGACTCTAAGCTGAATGTCAAGAGATCACTTAGACTTGAGACTTCCTCATGTGCATTTTATTGTCAAAGTCCTTAGGATCCCAAACACTTATGAGGTGAGACCCCGGAGAGCAGCGATCTAGAGAAAGGTTTTGATAGAGTAGAGCACAGACCCCTTCCACTTGCAGATAGGAAACCAAGCACTGGCAGACCATGAGTCTTGTCCGCCTGAGCACTGAACTGCGAGCTGAATCGGGCTTCCTCTCTTACCTGTCTCAGTTCCTCACTAGGAGTTGAATGCACACAGGCCATTGTTCGCCACCCACTGGACACTTTCCCATAAGTGGTTATTTCTGGATCTTTCTTCCAGTATCTCCCTTCTTTCTCTGTTCCTTGCCTGGGAGAGTCCCTCTCTTGTTGCACAGGTTGTTCACTCTGTTTGTTTCCTTCACTTTCATTCAGCAGACCACTTGTTGTTTTTAATTTGTGTATATTATGTGCATTCACGTATGTGTGAATGCATGCATGGAGGTCAGAGGACAATCTTAGGCATGGTCCCCACTTCCCACCTCTTGCTATTCGCCACCGTGAATGGTCATTCGTCTCTCTGACCTGTGAGTTTCGGGGGATGGATTCTCTTGCCACAGCCTTCCCTCTCACCAAGAGTGCCAGGGTTATAGGCATTCACCGTTGTCCTAGCTTTTACCTGGGTTTGGATCCCCTGAATCCACCCTTGTGTGGCAGGTGTCCTGTCTTCTGGGTGCTTCCTTCATCTGGGAGCTACTGTCTTTGGATCAGAACATTTGGAGTCACAGTAGTTCTGTCCTGTTGATGCTCTTCATTGCTCAGATGACCAAAAGTGGATAGTGGGGTCCAGGTGCTCGCTCAGGACCCACAGCTCCCCCAGGAAGGACTGAAGATGATCAGAGATGAGAGGCCTGGCCCAGGCCGCTTCTCTCCGGATGCTCGCCCAGCCAGTTCTTAGGTGAGGCACGGCTTAGCTGAGGTGCCACTGGGCTCTCTCTTCCACCTCCCATCTGGCCCTGGTGTTGGCTTTAGATTTTGTGGATTGAGCTGGGACAGTTGCTTCTTTGAAAGCTGATGTTAGTGACAACCCAGGTGCTTCCCGTATAGATGCTCATTAGCTCTCAGTATGTTTGGAGATTAATAACAGGCTTGAAAATGTATAGACCTGGCTAGTTTCTAGAAAAGCACCATGTAGTCAGAGAATAAAGTCCTGCTAATCCACTATGAACTGAAGGTCCCTAAGAAAGCTGCTCCTACAGTAAAGTTTCCATAGACTGGCTGATGAGAGCATCATGATTGCTGGGGGCGGGGGGAGGGGGGGATGTTGCTGATGGCTGTGGTTTGAACGTGAAATGACCCCAGCTTGTGTGTTTGCACACTTGGGCCTGGTCAGTAATTCTCTGGGGAAAGATTATATAACTGTAGGCAGTAGAGCCTTGTTGGAGGATGTATATCATTAGGGCTGGACTTTGAGGCTTTGTAGCCAGGCCCTACTTCCTGTTCTTGCTCACTACTTCCTGTGTGTGGATGAGCTATGACCAGTCTGATTCCTGACTGCCGGGCCAGCCTCACACTCCTGCAGCCTTGCCTTCCCCATTGTGAGGGACTGTGTCCCTCTGAAACTGAGAGCCAAGATAAACCATGCTTAATTGCTTTTGGTTGGGGTATTTTATCACAGTAACAGAAATTAAATAGTACATAGATAAAGAGCCAAAATCATGTGAGCTTCTCTTAGCCCCTTTACTGGGGCATTACTTCATATTCTGGTTGTGATAGAATACCAGACAAAAGCAATAGAAGTGGGGCTCACATGGCCCACAGTGTAGGGGTGCCGTCCATCACCGTAGAAAGACGTGGAGCTGGCACATGAGGCAGCTGATCACGAGGTGGTGCTGGGCTCTGCTAACTCTCTCTTCCATTCACTGCCTGTGGGGTGGGGCTGTCCATATGTAGGGCATGGGTCATTCCACCGTTGTTAAGTTGGTTAGAGAATCCCTCCCAGATGTGCCAGATCCCAGAAGCTGACAGTCAAAGTATAACCATCACAGAGCCACTTGGCCGAGACTGTTGGTAAAGACTTCAGAAAGTGGTAGACATCAGAGATTCCCTGCTGTGCTGTAACTTGCCTCCCTGATGACTGCAGCCAGGTGTTTGGATAGGTGACAGTTTGTGACTTTTAGTCTCAGAGGAGCGTGTCACTGGGGCAACCCAAACACATGGTCACCCATCTTCTGCTCAGGACAATCTGCACCGCTCCCCTTGAAGCAACAGTGTTTCGAGTTGAAGTTGACCCTCCTTCTTGGGGGACTTCCTTAGTTCTGCCCTCCCATGGGCACTGTCAGCTGGAGACTCTGTCTGGTGCTCTGGCGTGTCCCTGCTATGGGACACTTGAGTGCCTGTTTCCACGGTCGATTTCATAAATTACTCTGAAAAAGGGAGGATTGGTTATGTTTGAAACTCATCGGTAGGCAGGAACCTCTTAGACTGACACAGTAAGCAGGTGGGCGCCACCAACTCAGCTCATCCCATCTCCACAGAATGGTCACCAAGTGCTGCTCAGTAAAACCTGTTCAGGAGCAGAAGCCTTGATAAATGTTAGTGCTGGGGCTGGTAAGATGGTTCAGCGGTTAAGAGCTGAGCTGTTCTCCCAGAGGTACTGAGTTCAATTCCCAGCAACCACATGGTGGCTCACAATCATTTGTAATAGAATCTGATGCCCTCTATGGTGTGTCTGAAGACAGCTACAATGTGTGTGTGTGTGTGTATGTGTGTGTGTATGTGTGTGTGTGTGTATGCTAGTGTTGGTGCAAGACCCTCCTGCAACCTTTGCCTCAGGGATATCTGCACAATTCACTCTTTATGCATGGAAGATACTTCCACAGGGCCTAGGAGAGAGGGCAAGGCACCTCAGTGTCCACCTTTATCATAACAACAAAGCAAGACTCTGTGAGGAAGCCACAGAGGGGAGAGTGGCCTGTACCACCTCTCCTCCAACCCCAAGAATTCAAATAAAGTATGCAGACAGGAACAAGCTGAAGGAGAAAGGGCTTGACAGGTTCAGCACCAAAGGTGGAAAGCATGGTGACCGGCAGGCAGGCATGGTGCTGGGGCAATGGGTGAGAGCTTACATCTTATTTAGAAGATGCAGGCAGAGAGAGTAGGTGAGATAGAGCCTGGTGAAGGCCTTTGAAATCTCAAAGCCCACCCTCTCCACCCTCCAGTGGCACACCTCCGACAAGGCCACACCTCCTAATCCTTCCCAAACAGTTCCATTAGCCAGGGACCAAGCATCAAACATAGGAGCCTATGGAGCTATTTATTCTCTGCCAAACCCTGCAGCCTGCCCACCTCAGTTAACCCAGTTAACTACACAATCCCTCACAGGCATGCTGGGAAGCTAAATGATCCCACACAGGCATGCCTAACGATTTGTCTACTAGGGAAGTTAAGACTCCACCAACTTGACAGTTAGGAGGAAGAGGGAATTAATGCCAGGTGGTAGACTCAGTCAGTGACTGTGGACAGAAGTGTAGGCTCACACTGGCCTGGGCGCCCAGGCACAGCCTCCTCTCTTCTCTGTCTGTGGGGAGTCAGTACAGGACTTTGCCTTGACACTCAGCATCACACCAGGGAAGCCCAGCCCTGGGTGGGTGATCAGTGTCCTCTATGCTTGGCTAGTGCCTACAGATGGAGCTTTAGGACCTGTTCTGTGACTGGTGGGAACCCTTGGCTCCAGTCACACATGCTAGCATCTCTTGAGGCCAGCTGTACTGACATCAGGCTGTCCATGGAAACGTGGCTGTGTTTCTGCCGCTGTGTTGGTTGGCGTGGATCTGCACTCTGGGTAGGCCCTGTGCTGCAGTATGGCTGGCCGTGGGCTTGCTTGCCCCTCCCACTCTCAGTCCCAGGAGGCATCATATGTGCTCATCATCTCCTTGTAGAGAGAAGAGGGAAGTAGCCATAAAACTGTTCTGTAGTGATTCAGGGACAGTGCCTCCCTGCTAAGTCCTAGTCCGGCCTCCCACAGTGACTGATCACAGGCTGGTGACTCAGGGTGTCAGTGCTAGGCCACTTTGGTTCCTGCTACTCAGTAGTACAATGTGAAATCAAGAATGTGAAGGTTCTGGTTTTTCTCTTCTCAAGATTGCTCTGGCCCTTTCGGTCTTTGTGCATCTGTGGATTTTAGGATTTCTTTCTAACTCTGTAAGGAAAGCCATTGGTATTTGGTTGTGAAACTAAATGAGCTTCCTAGCATGAATGTCAGAAACAGAACTGGGCTCTCTGCTAGAACAGCAAGCTCTCCTAACCTCTGGGCCATCTCCAGCCCCTCATGAGCTTTGTTCGCTGTTGGATTTGACTGGCTGACAGTCCATGGAGTGGATTTTTGTCCATGTTTGTCTAGACATGGTGCTGTAGCCTCCATGTATCCACTGTTCCCTCCTTAGGGTTTGGTAATGGTCATGATTGTCTCACGGGGTGTTGGTTTCAGGGAGGCTATTGTCCCATTGGGGGGGGGACGATGCTTCTTTCTTTACTTGTTTGTTCATACTGATAATTAATATTGTCACAGACAACCTTGTCAATATCCCCTTCCTCTGCCTTCAGGGCCAGTGTATCTCTCTATATGTGTGTTTGTGTGCAATGACATAAGCACCCAGTGTCTCTGTGGATTGTGTGTGTGTGAGAGAGAGAGAGAGAGAGAGCGAGCTCTGTACAGGTGCCAATGGAAGCCAAAAGAGAGCATCGGATCCTCTGAACTGGAGTTGCAGGTGGTTGTGAGCCACCATGTGAGAGTTGGGAACTGGGGTCTTCTGCAAAAGCAGCCATTGCTTTTATTTAACAAGTGAGCCGTCTCCCCAGCTCAATGCTAGTTCATTTTAAATTACAACTTTTGATTAGACTGAAAATTACTAGACATAAAATGTTATCTCTAAATATATGTTTACGGTTTGCATTTCTAGACTTAAGTATAACTGAGTCAATCTGATGTATTCAAATATGGGGCAAAGTTAAACTGAGCATTTCTGCAGGGAGACGATGGCTATGTATTTCCCCTCTGAGAGCCATCATGCATAAGGAGACGTGACTAGCTCTTCTCTGGCCACTGGGGGGCGGTGTGGAGGCTGGGGGCGGCGTGGAGTCTACAACTGTTGGGCTTAATCAGCAGCTGATCGGACACTGGTGGGAAATGAGTTCAGAATATCTGTGTCAGTCAGGAGGATGTGAGCATCTCAGACTGGAAGCAGGACTGGCTCTTATTTCCAGTTGCTCATCATTCACATTTAGTTGTTGTGAGCTGACCAGTTGCAGCCGCTGATAGAGACTGGTCACAACTGGATAAATCAAAGGCCACTTCCTAACTGCTTGTGCTGTCTGGAGAAGACTGGCAGTCTGTGGCTTGTGTGGTGGGAAGGTCGGGGTGGTTTGAGCAGGTGGGCCAGCATGGTGAGATGTGGTGCTGTAAACAGGGCCAGTGTTGAGCCTTTCTTCTCATGAGCACATTTCAGCATAAACACGGAGGATAGGAGGGAGAGAGAGAGAGAGGAAGAAAGGGGCAGCCATGCCATCCTGAAAGTGACAGGTGTTCTCTGGCCATATGAGTGTTTCTGTCTTAATTAAAAATAAGTGGAATATTTCATACTCTTCATTTTCATGTTTTCATGGACTCAGCCATGAATGTTTTTGCTATTGCTGAAAGCAAAAACAACAAAGCCACAGATCCCGTTGGTATTTCTAAGACTTTAAGGTCTACTGAGTATTTCTAATACAGATTCGTTTTCATTTCTAAGTAGAATTCAGACTCCACACAGTGGCTCTCTGTGTCCATTTCAGGATGTTGAAATATCAGATAATAATGGCCAGGCTCACCTTTCTCCCAGAAAGCCATGAAGGTGTCTAAGTGGGATCCTATAGTTTTCTGTTTGTGTTTGCCAAACTCCTTGTGCTTACCTTTTGTTTTGAGATATGTGTGTGTGTGTATGTATGTATGTGTGTGTGTGTGTATGTGTGTGTGTGTATATACATATATATATGTATATACACATACCATATATATATGTATATATACATATATATATATATATATATATATATGTATATACACATACCACATCACTTTGGAAAGGGACTAGAGAGATAGCTCAGCAGTTAAGATGGCCTTGTTCTTATAGATGAACTGAGTTTGGTTCCCAATATCTAAGTGGGTAGCTTACAACTACGTATAACACCAGTACCAGAAATCAAACACCCTCTTCTGGTCTCTGTGGGCACTGCATTCATGTATGCCTACACACACACACACCTCAAATCTTAAAAATAAACTTTGGCAAACTCTGAGCAATTAGAATATTTTCCACTCCAACACTTTCCCATTCTCTGCTGAATCTCCAGTTATGATTCACATCACACACACACACACACACACCCATATGTACTTACATACATAACTGAGTCTCATCCAGCCAACCATGGTCTCTGTCTCCCAAGTTAACCATCTTTCTGCTTTTTCTTTCAACTGAGTCACTTCTACAGCTCTATCTTCAGGTGTGCGAGCCCCACTCACAATCATTTCTAATCCTTTCTTCCCACCAGGAATGCATAATGCACCTTTTGTTTTAGAACGTCCGTGAATTTTTGCCTGAGGGCCTGATGTTAATTTGCTGTGACCAAGCCTTCTCCATCTGTCCCCACACTGTCCTTGGCTACTTAGGAAAGCCGCACCAGCTCTGTGCCTCCCCCTGCTCCGCATCCTCCCTTGGCTGCAGTTTGCATCTCCTGTTCTTGGGGACTGTACTCACCTTGTGACATAGGTGGCCACAGTGGGCCTGTGCTGCACATCTCAATTCTGCTCTGTAGACAGAATGCCAAATCTTCTCTAGCTGTCATTTAATTTATAGGAGGCTCAGCTTGTTTCTTTCAAGGCTTATTTTGAATTCCTGTTGCCTCACCTGGGTTAATAAGGAATGGCGTCTGGGTCTTAGTTAAACACTCAGGACTCCTTAGTGAGGCGGCCTCCTCTCTGGGTTGTCAGACTTGTCTCCCTGCTGTGTGGGCCTATCAGGCTTGCAGGAGCCATCTCGGCATACCTCCCTCAGCTTCAAGCAGAGAGCATCAGAGAACTTAGATGGAGGCTTTGGGGAGCACCATGCACACTTCTGAGTGGCTCTTCATTCCTCTACCTTTAACCCTTCACTTCCTGAGCTCCAGCCCAGCTCCCCTCTCAGAGGAAGACACTCTGCTCAGGCCTGTCACCCTAGACTTGTCCCGGAAAGTTCAACTACATCTGAAGCTGCAGTAGTGAGGGAACTGCATTAAAGTTTCCCCTCCCTGGGGTCAGAGCCCTGACAGGTTCCTGTCTCACGTTTGAGGAACCGTTGTCTCTGGTACTTGATTTAGAGGCTAGCATCATGTATGACAGAGGTCTGGTGTGTGGCAGGCATGTTTCTCACTGATTTTTTTTTTCTCTTTGGGAAAACACTCTCTTTTGCCACAGTCATAATGTTGCTCCCCTATCTATCATCCCTGTCCTTTGTCTTCTGTTTTTCCTGCCGTCAGCTTCATAGACATTTACCTTACATGGGTGTCGGCTGTTGAGAGGGTGAAAGAAGCCGCTCCCTTGCCCATCCAGGAACACAGTCCTGCGCCCCTCTCTTTTCCTAGGCCAGCTTCCTACTGATGAATACCGTCTGTGTTCTAAAGCCATGGACCTCATTATAGATCGCAGACAGGACCTTGCTTGGTTTGAGTACATGTTCTACATTTAAAGGTGTGCTTGCTTCCGTAGATATCCGGGCTGGGAAGACATCCTTGTCTGAGAGGATGGTGTCAGTGACTTGGAAAATATACACAGATTCCCTTAAAGGGAAATGTGGATTGCAGAGGGGTGGGTTGAGTGGAGCCAGGGCTGTGGTAGCATATGCTGGTGAGCCTATGCCTGCTGCACTGAGGAGTGGGAACAGGGCACCTCAGTGTGGTGGATGGCTATGAGAGGCAGGGACTATGCACTGTGGCTGGAAACTGGAGATGTTCAGCCAGCCAGAGCTGGAGTGGAGAGAACTGAATGCAGGGCTGGGCTCATTCTTAACCATGTGATTGGTGGCCTGATGCTCAGGCTATGGCCATAGCAGAGGGTGGTCTGCTGTGGTGGTAAATGCAGTATTGTACCAGGAGTCGGGATGCATAGCCCTCTGACCTACTGAGCTGTTTGTAGGACTTGGCTCTGTGATTAGAGATTCATTTAATGACCATGAGGCACCAGCACATGTGTGTTAGGTCATAGCAAATAAGGTCATCACTGCCCCTAAATACTTCCAGTCTTCTGAAGTCCCCATGGCTATCCCTCTGCTTCCAATCCAGGATGGCTTCCCCAGCCAGCTAGAACTAAACATCAGAAAGCCTAGCAAACCATAGCCAGGTACGGAGAATTCTTCTGCTAGAGGCCTTATCAACACAGCATCCTTGGGACGCAGCCATGGACTGAAAAGGAGCAGACTGTGTGCTTGGTCAGAATCAAGGGAGGGTGATGGATTTTTCTTCTTCCAGGAGGGGCTGCTAAGTATCACACCCAGAGCCTCGCTCACACTGGACAGGCGTCCCTCCACTGAGTCACATGTACCACCTGAGATGGTGCCGTAAAACAAACTGAAAGGCTCGGCTGGCAGAAGACAGAAGAGAGGAGAGGTGAAGGAGACTTACAGGGGAGGGGCTCCTTATGGGAGGAGGAGAGGTTGCAGGAGACAGGACCGAGATGGGGCAGAGCTGTGAGGAGAGGGCATGGGGCCCCTCCTGCCCAGAGGCCTCCAGGAAGGATGGGTGGGAGGTGCTATCTTGCAACTCCATCTTCTCCACCTGGCTAATCCAGCTGTGGAGACCAGCACTGTGGAGTCCCGCCGGCAGCCGGGCAGCCCTTCTCCTGTATCTGTCTTTCAGTGCCAACCCTGAAACTTTCTTTTAAAAGTGGGACAGACCAGGAGAAAGTGCGAGCAGGTAGGAAGAATTTCTCTTGCTCTGGGAAATCAAACTAAAGCCTTGCAGTGAGCTAATTAAGCTTCCAGTCACAGATTTAAAAATTGCTTCAAGTTCTGTCAATCATTCCTTTTGATTTTTTTGAAAGATGTAAAATATCTGTATGTTTTCTGATCACCCAAGCAATGCATATTCATTATAAAAATTTAAATAATGCAGAAGTACATGAAGGTAGAAGTGAGTCAGTCCTAGAGGTGAGACTATGTATCCACAAGAGCAGAGCTTGCCAAGTGAGTTACTGCTAGAGGTGACCCATGCAGTGTATCCACACTCGGAGAGCTCGCCAAGCAGCCTGAGGGCGTGAAGAACGTGAGACTGGGTAGGACTGAGCAAACTTTGCTGGCTCAGGTCCCACATGAGCCCTCTGCGAAGTCGGCTTCTCAGCATGGTGGGAATAAGGGCTGGCCGGAGAGAGCAGATCCTGGCTGTGCCTAGATAACGTGTGTAAAGCACATGACATATCTGGTTATAGAAGCCACACTCTGTGCTTGGCAGGAAGTTGTGAAAAGGCAAGGGAGGCTGTTCTCAGCGCCTTGTCCTCTGCTGTTTTTTCCCATGTTGGGTGCCAGGGAAGTGTCTCTCTGTGAGTCTAAGTTCGTTGGTTGGTTGGTTGCTGTTTAATTTCTTAAAGCGATTTCCAGTCTCTCCACTCTTCCTAAGTTTCTTTAATCGTCCCTTGATCACTCTCCATGGAATTATTCTTCCTGATTCTGTCCTCTCCTTAAGAGTAACCCAGCTGTATTTTCCTTGATGGTTTGTAAGGGCTCTGGTGTTTGGGGATATGAACACACGTCACATACATGAGTTATTCTTCTCACTTCTTGAAATGTTGTCATCTGAAACGTCCTTGTCAAGTCCGCTCTGTTTTCTTGCACTTGCCTCCCCAACCAAGGGCTTGGTGCTTTCTGTCTAAGGCTTCCGTCAGGTGGGGCTATTTCCAAGAGTTTTATGTGAGCTGCAGAGACTTACCCCCTGAGGTGATTTTTTTTTTAAGTGATGAAGTAGTTACACAGTACTCTTAGTTCCTAAAAGGGCTTAGAATCCATCTGCTGATGTCCTTGCTTGTGCGCCTGGCTCCTGGGACACCTGTCTGGACTCTGCCCCCTGCTGTAGCTTTTCATGCCTATGTTAGCATCACAGCATTTTAATTATCATCTCCTGTAAGAGTTTCATGGAGTGGTGACTTGAGCTATCATTTTGCTCTTAATGTTTCAAGCAAACCTGAAAACCTGTTTGATAAGCCCCTAAAAATCCCAGTAAGTTTTAAGTCCTGTAATAATTATATAGGCATTGGATTTGGTTTTATCTACATTTCCCATTGAAACTTGTCTGCCTTTAGTCAAGGCTGTTGATTCAAGCCTCATCTGCCTTTTTTGTGATACATCTGATCTTACATCGTTCTGTGTTTCACCTTACCCATAACTAGTGATAAGATACTGTTTTTATTCCTGATATTTTCAACTTATTTGCTGCCTGACTATCTTGGTCATCCCAAACAGAATCGAGAAATACAGTCAGGACTGTGGGGCTCTTTCTTACTTCTGGCTTCTGGGGACTGGACGTGCCTCCAGAGTTCCCCCAAGAGGGGTCCATGCAAGATTGTGTGCACAAGACATGCACAGATCTGAGCACACAGAACTATGGCCCATAGCTTCTGCTCTGCTGTCCCAGGGAGCCAGACCACCTCACGGTCACCCAAGTCAGTCAGGACACGGCCCATGACTGCCAGACTCTCTTGTTTCAACCTCACGTTCAAACTCAGGCCAGCTACAGGAGTGTGTGGGACCCTGGCTAGAAGGAAGGTACCCTGTGTTCTCTACACCCTCATGCCCCCATCCTTAGGGAGGCATCTTAGGCCTCTCTGACTCTGCCTTTATGGCCCTCCAGCCTCTGGCTGCCCTGAGCCTTGGCTTCCACACTACAGCAAGCTCTAGTGCTGCCTCTGCAAGTTCCCCTCAGGTGACCTTGGTTTGCTGTGGTCAATAAGAGTTTGCTAATGAACAGCAATGAATTTCTGGTCTGCTCAGGCCCAGAGTCACATTATAGTGTCAGGACTCAGCACCTGCTGGGAGGCGGGGCTGTGCTGTGCAACCCCGGGGCCTCGTGCCCTGCCGCAGTGGAAAGGTGGGTTCCAGAGGTCAGGAGTCACCAGAGCCCCACACCAACTCTTCTGCTTTCTGCCATGTGTCCCCATTTCTGGTTATTTCTGTGGTGTCACGGGTTCATTTAGGTGTAAATGAACATATAGTGTAAGTGAACATATAGAAGTTTCTTCATGACTTGAATTGATTTTTATTGTAGCTTCAGATTCTTCAGAAATCTGATATGTCAAGGCTGCCTGTCAGTTTTTTCCTAAATAAAATTTCTCCACAAAACAATAACAACCCCCAAGTGTTGTGCATTTGCCACCGAGCGTCTCATTGCAGAGTCTGACGATGCTCTGCAGATGCTGCCAGCTGGAGTGGTTCCTGCTGTTGAGTGGCACCAGTTAATTAACTGTTGCTTTCGATGTCACCGAAGTGACAACTGCTGTGAGATTACAGACTACAGAGGCAAAACTAAGACCTGCAAACTGTGACTCCAAAACAGGCTTGTTTCATTGTGTGTGTGTCTGTGCCTGTATATGTGTATGTGCGTGTGCTTGTGTCACTTGGAAACCAGAAGAGGGCCTAGAGCTAGAGTTACACATAATTGTGAGCAGACATGTGGGTGTTAAGAGCTAATTTTGGGTCTTCTAGAAGAGCCACGTGAGCTTTTAACTGCTAGCCCCAAGTTTAGTTCAAATGTTATCATAGAGTGATGGAAGAGATTGAGCATCATACACGAAGCCCCTCCCTGTCCCTGCCACCCTCCCCCCTCCTGGCCTACTGACGTATTCAAACAACACATATTATTTGTGCTCAGACTTTGGACTTACAGGTCACCCCTGTCTCCCTCTTTCTGCGTTTCCAGTTGCTTTAGTCACAGGAAAACAGCTGACAGCGGGTGGGGCCTCATGGCCCTTTCTCAGCATCAGTTTGTCATCCGTGGCGTGGCTGCTGGGATGTGGTCAGCTGTTGGCTGAGGCTCTGAGGGCAACAATGGGAGAGAACCCTATAGACCTTTGGTGGTACAGTTCCCTCAAGCTGGGATATCACGATGACTAGCTTTAGGTATGGGTGGACATTGACTGTAATCGACAGTCAAAGTTTCATGTCCATTTATATTGAAAATGTATGGAGATAACATTCTGTATAGACTGCTGACAGGTTCAGAAACAGCAGTTCATGGGGGTTTCTTCCCTCCGGTCAAGTGCATAGGTAGGGCTGTTGTTTGGCTCTTGGTTGCCCTCCCCAGCCCCTTGTGTTGAAGGCTTTGTCCCAGCCTGTGACACTGTTGAGAAACTGTAGGGCCTTTAGAAGCTGCACCCACTTAGCTATGACTCCATCCTCGGACTGACTGGGGTATTCACAGCCCTCAGGACTCAGTCACCACTCAGGGCCCAGCTTCTGAATACTGCTACATGCACGCCAAGGCATCAAGGGCTTTCCTTACACACCACCTAATATTGTTTGCTGTTGTCATGGCGACCATGGTAACACCTGGAGTGTGTAAAGCAACACAGTGGGTTATTCTTTTGTGCTTCTGCAGACTGGAAATCTGAAGTTTTGGGCAAGCTCCCTTCCTTCTAGAGACTGGGTCCTAGGCCTTGCGAGAGCAAGCTGGAAAACTTCTGGCAGCCCCAGCCCTGCTGAGCTGTGATCCACTCTTGCCAAACTCCAACATTTTCTTTTGCAGGTCACACACACCCATGACTTAAATGTCTCAGGAGACCCTGGGACTCACTGGGTTCACCTGGGTCACCCAGGATACTGCCCCATGCTGTGTTGATTAATTCCATCATGTCAGCAGAACCCTGTTGCCTTATGGAGTCAGTGCACAGGTCAGGACAGGTGTGCGATGAGACTGTTAACCTCGGTGAAATGTAGACTTGAGTTCACGTGGCGCCATTGCTCGTTTGTAGAAAGAACAACTTCCCCTCACTGAGTCATACGATCCGGCCACCTCTTCCTGCAGAGGCCGATGTTAATAAGCCTCAAGAGAGTGAACTCTCCCTGAAGGTGGCCTCTGTTTGGACAGGGTCACATTTGGATTTAGACCTCTGTTCACACAGAACAGCAAAGTGCTTCTTGCACAGGCTCAGGCGCACAGGCTCTGAATCTGCTTTCCTCTCCAGCAGATCACAACAGAGTAAGGAACTACTGTGACCGGAGCGAGGACAGCTCATGCACATTAATATTCCCAGAACACAGAACACTTGGAAATGACCTGTGAGGAGAGAGAGCTCCTTGAGGGGTTTGCTCATAATTAACACAAAATTATTCTCAAAGTATCTTGATGAATTGGTTATAATGAATGCAGAATAATTCCAGGGTTCTTTGACTTAATGAAGTTTGGTTTCTTTTAGATATTTTAGGATGGAGCATTAAGCTGTTATGATTGGGAGTGGAGAGGAGGCTCAGCGGGGTAAGAGCACTGGCTGCTCTTGCAGAGGGCCTGGGTCAATTCCCAGAACACAAGGTGACTTACAACTACTCATAACTTCAGTCCCAGGGCATCTAAAGCCAGGGCATTGCAAGCACACGATGCACATGGCTACATGCAAGTAAAACTCCCCACGCATAAAAACGTAAAAATGAAAATAAAAAAATAATAGTTATGCTAGCACATAACCTGAAGGCTGGAAAATGCTAAACTGCTTTTGAAATGCCTTCCCAGAATAACCTGGAGAGAGACAGAGACAGACAGAGACACAATGTGTGTGTATATGTGTGTATATATATATGTGCATGTATATTTATGTGTATATGTGCATGTGTATGTATGTGTATATGTGCATGTGTATGTGTGTCTATATGTGCATGTGTATGTGTGTATATGTGCATGTGTGTGTGTATATGTGTATGTGTATGCATGTCTATATGTGCATGTGTATGTGTGTGTATATGTGCATGTGTATGTATGTGTATATGTGCATGTGTATGTATGTGTATATGTGCATGTGTATGTATGTGTATATGTGCATGTGTATGTGTGTGTATATGTGCATGTGTATGTGTGTATATGTGCATGTGTGTGTGTGTATATGTGTATGTGTATGCATGTCTATATGTGCATGTGTATGTGTGTGTATATGTGCATGTGTATGTGTGTGTATATGTGCATGTGTATGTGTGTATATGTGCATGTGTATGTGTGTGTATATGTGTATGTATGTGTATATGTGCATGTGTATGTGTGTGTATATGTGCATGTGTATGTGTGTGTATATGTGTATGTGTATGCATGTCTATATGTGCATGTGTATGTGTGTATATGTGCATGTGTATGTGTGTCTATATGTGCATGTGTATGTGTGTATATGTGCATGTGTGTGTATGTATGTATATGTGTGTATATATATTTGTATATTTTTTATGAAGCTTCTTGGCAGTTATACCTGGTTTTGCCACAGAGCTACAACCCTGAATGAAGCCTGTGTGGTTTGGATAATATTTATCCAAATTTTGTTCATCTTTAGTGATAAAATTGTTGCCTTTGCATTTGTCACGGAAACTTGATGTGCATCCTGGGGCAGTAGCTTACACTGTGTGGAAGAGACTAGGGCAAGTATGCTGTGGGTCCAGTAGAGTGGGCCTTCAAGGCATCCTGTGCGTCTTACCAGATGCTCCAACATGGGTAAGAGTTTTCAAGATTGACTTTCTTCATTAAGAACGTGGTGGGTCTGAATTACACTGGAGTCTGCCATCCTATCCATGATTTATGTTTGCAAGATTATTGTCTCATGTTGCTTCTGACTCAGTCATATTAACGTATAGAATAATGCTAAATATAGTAATGGTGAAAATATCAAAATAGTGTGCACAGAAGCACAATGTGAAATGTTTGCATCCACTATACCGCACTAAGGGTTGGCAGTGCGTCTGTTAGGTGCAGCCATACGAGTAGGCCAAACCCACACGTCATTTCTCTACATTGTAATTGATTGCATTGTTTAAATGCATGAGACAAATTTGCTTGTGTTATCTCCTGGAAATGCCCAATTGTCCATCGCCCTGAGAGACTTGGCTTCTGAATCCATCCTGGTCCTCAATTGGTTGGACTGAAGAACCTGACTTCTAGCAACTTGTATGTAGCATGTTTTGTTTGGTCAAACCTACTTGTGTGGATGTGTGTTTCTGAGCGTGGTTTGGGGGAGCTTTGTCTTAAGAGACACCATAGTGTGAGCTGACCACATCCCATGATGGAGAGGGGCAATGGGCACAGAACCCACCCCCATGCCCAGCCAAGAAGCAATTGGCACGGTGGAAGGCCACATGTCCAGGAGTGTATGAACAGCAGCACACAATGGGCTTGATCACTTAAAACAAAAAGACACAAAGTTGGGTGGGCAGACATTGGGGACAGTGGGGGCTGAGGGGGGAGCAGTGACCATGACCAAAACACAGTGTATGAAGTTCTCAAAGAACTTAACAAAAAAGAAAAAAGGAAAGAAAAGCATCTTGGCCCATTCCAGGCTCCTGAGAAGACACTGAGGGCTTGAGGCTTGGAAACCTTCATTTTAAGCGACTTCCCCAAATAAACATCATAAGCGCCTTGCACAGCTCGTGCCACATTGAGTCCCAGAGCCCCTGCCAGCTCACACGTTATTATTTTTATAGCCTCATCACAAATACTTTTCCTTTTTCTACCGTCAGGACTCGTTGGTCATGTCTGTAACATGTTCACAGAAACTGCCACTCTGTGCTTGGACAGGGACAATAAAACCAACACGGAGCCGGCGTCCACACTGCTGGCCTCCCTGCTCGATATCCTACTGGGCATGCTGACCTACACTTCTCGGATCGTCCGGCAGGCTTTGCAGGTGAGTGGCTGCCTCTCTGTCCTCTGCTCTGTAATACTCTGCTGACATGGCTGTGTTTTCAAGGGATGTATGCTACGGACGCAGCCTGCCTGGGCCATGTGAGGCAGGGGTGTGACCAAGGAGAGCTGGGTAACTGGGTCACAGAATCTTCAGGGAGGGCGGGAAAGGCTTGTTGGGCATCGCCTAGAAAACACATGAGAACAGGTTTTGCCTTGGGTACATCTGGAGTTGGCTAGGTAGTGAGCAGCAGGAGGCTGAGCATGCTGGGAGCAATGGACGGCTACACCCATGTTTTATATATATATATTCAGCAGGAAGCTGAGCATGTTGGAAATGACAGACTGGATGGTTATGCACATGTTACATATGTGTCTGAATCGATAGTTATTTCATTCTTCTCACAGAATACCTGGTGAAAAGCAGCTTTTGGTAGTGTTTATTTTGGCTTTCAGTTAGAAGAATATAGTCTGTCGCAGTGGGTAGGCTTGGGGGCAGGAGTGTGAGGTGAGGTGATGACTGTCCCCATTACGTCAGCAGGAAGGTGACAGACAGACATAAATACCAGCACCCATCTGTCTCCTCTTTGTTCAGTGTTGGCTCCCAGCTCATGAGACACCTTGCTGTCCAAGGCAATTAAAGTCATCAAGTTGTCAAGGAAGGTTAACTACCACAGATGTGTCTGTCTGTCTGTCTCTGCATATACTCTACTTTCATTCACTCACTTGCTTCCCTTTATATCTGGTGATAAATATTCAGTACTGTTAGATGAGTCTGGGGGTCTGTAATGTGTTCTTACAGCCACAGGCAGTGCAAATCAGCCACGAATATGACCCGTGTTAACTGTGCTCTGTGACAGGGAGGGGGCAGTTTTACTGGTTATTTCCCTGTGATAGGCGCCTCTCCAGGCCTGTTTCATTTGATGCTCACTGACCACCCGAGTCACGTGATACTTAGATCAGGAGAATGTCACATGCCAAGGTCAGGTCACTGTCACGTTTATAGTCCTGTTGAGATGACTGAGTCCTGTATTAGATGGTCCCTCTTGGCTGGGATAGAAGCAGTGTCATGGCGGCGCGTTGCCGCTACTCTCCTGCCCCACCCCGTAAGTCTCTCTTTAAACAACACTGTTCTCTCTGCTGTTTCACCATTCTGGCTTTGTGACGTTCTTTAAGATGTAGCCTCTGGCCGCTCCAAGCACCTTGATGACCCGTCTGTGGATCAAGCACAAAGGCTGTAGATTAAAGAAAAAGATCGAGAGTTTACAAACTCCAGGACAGGAGAGAAACTCTCTAATTCCAGGTGATTAAGGAGATGAGAAATCAGGACTTTAAAACCTACAGCTCCTTAACACAAACTGCTAATTCTCCTCAGGCTCCCTGCGCTCCAGCGCACCACTGCTTGGTCTGTCCTTCAGTAGCCTTCGACCCCATGGCACTCACTGTCATCTGTCTCAGTCCTGACAGTCTGAGCCAGGAGTTGTTTTCCAAGGTGGCTGCTGACTTTGATCTCCATCTGTAGAAGTGCAGCCTCCCTCCAGGCTGAGTTAGAGGAAGGAGCTGGGAAAAGAAGCAGAGTGCTCTTGAGAGAGACAGCTCTGCCCATTTCCTGCTTGGATGCCTGCACACTTGAGAGTCGCCTCTACTGCTTTTAAAACCCTCCACACGGGGGCTGTGCGGAAGCCCGTGTCTGCATCTGATGGAGCCTCTTTACAGGGGCCAGTGGAAGGACATCAGTGAAGGTTAGAGTCTCAGTCAGACACAGAGCAGCTTTGCTTCCTAGGGAGGACAGAGAGGAGCCCAGAGCAGGAGTGGGGGTGAGCGGGTGAGGGAGGGGGGTGGTAGCAGCAGCTGGAATCTCAGTGCCGGAGTGGGGGTGAGTGGGGGGGGTTGTAGCAGCAGCTGGAATCTCAGTGCAGGAGTGGGGGTGAGTGGGGGGGTGGTAGCAGCAGCTGGAATCTCAGTGCAGGAGTGGGGGTGGGTGGGTGGGGTTGTAGCATTGGCTGGAATCTCAGTGCAGGAGTGGGGGTGAGTGGGGGGGTGGTAGCAGCAGCTGGAATCTCAGTGCAGGAGTGGGGGTGAGTGGGGGGGTGGTAGCAGCAGCTGGAATCTCAGTGCAGGAGTGGGGGTGAGGCAGGGGGTGGTAGCAGCAGCTGGAATCTCCAGCAGAAGTTCTGCTCCCAGCCCCACAATCCTGTCATTCAGAATCAGCCCCAGCTCATCTCCCCAGGCATGGGGTGGGGGACAGGGAGGCACAGAGAACTCATGGCTGTAGTGAGAGACGCTGGGATCTCCTGAGCATCACCTTTGCCTCTGTGGCTCTGAGCCAGTTCCCCCAGCTGTCTGCCTGCCTGCTGGGTTTCTCATTCTGTGAAGGACTGTTGTGAAATCTAAAAGAGAGAATAGAGCATATACCTCTGTCATGGATAAGCCCAGCATCCTCCCTCACTTGGTCCCGGGCAGTCACCAGTGCCACTGCTTGGATCGTGGACACCATTGCGGAGGGAAGCACCCACCACCTTGTTGGCACGGGCGTTGCTGACTAAACCAGCCCCTGGGAAGCCAGCGCACCATGGTGCTACTTTGATGGACTTAGGATCCCAGTGTAGACTGAGTGAACCACAGGCTCCTATACTCTGTGTGTTAATGGCCATCTACTGTAAGAAGTAGATTCTCTGACGAGGCTTCAGAGTTGCACTGATTTGTGGGCACAAGAGTTGTCAGGACTTGTCTCATACTGACAGCACCTCCAAGGCTCAGGAAGCATTAAGGTGTGAGAGCCAGAGGCAGAGGTTGAATTCAAGGAGACTGCCTTCCAGACACAGCAGGACAGACGCTCTTGGAACTCACAGTGATGGTGACAGCATGCAAAACCTATACAACCAAGGCAGACAAAAATCCCAGCATGGAGAGAGGGTGTGGTCATGAGTCCCACCTCTAGCTGAGGAGGTATTGGCAAGTGATAGCTGCCTGGAGAGAGTCTGTTTTTCCTTAAGAGTGTGCCTCCTGGCAGGTCAAGTGCTATCCAGGACCAGGCCCCACTCCCGAGAGAATTTGGACAGAATAAATTGGATGGGTTTAAAAAAAAAAATAGAAGGCAGGTGGATTTCTGAGTTCAAGGCCAACCTGGTCTACAAAGTGAGTTCCAGGACAGCCAGGGCTATACAGAGAAACCCTGTCTCGAAAAACCAAAAAATAAATAAATAAATAAATAAATAAATAAATAAATAAATAAATAAAAAATAAAAAAAAATAGAGAGAGCAAGGAAGAGCATGAGGCTGGGTGGGTAGGGAGGTGTGGGAGTGGGTAGGGTCGTGGGCAGCTGTGGGAGGAAGGGTGAGTGTGATCTAAGCACAGAGTGTAACATTCTCGAAGCACTGAGACACTTGTTTATTTTAAGGAGAGGGAAGTTAGTTTTCGGGGACCGTCCAGGTTAGTCAGGGAAGGCTGCCAGCTACAGATGCCCACACTCATCTTCTTGTACACATGGCCATGCCATGATCTGGAGGGCAGGGAGCTCTCAGATGGATAGCTGGAGGGGTGGGTTCTGAATCCAGTTTTGAGATTGGGCCGGACTTACTATTTACCAGACTTCCCAGTTAGGGCCCTGTCTCTCAGTGCTGAGGAGGGTAAGAAAGCTTGCTACAGCGTTCTGCTGGTGGGACGGTCGGGCCCTGTGGTCTTGTGTCATGGTGGGGCTGGCCTCTGTGCTTGTGGTGCATGGTAGACTTTCTCACCTTTGGTCTCCAGGGTCTTCCCTTGTGGCTCTTCTCATGAGTCACCTTCTGGCTACATCTTGAACTTGTGTGAAGTTTTTTGCCATCATCCCATCTAAGTCTTTTGAGAACAGCAATGGGCCATCATTCCCTGTGGCATGACTTTCTGACTCTAAGAGAAACATGCTAGACCTTCAAGCTCCACTCCAGGGTGCATCTGCATTCTCACCGGCCCTCTCTCTGCCAGCCCAGCTCCAAGCACCTTCATCCTGCTTTCTTCCCCCACCTCCTCAGTGCTAGGGTAACAATAAGGTCTTGGGTGTCTTAAGCAAGGGCTCCACCACGGGGCTATATCTTCAGCCTTAAAATATGTCTAGTCACATGATACTAGCATGTCTGTCCCACTCACTATTTGTGGAACCTTTCTGAGGTGTTGGGATTTGAACCTAGGGCCTCATACGTGCAAGGCATGTTATATGACTACGTTTGAGATGCATCCTGGGCAGACCTCAGTATATCTGACAGTCTTCTTGCTGCCTCTCCTTCTACACAGATACCTCACGTCTGCTCCCTTGGCACACCTGTGCGGAGTGGCCAACGCCATGCACGAGACTCAGGTGGCAAGACTGGAAGTGATAGTTTTATATTCAGTGTTGGGCTTTTTTATACTGAGAAACTACACGTGTGTGTTTTTTTTTAATTCTATTTTAGATCATGTCATATGGCCATTTACTGTCAAATGTAGCTCATAAGTTGACATTTCCAGGTTGAGGGACTATTCTATATATATTTCTAAAAGAGTTCTCTGAGTTCCACGCTCATATATCTAGCAGTTTGCTTAGTGTGACCACCAGATGCCCTGGAACTTAATGCTGAACAAACCATTTGTCCCCTAAGACCATTCCCCCACCACAAATCATGCCAGCCTCCCCCTGCAGCAAGCCATGCCTGTCCCTGCAGCAAGCCATGCCTGTCCCTGCAGCAAGCCATGCCTGTCCCTTCCTGCTGCACAAACAAGGAACCTGTAAGTCTTGTTTTCTTCCTTTTTATTTCTTCATCCAGTCTGCCACCAAGCAATATGGAATTCTACCTCAGGTGTGTAGCAATGTAATTACTTTTCTCCAAACCTGATCAGGCTTCTGTCGTCTCTTGCCTGGACTATAGCACCTGGGCAGGTCTAAGACACTGGGTGGTAAGAAAGGGTCAAGTTATAGCCCAGTAGTGACAATGGACACTGTCTTCTTAGGAAAGAGTCTGTGGGTCAGAGGTAGAGGTGGAAGACCTGGTTGGAAGGACAGTGCTGTGTCATGTAGGGACAGGAGCTCCAGAGTAGCCAGGGGGCCACAGAGCTGGGTGTCCGGAGGCCAACCTAGAGAGCGAGATGCCGAGGTGGGGGCAGAGGCAGTTCTGGGCTTCTGCAGTTTCTCTGAGCCTCTCGGGAGGCCACCACATCCAAGCAAAGTCTCTCACTATACAGGGCTTCCACTACAGACTGGGTGAGTCCTTGCTCTGAGTTTTTAATGTGTTCCTCTCATAAGCTGCCAAGTTATGCAAAGTTGAGGTCTCTGGAGTCCCTGACGCTGTAGAGAGGTGGCACATAGCTGCCACGGCAGGGTCTAGGCATTACCTGATGACCCACCGGGTGTCCTGAGGGCAAGTGTTCTGTGACCTCACCTGCCAGCTCAGAAGCCTTGGGACTGAAGCGCTGGCCCCACCGCCCCTGCTGCAGCCCACATCCTAATTTGCAAGCCTGTCTTAGCCTTAGCAGGAAACATCAGCGAGAGCTCCAGGATAATGTGTTAATGTTTAATGTGCAAAGGCTGCTTTTCCACATCAGCCTGTGCCTCCGAAGGGAAGGGGGGGTGGATCAACAGGCAAGATGCAGAGAGGCCCAGGTCTCCAGGAGAAAACTGCTTTTCTTAGAAAGGTAGATGAGGAGGAGGCAGAGGGGAGCAAGCTAACAGTTGCTATTCTTCCCCTCAGCCAGGAAAGGTGTCGGATTCTCAACAAAGTCCTTCTGTTCCAATAGTAGCAGTAAGAGAAGCAGGCAGGTGAAATTCCATTTGTAGGCCTGAAGTGTCGGGGGGAGTCTTGGCTTTCTATGGATGGACCCTGGAGTCCAGGTTCATGATATAGGGCAGAGAGGCTTGCTCTGCAAGGTCAGGCTGAGGTCATGTTCTAAAAGCAAAGACAGAGTAGTATCAGAACCTGTTTTGAATATAGAGCTGTTCATCTCTGTGGTAAAACCCCTTACAATTAGTTCTCTGAAGGCCCATGGGGTATAGCTCTGATCAGAAGGACTTGACTCTTATCCTGGTACAGTTGAAGCCTATGCATAGTGCGTAAAGTTCTCAGGTTCACAGGATCTGGACTGACCTGGAAGACAAGCCTCTAGGCAAAACTGGGAGGAGTTACCTCAACTGTGTTAACTGAGGTGGGGAGACCTGTCTTGACTGGGCAGGACCTTCTGTGGGCAGAGATCCCAGACTAGAAATGAAGAAAGCTAGCTGAACAGGCATGCACCCATGGCTTTCTGCCTCAGACCTTGGATGCAGTGTTACAGGCTGCTTCAAGCTTCCCTCCGTCTGTCCGGACTTCCCTCCGTCTGTCCAGACTTCCTTGCCTCAGGAGATGGTACCCTTGAACTCTGAGCCAGAATAAAGCCCTTCTTCTTCAGGTGCTCTTGTCAGGGTAATTTAATCATAGCAACAGGAAGGTAACCCAGACAGAGTCTCAAGTTGTGGAGAGCCATCCCTGGAGCCTGGTCATGTAGCATGGGTTGGGCAGATGCTCTGCACGGGCGTTACTTGAGCACGTGGTTGCCATTGGAGATCCAACTGAGAGTGTGGCAGTATGCACAGAGACATGGTGTGTGTGTGTGTGTGTGTGTGTGTGTGTGTGTGTGTGAACTGGGAGTGTAGTGGTGTGCACAGAGACACCCAGGGGGATGAGTGGTATGACTTGGTGTTGGATAGCCTTGGTTTGACCTCTGGCCCAGTTACTTATATGTGACTTTAGATAACTAAATTTAAGTTTCCTTTCATCCCCTCCCCCAATGTTTTTGGGGTGTGTGTGTGTGTGTGTGGTATATGGCATGCATACATTCAGGTGCACTCAGAGGCCAGAGCGAGTGGTCAGGTGTCTCGCTCCTTCACTCTCTGCTTCCTTCCCTGAGGCAGAGCCTTTCAGTAAACCTGCAGCTAAGACGGAGGCCAGTGAGCTTCAGAGTCTCCTACCTCCTCCCACACAGCCTCGTCTGGCTTTTCATTTGAGTGCAGGGGATCTGAATTTAGGTCCCTTATTTTAAGTAACAAACACTGTAGCCCACTGAGCCATCTCTCTGGCTGTCACCCACAGTAAGAGTTTCTACACTTCAATTTTCTCACTTGGAAAGTAGGGCCAGAAGTCTGGAGATAAGGCGCTCCCCCAGTGCAGGGAAGATGGGTGCTCACCCACTGCAGGCTGTAGAATGTGTGAGCTTTGAATAGGAAATGTCCCCCATTGGGTGTGTGGTTTTGAGCATGTGGTCCCCACCTGGTGGCACTGTTTGGGAAGGTCATGGAACCTTTAGGAGGTGGAGCCTCATTGGAGGAAGAAGGTTGCTGAGGGCGGGGCTTGAGGTTTCCTGATCCACTGAGACATGAGCAGGTGGCCTCGGGCTCCCACCCCCACCCCCTTCACTGACCCCCGAAGTGTGGCCGAGTGAGTCCCTCCTTCCCACAGCTCCTCCTTTGCTGTGGGATTTGTTTCGAGTCAGGGTCCCGTCGTGTGCTCTTGGCTGGCCTGACGTGACCTGTGTCCTAGGCTGGCCTTGAATTCACAAAGCACCGTGTTTCACAGAGTTGCTCCTTTGAGAATTTCTGTCTTGGTGATGAGATGAGGAGAATAACTAATAAAGTGTCCCCCCACAAAGTACCCCACCACAAAGTGTCCCACCACAAAGTGCCCCACCACAGTGTCCCCCCACAAAGTGTCCCCCCACAAAGTGTCCCCCCACAAAGTGTTCCCCCACAAAGTGTCCCACTACCCTTCCTACAGCAGCCCCTCCCTGCTCCTTGTTGTGTTGCCTAGGACTCTCCAGGTCTGCACTGCTGTCACAGTGTCCTGAAGCACAGTGTCCCTTCCAGGGCCTCCATCCTTTCAGCACTTGGGGACAGGGCAGCCCTGCCCTCCTCAGCCCCTCTCGTCGTGTCCCCGAGTGCACCGGCCTCACGCTATCAAGCTGACGAACCACCTGGACTCCATGCATTTCCTTTCCTTTGTTCCAGGTCCAGAAGTCAGGCTCAAGAGGGGACACACAGGCTGCAGAGGACCTGCTGCTTCTCAGCAAGCCACTCACAGACCTCATCAACCTGCTCATCCCACTGGTAAGGGCTCACCTGTGTGCATCTGCAGACGTGCAGACTGAAACAATTTTATCTGAATTCCACGAATGCGTGAGCTCCTGTTATTTTGATTCCCTTCAGAACTGGAACCAAAGGAGCCCCCAGAGGCCACTTGTTTTATAAAATACTAAATTTATACTTGATTTTAGGCCAGGTGGCTTATCACTGAGATAATATTTAAAGTCCAAGTAAAATGCTGTACATATGTTAAATGAGCTGTTGAGAGACAGATGTGTAATAGTGGGTGTGAACTACACAGTGAGACCCTGTCTCAAGAGGGGTAGATTGATCTATATATACATGCATACAATTAATAAATAGGGCAGAATCAAATCCAATTAGTTCTTAATGAAACTATGATAAAAACACAGTAAATTTCCCTAAGAAAGGACAAATCCACTGCCTTCCAAGAGTCATCTAGACACAAGCCCCTCACCCTGGATAGGGCAGGGGGGAAAACAAGCCGGATTAACAAAGCCACTGAACTTCTGGGTGAGACCAGGGCTTACCTGGAACTCCAACCAGCTCAAAGGTTTCAACCACACTGAAACAGGGAGCTCGGTGCTCCCCTTAGACAGCAGCCAGCTGGAGCCCACTGGTGAAACTCCATAACTTATGGAAAGCAAAAGGCCTCATGGAGATCCATGAAAGTGGGCCTGTTCGTGCCTCCAGAACCAGACGACCGAGCGCTGTGTGCCTCTGGCCCCTGCCTCTGTGAGCCCGGCAGCTCACTGGTGAGGTCAGGACAGCTGGTATTTGGTGTTTACTGCCCTGTGGCTTCAGGGACCACCAATGCAATTTGGGCGAATAATTGTATAGGTTTGGGTGCATCCAGGAAGTTAAGGTAAGGTGTGTGGTCACCTGTAATCCCAGAACTCAAGAAACTGAGGCAGGAGGATTACCTGAAGCTTGACTCCGGCCTGGACTATGTGGTAAGTTCCAAGCCAACTGTGTTATATAGTGAGAACTTGTCTTACCAGTAAAAACACCAAATAAACAGATGAAAACCACCCTAAAGGTTCAACCAGAGAAGCACAGACAATTAGCAGTGGGTTTCTGTCATAAATTAGAAATGACAGTGAGAGTATAGGAAGTGTGAAGTAGGCTCAGTGAACTAACCAAGGAGCCACAGCAGTCAGGAAAGACCTTACTGCACTGTGTCCACGAACATGGGCTTGACCTAGCTCTGTGCTCAGCATCAGGGGCAAGTGCATGGTAGACATTACTTACATAGCAGTATGTGACCTTATTGGTTGGTTCCACCAATAGTAATGAGGTCATGTGGTGGCTGTGGACCTTCAGCCAGCTGGACTTGGCTCCATAGGCACCAGGTGGTCAGGCAGTGTTGGAATAGTAAAGCTCTCCTTCTGCCTCAGCAAGGATCGTACTTAATCCCTTCTTTTCTCTGATGTGGGGCCCACCTTTACTTTACAAAGAAGGCCCCTGGAGCTGCTGAAGCTAGAAACACAAAACTTCAGAGCTTAGTTGTCTGATCTCAACACCCACGTGTACCTCACCAAAGTTCTCATTGGCCTCTGGATTAGCTTTGAACCCTTGAAACCCTAAACTCAACCGGGTTCAGCAATAGTCAGGTGGTAGGGGCAGGCTGGGGTAGAGGGCTGCTCTGTGTTTTCTGGTATTGTTTTAAGTGGGAGAGGTTTCCATGGCAGTCAGTCTTTATAGCAGGGGGAGGGGGGCTCTGGTGGCTTCAGGAGATGTGCTGAAGGGAGGGTGTGACAGACAGACACATGGACAAGAAACAGTCTTGCCAACCTCACCAAGCGTTATTTGTTTAGAATAATGAAAGGAGCTGTCCTGTGCCCTGCTATGCAGTCATATCCAGCCCCTTACAGAGGTGACCAGGGAACATAAATGGTTTCAGAATGCAGGCTTCAGTCTCTCCCAGCCACTGTTGCCAGCCCTGCCTGCCACAGCTGCTGGGGCCTCTCAACTTTATTTTCTGCGATATATGGCTTTGGGTAACAGACTCAAATCTCAGGGGAGGGGAACAATCAGTCCTCTTCCGGAGAGCTCTGCCTCTTCCAGACTTGTTCTTTCAACAGGTGTCTGTCCCAAGCGGTCGGGAATAAAACATAAACAGGCTATAATGACATGTGTCACACTGGGGCAGAGCAGACCACACTTAAAAGGCCTTGACTGCGAACTCAGAAGACGGCCCTGTGTTTCATGTTCTGAGCTGATCTCTCCTTTAAGCCTGCAGTTCCTGGAGTCAGTCATCAGGTGGATCTTTGAAGTGGGCAGATGTGGCCCACCCTGCCTCTCACACCTGTGCTGCCTGCAGAGCCTGCCCTGTCAGCTCTGATCTTGGGTGTCTCCACCAGCACCTCAGGCCTCCAGAAAGTTCCAAGGATGGCGCAGAGGCTCCTGTGGAAGTACCTTTCCTATTTGTCTAAAATTCCTTTATATGTTACATCGAACTACTTAAAACAGCCCATGTCTGCCCTGGTCGGCAATGGCCATGCCTTTCACTTGTGTTGAGCTTTTATGAGCAATAGAAGACAAGTCACTGGCTACTGTAACACAGGGTTCCTTACTTGAGTTGGAGTCATATGTGGCTTGAGGACAGGCAAGGGACAGGGCCACCCAGACTCTGTCTCTGAGGCCTCGTAGGACTGACGAGAGGAGCAGGCGATGGAGCCCAGCTCAGCGATGCTGCGTCAGAGCCTTGGCTTCCATCCAAACTCTGCTAACGTTGTCATGTGCATCTGAATTTCACCTCATCTTATTGGTTTGGTTGGAACTGTGTCTCCTGCCTGGAGCAAGGACTTCTTCTCTCAGCCCCCAACCCCAACTATCCGAGATGTGGTCCTCTGTTCAGACCAGAGTTCTGGGACACAGATTCTAGAGTCCTCTTTGCAGACAGCTCACCTCTTGTCTTCAAAGACAAATTTTTTCACAAACTGTTCACAGATTCTTCCCAGAGCACCCCCCCCTGCACCCCCACTTTTACAGATTTCCTTCTGGACACAGGTTGCATGTTCAGTCTTGTGCTCAACTCTTGTCACCTGCTGATGAGTCTCCTGTCTTCCCATCCAGCCCTCTACTCCCAAGACGACCTCTCATTCACCGCTTCTGAGTGCTGGTGCCGCCGGGCGTGGTGGCACATGCCTTTAATCCCAGCACTCGGGAGGCAGAGGCAGGAGGATTTCTGAGTTCGAGGCCAGTCTGGTCTACAAAGTGAGTTCCAGGACAGCCAGGGCTATACAGAGAAACCCTGTCTCGAAAAACAAAACAAACAAACAAACAAACAAACAAACAAAAAAAAAAAACCAGAGTGCTGGTGCCTGATGGTGCCTTGGCCTGTACTGGGTGTGCGTGAATTACCCCAGTGCTGTCCCCTAAGGGATCCCAGCTCACCGAGATGCTGGCTGCTAGCCTGAGGCTCTAATGGATTGGTAGATATTTGCCTAATCTATGTGAACTAGATCATACCCCTCCAGGTTCTTACTGAAGCCTTGAGTTTCAGCAATGGCCATGATAAGAGTGTTGTCCTGTGTCTTTTCTGGGAAAGATTAACACACATTTATAGCTTTGCATAAAGTGACAGCATAGGGGAATCACGGTGAAAGGCATGTGAAAAGCATCAATCCCTGGTCTGTTCCAACAGTCTCGTGACTCCAAGTCCCCTTTGCATGAAAATGTTGGGGTATTTGTTCCCACAGGTGCTGTTGGGCCATTTATATTTCTGAAACCATTTGAGCCCTACCTCTGATTGACCAGAAAGGACACAATAGCACTGACAAGGGCCTTGTAGAAGATTACTGTACTTGCAATTTACACAAACAAAACAGAACCAACCCTAGCAACCAGGCAGCTCTAGCGAGCACAGAGGCTCTGAGCGCTGACTCCGGATACCGTTGTCTGTGGCCAGACCATCCTGAATGTGCCCTGCCTCGTCAAAACAGAAACTACACACTGTCACCTTCTTCTACACGGAGAGACCCAGAATGTGGCAGTCGGTGTCTAGATGTGTGTAGTTTCAGGAAAGGAAGATTCCAGAGCTACAGGTGTGCCCCCTCCCATTACTCTATGGATGTTTTGAATGATGTCATTTTATTTTAGCTTTTAAACAGCATTTTGTTCTTGGCTGTGGTGCCCTAAATTAAGAAGGCATTCCCTGATGGGATAAAAAGGGTCCTGATGAGCTCCCAGAATGCCTCTCACCCATGGAGGACCCACAGTGCAGCACTCATCGTTCCCTCAAGCCAACTCTCCTGTTCTAGTGTTCTATGATCTTCCCGGGGGAAACGTGAACAAATATCTGTTCACCTCATAGGACACGGAGGGAAGACTACCAAGGTGACTCCGCCAAAATCTAGCTTAGGGAACCAATGAGTTAGTTAGTTAGTTGTGGTTTCTTACTATAGCGTAACTAACTCAAAGGCAGATACATATCCAAAGAGCCCAAGCATGGTTGACAGTTCAAGAGAGCTGGATTCGCTCTGCCCACGTTGCAGACAGTTCCACCAAAGGGTCTCCTCTTTCCTAGAAACTGTTGTTAGTTATAAAACCTTTCAGAGGGCCTTGTGAGTTTGAAAGGCTTCCTCTTCTTCCTCCCCCCCCCCCTCCTAAAGGAGTGGGCAGTGGGACACACTGAGGAAAACGGGGAGTGAGAGGGACAGAAGGGCTGGGACTCTGAGATACAGGTCCTATCTAAGCTGTTGATGGAAAGGTTTGTTAGCCCTTTTTCCCATGTTCCCTGTACTCCTGCCTTGACTTAAAAAGCATAAGAGCACAGTATTTCTGCAGAGTTATGCTTGGGTTTGTATGTCCTCTGTGAGGACAGAGCCTTAATAGCTTGACTCAGGAGTTGGGTTGAAAGATTGACTTCAGAGCCAGGCCCCATGGTCAGAACTTTACTGTGACTTTTCTATTTACATATCTCCCATCTTGTGATCAGGATGATAATGATCTGTGCATCTAGGGGATACAGAACTAATGACTTCACTTTATTTAGTGGGATCAAACAAGTACAAATAGACCCAAGAGAGCTGGTCAAAGCAGTCAGGAGAGAGCAAAAAAAAAAAAAAAAAAAAAAACACGTATTTAGACTGGGGCTGTGGCCCCATGGTAAAGCTCTTGGTTACCATAAAGACTTGGCCTCAGCTCCAGCGGGGGCGGGGGGGGGGAACCACAACAAAACACTTCCCTGTGTTAGCTTCACCATGTGTACTGAAGCTCATTAAATAATGCAGGAAATTAAATTAAACTAAACAGTAAACACGCGTTTTCACTTTTCAGTCTTTGGAGTGGGAAACTGATTATGGACTCTTAATTGGCAAATTAAAATGTAAATAGGTATGTGTCAAAAGCTTTGGAAATATCCCTGCCTTTAATCCCACTTCCAGAAGTGAGACTGCATAGGAAATAGTTGGAAGTGTGGGGTGTATTTGTATAAATACATAAACTCACGACATTATTTTCAACATCAAAATACTTCTTAACAACTTGCAGATTGCTCAATTAGAAATTATGTTCTGATTTTTTTTTAATTTGTGTGTGAACATGAGTGAGGGAATCAGGGGTGACTTCTGGCAGTGTCTTTACTTTTGCTGAGGTAGGGCCTGGCTTCTGCTGCAACACTGGGTACTCTAGGCTATCTCACTCTTGAATTTCCAGGCGGTTCTCCTGTCTCGGCTCCCATCTCACCAGAGAAGCATTGCAGACACGAGACCACTGTTCTGGGCTTTTATGTAGACTCTGGGAACTCTTGCATAGGTCATCAGCCTGGGTGGCAAGTGCTTTTCTCCAGTGAGCCTTCTCTCTGGCCCTAAATTCTGGTTTTAAGGTAGAATTCTATATCACTGAATATGATTTTCAGAGCATATTTAACAATGTAGGAAAATAATCTAACATGACATTAATCAATACCAGGGTGCTATGAGATGATAATTCAATGTATATTTTTTTAAATGTATATATAATTGAAAGATCTTACGCATATAGTTTAACCTATGTTTAGAATAAACAATGTTTACATTTATTTAATTATTTTGTGTGCATGTGTCTATTAACAATGTCAAAATACCAATATGGAGGCCAGAGGACAGCTTGCAGAAGTCAGCCCTCCTTCTACCATGCAGACCCTGGGGATCAAACTCAGGTCATTTGCCTTGGCTCCTTCACCTGCTGCTCCTACTGATCCATCGCCCCAGCCCTTAAAATGAGCATCTCGTAACGATGGGCACACACGCAGTGTCCTTCAGGACTGATGCGCACACACAGGCTGCCCAGTCCTGACTGCACAAAGGCTTCCTTTGCTATCTGAACAAGGGCGTTAAGCCTTGAACGTGGAGAAATGGAGTTCTTAGCTCCCACCTAGAACTACCTTAGCCGCTGCAGATGCCCATCAGGTTCACCAGACATTAGCTGCTTATGTCATCATGGCAGCCTGTACCTCATCTGAGGAAGGCACAGGGGAGTCCCCAGGCAAAAGGGTCCCGGCACCTACCGAGGACAAGGCAGCTTGTCATGAGCCTCTGTCCTCCTGGCTAACAGTGGTTGCTAGATTCCAGTGCAGCCGCTTTTCCCATAAGGCATTGAGGCAAGGTACCGAAGTTAGCAGAGCTGGCCGGTCTGGAAGCTGGAAGGCTCCATCCACCTTGCATCCTGTGAGGTTGCCGACTCAGGAGTAGTTTGTGTGCACAGATGGTGGTCCATCCCAGGCTGGCGGGAGCCTGCTCACAGCAGGTGTGCCTGATGACATATGGCTCTTGCCAGTCATCCACTCGGTTCTGCAAGGCCCAAGAAAAGCAGACGTTGCTGTTTTCTGATGGTTTGCACATTTGCAGTTCCTGGCACTGTACACAGTGGTCAGGCCATAGGATGCCACTGCCCTGGGAGATGGGGTCAGGTGGAGGTAGAGAGGAGTCCCAACGTTGCCTCCAAACACATGCTGCAGCAGAATTATGGGAGGCTGCCATGACCCTCACAGAGAAGAGAGCTTGACACTCCTGTTAGAAAAATGCATGGAAGGGAGCCAGTCAGTGAACTCGGGCTGCTGCCCCCAGACTCAGGGAGCCGAGCAGCCGAACCAGAGTCAGCAGAAGTAACAATGAGGACTGGGATCAGGCTCACCGCACACAGGAAGCAGGCCGAAGGGCTCTCTGTGCGGGATTTAAGGAAGCATTTAGAACATCACACAGGTCAGGCATGATGGCTCAGCAAGGGAGGGCAATTTTCCCAAATTTAAATTATTAGTACTCTCTTTTGGAGACAATATCTCACTATGTAGCTCTGGCTGACTTGGAACTCACAGAGATCTGCCTACCTCTGCCTTCAGAGTGCTGGGACCTGAGTTCGATTCCTCCTAGCCCAAAGCCCACATGGTGGGGAGAGAGACCTGACTCCCACTCGTTGTCCTCTGAGCACACATGCACCTTGGCATGAGCATGCTTGCTTTGGAGTGCGCATCTCTTTTGGCTTCTGAGAAGCACTGTCTGCTTCACGAATCTGATTCTTCCAGCCAAGGGCAGTGTGCTGGTGCACTGTCCGTAGGCTAAGAACAGTTGGGTTGGCCTCCTGTGACCATAAAATGTCTCATGGTACTGTAATACCCAGTTCACTATGACTAAGATGAACATGAAACCTTGTGTTGAATTTAAAAATAATCCTTTTCTACTTTTAGACAGAGCAAGTCCCATGTCTCGTTACCTAGTCTTGGATCTGTGAGAGGAAAATAGTGATTTCTTTTAAAAAGAGAGAGATGGTGCACGTGCCATTCATTCTTGCTGTCCCAAAGTATCCTTCTGCAGAGGACACATGGTTCCTAACAGGTCTACTTTTTAGTCACCATTAAAGAACACAGCTCCTGCCTCCTCTCCAGCAGGCTGTTGTGGGTGGGGTCCCTAACTCTGTGTGTACCGCAGGTGACACCCACAGGAAGGCACCTTTCTCTGGGTCAGCTCCATGTACCACTTCAGCTTGCATCACTATAAGATTCACTTATGAAACAGTAAGATAGAGATAATTAAAAATAACCAGCATGAGGTTTGCAATGAGACTCAGCAATAGTCGGTGGGATAGGAATTACAAAGTATTCACTAGGACTGTTCTTTTGTTTGTTTGTTTGTTTTGTTGTTTTTTTTGTTTTGTCTTTTCGAGACAGGTTTCTCTGTATAGCCCTGGCTGTCCTGGAACTCACTCTGTGGACCAGGCTGGCCCTGAACTCAGAAATCCACCTGCCTTTGCCTCTGCCTCCCAAGAGCTGGAATTAAAGGCATGCACCACCACCGCCCGGCACTAGGACTATTCTTAAAGACATCGCTTACAGGCAATTTTCAGAGTAGCTGAGCATGTGTTTCTACTTATCGCCATTTATCCTCACACAGGTGGTTTTTTAGAATTTTTGAGGCTCTTTGCCATGGACTCTGATGCTTTGGCCCTTGCCTCATAGGAACTACTTTCCCCTGGCTGCACTCCGAAGTAACAACACAGTAACAAAAGCAGCCTGAGCCTGCGAGAGAAGGCTTGGCTGGGCTCATAGCGGACTGGTGCAGCCTGTCCTGGTGGACAGTCCTGGCCTCAGAGCTCAGGGCTCTGGCCAGGTTGCATCTGTGGACAGGAAGCGGAGAGGGATGAATCCTTGTGCTTGGCTCACTCTCCCCTTTCAGGACCAAAGTCCATGGAATGGAACCCCTCCCCTCCACCGGGATTAGAGTAGGCTGTCCAGCATCAGTTACCCTAATCAAGATAGTAACTCAGCCAAGCTAATCCCCTCATAAACACAGGCATAGAATAACTTACTCAAGGCAATTCCTGACAGACATGGCCATATACTATTCTAATCTCGGTAATGCCTAAGAGAGTACCTCGTGGCCTTTGTTCAAGGCAACTCCAGACCCGGCTGGGTAATAGCCCCAATCATCACAAGCATAGGTAGCTAGAAAAAGCCACATGGTGGTGTGGATGCTCAGCCTGTAGTGGGCATTTTCATTTTCTGTTTGGTCAGCTTAGCTGTGGTTGGTTGCCACATTCCCTTGGGAGGGAGCTGGGCTCAGGAACAGAGGTCATGGGGTACACTACCTCTTCCTGATCCTTCTTCCATGGGGCCTGTGGGGGCAGCACACAGTCAAGGCCTGCAGACAGACACTCATCTTCTGAGACACTCAGTTATAGATACCTTCAGACTATTCCTTCCCATCTTCCTTTACATATGCATAGTTTATAAGGGAAATATTTTTCAACTCAGAACTATTTCTGTAATTATGGCTAGCTCATAACATAAGATTCTCTTGAGGCAAAAATAAGAAACTCATATTTCATGTAAATGAAGTCTCACAGCTGTCAGATGGGCGGAGGCCATGGTCATTACAGAATCCTCCTTGCAGAAACACTGCAAATACGGGAAATGCCATGTTTAACTCAGTCATCAGCACGAGGGAGGTGGACCGGCAGCGGAAGGCCTGACCCTGTGTCCCGCAGGCTCCTGTTCTAGAGTCGGCTCAGACCTAACTAACATCTTACCACGATGAACAGAGATGCTCTGACCAGTGATGCCGAGCACAGGCATCAGTCCTGAGGAAGGGCTGACAGGCCAGGTAGCCGTGCATGTCCATGCTAGGACAGCACGTGACCTGCGTGCGCAGATGGAGGACCATGCCCTTTCCCTGAAGCTGAAGTTATCAAGCTGTTGAACCTCCATGTGGCTGCTGGGAATCGAACTCAGGTCCTCTGCAAGAGCAGCAAGTGCTTTTAATCACTGGGTCGTCTCTCCATCCCCTGCTGTTGCTTTTTGAGATAGGGCCCTATAGCCCAGGCTGGCCTAGAACTTAGGGTGATCCCCCTGTCTCATCACCCAAATCCTGGAATTATAGGCATGAACACCACACCCAGCTGCCATGTATGGCTTATGTGCTACTGTTCTCTATTAAGTTAAAACACTTACATACATGTATGTTTCATATATATGCATCATGCCTTCTGTAAGCAGAATTCAAAATACTTAGAATGCAGAGGTTGGCCTCCTACTCACAGAGCTCTGCCTGCCTCTGCCTCCCCAGTGCCGGGATTAAAGGCATTACCATGATTAATTACCTTAATGTCAGTCTCTCTGATCGCTTGCTGTGACTTCTGCCTGCTTTTTCTGCTTCATCTGCCTTGGTACAGCACCTTTGAATATTAATAAGTGCATCTTGTTGTCACAGCAAATGGATCTTTCATTTTCTTCTTGCTATTTCTCATTTTGTAGATATTTTAATTACAAAGATGGCATCTTACAGATAAATGTATCGGTTCCTTTATACTTTGGGGGCTTTACATCTGGTTTTTAAGGGTCCTTCCATCTGAGATGACAGATGTAATCAGACATGGTCACTTGTGCTTTCTTCTAATGCCTGCGTGATTTTGCCTCTGTGTGTTGCCTTTGGGTTTGAAAGAAAATGAGATTTTGTGTCTTGTGAGTTGTTTAGGAGCCTGAGCCCCGACCTGGGGCTGAGAACAAAGCAGAACAGACAGGGCTGTTGTTAAGACATTCCTAAGAACAGCTTGATTGTACAAGCAGGGCTATCTTGTCTGGGTCAACACCACCTGGCCGGAACCTCCCCTCTGTCTACTGCCCCTTGACGCCGGGTAAAGTCATACATCAACTGGTTGCTATGTGAACAAAGATAAGCCCCCAGCCCACAGAAACAAAGTCCTGATGCCCTGTAATCTTTCTGTTAATGTTTGAATAAGCCAATAGTGTGTCGCTATGCTGAATTCCACACCCCTAAGCCCCTTACCCCATAAAAACCCCTAGCTTTCGAGCCTCGTGGCCAACATCCGTTATCTCCTGTGTGGGATGCATGTCAGTCCGGAGCTCCGTAATTAACCGTCCTCATGTATTTACATCAAGATGATGGTCCTTCGTGACTTTTTGGGTGCACGCCGAATCGGGAATTGGGTGGGGGTTTCCCCACTAGGTTCTTTCAGGTTTTGTCCAGTGCCATTTTTCTGTGAGGAGTGAGGTGGACATGTATTGTTGAAAGTTTTCAGGGATCAAGGGCTGTATAGATTCTGTGCCCAGAGTCGCACCTGCAAGGTCGCACCTGCAAGCCTCCATCCATATTTCACAGAATACAGTTAGTTTTGTTACTAAACAGTTGGAAATATCCCACATTCTTGGAGATGACAGCCAAGCATCATCCTATGAAACTTTGTCTCCCTGGCCTAAGAGAATGTCTGATAGAGATAAATGCAGGGGCTGGGTGTCAGGGATCTCTTACAACACAGAAACGGAGGGGAGCTCGGTTAGCCTGATTCTCTGACTGTTCTGCAGTCTTGGATCCAGCCAACCATGAGCTGGATCATTTGTAAAGAAGATCACGTCTGTTTCAAATATATAGGAGGTCACATCTGTTATGAGCGTGTAGAAGATCACATGTGTGATAAGCATGTGGAAGATCACGCCTGTAGTGAGCATGTACAGATGATTTTCTCATTGTTCTCTGATCAGTATAGCACAGCAATGATTTGCATCATATTTACATTGTGCTTGATCCTATAGGTGTCCCAGACATGATCTGAAGTCCACCCAAGGGTGCATAGAGGCTATATGCCCTTCCACTTAGGTTAGCATCTGCAGGTGTCAGTGGCCTTTGCAGGTTCCTTTGTGTACTTAGGATGACAAGGGAGACCACTTGAAGCTGAGCCCCACTGATTTGCCCCTCCCCAACCACCGGCCACCAGCAGAGCTGACAGTGCCACTGGAAGTCAGGTCTCCAGGAAGCGCTGCTATCCTTGTCATCTGACATTCCACTCAAGGGTCAGGCCCTTGACAGGAGAGAGTGGTGTTGCCAGAGTCAGCTGGGTCAGCTCTGAACTCTTTAGCTGTGGTTGCAAGGGCTTCATTGTGGTCAGACACGTGACAGCAGTGGGCAACTTAGTACAAGCTCTCTACCTCCAAAGCCAGATACAAGGCTGGCAAGATGGCTCAGCAGGGGAAGGGGCTTGCTGCCAAGGTTGACAACTGAGTTATATACCTGGGACTCACATGGTAGATAGAACCCACGAGTTACACTATAAGTAAAGGTAACTTTAAAAGGGGACAGGATAATACACCCTAGAGTCATTTGGAGATCAGAAGGGTTAGGTACTGCAGGGTCTTGGCAAGGCCTTGGAGCAGAGTCCACACCCCACCCTACTTCCTCTGCTCTGTGTTGTGTAGTCCCTGAGTTATAATACTGTGTGGTGAAACCCACGGTGGTGACAGAAGATTTCTCCAGAGTCTAGGGCTGTGTGTGCTCTGTTGTAGTTTTGCCTCTGCCTGAAGCCATGCGATTGTAGATGCTCTCTGAAAGGCCAGCTCTTTGTCAAGTTTGAAGCCACTGAATAGTGTGGCTATTCACCCGTAACCACGATGCAGTGGGTTAGCCGTTTTGATAACAATGTTTGGCTTTTTGTTCTGGCCTTATGCCTGCAGCATTACCCTGTCGATGGCTCCCAGGGGTTTTCCCATGCTGCATGCCCTGTAATCATATTACCCCCATCTGATAAACAGCTAGCTCGTATTGTAACAAACCTCTCTGCACACAGCCTTGTTAATGTGCTAAAATAATGGACCCGGGGGCATTTCCAAAGAGTGTGACTCTACAATTAGCCGACCTGGAGGCTCACAGCATGCTGATTGAGTTCTACCATGCTGCAATCACAGGGGTCCTCAGAGCACACCAACCACACTGCAGAGGCGCCTCTGGGCCCTCAGAGTCCTTCAGTCCCAGCCTAGATAAACAGTCTTATTTCATTCAGTCTGGATACATCTCTTGGATAAATGAACCATGTCCTTTGGAAGCTGTGACTTTGAGTTAAAGAATTCACGTTAAACATCCAGACGGTAAAGGCTTAACTATGCTCCATCAGTGTCTCTCAGACTGGATTCTGCTGTAAATCACTTGGTTGGTTTAGTGTTAGGCACACGTTTTGTAGAATTGGCCTTGCAGTTTTTTGTTTTTTTTTTAAGGACAGCCATTGTCTCCTTGGAACTCACGCTTTTAAAGAAAACCTGTATCAGCTCTTACCTTCTTTGAGGGCATACCTTCTACTCATACCTATATTCATTAGATCTGAACTCTTCAGAAAGGAATTATTTTAATACAAGGGAGGATTTTCACAGTCTTTGATTCAGTCAACAGCCTTTTCTCTCTCTCTCTCTCTCTCTCTCTCTGTATACATATGCTTGTATGTGTGTGTATGTATGCATGCTCATGTGTGCTGGGCACACGTGTGTTAGGTGTGGGTGTATGTCTGTGAGCATGTGCAAGTCCAAGGTCAGCATCAGATGGCTTCCTCCATTGCTCTCTACCTTATTCCCTGATGTAGGGTTTCTCAGTTGAACTCAGATTGATTGCTTACTCCCAGAATCCTCTTCTCTCATCTTCATGTGCTGGGATGACAAGTGGGTCACCACACCCACTATCTTTTACACATGATCTGGGATCTGAACTGCTGTCTTCATACTTGTGTCCATGCACTCTGACATCCCCAGTCCCCCAGTCAAGAGTCATGCCAGCTTCTGGACTGTAGTCCTGCGGGCACTTTCCACAACAAACCCAAACATTTGTGCATTTTTGGTTCCTTTCTGATGGTCCTAACACACTGAGTCTTTTGGAAGCTGTTAGCAGTATCCCAAGCCCCTACCGTTATGGAGAGGTTAGTATATAACTCATGACACATGGAGGCCATTTACCTGAGTGAGAAATTTTCCTTTCCTTTTTTTAACTTTAGGGATAGGATTTTTAATTGCAATAGGAATGGTCATCACAAGAAGCCAAGCAATGTAGAAGTGAGTAGTAAAACTACCCACCCACCCCCAACACACACACACACACACACACACATACACTGTGGCATTGGGCCTATGACATTTGATCTGCCTCTGTCATTCCCTTTGCAGTCACAAGCGCCTGGGTCGTGGGTATGGGCACACTCTTCTCTGTACTTGCTCTGTATTTGGGTATTATAGGCTCTTTGACGTCTGCCTCTGGCCGCCAGTCTTGTGCTTCTCAGTGGCTGAATGGCATCAGTGTGAGCTTCAGACGCTCCTACCAGAGGCCTCTCAGGTCGGGTGCAGCACATGCTCTTCTGAATGCCCGCAGTAACTTTCTGGTGCTGCCTTCAGGCTTCTGCATCAGCTCCCACAGTAAGACGACTGGCAATCAAGAGTGCTTTTAATGAGTACTGATCTGGTGGGGCTCAGTTTCTGCTCTAAGTCTGCAGTGCCCCCATTCTTCTACTTTCCTCCCCTAACTGCAGCTTCTGACTCTTCTTAGCTTTGCTATTTATGGATGAAGATTCAGTTCAGGAAGCTGCAGTTTGGATTTGTTGTTCTTCATGTTGTTGTTGTTGTTGTTTTGTTGTTTTTGTTGTTGGCTGTAGCATTAGGAAGGAGCACATAAACTCAAAATACACAAAATTCAAGGGCATTAAATTTGACAATGTGGAAAATAGATGAAAATAATAGAAAAATATAAATTGCCAAATTGCCGGGCAGTGGTGGTGCACGCCTTTAATCCCAGCACTTGGGAGGCAGAGGCAGGCGGATTTCTGAGTTCGAGGCCAGCCTGGTCTACAAAGTGAGTTCCAGGACAGCCAGGACTACACAGAGAAACCCTGTCTTGAAAAACCAAAATAAATAAATAAATAAATAAATAAACAAACTGCTAAATTTGGCATCAGAGTAAGTAAATATCAAGCTCCAGAAGACCAGCCTGAGGAAGGCACCTACTCCATCTAGATCATGTGGCTTGGGATATAAGCATCTTTATCCATTGAGCCCTCTCACAGGACCCAGTCAAAACAGTCTGAAAAGTTCAATGTTGGCTTCTCAGTATACAGTCACCCTGTCTGCGTTCTAGAGGTCCTTCTTTCTTAGAAATCACCTTTCTAAGGACTGTCTGTGAGAGGAAACAGAGTATGATTTTTCCATGGCTGGGGAACAGAGAGGAGAGAAGCAGTTAGAGCCACTGTGCTTCAGGAGAGTTAAACACTAGCATCCCCTGAGTCACGACCAAACCAGAAAACTCAGGAAACACCACTGTATGACCTTGGTGTGTGTGTGTGGGGGGGGGGGGGGGGAGCTCTGGTGCTCAGGTTCCTGAGACCCCTCTGAGGAGGAGAGTCTTCCTGGAGGAGGGGAAGCAGAGAGCAAGATGGGGGGGAGACCACGGGCAGTGACCCTAAGAACTGTGCCTCCTCTTACTTGATCTGGCCCAGCCCTGTCTCCTACAGGATGCACACTCCCAGAATAGCACCACCTACTGGGGACTAAGTGTTCAACACAGGAGCCCTTGGAGACAGATTCCAATGGGGCATTTTGCATTGTAAGTGCTAATGTTCAAATATTGCCATGTGGTTTACAAATGAATCCTAGATACTAAAGAGACAGGCACCCGCTGTGTTGCCCTGGTGACCCAGAACACAGAGCCAGTGGCAAGGCTCCCAGCTCATTGTGCTAAAGTGATAGCGAGTTTCCTAGCCTACTTGCAAACGTCTCTCAACTGATGACCATTTGCATTTAGGATGAAGATGAGAAAACTTTAAAAAGAAAATCTAATCAGAATAGTGAGGGACCAGTGTCAACAGGGAAGGAAAGTTTAACTCATGAGTTCAAGAGTAACGCAAGCCCTGTGATCGTGAGCTAGGATTTTGTGGAAATGAGAGAGAATAGAAATAAGATCAAAGTCGATGCCACTCTTCATTTTCTTTAACAACCACCACCACCACCACCACCACCACCACCACCACCAGCACCAGCAGCATATGTTTTCTCTGTTTTATATCCGTGGGTGGTTTGCCTGACGTTTGTCTAAGTCTTTCTTCTGATACACATCTCCTGCAGCCTGTGGGTGAGGCTGGGGACGTTTTCCCATGGTTTGTCAAGAGTGTCACAGCACCTAAGGCCTCTGTAGACTGTCCTTCAAATTCTACATAGTAAGGACCAGGCTTCCTGAATTGTGTATGTGTATTGTAGTGTCCTGTGTCAGGCTCACACCCCTGACTTACACCGTACCACATTCTTCCCTAAGGATCCGGAGCTGAGAAGAAGCCAGAAGGTCCCACAGAGCAAAGCATTCCTGATTCCTGCCCCATGTGGTGACACGCTGTTGAGGACCCATGAAGGACAGGCGTCCATACCTCACAGCCCGCTGGGGGGTTGTTGAGGTGGCTGTAGCTGTGTGCATATTGAGAGCTTCCAGATTGAAATTTTTGCCGAGACCCCTTGAATTCCATATGTGCTCCCCTTGCATAAATCTCCACCATAGTGATAGCGGAGTCATCTGTGAGTGGCAGCATGGCTGTGTGACCCCCATGTCTGCAGGCTGTGCTCCCTCGCCCTGCTCCCTCCTGAACCCTCGGGCCTCTCCTCGTTGCACACTCAGCCCAGCCCAACACTACCTCTCAAATCCTTAGAAGCCCCGAGCACACTGCTGTCTCATCTCCTCATGGTTGGTTTTCCTCCTTTTCCTGTAACATTTTTATTAAGAGTTGTAAGGCTGCACCACAAGCAGAAGCTACCCCCCAGACTCTGGAAGGGAGTATTTCCCTGCCATTTCTCCTTCATCCTTCCTAGTCTTAGGCTTTGGATCTTGCTGTGGAAACCTTGAAAGTCATTTCCTTCAGTGTCCACATGGCTCCTGTCCCACGCTCTGGCCGACTAATCAGAGGCCCTTTCTCAGAGGAGCCATGGCTGTAGGTCCTACAGCAGTGGCCTGGTGTGGCACCGTGTGCCCACTCTAACAGCCTCATGCTTCGTGCACCCTTTTCCTCTCAGCCCTGGACCTTCCTGACAATAACTGTGACATGTGACACTATGATAGGAAGGAGGGTTTGTTTTGTGCACAGTTTGAGGGTGGAATTTGTCATGACAGGGAGCAGCGTAGTCACACTGTAGTAGAGCAACGGATGCTGTCGATTACGACAGATGTCCATGGACGCCTTTTTGTTTCACTCGCCTCCTTTTTAATCAGCTCAGGACCCCAGCCTAGTCGGTCGGTCCGAGGATCCTGCCCTATCCAGTCCCCAGTGCGCCTTCAGGAATGCCGGCCTCTGTTCATGCTTTCTCTGCAAGGCCGGAAGGATGTCACGTCTGGACAAATCCTTTCCCTTTCTTCCTGGTGATGAGTTTCAGGAAGGCAAGCTAATTGCAGTCTCTTTCCTTACCACTTCCCTGTTAGGACCATGTCCTTCCTACTCCTCCCAGCATCCCTCACTTCCTTTGCAGGATGTGTACCTGAGGATGTGTGTCTGGACTCTGTCTCCTCCTCTTCCTTTCTGTGTCAACCTGGGTGGAGCCAGTGAGTGTTCTATTGTCTGTGCCATTCTGGAAAGTGTTCAAAGGACTAATTAGAGGCCAGTGATTGTGTCATTTCAAGAGGGGATACAGAGATCAGTTGACAGGCAGCTTAAGAAGTGCATGTCACCCAGAGTGAGGACCGTGGGTTATAGCCTCGGGAGCGCTCACAGGAGCCATGATTACCGTGAGGATAAGGATCATGGCAAATACTTGTAAAGTGTGGGGGGGGAAATAAAATAAAAACGCCAAACCCAGTAAATCCAGGTTTTCACGTGGAAACTTCTTTGTTATAAGTCAGTGTTTGATCTTTAAAATAACTGTTGACAGACTCATCCCTGAAGCTCCAACCCTTCTGTGTTAAGGATCTTTCAAAGGAGTTGTGTTTCCCCACCATTCCACAGTTGGCAGCAACTTTCAGTGCTACCCAGGGCAAGCTGGGACCCATCTGTGCCACCTGTGCCTTTCGATTTGTCTTTGAGATGTTTTCTGAATCTGTGTAGTGTAGACTTAGAGTCAAATCAACAAAGCGAGTGGCAGGTCTCTGTCCCTCTAAGGATGTGCTGGGGTGGAGGTCCGGCACTCCCTCCCCTCTGGGGAGGGAGCAATGCTAGGAAGGACTTGGGGCTGGGGTGGGGCATTTCCACCCTAACCTCATGGACCTGCTCAGAGATATTCTCACTGCTGCTGGGGGTGGGTGGGGCAGGATGTGATGGATGGAGGCAAGGCAATCAGCAGGCCTTGAAGGCCTTGGGTGGAATCCTGTAAAAGATGTCCTAACAGTGCAGAGATCTGTCTCCAGGCACTGTTAGCAACATCAAAGGGACAGGAAAGGCTGCTGTGAAGTGGCTATTTTTGTTCTTTCTTTGTTAATGTATTATCTTCTCTGGAACTAAGCATCCCCATGTTATGACTGACAAAGCACTGTGGTAGGTAATGGAACTAAGTATCCCCATATAACTCTGACAAAGCACTGTGGTAGGTAATGGAACTAAGTATCCCCATATAATGTCTGACAAAGCACTGTGGTAGGTAATATTTTTAAAATAGAATACACAATGAGAAAGATTTTTGATTACATTGTGTTGGATGTGTTGATTAAAGAGAAACAAATCCGCCACAACTGTGATTTTTAAGTTTAAAACAGTTCTTAAAATTCAAGTGTATGCGTCCTTAGAATCATATCCAGGCTGCATGCGTGTATCTGTTTACATCTCTTCCCACAAAGTATTCAAGGTGGCCAGTACGAGCACTTCGAAGAAACGAGGCTGGCAGACTGAAAACAAGATGTCAAATGGGCGTAATGATAACATGTTTATCTTAAGTTCAAATCTAATTGGCCATGGCTGAGTCTATAACTAAAGCTAGGAAGCAGTCAACAATGGCCATAAGCCAGTTTCTGCATAGAATAAGCATTTGCAAAGGTGAGTGTTAGTTGTCAAGGTGATAGAGCCTAGCAGCACCTGGAAGATGGGCTCTGGTACATGCCTGTGGGGTTATCATGATTGCATTAACAGAGGGGAGACTGCACACTGTGGGTGGCCCCATCCCCTGGCTGGGATCCTGGACCTTGTAAATGGAGAAGGGATTTCAACAGCAGCAGCACCCCTCTCTGCCTCCAGATTGTAGGTGTTGGTGGTGAGCAGCTGCTTCAAGCCCTGACTGCTCTGACATCCGGCCCTGATGGACTGGACCCCTGAGCTGTGAGCCCGAGCTCACAGAGCAAGTCTTCCTCCTAGAGTCATCTCCTTGACCACAACGGAGCCAGGCTAGACACCAGTAATAAAAGGATTACAGGAAAGAAGTCTGACATCTGAAAAGCAAGTGCACTTAAAACAATTCACAGGTCAAAGATGAATTCTCACAGGAAGTTTTAATACATAGAAGTGAACTAAAATGAAAATATATCAAAACTTGTAGAATGTAGCTAAAAGCATCACTTAAAGAAAAATTTATAATTTCAAAACCTTATGTGAGAAGAAAGGAAAAGCCCAGCCAGGCGTGGTGGAGTCTGACCCGGCACTCACTCGGCACTCGCTTGGAGGCCAGCCTGGGTTCTGCAGTAAGGGTGCTTTCGAGAGTGAGCAGGGCCTGCCAGGCATTCCTAAGGCCCAGGGCTCAGTCCCCACTGCTACCAAGCAAGCAAAAAATTAACAAGAAGAAAGAGAGGGAGGAAATGAAACTATTTGGGGGAGGGAGGGGATCAGCAAGCAGAGTGGGGGAGGGTGGAGGAAGGTGGAGGTGGGGGAGGGTGAAGGAGGGAGGGTAATGAGTGGGAACAAGCACAATGGCATGTATTATGATGCTGCAGTGAAGCCTTATTGCTACTTTAGGAAATAGGTAAAGAATAGAAAATTGACTCAAAGCAAATCAAAAGAGGAAAACCAATTAAATGAAAAATTAACTCTTTGGGGGTGGATTTGAAAGCTAACAAGAAACTGAAAAGGATGAGAGAAACAGAAATGGGATGGAATGGAAGACCTGGGCACAGCCCTGGAGAGGAGCCTGGGGTGCTCCCAACAGCTCCTGAGAGGAGCCCTGGGTGCTCCCAACAACATTGTGCTCATGAAGAAGTTATTCCACTCCTTTATAACTACAAAACTTCAACCAAGATGAGCATTGAATTGTTCTGCAGTCATCAGGGAAATTAAATTTCTAATCTCTCGAAACCCAGATAATTTCACCAGATTATACCAAAGAGAAAAGGTTTAGCAACAGCCTTACATAATTTCTTACATAAGATAAAAGAGGAAAGTATTTCGCAGTCCACTCCCTGCGGATGGCGTCACTCTGTTGTTGATTTCAAAGAATGATCAGGAAAGCAAAATACCAAAACATACACACGCACACACACATACACGCACATGCGCATGCACACAAACCACCACTCACCAGATCACAGACCAGGATCTCTCCTGACTTGAGAGTCTCAGTTCTCCGTGCAGGGCCTGTGGATTGAGCACACCTGTGGGCAACAGATAGCAGCAGGATCCCCTTCAGATTTGTTCAGAAAATATCAGTTAATATATCCTACACCTACACAGTATTATGAAGAAATTGGATATACCATGAGGCTATACAGAGAAAGTCGTAGACAACGTCTCACACTAGTTTCTGATAAAATTTCTCATCAAACGAGGATTAGATGGGAAGGCTTCTCAAGCTGGTAAAATGTCAATGAGAACTACAACCAATATAGTATTGAAGAGTGAGCGGCTCAATCCCATTTCTCTAAGAGCAGGAGAGTCATGATGTCATGGCTGCCATTCTTAGCTGACATGGCACGGGAAGAGAGAGAAGAAAGGCGCACATTCTCTCAGGAAGCCAGCCCTGCTTGGAGGTGACAGTGTAGGCCATTCTCAGGGTTGAGACATTCCATCCAGGCTACAAGATACAGACACAATAGAGAAAACACAAACTCATCAACATGTGTCATCATGTATCTGTCTGTGGCTTTTGTGCTAATTATACCTGAAAATTCATCTTAAAAAATCCTGTCTGTGTGAACAAAGAGTGAGTGAGTGTGCAGAGACTTAAACTAAAAAAATAAAACATTATGTAAAATTGCTCCAAAGAGTAAAGTGCACCATGGCCCACAGGAGCAGGCGTGTCCTGGACACTGCGGAAGAACTCAAAGATGGCGGAAATAGATGCAGAGAGCCGCTCCCATTTAGTCGTACCACTGTGAGAACATTTGCTCTACCCACGAGGAGTCAGGCAATTCCTGAAGAAGTCAACAGGTTTCTGGAGACAGGCAAGCTAGTTCTAGAATTTATAAAGAAAAGCCGACAACCTAAAATGGCTGAAGTAATTTTGAAGAGAAAAAAGCCATGAGGGAAGTTCTCAATGGGAATGAGGAAGACAGCACGTGACCACAGTGAGCACGTGACCACGGTGGGCTAGCCCAGATGGACCAATCGGAGTAGAGAATGCAGGTCATGTAAACACATTTGGATGATTTTTTTTTTTTTTACAAAGATTTACTTTTTAAAATTATAAGTATATGAGTATCTGTGTGGGGGTATCCAGAGTCCACAGGAGCTGGAGTTACGGGTGGTTGAGGTGCTGGGAACAGAGCTGTGTCCTCTGCAGAGCAGTGAGTGCTCTCAGCAGCTGGGCCCGGCTCTGGCCCTGCCCTCCTAGGTCTTTTTTTTTTTTTTTTTTTTTTTTTTTTATTTATATACATTACATTCCAGCTGCAGTTTCCCCAACCTCTACTTCTCTCAGCTCCACCTCCCAATCCACTAAGGTGGGGCTTTAAAGCCTTGAATTTAGTTTTCTTTCTTTCAACTCCTCCTCAGTTTTCCTTTAAGAAAGAAAGAAGCGTGGGCTTCCCAGGGATATCAACCAAACAGCATCACAAGTTGCAGCAGGACTAGGCACAAACCCTCACACCAAGTAGGAGGAAACAGGTCCCAAGAACAGGGTAAGAGTCAGAGATATCCCACTCCCACTATTAGGGGTCCCTCAAGCTACACAACTGAAACATGTGTGCAGAGCACCTAGCTCAGACAACACCAGCTGTGTTTGTCACATCAGTCTCAGTGGGCCATGTTCTCATGGTGTCCTCAACCCCTCTGACTCCTACAGTCCTTCCTTCCCATCCTCTTCAGGGTTCCCCTGGCTTTGCCTAGTGTTTGACTGTGGGCTCCGTGTCTGCTCCCATTACTTGCTGGACAAAGCCTCTGTCATGACAGTTGGCCGAGGCCCTGATCTATGCGTACAGCAGAATACCACTAGGAATCATTTCATTGACTTTTTTTTTCCTGGTCATGTTTGGTTTTATTGCATGTCTCTGGACATCATCCAGCCTCCGGTTCCTGGCCCTCCATGCAGTGTTAAGTATGGGCTCTCTCTCGGCACAGGTTTCAAGTTGGACCAGTCATTAGTTGGCTACTCCCGTAAGTTCCATGACACCATCACCCCAGCACATGCTGCAGACAGGGGAAGCTGGAGGCTGAAGGTTTGGTGGCTGAGTTGATGTCCCAGTCCTACTGCTGGGAGGCTTGTCTGGTTGTACAGAATGGCCGGTGGGGGCTCCATATCCACCAATTACTAGGAGACTTCTCTAGGTTCACCCTCGGAGAATCCAGGGAGCTTCCATGACCCTGCATTTCTTTATCACAGCTGAACGCTCCCAATTCCAGTCATCCCTCCATACCCTTCCCCAACACCTGAACGTTCCTGTTCCCATCCTCACCTATCCGCCAGTCTGCCTGCAAAATCTATTTCCCCTTCGCAGGGAGATACATAACACCCACCACCCCCAAAGCTCGTTGTTACTTTGTCTCTCCCGGTCTGCGGATTGTATCATGATAATCCTTTCCTTAACCGCTAATGTCCCTTATAAGTGAGTGCGCACCATGTTTGTCCTTCTGGGTCTGGGTCTCGGGATGATTTGTTTCTAGTTCCATCCATTTGCTCGCAAGTTTCAGGATATCATTGTTTTTAACAGCTGAGTAATACTCCATTGTGTAGATGTACCACATTTTCTTTATCTATTATTCAGTTGAGGGAGTTCTAGGTTGTTTCCAGTTTCTAGCTATTATGAATAAATCTGCTATGGACATAGTTGAGCAAGTGGTAGGATGGGCACCCTTTTGGTATATGCCTGTACTGGCTGGCTTTCGGTCAACTTGACACAGGGTGGAGTTATCACAGAGAAAGGAGCTTCAGGTGAGGAAATGCCTCCATGAGATACAACTGTAAGGCATTTTCTCAATTAGTGATCAAGCCATTGTGGGTGGTGCCATCCCTGGGCTGGTAGTCCTGGGTTCTATAAGAAAGCAAGCTGAGCAAGGCAGGGGAAGCAAGCCAGTAAGGAACATCACCTCCACGGCCTCTGCATCAGCTCCTGCTTCCTGACCTGCTTGAGTTCCAGTCCTGACTTCCTTGGTGATGAACAGCAATGTGGAAGTGTAAGCTGAATAAACCCTTTCCTCCCCAACTTGCTTCTTGTTCATGATGTTTTGTGTAAGAGTAGAAACCCTGACTAAGACAGTGCCCAAGAGTAGTGTAGTTGGGTCTTGACTTGGATGGAATCCCAAATGTCTGAGGGATTTCCAGGCTGATTTCCATAATGGCTGTAAAGTTTGCACTCCCACCAGCAATGGAGGAGTGCTCCCCTTACTCTACATCCTCATCAGCATGAGCTATCACTTGCAATTTTTTTATCTTGACCGTTCTGACAGGTGCAAGATGGAATCTCAGAGTTGTTTTGATTTGCATTTCCCTGATCACTAAGGACGTTTCTTTACTCTCTTAATTAGAGATTCCTCTGTTGAGAATTCTTTGTTTAAATCTGTACCCCATTTTAAAATTGGGTTATTTGGTTTATTGATGTCTCAAGTTCTTTGTATATTTTGGACATTAGCTCTCTATCTGATGTGGAGTTAGTGAACATCTTTTCCCAGTCTGTAGGCTGCCATTTTGTCCCGTTGATATTGTCCTTTGCCTCACCAAAGCTTTTCAGTTTAATGAGGTCCCATTTATTAATTGTTGATCTTAGTGCTTGAGCTATGGGTGTTCTGTTTAGGAAGTTGTCTCCCTTGCCAGTGCATTCAAGGCTATTCCCTAATTTCTCTTCTCCTCTGTTGGTTCTGTATTAGGGTTTTCTAGAGTCACAGAACTTATAGAATGAATCTCTCTCTCACATACATATATGTGTGTGTGTGTGTATACACATATATATACATATATATGTACATATACTCTTTCATATATGTGCACACACACATATATGTGTGTGTGTATACATATATATATGTATATATATATATATATATGAATTTATTGGAATGACGTACAGGCTGCAGTCCACCTAGTCCAACAATGCCCAGCTGTGAATGGAAAGTCCCAAGAATGTAGCCATTGCTTAGTCCCAGTTCCACGAGGCTGGATGTCTTATCTGGTCTTCTGTATAAGATGGAATCCTGAAGAAGTAGGCTCCAATGGATGTGCTGGCAAAGTGAGGGCAGTAGACAGGGAACCTCATACAGGCCTCCAGCAGAAGGTATGGCCCAGATTAAATGTATGCCTCAAGATCCAGATCACAAGTGTGCCCTCCATTTCCGGATTGTAATTCATTCCATATATAGTCAAGTTACAAGCAAGAACAGCCATTACAGGTTCAGTGTATCTAGTTTCATACTAAAGTCTTTGGTCCACTTGGACTTGAGTTTTGAGCAGAGTGATAGATGTGGATCTATTTCCATTCTTCTACATGCCAACATCCAGTTAGACAGCACCATTTGTCGAAGATGCTTTCTTTTTTCTGTTGTGTATCTCAGGCTTTGTACTGGCTAGTTTTGTGTCAACTTGACACAGGTGGAGTTATCACAGAGAAAGGAGCTTCAGTTGAAGAAATGCCTCCATGAGATCCAGCTGTAAGGCATTTTCTCAATTAGTGATCAAGCCTCGAGAACCCATTGTGGGTGGTGCCACACCTGGGTTGGTGGTCCTGGGTTCTATAAGAAAGCAAGCTGAGCAAGCCAGAGGAAGCAAGCCAGTAAGTAACATCCCCTCCATGGCCTCTGCATCAGCTCCTACTTCCTGACCTGCTTGAGTTCTAGTCCTGACTTCCTTTGGTGATGAACAGCAATGTAAAAGTGTAAGCTGAATAAACCCTTTCCTCCCCAACTGGCTTCTTGGTCATGATGTTTGTGCAGGAATAGAAACCCTGACTAAGAAAGGCTTCTTTACCAAACACCAGGTGGCCATAGGTGTGCGGATTTACATCTGGGCCTTTGATTTGATCCCACTGATCAACCTATCTGTTTTTATGCCAATACTATGCAGTTTTCGTTACCATAGCTCCTTAGTATAGCTTGAAATCGGGGATGGAGATACATCCAGATGTTCTTTTATGGTAGAGAATTGTTTTAGCTATCCTGGGGTTTTCGTTTCTTCATATGACGTTAAGTATTGTTCTTTCAAGGCCTATAAAGAATTGTGTTGGAATTTTAATGGGGATTGAATTGAATCTACAGATTGCTTTTGGTAGGATGGCCATTTTCACTATGTCCTACCAATCCATGAGTATGGGAAATCTTCCCATCGTCTGGATCTTCTTCAGTTTCTTTTCTCAAAGATTTGAAGTTTTTGTCATACAAGTCTTTCACTTGCTTGGTTAGAGTTACCTCAAGTTATTTTATATTATTTGTGGCCATTGTGAAAGGTTTTGTTTCCCTGATTGCTTTCTCAGCCCGTTTGCCATTTGTATATAGGAGGGCTACTGATTTTTTTCTTTTGAGTTTTTCGTCTATCCAGCCACTTCACTAAAGCTGTTTATCAGCAATAGGAGTTCCCTGGTAGACTTTTTGGGGCCACTTGTATATTCTACCAAATCATCTGTAAATAATGATCTTTCTTCCTTTTTTAAATGTATGAGTGCTCTATCTGCATGTACACCTGCATGCCAGGAGAGGGCATTGGATCCCATTACAGATGGTTGTGAGCCACCACTTGGTAATTGACCTGGGAATTGAACTCAGGACCTCTGGAAGAGCAGCCAGCGCCCTTAACCACTGAGCAACCTCACCAGCCCCATCATCTTTCCACTTTGTATCCCCTTGATCTCTTTCAGTTGTCTTATTGCTCCAGCTAGAACTTCAAGTACTGTATGGAATAGACATAGAAAGGGTGGACAGCCTCGTCTTAGCCCCAACTTTAGTTGGCTTGCTTTAAGTTTCTCTTTATTGAATTTGATGCTGGCTATCAGCTTGCTGTATATTGCCTTTATTATATTTAGGCATGCACCTTGTTTCCCTGGTCTCTCCAAGACTTTTACCATTGTCTGAGGCTTCTTCAGCATCTAAAGAGATGACTGTGTGGGGTGCTTTCAGTTTGTTATATGGTAGACTGTGTCGACAGATTTTCATATGTTGATCTGTCCCCGTGTCTCTAAGATGAAGCCTACTTGACCATGGTGGATGATCTTTTTGATGTGTTCTTGGATTCAGTTTGCAAGTATTTTATTGAGTATTTTTGCATCTGTGTTTATGAGGAAAATTGTCTGTAATTATCTTTCTTTGTTGAATTTTTATGTGGTTTGAGTGTAAGGGTGACTGTGGCCTCATAAAATGAATTTCACAATGTTCCTTCTGTTTCTATTTTGAGGAATAATTTGAGAAATATTAGCATTAGCTCCTCTTTGAAAGTCTGGTAGAATTCTGCACTAAATCTGTCTACCCCAGGACTTTTATTGTGGTTGGGAGACTTTTAATAACTGCTTCTATCTCCTTTGAAGTTATAGGTCTATTTAAATTGTTTGTCTGATCTTGATTTAATTTTGGTAAAAAAAAAAAAACTATGTATCTATCAAGAAAATTATCTATTTCTTTTAGATTTTCCAATTTTGTAGAGTACAGGTTTTAAAATGAAGACTAATGATTCTTTGGATTTCTTCAATGTCCGATATTATGTCCACTTTTTTGTTTCTGTTTTTGTTAATTTGGATATTTTCTTCCTTCTATGTGGTTTGGATGAGGGTTTATCTATCTTGTTGATTTTCTCAAAGAACCAGCTCATTATTTCATCAATTGTTATACTGTTCTCTTTGTTTCTGTTTTATTTATTTCAGGCCTCAGTTTATTTCCTGCCATCTGCTCCTCCTGGGTGTGTTTGCTTCCTTTTGTTCTAGAGCTTTTGGGTATCCTGTTAAGTCACTAGTATGAGATCTCTCCAGTTTCTTTATGCAGGAGCGTTCTGCTATAACCTTCCTCTCAGCAACACTTCCCCTGTGTCCCATAAGTTTGGGTATGTTGTATGTTCATGTTCATTGAACCCTAGAAAGTCTTTCATTTCTTTATTTCTGCTTTGACCCAGTGATCACTGAATAGAGAGTTGTTCAGTTTCCATGAGTTGTAGGCTTTCTGTTGTCTCGGTTGTCATTGAAATCCAACTTTAATCCGTGCTGGTCTAACACGATGCAGGAGGTTATTTCGATTCTATTAAGACTTGTTTTGTAACCAAGTATTTGGTCAATTTATAGAATGTTCCATGAGGTGCTGAGAAGAAGGTACATTCTTTTGTGTTTGGGTGAAGTGTGTTAGTTCCTGTTAGGTCCATTTGGTTCATAGCATCTGTGAGCTCTAGTGTTATTTTTTCCTGTTTAGTTTTTGTCTGGTTGACCTGTCAATTGGTAAGGATGGGGTATTGAAGTCTCTCACTATCAATGTTTGAGAATCAATGTGTGATTTAGGCTTTAGTAGTGTTTCTTTTACAAACATGAGTACCCTTGTCTTGGAGGCATAGGTATTAAGAACGGAAGGATCATTCTGTTGTATTTCTTTCCTTTAAAGAGTGTGAAGTGTCCTTCCCTGTCTCTTTTGCTTAATTATGATTTGAAGCCTATTTTGTTGAAGATATTAGAATGGCTATACCACCTTGTTTCTTGCATGAAAAATCTTTTTCCAACCTTTTATTCTGATGAAATGTCTTATCTTTGAAATTGAGGTATGTTTCTTGTCTGCAGCAGCAGGATGATCCTGCCTTCCCATCCTTTCTGTAAGCATGTGTATTTTTACTGGGGAGTTGAGTCCACTGATCCTGAGACCTATCAGTGACCAATGATTGTGAATTCCTGTTATTTGGGGAGGGGGGCGTGCACATGTGCGTGTGTGCGCACGTCCTTCTTTCAGTCTTGCGGCCGTGAGATTATTTAGTGCTTGTGTTTTCACGGGTGTAGTTAATCTCCTTGGGTTGGAGTTTTCCTTCTAGTACCTTCTGTATGGGTAGACTTATGGATAGATATTGTTTAAGTTTGACTTTGTCGTAGAATATCTTGTCTTCACCTCCTGTGGTGGTTGAGAGTGTTGCTGGGTACAGTTATGGTGCGGGAGTCTGGGCTGGCATCCGTGTTCTCTCTGAGTCTGAAGGACTTCCTGTCAGGTCCTTCCAGCTTTATCGTTTCCATTGAGAAGTCCCGTGTGATTCTGACATGTCTGCCTTTACATGTGACTTGGCCTTTTCCCGTGCATCTTTTAGTATTCCTTCTTTGTTGAATATTTAGTTTTGATTATTATGTGTGTGTGTGTGTGGGTGCTTTCTTTTTTGATCTAATCTGTTTGGTATTCTGTAAGCTTCTGGTATGTTTACAGGCATCTCCTTCTTAGGCTAGGAAATTTTTCTTCTTCCATGATTTTGTTGAAAATATTTGAGCTGGAAATCTTCTCCTTCTTCCATTCCTATTATTCTTTTTTTTTTTTTTAAAGATTTATTTATTTATTATATGTAAGTACACTGTAGCTGTCTTCAGACACTCCAGAAGAGGGCGCCAGATCTTGTTACGGATGGTTGTGAGCCACCATGTGGTTGCTGGGATTTGAACTCTGGACCTTCGGAAGAGCAGTCGGGTGCTCTTACCCACTGAGCCATCTCACCAGCCCCCCTATTATTCTTATATTTGGTCTTTCATAGTGTCCCAAATTTCCTCGATGTTTTGTGTCAGGAACTTTTTATATTTAACATTTTCTTTGACAGATGTGTCTGTTTCTTCTATCGTATCTTTTCCACCTGAGATTCTCTCTTCCATCTCTTGTATTCTGCTGGTGACGGTTGTGTCTGTAGTTCCTGTTCTCTTGCCTGGGATTTTCATCTCCAAGATTCCCCAGTCTGTGGCTTCTTTATTGCTTCTATTTCCATTTTCAGGTCTGGAACAGTCTCAATTGTCTCCTTCATTTCCTCAAATTGTTTGTTTGTATTTTTCTGAATGTCTTTAAGGGATTTGGTCATTTTTCTCTTTAAGGACCTCTATCATCTTCATAAAGTTGGTTTTAAGGTCTTATTCTTGTGCTTCACTACGTTGGAATGTTCAGGGTTTTCTGTGGTGCGGCTGGGCTCTGGGGGTGACATATTGCATTGGCGGTGGTGTGTGCTTACACTGGCCTCTAGGCACTGCTTTGGAGTGATTAGAGGTCTAGATGCTAATTTCTGAGTTTGTCTTACTGCTTGGGTGTTTTGATTCTTGGTTTCTGTTTCCTCTCTGCTCGTCTTGTCAGTCTGTGTTGTCTTTAGCAGAGCGGGAAGTCTCCATCCCAGTTGGACACTGGGGCATGGCAACTAGGGGGGCACTGAACTGGGGATAGGATAGGGGAAGCTGCGAGAGTGAGAGAGTGCAGGAGGTTGGTGGGCGGAGCCTGCCTGGGCTGTCTGCCTTTCTTAGGACTGTTAACTAAGGCATTTTCAGGAACAGTGCTAGAGCAACAGAAAGTTCAGGGGGCTGGGGCTCATTCCTCCCCCCCCCCCACCCCCAGCCTCACAATTTACATATAAGTCAACTCCAAATTAAGTGAAATTTAAGTATAAAATATAAAACTATAATAAATTTAGAAAAAAATATAAGACACAACCTTCAGGACTGAAGGTATAGCCAAGAAGTTTTAGACTTGACACCACAGCACCATTCCGAGGAATGGAAAACCAACCGTTCATTGGATTTCATCAGCTATTTTTTTTTTAATGCCAAAGATTTTGTGAGGTTGACAAAAATGGTCATGTTCCTACATAGAGGCCATACTTGGAAAATATAGAGCCAGACCCCAGGGGCTGCACTGGGGACGATTAAGGAACTCTGAAGTGAGTGAGACGAGGCTGAACCACACCCATACGTCAGAGGGAAGACACATCGCTACTGTTGGGGGGCACATAGTTTCCTTAAAGATAAACCTGAGTCCCCCTGGCACAGCCTGGCAGCTCCCCAGAGAGTAAACACTGGTGTTTATTTTTAGGGCCTATTTGGTATCTACAGGAGCTTTATAGCTTTAGAAACGGTGCACGTTTTCCTTAATGGGCATATAAACACTCTGGACTATTCCTCAGCAGTAGAAAGTGAGGCTCAGCTAAGTAGCAGGAATTACTCCACAAAAGCCAGTTGTCTACACCACAGTGACCTTGTGGAGAAGAAAATAAGCAAAGTCCCCTGTTCATAAGGCTTTAGAAACACCTTAGGCTAATTAGCCTCGGTGTCTTTTATGTAGCAGAGGTTTCCTAAACAAGTTCCTAGCAAGCATGTGCCTAAAGAGGCAGACAAGGTCACATCTGTGGCCAGCAATGAAGGAGGCTGAAGCCATCCTGGCCTGCACAGTGAGACCCTGTGTCATGGAAGAAAGCAAAGAGGACAAGGAGGGAGGCTCAGAAAGCAAAGGCTGCCGGTGCTCAGTGGTGCAGCCCACCATACACACATTAGCACGTGTGTGCTGCTGGCTGTGGGCCACTCTCTTCTGAGGGTTGTAGGAAAGAGCACAGGTGCCTGGAATTGGTGTGAATAGCCTTCAGGAAAGCACCGTACTGTATGAATGATGTAGCTACTAGAGTGTCTGTCACCTTCTCGCTCCCATGATTCATTGTGAAGCCGGTCTGCGCTGCACAGCAGTAGAACTTACACAACCCTCTCTGCCTGCTTCCAGCTTCCCAGCGAGGACCCTGAGATCTCCGAGGTCTCATCCAAGTGCCTGTCCATCCTGGTGCAGCTGTATGGAGGAGAGAACCCCGAGAGCTTGTCCCCGGAGAACCTGGTGACCTTTGCCAACCTCCTGATGACCAAGGAGGACCCGAAGGACCAGAAGCTTCTGCTGAGGATCCTCAAGAGGATGGTGAGTCAGCCAGGGCGGGCCACGGCCACCACAGCAGGACTGGGCAGGGACCTTATTTCAGATTTCCAAAATGTCTCATGTGTGGCGTGGGCCCCCCAGTTGCCTCTGTGTGCAGTCATAGGTGGCTGACATTGGTCATATTCTGCATGTTGACGTTGGTTATACTCCATATGTGTTACATTGTCTTTCTGAACCACATGAGAAATGCAAGACATCATTCTTTAAAAATGAAAGAAAGGGAAAGAAGGCAGAGAGAGACGTAGAAGCTGGCTCTCTGGCTGAAGTGTCCTAATTAGTCATTAGCACTGGCGTGATTCTTTGGCACCCTTGCCATATCTATTCTGCTTCAGCCAGCTACCATGTTTGTTTGGTTTTTTTTAAGATTTTATTTATTATTATATGTAAGTACACTGTAGCTGTCTTCAGACACCCCAGAAGAGGGCGTCAGATCTCACTACAGATGGTTGTGAGCCACCATATGGTTGTTGGGATTTGAACTCAGGACCTCTGGAAGCGCAGTCAGTGCTCTTAACTGTTGAGCCATCTCTCCAGTCCCCACCCTACCCCCCACCCCCCGACCCCTTTTTTTCCCACTGATGGAGTTAGGAGGCCTGGCACACTTGTGAGTTCTTTGAGTTGTAAGAAGTTACAGAGGGAAGAGCTTCCCTCAAGGGCCTACCTCGGACACAATCATTAGATGTACGTGCTGGCCAGGGGCACATGGACATGGCTTTTAGTGTCCTGAAGGTCAGTGTGCCCCACCCCATGGCTCCTGAGGCTGGAAGCCTGGGTGGATTCAGAGAAGGTAACCCTGAGGTGTAAAAGGCCCTGTAGCATGCCATGACTGGGATACAGTGCTATCCATCATCTAAAAGGTTGGGGGGATATGTGGTCTCCAGAAGAAATACCCTGGCATTTCTGTTTAGGGTCTCAGTCTTGGGACAGAATCCTTCTGAAGCCATAATTGTCACTAACAAAGGATTGGACTGTTCAGCTCTGCTGATGGACCCGAGCATGTCCCCCAGGTCCTCTTCCTTATCCCTCTGTATTTAGAGAGTTTGGAGAACAGTGTGGAGCCTGATGATCGACTTACCTGTTTCATTTACGGGGAAAGTTGGGAGATTTTTAATCATACTTCATGCTTTTGCTATAAAAACATGGTGGGCGTCTTCAAGTCCCTCCCAAGCCTGTTTATTACTCATAGTGTTCCCAGGAGGACTGCAGACAAGCCTGCATGTCTGTTAATTAAAGCTAGTTTACTCCCAACACTCAGTGCTGATGGCTTATCGAGTACTGCAGAACTGTCTGGGGCCTAAGAGTGGCTGAAGTAAAGCTGCCAACTACTCTGGGAAAGCAGGTGTATCCAGGAGAAGGTGGCACCTGTCATCTTCAGGCCCATATGTCAGGGGCAGTGAAGGTGTCAGCTGGGCAGTGGGTAATTCCAGTAGCCATGTCATGGCTGACTCTGAAAGTGATGTGATTGGGATGTCTGACAAGCACCCACCCCTTGAAAGGTCTCTGCTCTGTGTCCTCACCTGCAGGGGAGGGGGCAGGAAGCCCTGGGTGAATGTGCACCTTGTCAAGGGCATAGGCTTGTCATGGACACCAATGACTGCAGCCATGGCAACTGGCAAAGCCGTCCTCTGGGTAAGGTTTCGAGGTGTGGTGACACCTTCCTCTGATCTAAGTGTTTAGGAAGGATTAACAGTGTGCACAAACACTATCAGTCCCAGGTCTCTGCTCCTGGGTGACTGATGACACTTCCCCTGGTGGTGTACATATGAACATTGCTGTGCAGTGGATGCCTTCCCTCAGACGGAGCCCTACCCACACACCCAATCACAGGTTTTTAAATCTGTGTTCTGTTCTTCCTTCATTCCCTCCTTGCCTGAGTCTGGCTAAGCCCCTGAGCAGAGTAGGGTACGGCAAGCGCCCAGCTGTCATTTCCTATCTAAGTTCTGACATTGGTCACCGGATGTTCTTCTGTGAATATAAGTGTCACAAGGCATTTCCTTGTGTGCTGAGCCCATATGGGCATGTCCAGGCCCCATGCATCCCACAATGGCTGTGAATGTGGCTCAGACATTGCAGATGATAGCATCCCTGGCCAGCGTTATCAAGCAGACAACACAGTAGGTGTTCTATGATGCAGGTCTGGGAATTGCTTGCTTGTTCTTATTCTTCTATTTTATGACCATGTTGAGTCGCAGAACTCAGACTGGACCTGATTTTGACCACAAAAGTAAAGAAATATTCTTGGTATAAAAATATACCTCAGGAGGTCCCCCTCTCCTGACTTAAGTTTCTCAAGATTGCAACCTTCTGTTTTTATTTTGTCCTCTCTCTCTCTCTCTCTCTCTCTCTCTCTCTCTCTCTCTCTCTCTCTCTCTCTCTCTCTCTCTCTCTCTCTCTCTCTCTCTCTCTCTCTCCTCTCTCTCTCTCTCCTCTCTCTCTCTCTCTCCTCTCTCTCTCTCTCCCTCCCTCCCTCTCTCTCTTCTTCTTTTACTTTTTTCTGTCTGTCTGTCTGTCTTTTGAGACAGGGTCTCTCTAGTCCTAGCTGTCCTTTAGACCAGGCTGGCCTTGAACTTACAGAGATCCACCACCTCTGTCTGCCTCCCAAGTGCTAGGATTAATTGTGTGCAGCACCAGGGGTGAGTATGAGGGGTGAGTGTGAGGGGTGAGTGCGAGGGGTGAGTGCGAGGGGTGAGTGCGAGGGGTGAGTGCGAGGGGTGAGTGTGAGTGTGAGGGGTGAGTGTGAGGGGTGAGTGTGAGTGGTGAGTGTGAGGGGTGAGTGTGAGTCTAGGGAAACTGTTAAGAGCAGCAGAGTTACCCAAGTTAGCACACAATAGCTGTGAGTGTTGTGTACTAACTCCCCTCACTTCTGGTAGAAGGGCCTGGAGAGTCTCCTGGGGAGCGCCCTCCGGGGCCCACGGGCACCTGATCATGGTTGTTCTGGGTGCATCTTCCTGCCTGTTACTGCCGAAGTCTGCACATTACCTTGGGAACTCCCCCGAATGAGTTCCATATATCTTTCCAACAAACAAAAGAAAGGAAGTATCTTACTAGAACTCTTAATTATCACAGGAGAACATGTCCTGGAGACCATGTATGTACGTCTGCATGCGTGAGAATTTGTAAACCTTTTCTGCATGTAATGACTCCTTTATATGGGAGAAATTTCTATGCAGCCCTGGGTATATAGGTATAAATAGGAACAGAAAACATTTAGTGATAATAGAGCACAAGAAAATTTATTTTAAGACAATTCTCTGGCATACATGTAGCCTTAACCACTTATTAAAGACAGCAGTGTATTTGCATACCAATGAGATACACGGGCATTGCCTGAGGAGTTAAATCTCAGCTGGATGCAACTGCAGGACCAAGAGCGATTTCCATATTCGTTGGGCTCCATCTGCACCTTGGTTTTGTTACTGTGGATCTGAGCACCCTTTGGATATACATTACATAGCACATATGTGTTTAGTGTCATTTCAGAAATTCTATCCTAATCTTAAGCTAGAATTCATTAAAGAATTGTGTTTGAAGCTCAAACAGCAATTTTAAAAGCCAAATATTCTAATGTAAGACAATCCTGAGATGGGCCAATTTGATCCTGTCACGCTGAGTCTATTTGCTGTGGCTGTTCCCAGGAGCTCCATGCAGCACAAGAGGCCGTGTGCCGAGACAGTGTGCACGCTGCACGCTGCACACTGCACATGGCACACGGCATAGCCAAGGCCTCAGCATCGTCAGCGATGCGCCACAGACAGTGCTGCAAGCGCACCATTCCTGAGGCACTGCATGGTGTGTTTGGTTTGGTTTTTTGAGATTGTAATGATTTGATTTTAACACTTCTCCCTTTCCTCCCCCTGAATCCTCGCATGTACCCCTCCCTACTCTCCCCCAAATTCGTGGCCTCTTTTTCACTGTATTGCATGCATATGTTTTTGTATTACATATATATTCCCAAACATAACCTGTTGAGTCCATATCATGTTACCTGCACGTATGTTTTCAGAACTGACCATTTGGCATGGGACAGCCAGTTGGTGTGCTCTTTCCTGGGGAAGACCCCTCCCCCACTCCCAGCTTTACTCCTTACGGGATTCGAGTCAATTTGGCATCAAGCCTCAGGAAGCCAGTTACTTACGAGCTTTCCTCTGACCTCTGACTTCCAGTTCCACGGCTCCATGTGCTCTCATGACCCATAGTTGAAGGGCTTGGGCTAAACGTAGATCAAGTCAGACATCCAGGCCCGGCCTTCTAGGGATAGCACTCTTAAAGTCATTGTTAGGACCCCGCTGAAGCTGTCCTGCTTTGGGAGTCAGCTCCTTCAAATGTCCTCCTAAAGGGTCCATTTCCAGAGTGTTCCAAGACTGTGCCCCATGGCACCATGGCTTCTATCCCAGCTGAGCGACTGCTGCTCCCCACTCCTTGCTGATGCACTCAGTGGCGCTGGGCCCTCACCCCATGTCACCTGTGCCTCTCCCTCTGCTTTATTCATGGCGTATGTTTATCCCTGCTTCAAAGAGGCTCTCAAAGTGCCACTCAACACAGGTTTTGTTCAGGACACTACTTTTATTTACGCTAAACCAGTAGCACTTGCTCTCTCTCTAGGAGCAGGAGCTAGAAACAGATCGTATTAATCGCAGCTCTAGAATATTTGATTTTTAAGTACCACAGAAGTTTTGATGCCACTTAAAAAATCATTATTATGTCCAGAACCCAAGGCTGGTTATGAACTCCTAACAGGCCTTTTGTGCGATGGGTATGGGCAGGTTTTAATGAAATTTGAGTGTCTCTAGAGATCACAGATACTTGGGCCTTTAACATTGTGGCGTTGCTTAGCAACCTGGAAGTCATTACCTCCCAGGCATTGTAACAACAGGCTGCACTTTCCTTGCTGGTCTCTGATGAAAATGTAATGGAGACAATCCCTTTCTAAGGGCTCCACTCCAGAGCAGGCGGCAAAGTGGATTTTTTAATTCTCTTTACAGCCTGGGCAGTTTTTAATCCAGTATAAAAAGCATTGTCTCCTGACTGCCACGGTAACCGAGCGAAGCGTATTCTCAGGTGTTCTTAAGAGCAGGACTCTGTTGTGGCTCTGTAGAAACTGCTCACAGATGCGGCCTCAGCACGTTGGCAAGACCAGCATATTTACTGTCGACTGTCAGTTAACACAGGGTGTCTTCTTCGTTCATTCCACCAAGACGTTTGAAGATCTTAGCAGGGCTGAAGAATATACCAATGTCGTACACTTTAGAGGTGTAAGAGTAATGTTAACCTGAATGACTGAAAAGTTGGATTTATGGAAAAGTACATTTTTCAAAGTTCTTATAGAAGAGTCTTGCGTTGTGTAATAAACAGACACTCTGTGCATTAAGTTCCCAGATGCACTGTTCAGGAACCCAAAGGACACAGCACACAAACCTGTTGGCGGATGGGTAGATGCAGCATGGTGTGTCCATGTAGTAGCCCATCAGTTGGCCATCGGGAGTGAAAAGCTTTATAGATGGATCTCGGATGCAGTAGGTGGTTAATTAAAGTCAAACACAGAAGCCCGACTGCCTGGCTCTTGTCACATAGAAGGTGGGGGCTGGGTAACAATATCCTGGAGAATCTATAAAGCCGCAGAACGAGATACCAGGAGCTGCAGTATGGGCGCTGTATCTGGCCGCTGGTGGGTGTGCCTGGCTTTCTGAGCTGATGGGATTTTCTGGAATTGACGGGGAGACAGTGGTGAGAGCGTGAAGTTCCTGGGCAGCATTAAGTTGTAAACTTTGAGATGTTAAGTTTAATGACACGTGGGGGTTTTGGCTTGTTTGTTTTTTATTTTTAACAAATTGAAATGCCAAAAAGAAAAAGAGAAAAGACCTTAGCTAACTTGGGAAGCCTGGCAAGGAGATGAGGGGAATGTGGGTGTCAAGGGTGAGGAGGGCAAAAGGGATAAGAGGGTGTGGTGTCCTGCTGCATGTACATGTCCAAATACACATACGCACACATCACAAACTAATATAGCTATAAAAATGAGTCAGAGTGTGAAATGTCACTGACAACAGGAAAGCACCAGGTTGAGAGGTCTCTAATAGACAGCACTGGCCTGAGAGAGTGTTTAGGACTGAGGAGCCTAGTCCACCACAGGCAGGAAACAGGTGCCCCAGGAAGCTTCCGAGGAGTCTCAGCCCTGGACCACTGAGACTCTGAGCAGCTAAAGTACCCGCCTTCACGCCTGGCAGGCTGAGTGTGGTCCTTGGACCCATGGAAGAATGGAGAGACTGTATTCTATAACATTGTCCTTTGACCTCCACAGGTGTACCGTGTCATGTGCTCAGAAACATACATTATACATGTGCATAGTAATAACAGTTTTCAAAAGAAGCCTAGCCTTAGGACAGCAGGGCTCAGAGGAAGCACAGCATGAGCCCAGCCCTGCAGGAGAGCTGCTTGCTTCCCTGCTCCCAGCATCCCCATGGTCCCCTGCAAGTGGACACAAGAGTCACTGAGCTCTGGGCCTGGTTTCAGGCTCCCAGAATCACCACACCCATAAATGGGTAAGTTTATCCTCCACCTGGGATGCTTCACTGGAATGCTGTGGGGCAAGGCTGCCTGGCTTTCAGCAGGCTCATGGTGTGACGATGTCCTTTTGAAATCAAAGTCAGATCTCCCAAACCACTCACTGGTTTACCAGGCAACCAGTCCCCACTCTTATCTTCAGTTACAGCCATGACCAAGCCAGACATATTGCTGGACTTGTAGGAAGGTCCAGACCCAGCACAAGATAATCTAAGGAATAAGATGGGCTGGTAAGAGGGCTCAGTTGCTAACAGGGCTTGCCACCGAAGAGAAAGACCTGAGTCCAGTCCCTGGAACCCACAGGATGAGAGAGAACTGCATCCCTAAAGTTGCCCTCAGACCCTCACATATATACCACGGCTTGCAAGCACACACATGCACAATAAATAGATGCAAAAACAAAACAAAACAAAACAAAAAAACTGGGTAAGAGGTGCAAAGAGTTTTTCCATGTGGATTCAGACAATCTGACACCCCTCATGGGGACAGTATGTTCACCACAGGTCTGGTGACCCAGCAAAATTAAACACGCACCCAATGGTGTGAAAAAGGGCAGGTACCTCCCCACATTCCTCACGGGGGTTCATTTGCATATTATATGCATAAATACATCTGTTTACTTAGCATATGATAATGGTCACAGTGAGTCACGAGTATTCTAAAGGCAGGTATGCTGATATCGAATAATCAGCTGACCTGTAAATACTCTAGCTGTTGATGTATCTACAGTATACACCTTTGACAGAGACAAAGAGACACACACACACACACGGCGGTGGTGGGGAGAGACATTCAGTCATATTTTCCAGAGATGTGCAACAACAGACCATCCTCAGCTTCTGATGATGTTGCATCCCATAAAGACACAGAAAGTTAAAACTATCTTAGATTCAAAAGGCACTTCCTACATAGCTGACCTGCTACACCTTACAGCAGCTACACCCTAGAGTGTGGGCTGCTTGCATGTGTTTGAATGGCTGGCTAGGAGCTTGGAGCATACCACTGCCCGTGTATCAGTGTTACACCACGGAAAGACCCAGAGCTTAGGAAGAACGAGTGTAAGTCAGGGCCCATCTGTGTTTACTCAGACCAAACGTATGTGCCCATTTTAAATTGCTTTTATTTCACGTGTGTGCTTGTGTGTGAGTGTTTCTGCGTGTATATCTGCGCCTCTTTTATACATTGCCTGTGGAGATCAGATCTCCTGGAGCTGGAGTTACAGATGGTTGTGAGCTGCCACATGGATGCAGGGGACTGAGCCCAGGTCTTCTGCAAGAACAGCCAGTGCTCTTTAACTTTTCAGCAGTCTCTCCAGCCACCATATGACCATTTTATTCTGCTCCCCAAAACATACGATTTCTTGGAAAAATACCTTACATTTCCAATACTATAATAAGCAAATAAATGATTAGACCATCCCAGACTGAACCCAGAGGTCAGTCACCCCTCTGTTGGGGAACTGCTGTGAATTCCTCGGTCTTGGCTTCCCCCGCTGAGTGAATCTTTCGGGGGGGGGGGGGTTATAGAGAGAAGTGTTCCTGTGTGGAAACTGGTGCTGTTGTGTGGCCGAGACTCCTCCGTGTCCCTGAGGCTGGTCACACTGAGATGTGGGGAGTCTGCTGGTGGTTCCCGGGCTCCGTGACTGTGGAGCTGTGCAGTGTCTGGCATGCATACTGGCTTTTCTCTGGGTGGAGGCTAAGCTTGTGCAGCGTGCAGCGTGGATAGTGCACCTTGTTGACGTGACACCTTCCAGGTGGCACCTGAGAAACTCACCCGGCAATAGGACTGTTGGGAGGTGATTACATCTTGAACTGGGAAGTTCAGCCTTAATTTGGCTGATGTTTTTAGTTTATTTGGCATGGCCATATGATTCGGTTGTCTCTCTGTTGGCATAGGTAAAAATTAAATTCCTTGGTGTGTGCACCCGGGAGGAGGCCTATGTGCCCATGTGGAGGCTGGAATTGATGCTGGGTATCTTATTCTGTTGCTCTCTTGAGACAGCCTCTCGCTGAACCTGGAACTCACTGTTTCCGACCACCCCGATCGTCTACCTCAGCACCAGCACGGAAGTCATGGGCACATACTGCCATTCCCAGCTTCTGCACTGGGGAATGCCATGTACAGCCAGTCTTTTGCCCCTGAGCTGGCTTTTCAGCCCCTGTTCCTATAGGCAAATTTTGTAGTTGCAAGAAAAACTTTAGCAGTCTTATTTTCCAGACCCACAGGACTTTCTGCCATCTCACTGTAGACCACATTAGGATGTGAGATGCGTCTCAGATACAGGAAGGAGATTTTAAATTTGCTTCATTGAGTTTTGATCAAAATTCTAGACTATGGAGGCTGCCACATCTTGTCAAATCTTAGTTTCTTCTTTCTCTCAAATGAGGTCATGAGCCGTGACCTGGAGAAACGTCCCTCACGGGCTCCCATAGGAAACTTAGACTTTGTACCTGTTGATAACTCAGCACAAGGAGCCTAGGAGTTCGGGTGCCAGAGTGCAGGAGATGCTGGGTGGCCCTGCCTCTGGCATTGTTCATGGTGTTGCTGACTGACAGGACCCCAGTCCTTTCTTTCTCAGAACTGCTCCTGGCCCATAACTGTGCAGCTACCAGGGTGCCTCAGGCATCATCCCTGCATTTTAACATGGTCCCCTGGTGTCTGCTGTGCCTACACTGTCAGCATTGCAGAGTAGGTGCTAATACAGATGGGTGTGAGGGAAAGAAGCGTAAGGGAGGAGCCCAGGCTATCTCGTCCTCCCACTCAACACCCATGGCTTGGCGCAGGGAGGAAGGCAGGACGCAAGTTGACACTGCCAGCACCAGCTATTAGAAATGATCAGGACGTTTCAAATGAATGTTTCTGATAGGGTCTTCTGTCTCTAAAGTATGTCTGATCCAGCAGAGATCTACACATAGGAAGTCTTGGAGCAGGGCTAGAGATGTCTCAGGAAAGGAGTAAATTAATAAGCCAGAGAGACATGATGGTCCCCAGCACATTTCCTCAGCTGCCCTGAGGAGGATGTGTGCCTGCTGATGCGTGTACTGAGCAAGCTGTCCTTGCTATTGGTCAGGTCAGGGGTGAATACGGAGGGGGAAATGAGGGTAGGGCGAGTGCCTCCACTGAATCCAAGCAAGTCCTTCTGGATGCAGAAAAGAGAACCCAGGCTGCACCCTGTCCCTCACCCACTGTGCATCTTTGGGGTTACCAGTGACCATCTGAAGATGGAGTGCTTTGCCATGTGGAGCCCTCTGAGTGCCAGGGGACCGGATGACCAGAGTGTCTGTCACACAGCTTAAAGTGGAGCAGTCACGCAGGAGGACAGAGACTCACACATGTATGCAGGTAGCAGTGAACTGTGGAATGGCAGTCATGTGACCCACACAGGTCCCATGCTTCCATCCATTGTCTATCTCAGTAGAGGACCAGTTCTGTCTGCCCAGGGTTCAGTGACAGGGGAGCTAAACATACCTGGGCAAGGTAAGATCCCACATCATACCTGTGCCCCGTGCGTGTGATTGCTGACATAGAGCAATGTGGAGAAGAGGTATGGGCTAGCAGGTGCTTCACAGCCCAGAGGAGGCTGCCAACCTTCTCCAAACCAGGGATGGGGTCAGTCTCACTGTGCCTTGCTCGGGAGAGCTCAGTGACTCTGCATGGCCAGCTCATGACTTATGCATAAGCATGGGTGACCCCATCTGGCCTCCCTCAAGGTCCTGACCCTTCCCCAGCCCTTCCCTGCTGCCAGTAGATAATCCCCTGCAACTGAGGAACCAGAAGCCTGTTACCAATTACCGTGGGCATCTCTGTGCACCCCCCAGAGAGTACCATGTGCCTTGTTAGGCTTAATTGCATGGCCACAGAGAGCTAGAGCCTCTGGCATTGTATCATCCGTGGCCCTGGGGCATCCCAAGGATGGGCAGCTTGGTGACGGGAGTCCACTGCTCAGTGGAGCACAGACTGACTGAGTCCATTACCACTACAAAGGCTGGAGAAGGGTAGGCTGCACCAGGACCTCTTCTGCAGGGAGTGACACCAGGAAGCTCTGCCGAGCTGGAGTGCAGTGCGAGTGAGTATTCCTTCCCGTTACAGGCTTGACGATGCTGTACACAACAGAGTGTGTAGAGCTGCACCCACACTGGACGTGGAGCCAAGTCGATGGGGTGCTATAGCGCCCCAGAGAAACCCCAAGTGGAAGGATAGAGCCAGCTCCATTTTATATTTCAGAGAAGTGTGTGTGCAGGAGGCCAGAGAGGCATGTTCTAAAGCCAGGGTTTAAACCCAGAGTATGTGAGTGTGTGAGTGTATGTGTATGAGTGTTTGTGTTTGTTTGTGTATACATGTTTGAGTGTGTGTATGTGAGTATGGCTGTGTATGTGTGTGAGTGTGTGTGTATGTGAGTATGGCTGTGTATGTGTGTGAGTGTGTGTGTATGTGAGAATGACTGTGTATGTTTGTGAGTGTGTGTGTATGTGAGTATGGCTGTGTATGTGTGTGAGTGTGTGTGTATGTGAGAATGACTGTGTATGTTTGTGAGTGTGTGTGTATGTGAGTATGGCTGTGTATGTGTGTGTGTGAGTATGACTGGGTATGTTTCTGAGTATATATGACTGTGTGTTTGTGAGTATATGTGTGTGTTCGTGTCTGTGCATGTGTGAGCGTATGCATGTGAGTATGACTGTGTATGTTTGTGTATATATATGTGTGTGTGTGCATCTGTGAGTGTATTGAGTATGAGTGTGTGTGTGAGTGTGTGTTTGTGAGTATATGTGTGTTTGTGTGTGCATGTGTGTGCATGCATGTGTGTGTTTGTGTGCATATGACTGTGTGTGTATGTATGTGTGTTTTGAAACAAGATGTATGTGTGTTTATAGCCCAGCTCGCCTTGAATTCACTCTGTAACCCCAGCTTGCTTCAGAGTCACTATGTAGCCTAGGCTGGTCCCTGACTTCTGTGATCCCCCTGCCTCTGTGTCCTGAGCAGAAGCTATAGCTTAACATGTAGCCATCAGTCATAGTGTGTGATGTACTTCTTACCCCAGAGTGAAGAGCTGGTTATTTCCTGGAGTGTTCTTGAGCACAGTCTGCTTTACCCAGGCAGGACTGTCACCTGTAGTCTGTTACACCAAGTGAGGTTTCCTCAGAGGGAGGGAGGGAGGGAGGGAGGGAGGGAGGGAGGGAGGGAGGGAGGGACAGAGAGGAAACGCTCTGAGAACTTTTGCACACAGCCGTCAGCTTCACGCGCTGTGGCCTGCACCGCTTGCCCTTCTCAGCCTCCTACTCCAGGCCTGTGACTTTCACAGCTGGTGTCCTATCAGCCAACAGGCCAGGCCGGGAGAGTGGGCCCCTCTATTAATCAAGGCAGCAGACCTGCGACCCTCACAGGAGCAGCACCGCAGAGTGGTCTGCAGAAGTCCTCTGAGCATGGCTGACCTTGGCCTGGCTGACAGCAAGCCATGAGTAGCAGGAGCCTCGAGTGAACGCAGGCATGTTCAATTACGGTGCTCTACAAACTGGCTGAAGCCCTTACTTATATTGATGTAAACACAAAAATAGCCACTTTCCCGAAAACATCAAAACAGAGTTGGTCCTCATAAATATTTCATGGTGGGAACCTGCATCTAATGTAAATCCATTAAGTCACAATGGGGAAGGCACTCGACCACCTATGAATATTTCACACTCAAAAGAGATAAGTAACATTGATGAGCCCACTACCCAGTAAAATTCTGTTTTAAACAATGTCCCTGTGAGCTATGGCACCAGTACACACCTGTAACCCCAGCTCCTGGGAGGCGCTGTCAGGAGGATCTACTCAGAGTTACTCCTCTCTGCGTAATAACCTGTGATTTCAGGGCCAGCCTGGGCTACATGAGACCCTGTCTTAAAAAAAAAAACAGCAAAAAGAAAAGTTCTAGATAGAACAAAATAGTAAATACATATAACCTGCTACCTAATAAGGTGTGTATAAATACATGTCCTCATTAATTGTATGCAGATACGAAACTCGAAATGTACTTAGACAGAACTTAGTACACCAGCGATGGTATACTTAGAACTTAGTTCACTAGCAATGGCGTACTTTGAGCAGAGTACTTTTGGACCTTCCCACAGTTTTGCCTGGATCCCACTGCCTGCTTCCCCAGAGAATAGCCCATGCCAGTCTAATCCCACTCAGAAGAACCCTCTCCAACAACCCATCGGTTGGCACTTCTGGTAACTTCCCAAGTCCAGCTTTTGCTGAATTTTGCTTACTGCGTCAGCTCTTCATCAAATCAAGTTTACAGTTTTCTAATCTTTAAAAATGTGTCCAAGCTTCCTGCCGGCTTCCCTCAGTCAATGCCTCTCTGTCTGTCTGTCTGTCTCACAGGGGCCAGGCCCCCTCCTCTGTGTCAGTTTCTCTCAGTAGGCCTTGCTGTCTCACTCCTCCCCCACTCCTCTGGCCTCTTGTGCCTCTGGGAGGTGCAGCAGCTGCATGCTTCTAAGTCACTTTCAACCTTGGGACTCACTTTTCTTCCCTTGGGCCTTTCTGGCTTGCACCCTGCAGTCTGATGCAGCTGCAGATCTCCATGCTGACCGACTGCCCATCTTCCCACAGCCTTTCCAAGCCTGATGTGGGTGAGAGCGGGCGAAGTGTTCCTTACCTCTTCCCTCACTCGCCTGCTCACTTGGAAATCATGACGGCCCTTCCTCCAACATACTGAGACTCCGATCATTCTCCCACCTCTTCTGTTGGCTTCTGACCTGGCACTTCCCAGTGGTCCCCCGTCACTTCCCACAGTCCCCCCGTCACTTCCCACGGGTCCCCCATCCTTTTCTGTTGCTCCTGTTCCTCTGCCCTGCCATCTCTTCTCTTGGACCCTTTAAGTCCTATGTAAGACTGTACTGCTCAAATGTCCCATTGACTCTTGTCTAGAGAGAGAATGCAGACACCCTGTCCCACAGGGCCCCACGGTTTGCCACCATCTATGTGGCTCACCTCTGCGGGGGTTCTGTCATCCCCATGTGTACAAATGTGTGCCTGGAATAAATGTGCAGCGTCCTCTTTCTGGAAGATCCTGTGCCACAGCCCCACATGCTGCCTCTCTTTAAGTTCTTCAGGTGTTCCGTTGGGTGTCACCAGTCAGCCATTCCCTGGAGCAGCTGGCAAGACAGCGATGCCCATCGCCTGCCTCACGGCTCCCTTCCCTTCTCATTTTCTGGATTTGCTTCTTACCCTCTCCAAGACTGTCGCCACTGTGAGGATAAAAAAACCTGTCCCAGTGTCTCCCTATTGCTGTTCTCTCCAGCACAGACTTGTTCAGAGCGTATTGATTGTTTAAAACAACAAACTGTCTCTGTGGAGTAAGACCTGCCCCTCCCTGGATGGACTCAAGCACTGAACTGTCTTCAAGCCCACAGCCCACGGGACAGCCACCCACACTCAGGCTGGGTCTCCCTCTGGGCAGCCCCTCAGGAAACCCTGTCAGAGAGAGCTCAGTGCGATCTCTCCGAGTGGCTCGTGGCTGCAGGTTGTGAGGGACGCTGTGCCATTCGGAATGAGAGGCTGTGCAGCCACATAGCAGAGCATGCACCTGGCTCCTGTGTGCAGATAGACGGGTTGTTTGCCTGTCTGCACATCCAGTCTCTCACCTGTCAAGCAGGCCAGGGCTCTAACAGATTTCTTGTGTCACACTGTGGACAGCATGTGAGGGTTAAACGCCGTCATCGTTGTTGTCAACTTTACAGGATCTAGACGGACCTAGTCTGTCCCATGGGCTAGGAGCCCAGCTAAGTGAAACAGAGAGAGAGAGCAAGCTGAGCATTGCTTTTTGCTCAGCTGACTTTTTTTTTTTTTTTGCTTCCTGACTGTGGATGTCATGTGACTAGCTGCCCCTGCTGCCGTGCCAGCCCTGGCGTCTGTCATGATGCACCTTCAAACTCTGAGCTTCCTCATGTTGCTTTTGTGAGAACAAAGAGTGGTGTAAAAGCCGGAGTGTCACAGCTGTGGCCGCAGCTGGGCAGAGTCCGGGACCTGTCAGGGGCTGATTGCCATTTGTGTTGGCCTCATTGCTGGGTCTGTGGCACCCGCGATAGCAGGCCTCTTCAGCAGGCACACTGCAGACCCGTGTCTCTCGTAAGGTGTGGTACTGGGTTGGTAGCAGCAGACTCCTGCAGCCATTTTCAGTGACAAATTCCAGCACTGGATTTGAGTGAGTCCTACTGTGTGCTAGGCTCTGTCCTGGGTGTGTGAGGGATGAGCAAGCTGATGACAGTCTTCAGACTCGAAGGAGGCCAACAGTGGCCTGGTTAGTGTTAGGCTCTTGCTGTCACACTCTGAGGAGCTGACAGTTGAGGAAGCAGACTCCCTGTAAGCTACAGTTGTGTCTTGCAGTTCCCGCTTCTTCCTGCCAGCCCAGCTCAGTGCCAGTGACCTCAGAGGTGTGTCATGCCCACGGCCTATGAGGTATTTTTCAGACTTGGACAGCACTGTGACGGAGATGCTTAGCCCTGAGGCCTTCATGACAGGATCACTGCTCACACCAGTCCCAGGCCTGAGACTCAGCTCTAGCCAGAAAGGCCCGGACAAGCCACCTTTACCTCCTCAGTGACTCTTCGTCAGTGAGATACAGGGGCAGCATCTGCCCTCACGTCCTCCCGGCTGCGGGGACATGTGTCCTCTGACTTCCAGGTTGAGTGTCCTCTGTGTACAGGTGCTGTCAGGCTGGGGTTTCTACCGCTGTGATAAACATGACCAAAAGCAACTTCAGAGGAAAGCATTTATGTCATCCTATGACTTGAGTTCATTGGGAAGCAGGGCAGGAGCTGAAGACCGTGGAGGAGTGCTGCTTACTAACTTGTTTTTTATGGCTTGCTCATTCTGCAGTCTTACCCAGGACCACTACCCAGGGCAGCCTGAGTCCTCCCATATCAATCACTAATGGAGAAAAAGCAGCACAGGCTTGCCCACAGGTCAGTCTGGTGGGGGCATTTTGATAACAGAGAGTCCCTCTTCCCAAGTGACCCCAGCTTATGTCAAGTTGACACAAAACTAGCCAATACTGATGTGACATGGTTGGGTGGGCACGGGGCACCACACCTGACACATGGAAGGGCCTTAAATCCTCTTGGCCATGTGTACCCAAGATCCTTACTGCTCATTGTTACACCCCCAACTGCTGTGGCCCCCCTGTGGCCCTGCTCTCCCCAGAGCCTGGGGCCAAGTTGCTCCACCTGAGTCCAACCTCACTGTGTTTGGGGAGGGTGTTTCATCTGCTGCCTTTGCTTCACTTCCAGGCTCCCAGGACTCCTGGCTCTGACGCCCTTCCCTCCTTCCCTCCCTCCCTCCCTCCCTCCTGTTCCTGTCAACTTAGACCTGAAGAGCATTTGTTATTTTAGCAAAGTTAATTTCAGATGGTTGACTGAATAGCCAGCATTTGACCTTTGAGGTGTGTGAGACGGGTGTTACAGAAATGACTGAAAAGTGAAAAGTATCCTCAAAAAACGCCAGAAACAAAACAGGACTCTCACAGTTCACACTGCCCTCCCCCAGGACTCTCACAGTGCACACTAGCCCTACCCCAGGACTCTCAGTAGTTGTACTGCCCCTTCACACAGGACTCTCACAGTTCACACTGCCCTACCCCAGGACTCTCAGTAGTCACACTAGCCCTACCCCAGGACTCTGACTGACTAGTCACACTGCCCCTCACAGGACACTCACTATCCAAGCAGGGCTCTCATTACTCACACTGCTTCCCTGCCTGCCTCCCACTATTCACACTGTGCATCCCAACACAAGACTCACTATTCACACTGCCCCCCACGGGACTCTCAGTCCCACTGCCCCTCAGGACTCCCACTATTGACACACACCCCAATACAAGATTCACACTATTCACACTGCCCCCCACCCCCGGACTCTGACACAGGACTCTCACTCTTCACACAGCTCCTCCACAGGACCCGCATTATTCACACTGTGCACCCACAGGACTCTCAGTAGTCACACTGCCCTCCCTAACAGGACTTTCACTAGTCCCACAGCTGTCTTTTGCTACAGTTTAAATGGCATAGGGCTTATGCCTACTTATTCTAACATTAATAATAGAAAAAAAAGAGTAAGCCTGTATTTTGGGGTGCTACAGTTTAGGTCCTCTGTGAGAAAATTTGTCAAAAGAGAACCACCATGCTCACTGAATATTGGGAGCTGGGGGAAGTTATTAAGAGATAGGCAGTAAATGATACAGTTGACAATAGCAAATCAAATGTATTCCTCACAGGAGGCTTCAGGCCTCATTTGTGTGTCTGAAACATCCCAATGATTGCCACACCTCACCTCGTCCTAATAAGGCTCGATGGGTCTTAGATGATCCCCGTTCCTTATAGGAAAGCATGTAACATCACCAGCAGTTAGGCACAGAGCCCAAGGGGACAGGCTTGTCCCCGGGGTGGCCTTAAATGTGGAAACACACTGAATTTTAAAGCATGCATTTTTCATCTTACCAAGGTCAAAATGATAAGCAATTTAAATTACGTGTAAGGGGGGAAAAGTACGGGAAAGTTAAATGAGATCCAGGTGTTTATCTGCAAGAAGCTGCTGGATCGCCGTAGGGCTAGAGAAGGGTTTGCGGAGGGCGTCTGTTCCCTAGTCTTCTGCTCTGATTTTCATGACATCTTAGGCTTGCCGTTTCATTTCCACATACCCAGTAACGAGATAAACAAAGCGTGGACTACGGGATAACGCTAGTTAAACATTTATACAATCTATCCTGTCATTCCCAGAAACTATTAAAATGTAATGTTCTTATACAAAATCATTCATTATACATTTATAAGTAGCCTGACGAGCGGGGAGGTGCCGTCCTGTGGCCTGTGGCTGACTGCTATGGATTCGGGTGGCAGCTGCTCTCTGAGTCCCAGTTCTTCGGTGATTAGATCCCACAGTGCCCTGGGACACGCTGCATTTCGTTTGCATGAAGCACGAGGCTGATTATGCGTTTGGGTTTGAGACCTTCTGAAATGATCCCACACAACCGTCTTGACAGCTCTCCTACAGAAGGAAGGCGACTGTGAAGACTTCTCTACCTTAAAGTCTCTATTAAGTATCCAGAGACGGGATACGAGGAAGGAAGTCACTCAGTTTCCACGAGTGTCTGTCCCTCCATGGCTCCAGTCTACAGCACATACTGTACAAGGAAGTAGGGTGGGGGAAGACAAGGAAGTGGGGTGGGGGAAGACAAGGAAGTGGGGTGAGAAAGACAAGGAAGTGGGGTGGGGGAAGACAAGGAAGTAGGGGGAAGACGTGGAAGTAGGGTGGGGAAGACATGGAAGTAGGGGTGGGGGAAGGCATGGACAGTGGGGCTTGGGGTAGCCTTTCTAATGTAAAAGGAACCTAGCAGAAGTGTGGCTACAGTCTCTGTAGGACCACCCAAACTTGAATGGGGGTTTGAGGCTTTCCTTCTCTTCTGAACCCTAAGTCTTTTCTCATTTGGACAGTAAATACTACAGCCAGGGCTGGTTCTCGGTGGCCTGGGATGTGGCATGGGAACTGTGTGCATCCTTGGCAGGCAGCATAGGGATTCTGTAGCTATGGTGGTGGTTGTACTGTTATGCCCAAGTCCCAGGGACCCCAAAGACCACCGGAAGAGCCAATTCTGATGCAAACACATCTTTATTAAGAACTCCCAAGCAAGGTCTCTCACCATCCCATTGCAGCAGGTCAGAAGTGAGAGCCCTGAGTCTAGGGGCGCAGGGTTTTATTGTGGTTACAGCAAGCTCGGGGAATTTTCATATGAGTCAGCAAGTTAGTATTTTGAAAACTGCATCTCTGGTGTAATCTGCAGGAACCCTACATGAGGGCAAACCCACCTGACACACAGGATGGCTAAGTTTTCTGTTCTCTGCAGGGTGTCTTAGATTACCTCTGTGCGCCTTGACCTTGACCCTGCTGCCTTGACCTTGACCCTGCGGTTGCAATGTTTGTTCAAGTGGGCTTTGTGTTTTTCTTCCTGAAATTGGAGTTTAGACCCTGGTCTCACACAAAATGAAGTTTCTTTAAAAACAGAGTTGGCTGGGCTTTCCAGTACCACTTTGCAGGGTGGGCAGTCAGTAGTTTCTGAGACCAGGTGGTTACCAGGAGGCATTTCAGAGGAAAGGGACAGCCACGGCCATGTATCTCAGGCTGTGCCCTTTCTAGACTTTTTTTCCCCCCTCATTCTTAGAAAGGCCAGTTACTCAGAAATCAAGCAAAACAAAGTCAGAAACAACAGGTGTGGACTGTGCTGCCCTTGTTGGTGACAGAGAAAGACAGCTCCCGCTATTATCAGTCTATGTGGAGGGTGGGGATGTAAATTTGATGAATAATAGTGAGCTTGCATGAAACATGGGCATGAGTTGTGCTTGTGGGGAAATGGCTTTCACAGATAACATTTATCATAGTGTAGTGTTAAATGATGAAATACATACCACGAGTGTGGAAAATACACCAGGATATAGCCTGGTACATTTATGTGCGTATCAATAACGGCAAGATGGACAACCTGATCTACATTTGACTCTTCAGAAAGGTTGTGTGGCTTTGGGAGTGCCCCTGTGGGGAAAGAAGAACATAAAGAAAATGTGTGCTCTTCCATCAAGAGTTGGAGTCCGGTGCCTTGGGCCCTGAATTCTGTAGAGAGACTCCTCCAATGAGAAGCCACGTGCAAGGGGAAATCAGAGTTCTGTGCAGGCTGGATGAGCTGCCCGTGGGTGGGAAAGGCTGACTTGGCCTTTCCTAGAGCCCAGTTCTAAAGGAGGTAAAGGCACCCTCCAGCTGACTTTATGCTACGGGAGTCAAAAGTAGTGACACTGGCTGCTTTCCCCCAGGGCCACAAAGGGCAGGTGGTGGTAGGTAGACACATTTCATGCTGCCAAATACAGGCTAGAGGGAACATGAGTTCAAGTTGTCCCAAGTCAAAGGGACCCAGATAGAGGCTGTCAGGAGCCAACCTAGATAGTCAGGTCTCCTTAAGAATGTCCCCAGAGCCGGGCGTGGTGGCGCACGCCTTTAATCCCAGCACTCGGGAGGCAGAGGCAGGCGGATTTCTGAGTTCGAGGCCAGCCTGGTCTACAAAGTGAGTTCCAGGACAGCCAGGGCTACACAGAGAAACCCTGTCTCGAAAAACCAAAAAAAAAAAAAAAAAAAAAGAATGTTCCCAGAGCAGGGTTAGGAGGCATATGCCATCCAGCTGGTTCCCATGACTGTCCGGCCTGCAGGAATTGTACTGGATATGAATAAGGAGGAGCGCTGGATTTGTCTTTACTGTGAGAACTGTGTCAATGACTTTCCATTTGCAGTGGCCTTTAAGGTGGTCTGAGCCCTAAGGTGCCGTGCCATAAAAGACTCTGACCAAAACCACTTGAGGAAGAAAGGGTTTATTTCAGCTCACAGCTCAAGGCTATGGTCCACAATGGCAGGGAAGCCGGCTGGTCCCATGGCATCTACAGTAAGGAAGCAGAGAGTGATGAATGCCGGCACTCAGCTCACTTTCTCCCTCTTACATGTCCGGGATCTCTGTCTAGAGAATGGTGCTGCTCATAATGGGCTGGTCTCACACCGCAATTAACCTGATCAGCATTGCCCCTTCCCGAGAATGCTCGGCTCCTAGGAGAGCAGTGCAGTAAGAGCTCTCTGGCATAGCCGCCCTGCAGGACCTCAAGTGATAGGGCAGTGCGAAGGTGACAACTGACCCTGATGAGACGGTGCAACTGACCCTTAGCTCTAGAGACAATGAGACAAGCAACTTAGAGAAAGGGACACTGAGATCCGTTAGTGTGAAATGTCACGGGACTGGATCCTGGGACCTCCATTAACTGCAGCATGGAGCCAGAGTGGGGAACGCATGACAGGAAGGGGATTCTAGAGTGGAGCGTGACATGTTGGTGGAACAGGGAGGAAGGAATGAAGTAGACAAGGTCACGCAGAGCCTGCCCTAGGAGGGCCTTGGTACACCTCAAGTGTTGAATGCCGGGGACAAGGGGCATGCCTTTATGTGTTTGCTGAGGTGTGGGCTGTATGGTTCTGCCTGGGCTCTAAACCGGGAACATTCAAGGCAGGGATTCCTTATTTTATAGTTTTTCCATTTTGCATGCTGAAGCAGTGTACAGATGTGCAGCCAACTCACGCAGACATAGCTCGGAACTGAGTTGATTATTGGAACAAACTTTGAAGCTGTGAGATGGAGCCTTTGAACTCAGCTGGGGCCCTGACGATGTTGCTTTTCTTTCGTGCCTGCTCGATTTAGAGAAAGGGATAAATCTTGTGAATCTTTTTTTTTTTCCCTTAAAAATCCTTTCCTCTGTCTAAAGGGGGGATTCCAGTTACCATGTTCTGTAATTGGCATTCTTTGAAGATAAATCCTGGGTAATAACTCACGTGTTATTTTTAAATCATTAGAGAAGTTTGACACTTCAGAGCCTCTGTGCCCGAGGCCTGAGGTCCAAGACAGTGCTGCACCCTCTTCTCGTGCTAAGTATAGCGTCCCTAAAATACTTGGGAAAAGATTTCTCAAATGAATTTAAACTTTTCTTTATCATTTCTGACAATGTCATGCTTGTATGCAATAGACGGATTTTCTATTCTTTTCAAAACCAAGAACCCAGCGTCTTCTCGCAGTCACCTTTTGTCAGTTATTTTATTTCAGATTTGCTTCCTGCAAACAACAGCTACTATCCTTTCTCCTGTATTCTTTTCCTAAACAGTAGTTCCTGGCAAAGGCTAACACAGTCCACAAGTCCTTAGACCCACTGTAAGCCAGCCCCCAAGGCGGCTCAGCTCTACTCCCACCTGATCTCGCCTGCCACACTCCCAGTCTCCGGCTTCCACCTCACAGCTGCCGTCCTGGCTCTGTCCTCTGTCCATCCAGGCTGGGCCCTACTGGGGTTGGGGCGCTGAGTCAGGGCTGGCTTGGCTAATTGTTGCAAAGAATGGGACCAGGAACATTGCTGTCAGGAGCTCTCCCACCAGAGCTCTCCCACCCAGGCTGGTCCCCACGGTGCTCCTGGACCAAAATTAGAGAGCAGAAAGCATCCAAACTCACCACACCTGAGCCCAGCTGAGTGTAATCTTGTTTGAATGCCTAAAAGTACAGAGCCAGGCACCGCTGCGGTTCTAACACATTGTACAGGCATGTAGTCGCATTCCTGTAGTTCTAACACTTTGGAGGGTGGGGCAGGAGGGTCCTTGTGAGTTCAAAGTCAGCCTGACCACACAGTGTGATCCAGCCCTGTCTATGCTACACAGTAAGTAAGGCCTGCCTCCAAATTAAAAACAAACAGAAAGACAGTGTTGTTGAAGTGGATGTTTTTCCCCTTCAAATAAATTGTGTACAACTAAAGAGAAGACAGGCCGACCGCTGTGACTCCTGGTTCCCGTGTCATCCCCATCAGTAATGGCTGTGTAAGCCCACCATTGTGTTTGGCTGGCCTGTGAGGAGACAGCATCAGAGGCACACTCTGTCCTTCACTGTCCGCTAGGCAGCAGGGGCCCGGGCGTTCCTCACCCAGCGTCCGTCCACCAACCCCAGCTGGGCTGTCGTTCTTAGAGGCTCTCAGCTTTGGCTTGCATTGTAGACAGGAGAAGCCCCCGACTGACAGACACGCAGATGGATGCATCAGTCGCTCCTTCCAAGTGCTCTCTCCTTTCCTGGATGTGAAGTGGCTGCTGTGGGGGATTCTGTTCACACTGGAGGCTTCTGCTGCTTCCCCAACGAAGAGATGCTTCATTCTGAACTTCTGTCTCCCCTTTGCTTCCTCACCCAGCACCAGGCCAGGGCTCTGGAGGAGGGAGAGGGAGGAACTTGCCCACCAAGGTGGATTACTGCACTCTGCCTGACTCCTATCCTGAACCTTATTATGGTGATTTCCTATAATGCCAGGTCCAAAACGACATCACTTAATACATGTTGAGATCTTATGCTGCCTTCACTTTTAATATGGACAAAATTACCAATAATTATAATGGCCCAGGAAACTCCTAAATTATAAAACCATTTATGGGAGCTTCAGATTACATTTCATTTCTTAGACAACATGAGAAGGAAGATCTGAAGTGCAGTGTGTGTGTGTGTGTGTGTGTGTGTGTGTGTGTGTGTGCCAGAGGACAATCTCCGGTGTCATTCCTCAGGGACATTGGACACTGCCATGGAGGCTAGGCTGGGTGCCTACCTGTCCCCAGCTCCCAGGCTGCAGTCACAAGCATTCACTCCTCTACCTGTTTTGTTGGATTTTATTCATAACTTTTTGTTTTGTTTTGTTTTTGTTTTGTGTTTTGGTTTTTCGAGACAGGGTTTCTCTGTATAGCTCTGGCTGTCCTGGAACTCACTTTGTAGACCAGGTATTTATAACGTTTGCATTTTATTTATTTAGTGTGCAGGGTGGATCCTGTGTGTGCCACAGTGTGGAGACCAGAGGACACCTGGAAGGGTGTTCCCTCCTTCCAGCATGTGGGTCTTGAGGGTCAGGCTTGTTGGCAGGTGTCTGTCCCCTCTTGAGTCATCTTATTGACCCTCTATTGATTTGTTTATTATTTTGGACTCTTGGGGATTGAAATTGTGTCCTTGTGCAGAGAGTGAGCACCTCACTCACTGAGCCACCTCCCCAGCCCTTAAACTGCTGTGCATTGTCTTCTGTTTTGTTTTGTTGTTGTTGTTTGCTTTTTCTGAGCATGTAGGTATCTCTGTTTCTTCTCTGAGAGGTAATGCACAAGAACACAAAACTTCTCTGAGATACTTGACCATATATATCTGCCTCCTCCGAGTCAGCCTCAAGCCCTGAGCTGCTCTCCCGCTCCTTTGCCACTGGTCACCTGCAGTGACCAGCCACCGGCCAGGCATGCCTCATCAGGAGGATGTGCACCTTGTAGTTCCAACTGATCTAGACCATAGCTTCCTAACTGGGGCCCAGTTTGTGTAACAATGTGGGGGTCACAAAGAATTGCTGGCAGTAAAAGGTTTCTGAGACAAAAACTAATTCAAAATCTAGTAGTGTCACAGTGTTCCTGGCATTGTTTGTGCCGTGTGCGATGTGTGTGTGTGTCTGTGTGTCTGCATGTATGAGTGCATTCATTGCATTGTGTGACTTCCCTGCAGCCTTGGCTTTGACCTCTCTTTCTCTCTCTCTCTCTCTCTCTCTCTCTCTCTCTCTCTCTCTCTCTCTCACACACACACACACACACACACACATACACACTCACTCCTGGAAAGCCTCCACTCAGCCCTCAGCCTGGTGACTGTGTGTTTTTTCTAAACACAAGATTTCCTATGCTGTTGAACCTGAAAATTTCGAGCTGAAATTGTCTAATTGAAGCA